>NC_138549.1:84221243-84821243 GCF_964273705.1 Natrix helvetica
ATAACAATAAGAGTAGAATATTTTTTCCTAAATGAAATACTACAAATATAATGGAATATTATATTGTTCCTCAATAGAAACTCACTTCCTTCATAGCCACAAAGAAGCCTCCTTTCCTATCTTGAGATGTTTGTTTATCTTCTACTGATAAAATACTTTTAGTACAAAACGAATTTTCATCAGATTCAGTTGCAGCTGATGAATGTTCTTGGGCAGTGTCAAAGATCTTCTCATAGTGAGTGATGAGGAGTTCTATAATTCGGGCTTGATATGGATAATCCACAAGTGAAGATAGTGAGAGTGTGGCATCTGTCTCACGTGGTCTGATCAAAGTTGGACCAAAGATAATGCCAAGATTGCGGGCAGACATTTTATTTTCATCAGATTGTTCACTAACTCTGCATAAAAGAACAGAAAATACATACAAGTTTTGAATGTAGCAACAAATATTTGTACAAATAAATATATATATAAATTGCCAACTAACATTAATCAAAGCTTAATGTCTAGATATCTATCTCCAATCGTTTCTGGCTTCCCAATATGTTCCAGGAGAGAAGTGTTTCTACCATCACCATTCCCTGCCTTTTGGTTACAACAGCCCCTCTCGCCCCCCCCCCCAAAAAAAAACACCAAACAGTGCCTTCTCTCCTGGAGTTCTGAAAATACCTACACACCTAACTTTGACCTCAGGTAAGGGGTGTGACTGTCTCTTGTTATGATGGTTGTTTTAGTCCAAGCTTTGTTGGTTATGTTTTTTTAAATGTTTTTATTGTTTTGGAGTCTAAAAGTCACTCTGGGCCTTAAAGGTCATCATTGGGTAGTTATAATAATTTTAAGTAATAAAAAAAATCTGTATTGAACTTTATAACTGATCTTAATATAGTAAATATAACAACTCACTCAATAGAAAGGGATATTATTTTCATTACTAGTTGCTGGTTGATTCAGAATGCTCTTACCTGCAAAGATGAGCTAAAAGAAACTTCAGAGTGTTATGGTTCGCTGTAGGTAGCAATCTCAGTAGATCTTTAATTTTAAGTATGATCCTATTCAATTCAATGCAAACTGACTGCTGTTTGTTTGATTTTGGTCTCATCTGTTTCATATCAAGTTCCCCATTAATATTCTGGCTTTCTTTTGCAAGTCCAATGAATTCATTGTAAAATCGAGACAAAATCAAAGGTTCAGGGAGCTGAGGGAAAGAACACCAGAAATCCATGTGAAATTTTATCTTAACTTTATATTCTTTTCATTTGTCCAATCCTTTTCTGGGAAGTTTCTGAATTTTATTTTGCACTGTTGATAGATTTCATTTCTTATAGCTTGGATTTTAATAACACTTCTATGTGTGTTTTTAAGTTTTGCTTTGTTTAAATGACGAATTTGGTTTATTTGTAAAAAGTTTCTAAAAATAAAACCTGACTGAGATAGTTATTAATCTGCCTTATTACCGAACCAGAGAACAATTTCACCATTTTGAATAGGACTAGATATTTGTGAATGGATTCATGCATTACATTAGTCTATAACCTAAACTGTAATTTGACAAACAATGATCTCTGTTTCTCAGAAGAAAAGGAAGTACAGTAGAACCTCTGGTCATGACCATCATTCGTTCCATAACTTTGGACGCAAACCGATTTGGTCATGACCCGAACCTAATTTTTGAAATTTGACACTTACAAAAAAAAATGGCGCGAAAGGGGAAACTGGCCACGAAAAAAAAATGTGATTTTTTTTGGTCGGAACCTGAGTTGATCGTGGTCAGAAGTGTTCATGACCAGAGGTTCTACTGTACTATACAGGTGAACTCAGCTACTATATGAGTCAATCTGAGTAAGAGAAAAAGGCAAACGAGTGCCTGCAATTCAAGTGCTAAAAAGACTGTTAATTTTAGGAAGGGGTATGGAGTATCAAATATGAACACCAATGAATTCCCCATTCAGACTTGTATCCTGTGTTTGTATGACACATTTGAACCTATCAGCTGTTTACTAAAGTAAACATGTTCCACAGCGCACAAAGACTTAATATTTCCCAGTTTTCATGAAAAAGAAACTTTGTAACCGTTACATTAAATACTCATGCTTATATGCAATTAGACACTACTGCAAGCTTAGAGAATGCTAGTAAGGGATTATGAAAGTGCAGGATATGTGAACGTTAATCTTGTGAATTGGTCATCACTATTCACAAGATTCACATCTTTTTATAGTATTTTAGTATTATACTCATATTTATAAAGTTGCTGTATTAATAAAAATGGCAATTCTTTTTTAAGCGTACGCTGTCAGCATTAGCCCTAGGCCCTAGTTGTATATTGTCAGAGGTTAGGTTTCGCTTTTTTTATTTAAAGCATGATTAGAGAATTTTTTTGTACACCAGAAGCCAAGTGGATATAGTAAAAGCAAGATGTGTTTGGGTTTTTGTTATTGTTCAAAAAATTGTACCCTTTCATTTTTTAAATCTTTCCCATTTTTTCCAGCTAATTTCCCCTACCCACTTATTCTATGTTAATCATACTTAAAATAGCTAATTTTAATTAACCTGACAAAAATCAGCAACAATGAAAATCCAATAGCAATCTAATTTTAAGAATGATAATTTGATTGTTTTCTATCCTTCCAATACAAGCAAGAGTCAAAAGGTAAACCTCTCTGCAATCACCTCAATTCTGGAATTTTTACAAAACTCTACACAAGAATCATGCCCCATTTAATAAATCTCTCAATATACAAAATAAGAATAAAGAGGACAATGTTTATTTACCTGGCGAAGAAATAATTTAAGGACATTACTTATATCATGTGCATGAAGTTCAGATAATTCTACCAAATCTTTCCCATTTTCAAATGATTGACAAAGTTTTTCAACTCTGGATTTGGCTCCATTCACACGGTATATCCCCTTAAATATGAAACAAACATGATAAATAATTGTAAAAACAAAATTTTAATGATTTTGAAGAAAAGCATTTGAAAACTAGTATAAATCTTTACCTTCACATTTAAGGCTCTGCTTTCAATTTCAGACGTACACTTTCTTATGATGAAAGGGATACCATCTTGACTATTTTTAGAAACTTGAGTAAATTCTACCCCAAACAAATGAAGTTTTCCATGAAGCTTCTTATGCCCACACTGAATAGCTAAAGTCTCCAAACATTTTTTGTGACAGGAAAGTGAGCACTAAAAGAAGCAGCAAAAAACCGAGATATTAAAAGCAGGGTAAGGGCATACAGCATCTACTGTTCAGCTCATCATCTAACTTCATTTAACTTATTTAAAGCATTAACCTTCTTTCAACTAGTTGACAGTAATTTGGCACTACTTTAAAAGCTTTTGAATAGTTAACAGCTGCTTGAGTGTTGTATGAGCAAAAAGGCAGGCTATAAATTCCAAAAATAAATGTATACAGTATATGCAATAGACAGGCAGCGATTCAAGTATGCAAGATCCAAAGTAGCTCTTAAACATGAGGCATAATGAATATTTCACCAACAAACCTTTCTGCCAAGCCTAATAAATAACTGGAGAAGGAGAACCATTTATATTATCTTGGAAAATATACTGCCACGCTGGTAAAATAAATTGACACTATCCTCTCTGGCACTTCAAGTTCCCCATAGTAGTTTCACGTCTCCAGTGCACCTCAGTCATGGAAAATACAGATTATGAAATTATACAATGTGAATCTAGTAATTTTTATTGCCCATAAGCCATTAAAAGAAAGCCAAAAGGTGTTTGGATTTCCAACCTCTTCACATTCTGCTCCATGGAATACAACCAGACTATCACATTCCCTGCATTTGGATGGAGACCTCAGCTTCCGAAGTTTGTGTGTTTGTGCTGCCTTAGATAGGAGAGTGTTTCGAAAAGGTCCAGGTGTACTGGCAATTTCAGCTGCTAGGTCATTTAAACCTTAAAATAAAAAGGTTTATTGTTAGCTTTTCAGAGTACAACGAATACACACTAATATTTTCAGATATTTATTCTATGAAATGAAATCCTAATAATGATGCATATAATGTGTTCAGTGAAGTAAATCTATGTATACCTACCTACCTATCCATGCGATCCTAATTCTAAGCAATTCTGTGTGAGAAGGTTGCCTTATCATTTTATCATATGATGGAGGCAGAAATTGCTCACAATTTCATATTTCTATTTTTGAAAAAGTCAAATCATACATTTCTGTATATTTATTGAATTATTATTTATTGGTTTTGAAACATCCACTAAGTATATCACCCAAGCCAAAACAACCCAAAGAATAAAAACCCTGCTTATTTAATTCCAGCTTCTATCAAACATATGTTTAGCAGATGTATTACACTTTTAAGCAGAACAGCTAAGCTTCATTTTTGCAGAATTCTTGTACTTACTGAAATGTGCTCTTTCAGCTCAATAAATATATTTGTTCGCTTAGAAGAGATGAACATGTTTACTATCTACCCATCTGTTTCTAACAAAATTTAAGAATTAAAAAAAAAATGGGACTGCAAAGTGTACTTAGAACAAAAGGTGAACTCAGTGTAGGAATTATATTACCACACTCAGAAGGTGAAGGTGCCTCTCTCTCATCAAGGTCATCTGCAGATGACATGGTCCCAATAGATGGTGTACGAGGAAGTCTTTTAAAGTCACCTACTAAACAGCCAAGAAATGGACAATTTAAGCCCTTTAGTTACATTTCTTTTGCTTCACTAAATCACAGCAATAATACTAGCATTGAAGAATAATATCTGTACCTGGGCTAGCAGAAGGAGAATCCACAGATCGTGATTCACTGCTTCCTCCTGCACTTTCAGAATCACTGCACATTCCCCCACTTTGATTACCAACTGACCAGGATCTAAAAGGTGGTGGGCCTCGCACACCTTTAAAGGAGAAGGAGAAATAGGTTCAGGTTCTTCAGATATAAAACAAATTTTATCCTGCTTCTCACAGCCTATATACTGTATACATTTTTAAAAAATCAAAGCTGGAGGTACCCTTCACTGTACTACAGTAAGAACTATACATTATCTGTGTCTGTACAAGCCACTCTTTTGGTTGTTAATTGACATGAAGCCCAACATCTATATTCAGGTAGATCCAGAGGTTGGTTGCTGCTGGTTCTGTCGAACCGGTAGTGGAATTCAGGCCTGGGTCACAGAACCGGCAGCGACCCAGGCCTGATATGCCCCCGAACTGGTTCCCTCACTGCTGCTTGGGTGCCATCATTTTGAATTTTAGTGATTGCATGTGCGCAATTCACTGTAAATTGTTCATGCATGCGCGCAGAACAATTTGCACTGAACAGTGTGTGCGCGCATGTTGCGTGTGGGTTGCAAACCGGCAGTAATGCCGGCAGAAACCCACCCCTGGGTAGATCCCAATTACATATCTGCTGTAAACCCATAAAAAGGCCTTGAAAACATGAGCTACCAATTCTTGAACAACTAATCATTAGAAGAAAACAGCCTCTACATTATAGTGACATACTTATCCTCAATATACAAATTGAAATGGATAAATATTAAATACATATCTAATATTTATTATATTTAAAAATACACCATATGTTATTAACTTTCACATATTTCAACATTTTTCTACATTTACTGTTTGACCTTTGTTTTATTTCTTTGAAGAGGAATGATGTTGTTCAGTTTCTATTTGTATTTCACTCTGGTTTATTGACATATTAATATGAATTGAAAAGTTTAAAATTCTCACTTCCCAAAATTAAAGTATGAGTCTTAATTATGTTTCATTTCCATTAATATATTGACTTATGTAAAAATATTTTGTTGTAGACAAAAAAAATAATACAATAGAATATTGGCAGTGGCCAGATCACAATATGTTAAAATTGTTTACTTAACTACATAAATGATCAATTGAAGTATTACCAGAAACATCTGTATTACTCAAAGATCTTTTGTCTCCAATTTTTTGAGAGCAAAGATAGGCTGGGCTTGTAGTATCATCTAGTAACTGAATAGGATAATCTCTTGAACACTGAGGTATGCTTCCTTGGGATGCAGAAACATTGTTTGACTGTTCACCAAAAACTCTGTGAAAGGGAACAAACAATTATTTGGAATTGCATTGTTTTCCTAATTTATCCCAACAAATCAACATTTTCTCTTCAAGATTTTAAATGCTTATAGAGCCATAACCATAAATACTGAATCTTTCCTTGATGACTTTTAACAACCTGGCAATCAGAGACTCAATCCCCAGATTATAAAACGAATTTAACAACAAACTCTGCTCAATTTCTCAGGACCATTAGCTTCAAACTAATCCTAAAATGGTCTCTGGCATCCCAGCTATATTTATTTAAACAACTTCCAACTTGTAGTGAGTGATGCTATAAGATTTCATCATAATGGCTAGCAGGCACTTTTTCAGCCCGACATTTTCCAATGGGTTCTAGGTAACTTTAAACAATCTTGCTAGGCAGATATTCACAGAGGAGTACACCTATTTACTGAGGTGTATTACATGCAGGTCTCCCCCAAACCTGCACTCCTGAGGACTCCACTATGCTCTCTTCCTTTTAATTTCCTGACCTTTCATCTCCAAAATCAAACCACTCACTATGACTTCACTCCCTCAACTCTTTTGTTAATTAATTAAAATGTATTAAATAAATTTAAATGTGTGAATAATGTGAAATTATTAATTTAACATATCGTGATGACATTCACACAGCTTCCCTCAGATTGCTGACTCATATGCAAAGATCAGAATAACGTAAACAGAAGAACATCCTCCAAGCTTTAATGAATTCTGGGTAAAAAACGCTTATCAATGAAAATGTGAGGCAGATTGTTGGTTTCAAAATTAGATGATAGATGGATGAATAAAAAGTTTAAAATAAAAATGCAGTGTAAGCCAATTCTAAGTGCCCCTGTTTAGAATGTTGGGATTTCTCCAAAATCCTATGATCCGATATACTTATAGTAGACATCAAACAATTCAATCCACCTATTTTTTGTTTCTCTGACATTCAGAGTTCAATATTCTCTCACTGAAATAAGCATGCTAAATTTTCAATTACTTCTTTTGTTTTTAAAGTGGTTATGATTTTGAATTTTTTGGCAGATATTGGCTCTGTGTTTAACACTGATGAGAATTATGAACTTATCTCCCTCCCCCAATTGAGAAAAAAGTGGTCATTGTCTTAGCATCTTTGGTCATAGACAAGAGGAAAATGAAGACTCCTCTAACTTCAAAAAACTGACAAACGTGATTTAAAATAATTACAATAAAGAAACAAAACTGTAAAGACTCCTGGTAATAACCAAGAAATCCAAATATTCCCAGACTTTTATATAAATCATTTATATAACAACCATTTCACTATAAATTATAGAATAAATAATTAAGATTTATTCTTCAATGATAATACTTAAATATGGTAAAGAAAACTCAGATATATTGATAAACCTAACCAAATGCACAATTTTGCTAAATTCAAAATTTATTTATCTACATTTCATTTCTTGAGTTGAACTTTTGGTTCCTATTTACTGCCAAATATGGAAGAATATATCTAATATCTCACCCTTCAACCTGGGAAGTCTGAGTTTCAAAGCAAACGGACTCAGTAGGAGCATCATATTTTGGCAAATTCTTCACATATTCAAATAACATTTTTCCAGGATCATACAGCTTGGCACTTTCACAGAGGTGTTGGTAATCAACTGGGATAGAAACTTTTTGAGCATGGTGCATCTGGAAAAGGTTAACTGTTGCCTAGTGGAAGATAAAGTTTTTCAAGTACTTTTTAGAAACAGCAAAATACAAAGAAACTACAATGTATATATACAATGTATATATATATAATTAAAATAAAACCCAAACTCTACAAATAGTTCTAAGCCTACATTTTCTATATAATTAACCTATTATAAAACAAAGCTGCTTTAAACTAAAGTGTAAACTGCAGCTGCATTTTTCATGGTTTTTTTTTTATTTAGCTACCTACTTGCTCACAAGGACTCTAGGTCAGAGTTCCCCAAGCTTTCTGGGTTGGCGGCCTGGAGTGAGAAGAGGGGAAAAAAGGGTATGGTTTTGTGGAAGGTGCAGGCACACACACCAGTCAGCTACTCATGCAGCCCAGTGGTCATGGCACAGCAGGGGACCATGACCCACAGATTGGGGACCCCTGCTCTAGGTGGCTTGCAAACAATAAAATACAGCATAGAGATAAAAATAAACATCAATAACCCTCACCCACCCACTTGTTGATCTTCAAATTCTCAACGTTGTTTTTAAGGAAAAATAAGCATTAGACCCTTGATCAATCTTCAAATTCTCAACGTTGTTTTAAAGGAAAGGTAAACATAAGACCCTTTGCTTAGGACCAGTGTATTAAAAAAAACAAGCAAGCACTGGCACGCTCATCAAATATTATGATATAAGCTACATTGTTACTGTCTGACCTAGGCTTCCTAAGGGCATGAAGCAAACTCCTTGTCCCGACAAAACCCCTTTTATTAATTTACTGTGAATTCTGCTCATTCACATCCAGCAAAGTCTTTCGAGAGAGGATTTAAAGTCACAGACCTTATCTAGTTTGGACAGCTGGCAGGCTGATATCTGGCAAGGAGTCTGAGTCACGAACCAATTAAGCAAACTAATTGTCTCCTGCAAACTCCACTCCCCTTTCACTCCTTTTATTTCCTCTGGGAGGGGCCATTAATTGTCCACCTATGGCCTTACTCCCAAGTCCACCCATTCTTTAGCTGTTCCCTTCACCTGACAACTCTGCATGCGCACACTGGGAACAGGCTCCAGCTGTTCGTCTGCCTCACTGATGTCTGCCTCTGAAGGCAGCTGATAACTGGCATACGGCTCTGGCCCCCTCTATGCCTCCAACACAGGGTCCTCATCAGAGCCTTCCCCAGATGTTCCTCCCCAACCTCCTCACTGTCCAAATCTGCTGCCAGCTCCACTGGCCACTGATGGGCCACAGCAATTACACAAAGAAGTAAATATGGCAAAGATAATCAGATATAATGAGATAGGAAATGAGGCTCTGGAACTGGGAGCTTTTTTCATTTGCAGAGTTTTTTCTATAGCAGGAGCACAAAAACATAGCTTACCAACATCCATTTTGCAGCATTCAGAGCTGCCACAGATTTAGTGGGGCTCTCAATTTACCATGAAAAGCATAGTATGGCTTTTTAGCTAATGAAAGTTGTACAACTTCTCTTCAGTCAGGTTTTTCAAGTTTTACTTTAACTCAGGTGTCTTCAATCTTTTGGCTTGCCTAGCTGCACTGAGTGAAGAGGAACTGTTTTGGGCCGCATATACAATATATAATATAATCAATGTATGCAAATAATGTACTTCCTTTATTATTTATATTTTTTATTACAATCTTGTACGGCCACATTACTAGCTCTCAGGGCCATATCTGGCCCATGGATTGTGGGTTGGATATGCCTGGTTTAACTGAATTAAATGTGAATTTAATTGTTTTATGAGAGTCTATTTTTTGTCGTTTGTTATCTGGAGTAAATCATAGCTTCCTGCCACTTTCCTTTCTCATATATTTCCTATTCAAATACTAGGAGGAGATATGAAGTTTACACTTTAAAATTTTAGCTGTGGGAGCAGTGGTTAGAATGAAGTATTGTAATGGAGGCTAACTCAGCCCACTGGCAGCAGTTAACTGTAGGCTAACTGTAGGCTAATTCAGCTCACTGGCAGCAGTTCAATTCTGAGCAGCTCAAGGTTGTCTCAGCCTCCTATCCTTCCGAGGTTGGTAAAATGAGGACTCAGATTGTTGGGGGCAATATGCTGACTCTGTAAACAACTTAGAGAGGGATGTAAAGCACTGTGGAGCGGTATATAAGTGCTATTGCTATTTTAACTAAATATCTGAGATAACACAATGCTTGTCTTATGCAAATGGATTTCACAATAATTAAAATAAGGAAAATATGAAATTATTTTCACACTATGGCAAAGTATCTAATGTTGCCATTTTAAAATTCACTAAAGGTTTGCAGATTCAAGATACATTAAGACATATATTCTTACAGCTTTTAGTGTGAGATCACATTGATAAATTTGTTCCCGTAGCTGTGTTAAAATGACACTTTTGAAATTTTCTAGATTACTTCTCTTTTCTTCAACTTCAGCCTTGCTGGCTTTGAAATGTTCATTGGCTTCTTCAGCCTACAACAAATGAAAGATAAAGAAATAAGTACTGATAGAAAAAAACATCCAGTTAACTCTAATCCCCTTCCATAAATAACCCATAATAAAAAGTCATATGATTCAAATAATAGATAAAAGCCAATATCTGTCTATTTGTCAAATAGTGACATATTTAAAGAAGATACTTTACTTTTTGGAGAGCTTCCTCTTCCAGTTTACGTTTCTTTTCTAATTTGCTGGTATCTTTTGTAAAGCCCCAATTGGAGGAAATATAGTCATCCTCAGCACGAAGAGTGGTTGATCTTGCCTTCTCATACTCCTCTTGCCGTAGAAGATATAATTGTTTTGCTTTTCTTACACTTGATTCCAGTTCTTGCTACACATTCCAAAGAAAAATATCTTTTATGCTAAGAAGTAAACCTTGTGGTGGAATATTAATCTGTTAAATCAATATGATTTTTTTAAATTTCCAAGCATGTTTCTACTTATTAAAACATGATTATGGTAAAAGAAACTATGATCCTTATACCATTAAGGGAAAAAGAAGTGTGTAGGCAATTGCTTGCAGGTAATCCTTGACTTGCAACCATATCACACAATCACATCCAATTTTACAACCTTTATTGGTCCTTAAGTGTATCACTGCAATTATTAATCGAGACATCATTTGACCAAGACTAGCAACGTTTTTTACTGACATCCTCATTGATTATACTTGTTGGAAGCAGCTGGGAAAGTTGCAAAAGGTTGTCTTATGACAGCAGGACACTGCAGCCGTCGTAAATGTGCAACAGTTGCCAAGTGCCCATATCACAATCACATGTCCAGGGGGACGTCTTTTTTTAAAACATATTTTTATTATTTTTACATTTAAAACAATGCAATACCGCGAAGTCGAAGTGACCATACATTCACATTATATACAGCTAGTCTCAACCATTAACAATTAGCCTACTTAATACATTGTCTGTTCTTCTGTCCAATCACAATATATACATTTTGTTCCAGTCTTGTTACGTTGTCTTATACTAATCATAAAATCTGTTCCATACTTCAAAATATTCTGATTCCCCTTTATTTTTAAGTTCAAGGGTGAGCCTATCTGCTTCCGCACAGGTCAACACTTTTCTGATTATATCTAGCTCTGATAGTGTATTTTCTTTTTTCCAATATTGTGCCTAAGTTACGCACCCCGCAGTTAGAACATGTATAATTAAATAAAGTGTATCTTTCTTAAACCCCTCCGGTATTATACCTAGGAGAAAAGTTTCTGGTTTAAACAAAATTTGATCTCCCACCATTTGTTCTAACCATGATTGAATCTTTTTCCAATATTTTTTTGCCTCATTGCACGTCCCACCACATATGATAAAAAGTGCCTGGTGTTTTTTTACATTTTCAACAATTTGGGGCCAGATTTTTAAACATTTTGGAAAGCTGTGCTGGGGGGAGGTGCCATCTGTAGAACATCTTATAAAGATTTTCTTTATACGCCGTAGCCATTGTTCATTTCTGATTAAGTATCCAAAGTTTTTCCCACTTAGCCAATTCCACATTATAACCGAAATTTTTCACCCAGGTGACCATAGTTTGACATGTTCCTCGTCTAGCTTATATTCCAACAAAAATCTATATGACACTTTGATCAGCCTGTTTTCTGTCTGTATCAAAAGTTTATCTAATGTTGTGTAATCTTTGGCAATACCTTCCTTCTTCCTATTCTGTGCAAACCTTGATTGTATTTGTAAATAAGACCACCATTCTACTTGTACCCCTTGTGATGTCAATTCTAATCTAGTTTTGATCTCCCCCTATCTGTTCAATAACTCTTTATATGTAACTATATTTTCCATATTAATTAAATGTTGGTGTATGTATGCTTCCATTGTAGATAGCCAAATGGGTATTTTAGTATAGTGGTCGTGTTTAGTTTTGTTCCATTTTATTGTCTTTTTTATACAATATCACAATTTAAGCTCAGAAGGAAATTCAGAAGTTCAAATGAGCAAACAAGATGTATAATAAACAATGATACTCACCAATTTTTTCTGTTCTCGTTGCCAAAGTTCCTTTATCTCTTTTCTCTGCCTATCCAATTCATTTTTTCTCCCAAGCAGTGGCTAAATAAGAAAAATGAACTGAGTGAAGAACTATCAGTTATATGTTAGTAGTTCACATAATAGTGAATTATTCATATAGTAATACTTCTTACAGAAGAATTTTTATTTACCTGTAAAAATTTATTAGTTTGAAGAGCTACTGCTGTCTGCTGCCAAAGCAGACTGTTCTCTATATCATTTTGAAATGCATTTATGAATATTGACTGGAATGGCATGTAGTCCTAAAAGCAAACACACATAATGTAATGCTAGTATTTTTTCAAAATAGTATTAAGATTTAGATTTCCAATTATAAAAATGAAAAGTTGTTTAAACAGCTTTAATGCCAAATTAAACTGCTATATAACACTTGTTTAAACTAATTTTAAAATGCTTAGTTTTTTAAAAAAATAGTGCTTAAATTACTGTTTAAGTATCTGCACCTTTACACATCTGTTTAACTACTTGCATCTTACCATAGTTGAGTTATGATATACTTTATAATAAATTATTCAGATTTTAAGACACAAGATAAGATACAAACTACCAATTCAATTAATTTTGAATATCAAAATAATAATGGTTTACTAATACATTTAATACTTTTTTTTAACTGAATACACACCTGAGATACAATAATAGTCTTCATGGTTTCTGCTACTTTTGCAAGGTTTTTAGCACACTCCATTTCTGTAGAAAGAAATACTAGATATAGTAAAAAAAATCTTAACCTTAATTAGATACTATTTTATTACAATCTTCCAGACACAGGAACTAGCATTTGTCCCATTCATTTTAACGAATAGTTATTAATTTAGAAGTCACAATGGGTAGCACAATTCTGACAATATAAAACTTACATGCCTGCCTGATTGAATGACCGCAGGAGCCAGAAAAAGGTACTCACCCAAATTAATCTTTTTCTCTACCCATACAATAATATCCTTTACATATTTTGACCATGCTTTAGCATAGGATAGAGCAGATTTGATTCCATTATCATTTCTTAGGAGAGCGCTATCAATTTCTTCAGGACTAAGGTGCCCTGAAAATAAAGCATCAAATACAAAAAAGCACATTTTAGACATTAGCTAACTGTGAACATTAAATCAGCTGTAATCTTTTTAATGCTAGTTGACAACTAAATGGATCTTATAGAAAACATTAAAAGTTCACAGAATTATACCTTAGCAAACTATGGAATTTTTGTAGTAGCATACCAGGAGAACAATAATAGGAGCAGCTTAGGTTCATTGTTAAAGTAACATAAACAAATTTTAAGATTGGGCTGAGACATAATAATAATAGTAGTCAATTGCAAAAGGCAGCTTTACTTGAAACAGCTTACATCCTTCGATGATAGCTTTTATACTATCAAACAACATCTGCCTATCCGACGTCCTTGGAAAGGACTCAATAGGTGGATAAAAATGCCAAAGCTAGTCTAAACTTCTCTTGACGGTGCAATCAACTCTAATAATATGTTCAACTATGGATTTATGATTGTTAAAGTGTTTAAAAACAAGGAGCAATAGAAAAAATGCTAAATCAGCACAAGAAAAGAGTCATGGTGAAGAAAGTAATCCATTTGTGTGTGTGTGCGTGCGTGTGTTTGTGTGTGTGTCTGTGTGTGTGCTTGTGTGTAGAAAAGGGCATCAGTCATCCTCACCAAAGGGCTGGGTGAAGAGTCACATTTTTAAGGTCCTTCAAAATACCAGTAGGCTCAGAATCTGAATTTGGGAGGGAATTCCATTCATAATAAAACAGGTATTTTAAAACACCAATTATTCTCCTCTAAATATTTATATTAGTATTTTTATATAGTATTTATGTAGAAGATTTGCTTATAACTTTTTAATGCCAGTATTACGATTTACCTATAAAAAACGGGTGCAAAGTTATCATGCATTTAAAAATGCTCACCTGTTGATTGAACACCTTCATGTAATGATATTCCAGAATCTGTACAAAGGTTTTCAAAAGACTGGCATAGAAAAAAACAACTTATTAGCATCAGCTTAAAAAAACATTTGAACACATTAATAACAACTTTTCAGCTTAGACCTCAGAGGAGCTGAAATCTGAAATCTTACTCCAGATAGTGCAGATAGTCTTTGACCTATTACTGTAATGGAATCACAATGCGTAAAATGAACCCGCTATTTGATATGTGTCATTTTTGCCAAAAACCAGAAATAAATGCCATTTTTTCAGCAAAATCATTTTAAAAAGTGGTCATGTGGCTGCAGGATGCTGCAAACAGCCATCAATCCAGACCAACTGCTGAGCGCCTTATATGCAACTACAGGTCAGAACTTTGGAACCAGGTCGTAAGTACCACCAGGGAGGTCTGCTGTAACTCTGGATGATCACTAAGTGACTGGATTTTAAGTGATATATATTGTCTCCATTGCACAGATGATGCATGTTTAGCACAAGTAGCATATTCTTTCAATTAACCAGGGAAACACTCAGTGTGAGAGTAGGTAAAAAGATGATATTTGTAGACTACTGAGGCTAACCCTACTGCTTTATTCATGTTATAAATATCATGGTTTCAAAGTATTAATATTAAATAGTTCCCAAGGGTTTTTTTTAGCTGACAGGAACATTAGGAATCTGAGTACACAGCAGGAATGTTCTTTAAAAAATGTCTTTTATTGAGGACTTATTCAGCTAGGAAGCCTCATACATGAGAATATCATCCCACTTGCTTTATTTCCATCTAGTATGGTATTATTCCTGCTTAAGGTTTTTTTCCTGATGAAGCAGATATACTTTCAAGCAAAGCTCTACAGCTCTGTTACCTTCCACTTTTATTTTCTAAGAAAGCTAGTGGGACTCATTTCAGAACTAGAAACATTAACAGAAACATGAATGGATTATGGTGTTTTTAATGACAGGACTCCAACTGGAATAAAATGAGGCAATAAGCAAGTTAAGCACCAAGAAGATATCCTGTACTGGTGGCCACAGATAAAAAGGTAGGAGTATTTGGGGGGGGGGGGGGGGGGCTAGCCTTTTCAATAAAAATCACAGTGAAACAACAACAACACTGAAAGTATGCAATTCTTCATATTATACTATCTTCACCCACCAACATATTTTCTAGCTCATTTACCAAATATTGTTAAGACAGTTAAGCACAAAGGGAGCTTATGGAAGCCAACATTCATCTTTCTATAAAGATTTTTATCCATCACAAAGTTGACATGACAACTCATTTCAATTTCTTACTAGAAGCCCACAAAGCTTATGTGCCTTAACTACTGTAGTTAAATGCAATAAAAGATCTCAAAAAAGAACAAAATAACCCACGTTTAGATTTATATTTTAGAACTAAGGTAATTCCAGTTTTGTACAAATTAACTGCCATAGTTTCTGTAAAAAGTTGGGTTGTTATGCAGTTTTTAAGTTTTAAACTGTTCTTGATCAATAGTAAGGAAATCTATATTAACAAACACTGCACAAAGCTAAAACTTTCAAGAATATTATCAACGTACTTGACTTTGCCGAGATACCTGAAGACCCAGTCCTGAGCCATTATCCACATCTCCCATAAGGAAGTCTGAAACTCTGTCATGGGAGTCAGAATAAAAATTAAATTATGCTTTGGCATACCACACAGGCACAAATGTCTAACAAATACTCAGACCAAATATCACGTGGGAACAATCAGCATCTATTTTAAGATAGTCACAGCTATAAAAGGTAGCATTTTAAAATATATATTATGTTTAACTGCTAAAAACGTCTACTAATGAAATTGTTGAACATCAGGTAATTTCAAATTTTGGGTAGAAGCCTAGATATAGTTTGCTCTGATCTCAATTGTTAGAAAACAGGTGGGACTTCAGTGTTGCTTCAGAAATCAAAAATTTAATAGAGAATAGCTGCAAGAAAAGACTGGATACATTGAAGCAAAGACCTTCAAGTATAAGAGTATAAAATTTTACTTTCTTTTCAATTGTAAGAAAAGCTTACTATTTTAGGAGACCTAAAAAAAGAAATAGCATTAGGAAAGGAAAATTACAAATTAAATGAATAACATGGTTGAAGAATCTTATTAGTGGTTCAGATACGTAGAGTCTAAAGCAGGGGTAGTCAACCTTTTTATACCTACCACCCACGTTAGTATCTCTGTTAAGTAGTAAAATTTTCTAACTGCCCACCGGTTCCACAGTAATGGTGATTTGTAAAGTAGGGAAGTAACTTTACTTTATAAAATTTATAAAGCAGAGTTATAGCAAACCCCTACCGCCCACCATGAAAGCTGGAGCGCCCACTAGTGGGCAGTAGGGACCAGGTTGACTACCACTGGTCTAAAGTCTAAAAAACACAATTATATCTTTTTAAAACTTACGCGTTGCCAAAAGTGAATGCCAGTAAGTCAATAGAAGAGAGTATTTCACTTAATACTTCTCGCTTCTTTTCTTCATTAATTTCCTTAAAGTTCACAGCTAAGAGAGAAAATAAAGAGGCTCTGTAAATTAGCAGATTGAATTTTCGTAGCTAAGTAATGCTCTCAAATCTGGCCATAGAATGAGTACTATGTTGTATTTAAACTAAAGAAATAGGGCTAGGGAGTATTTTATTCAGTTCATGGTAAATAATCTTTTCAAAAAAGAGAGAGGGAGGGAGGGAGGGAGGGAGGGAGGGAGGAAGGAAGGAAGGAAGGAAGGAAGGAAGGAAGGAAGGAAGGAAGGAAGGAAGGAAGGAAGGGGCACTGTGTCTCCAGATAGGAGTTAAGCACTTCCCTGTTCCTCAAACTCCAGAGAGCCATCTTACATAATACTTATGTGGAATTTGGGACATCTGAGAAGGGAAGGCTAGCAACTTTCCTGAAAAAAATGTTGTTCATGGCAGTGATCATTCATTGGCACCAAGATAAGCATTTTTTGTTAAGCTTAATTAATGTTTCCTATGTAATGTGATCATTTTGACCGATCACACTATACAGAAAAAGAAATGTTTTAGTGACTCCTTGAAAAATCACTTTGCCAACTTTCATTGGCACTCAAGGTTCTGGAAACTAGATTCAGGATCCTGGCAAAAAGAGTAAAAACTGGCTGAAGGTTTATCATTGCTCTTTATTGTCTGAATCAGTTTGTAATATAAGCCAAATTTTTATTTCTTCATTAAGCAGAAAAATATTTGCATGATGTAACTACATTTTATCATAAACAGGGGCATACATTATTATCCTGGATTGTAGAAAAACTGAACCTACAAAAGATAAGTAAAATGAAGAATAGAAAACTTTAAATCCACTTCAATCAGAGGAGCAGGAGGTTAACTGCAGCAGTCTTAGACTGAAAGGCTTTGCAGAGTATACTCAGAAATTTAGAAAATTGAGAGACTATATCAGTTCCAGTCTCTGAAAGATTACCTCTTTCAATAATTTCCCTTCACAAAAATATCTTCCCCATTATTCAATCTTCATATTTCACTGGTATTTAGAAACAGCTTCCATTATATCCTTTAACATCTTTTACACAACACATATTTTTATTAAGAAACTAATGAAACCCTAATGTTTTAAAGAAAATAAATTAGAAAAATGTAAATGAGTTTATTTAGAAGTAAGCTACACTTAAAATATCATGTGATTTTATTGACAAGTATTTAAAAAAAGGCAATGGATTAAATAAACCAGACATTCCATCAGACTTCCTTTGTGACAAGGAACGTTTATAGTAGGGTGGTAGAAATTAACTGTCTAATATTATATATTATCATAATCTATTCAATATAGACTTCATTGCTCTTAATGTAAATTTTGTTTCCTCATATAAACTCTGTTCTGAAAACTCTCTTCACAAATAATTGAAATATTTAAAACCAATTCCTCTACATTCTATATTCTAAAATTTAACAATGCATTTATAGTCATACTAAATGGATTTTGTAAGATAGATTACATATATCATTTTTTTCCAGAATAAAATACTAGAAATGCAAAGCCTGATAACCATTAAGTAGTTTAAAAGTTCACATAAATCAAAGGCCGTCGCTAGCTCATCCTGTATGGCATAAAAGGGACAGTACTGTAAATTTGTGAAAAACAATCTAATGGCTCACAATAACACTGTAAGTTAAGCATGCAAGACATAAATATATATTTTAATGCATATATTGAAAATATTACTGGAAATTAAAAGAGCAAATAAGGAGGAAAACAATAAAGATACCGGTAGCAAAAAAAAATGTACAATTTGAACTGTTTTGAACAATGTTTCCCCGAGGAAATGCTATCGAATATACCAAATGAAATCTTTTCCTGTTTGACAAGTCTGTCTTTGTTTCTTGCTATGCCTAAATTGTAATGATTTGGAAAATAAGTACTTAGTGATTTAAATATAAATTAATTTCTCCTACCTTATTTCTAAAACACTTCTACTCAAAGAACGCTAAAGCCTTCTTTCAACCATTACATACTGATATTACTTATCATCAGCTTTAAACAGTCTTTCCCCAGGACATCCTGGCTGTACACAATAGCACTGACAACAATTAGTAATACGATTTCCATGTCTGGAAATGGCAGTTTCTATACAGCTACTCTTTCAAGTCAGCATGCAACATAATAGAGATGGGAAAAAGTAATGTAAACATTTGGTTCAAGGACTATTATTAAAAACTGAAACCATCATCCCTGGATTTATAATAACATAATTTAGTAGTCTAATAAAATATAATTGTAACTTGAATTCTCTCCCTCCCTCTCTCTCCCTTCCTCCCCTGAAACAGTTTCATGTGATCTACTGGTATTTATTTTTTTCTTCACCTATTTTAGATATGCAAATATTAATTGTGGCAAGCCGTGCAAAATAATGAAATTATGTTGGGATAAATTAAATGCCCAATGTAGTAATTTTTTCACAAATTGTGATAATGGATAAGATCATAAGATTAATTGAATATAATTAATAATAATAATTAGTATAATAACATTACAATTAAAGCCAATGCAATTACTCAAGGTCGCTAGAAATACAATGGCATATATTTTGCAGTATTAAATAAAATGCAAAAAGATTGTTATTTACAACAAATCTTCATCTGAGAATAAATGGATTCTCTGCTGTCACAGAGAAATATATGAAAGCAATGAAGTCTATATCGAGTAATTTATTATAATATATGATACTAGCGGGATACCCGTGCTTCGCGATGAAACTATGTGATCGGGCAATGCAGGAGAAATCCGGTTCACTCCAGTTCAATCTGTTGGCTCAGTGGTGGTCGGTGATTGAAACACATAGGGGAATATCACTCCCGCCATCTTAAGTCCAGAAGCAGTTCCATAGCTGAAAGGCATAGATATTTAGGTGAGGTACCAACGTTTAGTACTGTAAGGAGCCCCAGATCGCTCCTGAGTGAAGGAGTGGGACATCTGCCAGTTTGAACTGAGGTAACAGAATGTGAGGCAACTGGCAGCTGGAATAGAGTTTTTTTTCAGATGGGGGCGGGGAGTGGAATTTCTTAGCATCAGAGCGTGTTAATTACTGTATAAGAAATACTAATGATATGATAGTCATTTCGAAAAATCCTTTCTTAGCGAGCACCTAGAAGCCAAGAGGAACATATTTCCAAATTTCAAGTTTGTAGGCTTTAAAGTTCTAGAGATTTTGTGATAAGTGAGTGATATTTGGCTTTTATATATATAGACAGCTAATAAACAGAAAGCTTGCCTCCAAAAGACTGGAGTTTAGTTTAATAAGGTGAGTCAAGACTTTGTTGAGAGAAAAAAATCTGTATACTAAATTTTTGAAAAAATAAAAATAGTGAAGCTTCCAATATAGATGGCTTTTGATTAACAACTACTCATTCAACAACTTTTCAAATTTTTGATGGCACTGAACAAATGGTACTTTAAGGACAAATCCATAAAGTTCCAGCTGTTGGGTTCCCTTACAGTCACGTGATCACAATTTGTGATCTTCTCTGTTGGCTTTCTGCAACCAAAGTCAATGGGAAAGCCAGAAGGAAGTCACGGTCATGTAAGGTTCTTGCTTAATGATTCGTTCAAAAATGTAAATGGGGACTGTTGGAACTGCCATCACTAAGCAGCACATTCACATGATATCATCACTTAGAAATGGAATTCTGGTCCCAATTGCCACTATTAGCTGAGAACTGCCTTGTACTAAATTACAAGCATCAGATAAGAGTATAGTAGCTTATATATGTAGCAATGGAAAATGCCCGCTGGAGAAACCATGGAACCCTACTTCTTTTTCTTCTTCCTTTTTTAAAAGTTTGTATCGGTTTGTATTGTTGCAATTGTAATTTTTAATTTAATTATTCAAATCAATAATAAATATTTAAATTACTAATATACTATTGAATCAAATATGGATAGACATACTTCAAGTTAATATAATATTGATTAAAAATTGTAGCTAGACATGTAGTTTAGTTGGTCCATTAAAGTCTTAGCTGCAGAATTATTCCAGTGGCACAATGATTACATATGGGAATAGAACTGAGACTTAACATCAAGTCTACTTTCAGTCATGAGAGTTCACTCAGTGACTTTGGGTGAGTTATTATCTCTCATCCTAAATTGTTTCAGTGTTATTACTGTGAAGGGAAAATCTGAGGAGGAGGGCTGTATATGATGCCTTGAGCTTAGGGGGGAAAAGACAGGATATAAATCTCACAAAGAGATTTATAGCAATCTCCAAATTATTGGTACACTAAAAAGAGACACACCTCCTCCCAAAACTTTGAGAAAGCTATATTTTGCAATTCAAATATATTACAGAAGTATTACAACAAAATTAAGAGCATGAGCCGTGAAGAGAGGTATGTGTAGAATCTGGTGGTTTCATCAGTTGCCTCTCCCTCCTGCCCCCTCCCCATTTCAGATAACTATGGTTGTAATAACCTGATTAAAAACTAAATTCAGATATGAATATTTAATATGATCTTTGTAAGATTATTTACCTAAATTTCAGTTTAAATGTGCGGTATAGAAAATAATATTGTTGTGTATCATGGGATGGTTATTCAATTTCTGCAAAAAATATTATACCTTAAATACTTTAGCTATCTCCACCTACCAGATACACCAATTATTGAATTATCAAATAGAAAGATAATACCCATGAGAGTATCTGATGAAATTCAGAATTGCATAATAATATCAATAATTTAATCCATTTTTTTAAAAAAATAGCATTTAATTATTGAGGAAGATACACAGATAAAAGAATCCCAATTTATGTTAATTGATGCTATATTTTGAAGATTTTTTTCCAATCCCAGTTTACAGTCACAATAAAATAATTGTATCATTTTTCTTACCTCTGACTTTTGCAATGACTGTACCTGCAGCACTTAGAACATCAACTGAATAAAGATTCGGATGTTTGTTAATTATTGCCTTTAATACACGAAGTACCTCACCCAAACGTTCATGAACAAATTGATGGAGACAGTTTTGATTTTCTGTAAAGAAAATTTTATAGTATTTAATAGATAAGCAGTATCCACATAAAGCGCTGCAAATATGATTTCCCTTGTTATCTGGGCTTAGTCACATGGAAGGCTTACAGGAGCTATTTTAAGAGTATAAACTAGTTCATACTGTCAAAGAAAAGTATGGTAGGAAAGTATTATGATAGGAGTTACAGCATTTAAAAACTGAGAGTAAACTTCAGGGAAAGACTATCAATAAATAATTAGGCTATGGCCATACTTTTCAATGGATGTTCACAGAGCCACCCTTGCCCCCATGTGGCAATGGAACATGCCCATTGCCTGTACAAGAAGGTATTCTGGAGAAACCGGGGAAGAATTAAAATATTGCCCCTTGAGCAGACAATATTCCTTACAACTATATTAATTATTTAACTGATGTAGTTAAAACTTCAAAAAGTGCGGAAACAAAGAACTTGTCTATCCACTGTGTGCCATAGTTTCTGAAAGTCTGGAAAATATCAGATGTTCCACTATGGATTTTCTCTCTCCTCCAAATTAAAAACATTTTTAGTTATAATCATTCAGCAAAAATATATTCAAATGGAATCAATTTTATTTTAAATAAATGAAAGAGAATTAAAGACTTCTATTTCTTCACCTAGATTAATTTATACCTTTAACAGGCAACATTCTGTGATCTAAGAGCTGCACTCAAAATGTGAGCTTGACCAGAAAGAAATCAGCAAGCTGTTAGTCAGTAAAAGTAAATGTATGAACAAACAGAACGTTTTATCCCCAGAAGTGGCCAATCAAGTACTTTTAAATAATCCTAAAGCCTGGTGTTCAGCTCTGGAAAGAAACAATATTACTCTTTTGCCCTATTTGCTTTTTCTGAAATTGAAATATACAGGACAATTCATTTAGGTGTTTGGACTATTTTAATATTAAGTGGAATCTTTGAAAACAATCCAAATTCTGATAGAATGCAAGCCCACTATGTATATCAGGGGTATCAAACTTGCAGCCCATGGGCCACATGTGTCATGTGCTGGCCATGCCCACCCCCGTTTTAGCGAAGGGGGATAAAGTCACGATACGTCGTGCGACGAAAACGTGAGGCCGCAAGTTTGACACCCTGATGTATCTTAAAAATCACGTCATGGCCTACTGTAAATCAGTAACTAATTTATATATCACAAAAGACAGGAAAGAACATGATCTGTTTTACTAAAACTTTATTTCTAACAATGTAGCAGATGCTAAAATATATTCTCATTGTTTTCTATGTTTTTATAATCTATAGATAGGATTCAAAATATCTAAAATCTATCATCAAAATGATGATCACACTGTTTAACAGGAAGAGCGCACATATGTCAATTTAATTTCATATAATAACAAGTTAAGTAGACAGATGTATACTTAATTTCATAAAATAATAGTTCACTTGGATACTGAAGGATTTTAAAATTTTCAAATTAAGTTCTCTCCTATGCTTAAATTTAAGACATGGCAGCAGTACAAACAGGTACCAACATTTTTTCAATAGCAATCCTGCTATATCCTAATCCTCACTTCATTTAATATTTTCCTATTTTAACACACTTCCATCTTTCCTAGAATATCACTATGAGTACTTTTTACTCAATCGTTTATTTCAAAGGAGGATTTATATTGCTTTAAATGATCCTGACCTACTCTAAAGTAGTAATATCCAATCCAGTCTCTATAACTGGATTCAGAAAAAGAGAACTTAATCTTCCATTGTTCTAATATGCAAAACATTAAAGCAACGATTATTTTTTACCAGAATAGGATGAAAGCCAGTAACAGCACTGAAAACACATCAAACAATTAAAATTGACGCAGAGGATTTTAAACTCCTTTAAAATTTTTCATCTTTTTAAAGTGTTATGGCACTTTAAAAAGATGAAAAAGTATTAATTAAGTTATAGGCTTTAATCATAATTGCCCAGAACAAAAGTCAACAATCAATTATAAAAGCTAATCCACATGAACTATGTACCAGCAATACCAACTGGAATGATAATCTATTAATGTTCTAATTCACTTGAGATATTTATAACCAATACCAATTTCTTCACTACTACCAACTTTCCTTAAAGAAACTGTGTCCTCATTCATAAAATAACTATCAAGCAAACCTTATGCTTGTGATAAGCCACTGTTAACTCATTTTTCTCAGCTGCAAATTGAGTGCCATCATCAAGCAAGTGAAGGAAGTGAAATTTTTAGGATTTATCTTCCAATCATCTTCAACATGGAAAAATGTAATAAAAGACTACCTTGGGTACCGTTTTTGTGACCAATTTTCAGTTACCTCTAAAAAGACTGCAAAATTGTTATCAATAATTATTAGAAGGCTAATAATAGTTGTTCCTAATTGTTTCAGGCCTGTCCTATATACTCATTCCACTCATATGCTCTCTAAATGTGTGTTTTATGTCCGCTGTTTGATGTATTTTAATTATTGGTCTGGATTAAATAAACTAACAAATCACGTACATACAAAATCTACCAACATTACCTTAGTTTGCAAGGTCCTGCACCAGTAAAGCTCTTTAAGGCAAAGGTCCTAAGCCTAATGCTTTATGGTGCAGAAGTCTGTCTGTTATAAAGACTTAAGAGCATTAGATATTGCCAACACAAAATTTGTAAGAGCGATGTTTTATTTCACTTGTATTCTAAATATTTCCACAAATTCAAAACAGGTTTCCCTTCTATAGAGGCATTGTATGATTTTATATATTAAGATACTGGAAATCTCTCTGCTGCTTATGGGCAAGTTAACTTCCTCAGAGAAAAATAACATAGGGAGAGCTTTAAATTATTGTAGCTTTTCGCTCAGTGTTTAATTGTACAAAATGTCACTGGAATAAAGCAGAAATATACCAATTCCAACCTGCAGAGAGAAGTTTGACCCATACTATTTCTTCTTCTCAGAAAACAATCTGTATTAGGCTCTTCTCAAAAAATTATTTGTATTAGGCTGCTACTTTACTAACATTCTGTCTATTCCACAAATAATAGTTTTTTCCATGCTAGACATAATAAAAATCTATCTACAAATCTAGAGGGCAGATATAATAATGTCTCTCTCAAAGATCATATTTGTTCTTGTTTGAAAGGATCGGTCATCAATCCCACATGTCTTAATGAATTGTTTCATGTATCAATCTTTGAATTGGCTTTCTGACTTTATTTTAGAAGAAAAGCATCTCAACTTCACTTTATAAGGATTATCAAATGCAAATGGATCATATTAAAAACCTGTCAAGAAATATTCACTGCTTTTTTATCAGCTCCATCCATAGATGTCCAAGTTTGTTTTCCTCTTGTCTATCCTTCTATTTTTGTGAACAATATAATTTACCTATTTTCTAATTTAAAACATATAATTTCTGAATGGCATTTTTACCACATATGCATTAATTTCTATTAGTCTTTAATTTTTATTAATCACTCAAACACAGAATCTGGTCACACAGCTGCTAAAATATGTTCAAGTTTACTAGTTTCAAAACAATGACCTGACATTACATTACATGCAAGTGAGAAAAGTATTCAAGTTGTATAAGCAGGATCTTCTTTTGTTAGGTGCTATTTATGAAATTCAAATAATTGAATTTATTTATTAACCTTAATAATGAAAGCAAGTTTAATATTTGGCTTTTAAAATATGCAGATGCTTTATTTTACTATCCATTTTATCAAATGCTAAATATTCCTGTATTAGTATTTAATAATGCTTTGATCTAGACGTGGTATTCAGTAGGTTCTGCCCAGTTCTGGAGAATCGGTAGGAGAAATTTTGAGTAGTTCAGAGAACTGGTAAATACCACCTCTGACTGGCACTGCCCGGATCTATTCTCTGCCTCCTGAGTCCCAGCTGATTGGGAGAAAATGGGGATTTTCCTTCCCCTGGAGTGGGGATGGAATGGAGATTTTACAGTATCCTTCCCCTGCCACGCCCACCAAGCCACGCCCACAGAACCGGTAGTAAAAAAAATTGAATCCCACCACTGATTTTGATTCTAATTGAATTAAGTGTTTTAATGTTTTAAAAATAACAATTGATTGCAACTATTTTTTTCTTTAACAACTCTGTAATCCTGTAATGCATTGAAGTAGAGTCGGGGGTGACTGAACAGAGCTCGAGTGTTTACTAGGCAGGTGCTCTTCCTGATGCCTATATGAAGTTCACAGCAGACAATTACTCATTGTGCCCAAAGAGAGAAATATCTGCTGCTACCTAGGTTTGAACTCAGAGCCTCCTGATTCTGAGTTAAGAGCTCCACCTCTACGCCACAATGCCACTCAATTGATTGTAACTATAAAAAAAATGAATAAAACAAAGCTGCTATTTACAGATCAAATGAAAAGATATTTGAAACATTTTAAGCTAAGGAAATCTTACACTAAATTGTATATGATGAAGGCTTTCAAAATTCACTATTCCATTTAGTAAAAATAATTCAAGTCCTTTTTATGACTAACAAACTGCAGTAATCTGTAAATTAATTCTGTGCATCATTTCATTCTTGCTTTAAGTCTATCTGCAATCACCAGTGCCTAAATCTTCAGAATATTCTAGACTGTTTATATAAAAAAGCTTTTCTGAATTTTTTTCCAATTTCCAACATTTTTAAACAGTATAAAACAAAATGCAACACTGAAATCTATCTTATCAAGAATCCATGCAACAATTCCCAGAAATGTTACTTCCATTAATGCTACCTGAATACGCTATATATTGGAGTTTCATGTCCCAGCTTTGAACAATTGGTTACTTCATTTTTCACTGTGAATGCTAAGTTTCTCAGAAGCACAACACACATTTCTGTAAGCACACAAAGAATTGATAAAAATATTACAAAACATTTTGATAAATATATTACAAAAGTCTTTAAGGCATCCCATTCTGCAATTTGAGCAAGGTGTTCTAACCTCAGTCAAAATTGAGTGACACACCCTCAAAATTGACTGGAGCACTGTTTTGTAGTCATTAATCCCAGTTTTGAAAAGATTCAAAAGATTCATTAATCTTCCCTACTGTTTTTCAGCGAGCAATGTTATAAGAATTGCAGATAGTGCAACAATACCCTTTTGTGAGAAATATATTGCATTATAGAAGATTATATGCAGGAATTTGGAATTAGGCTGTTTTAATTTCTGATTGTTGCCAAGAAGAAAACAGTCTTTCTGACTGTTTAAAAATGGAGGGCTTCTGACCTCCCTCTGCCCATACTGAAGAAGCAAAATTTAAAAGTAGTGTTATATTGTAGCAGCATTCATTCCCATCAAATTGTTTAAGAAAATTCATAATGAACTTAAATCCGATCACTTCACAGATCAGATCGCTTCATCTAATATAGCCACAGAATCAGTCTAAAGCAATCAAATAAATAAATACATTCGCTCTAATTCACAATTTGAATTTACCTAGCATTTGTATTGTATTTTGAGTCATTCCAATTTTGAAGATATAAGCCATGAGCTTATCATTTCAAGCCAATATCAAAGAGAAAATGCCCTTAAAATTCCTAGATAAGTATAAAATGTAGAAGTTTTAGGGTAGGGGTGTCAAACTGATGGCCCACGGACCAGATGCAACACGTGCAGACCAAGCCCATCCAACTCCATGAAAGGAAAAAATGTTGCGATACGTCACAAGACAGCAACATGACACGGCGAGTTTGACACCCATGGTCTAGAGCAGTGGTTCCCAAACTTTTTCAGTCCACCCCCCCCCCCTTGGTGCTACAAACTGATCCCCAGTGCCCCCCACCCAATTTAAAAACCTTTTTAGTTAATGTTAATTCAACAAAATTGTTGAACATGATCCAGTGATACCAGGTTTTCAAAGTCTGATAGTCATTTAACAAGAACCTTAGTAACTAGTAACTTAGTAAACTCAGTAGAATTTAGTAACAACTTCACTGTTCTTAGTAATTCCTGTGTAGATATTGAAAGAAGTAATCTCAGTAAGGTATTATCACAAAGTACAAAATTGCAACAGATATCATTAAGATATCACAAACTTACACAAAAAGATGTTCTTGTAAGAAACCCAAAATGGATAATAAACACTTTTGTCTTTTATCTAAAGTTTTTCATCTTTAGATTAATGACCTTAATTATTCTTTCTCTCCTTCACAAACATACACATATACCAGTGGTGGGTTTCAAAATTTTTAGAACCTATTCTGTAGGTGTGGCCTATTTTGTGGGCATGGCTTGGCGGTCATGTGACCATGTGGGAGTGGCCAACTTGTAAAATGTGGTGAAACTCATTTAAAAATGCTCTTGATAAAGAAATAACCATTCTTAAACAGATTCCAAAGAAAGTAAGAGATAAGAGGAAGAAATATTCCTCTTTAGCAAAAAAATTATATAATAAAGGGGTCTGGTTCAGGTGTTTATTGCCAGAAGGCATGCTGATTTTCTGGGAGGGCAGCAGAATTAGAATTAACACAGTTGTGGAAGCGGAGGCTTTCACTAAAAAACATAATGCTCTCCTAGATGAAATAGGGGATGGTACACAAGAGATGAGGGAGGGAGGTGCTGAGGCTCTGCCAGTAGACGGGGGGGAGGATGCAATAACCAGAAGACTCAGGTCACAAAAGTGATTTGAAACATTATTGCAATTGTTGTTAAAATGTACCTTTATGGAAGTAATACAAAAAAATGATTGAAATATATTGATGACTTAGTGTTAAACCCAAAACTGCTAATATCTATTCAAATGTTGATGTTTTTCTATTTTTCTCTGTAAAAGTTGTGAGATTTGGGGGGACTGCTTTCCTCTGCACGATGTAGCTGTCAAAAAATTTTATACCCTTTTTAACCCTTTTTCCTTGAAAAAATTTGTAAAAACCAATAAAACTTGTTAATAACAATGCTCTTGCTTAGCAACCAAAATGTTGGGCTCAATTGTGATCATAAGTTCTCTTTTTTCTTTCTTTCTTTCTTTCTTTTTCTTTCTTTCCTTCTTTCCTTCCTTCCTTCCTTTCTTCCTTCCTTCTTTTCCTTCCTTCCTTCCTTCTTTTTTATATCTCTCTTTCTCTTTCTTTCCTTTCTTTTCCTTCCTTCCTTCCATTCTTTCTTTCTTGTATGTCTCTCTTTCTTTTCTTCCTTTCTCTTCCTTCCTTTGTTCCTTCTTTCTTGTCTCTCTCTCCCCCACTTACTTTCCCTTTCCTTCTTTCTCTTTTTCTTTCTTTCTCTTTCTCCCTTTGTCTCTCTTTTTCTCTCTCTCTCCCTCTTCCTTCCTTTTATTCTCTCTTACACACTCTCTCTCTCGCCCCCACTCTCTCTCACACACACTCACATACCTTCCAATTGGTGAAAATTTCTGTTTTGCCAGCTGGGAAGCTGGCAAAGAAGCCTCGTTTTCCCTGCCACCTGCAGCTCTTGGAGGAAGGAAGAATGGAAGTGAGCCTCGGGCCTCATCTCTGTCTCCTTCCTTGAGAGCTAGCTTTGGGGACGGCCAGCCTCTCCCGTCACTGCACTCTTCACTCGCCTTTCACCCAGAGGATCTGCCAGTGGGGTGCCTGCCATTTCATCTTCCGAGAGAAGTTCGGGAGAGATGCGCAAACGGCCGTAACACGAGGCTCCTGAGGAGGATGCTGGACACCAGGGGTGGCAGTGGCACCTGCTGCTGCTGCTGCTCCTGGTAATGCAGGGTTCTTGGAGAGCATTAAGTTGCAGGCGCACCAATTCCAGCAGCTGTGTTTTCCCTTGAAATTTGCTGTCCCTGCAACCTGAAGGGGACATTCTCCCAGCAGCATCTCAGGTGCTCCCACCCTTAGCCGCGAGGGAGTGAGGATGACTGGGCGCAGTTTGGCACCTCCCGGCTCGCCTCAAACCATCAAGGGGCCTCACGCGCCTGCTCGCTCACATGGCCTGCGTGCTTCCAGCAGAAATGGGAAGTGCGGGGATCTTCATGCAGTAGGGTGGGGGAGGCTGGAGTGGGAGGTTAAATAAACAAATTTGGCTTTGCTTCTTTGCGCGGCAAGAGAGAAAGGTGCCTGAGACGCCGCTGGGAGATTGTCCCCTTCAGGTTGTCCCCCTTAGCGCCCCCTGCTGCCCCCCTTGCCTCTTAGCGCCCCCTGCTGCCCCCCTTGCCTCTTAGCGCCCCCCTGCTACCCCCTTGCCTTTTAGTGCCCCCCTGCTGCCCCTCTTGCCACTTAGCACCCCCTAAGTCATCCCACTGCCCCCCAGAGGGCGGTACCACCCACTTTGGGAACCACTGGTCTAGAGTTTCCAATGTTCTAAATGTTTGTGCCAGGACTTACTTTCTCAAGTGATGATCTGTACACTACATTCTCATTTACTTTGAAATTATTTAATGAGCATCACAAAATTAACACAATCCTATAAGTAATGGATAAGCAGATGTGTTCATCTGCAAACTAAAGTTCAATTTTCTTACAGTTACAACATTCCTCATTTGTTATTGCAGTGATCACTTTCATTATCTTCCATTTCTATCTATCTGAATGCTCCAAATGGACATACTTCATCTCAACTATACACAGAGATGATGTTGCAAAAAAAAAAAGAAGAAGCATTTTACGGAATATATGCATTTATGTAAAATGCATATATTCCGTAAAATGCTTCTTTTTTCAGACTAAATTATATACTTTTTAAAATTATTCATTTTTTGTTAAATATTTAATGCATCAAGCAAAGGCTCAAAGTTATTAATATGAATGCACCTTGGACAGGTCAATACACATAAACTGCAACATATCAAAATCATTATTATCTCCAAAGCATTTCTTCTGTTTCATTTCTAACCTTCAAAGAAAAGTATATACACTTATATAGTAAAACAACAGCACACATAAGATGGAGTACAAAACTACTTTAGAACATTAAAATGTAAGATACAGAACTTCTTTCAAAAGCAATCTAAGAACTGAAGAAATTAAGTGAACACAATAAACTCGTTAAGGAAGAAAGCCAGAATTGCAATAAAGATTAAACAAAATAGTTAAAAAATAAAGAATTGGAAAATGACCAAAATGTCAGAAGTATAGACACAAAACATCTCATTATTTTATAAGTCACTTCTGAAATTCCACTTAAGTTACAGATGCTACATCCTCAAAGACAAATCAACAGAGAAATCAAGGAATGTTCATCTCTACTCCTAAGCCCAAAGACAAAATAATTGTTCCTATTACTTCAAGATCAGTTGTTTAGTAAAAACTTTAAGAAAAATTCTTTCAAATAAAAACCCAAAAGTAATTTAAATCTACTGTTCCCATATTGTGATTATTTTTGGCTGTTTGCACTGTATTTATTTTATACTAAATACTGAAAAGAGAAGCTCTCTATTTTAAATACTAGATAAATATTGGTAATGTAATATTTATTTAACATAAATATTAAATAGATTTAAGAATCAATGAAAAGTAATTTATGATAAAGTTTGAATTCTTTTTGATGTTCATGTTTATTATTTCAGCTGTTTAGTCACAAGCTCTGGTAATAAACTCGGTATCTAAGACCACACTTGCTTCTTCTGTTGCCAAATATATGTGTGATTAAAACAACGGAAATGTTATGTAAAAGCAAGTACTGACAAATCAGCAACATTTGAAATATATCCAGAAGTATAAAGAAATGGGAAAAATGAGGAAAAACAAGAGTCAAGGGGGATTAAGATGCTCAATGAGAAAGAAGAAGAAAAGAAAAAGCAGTGAAAAACAGAAGTGGGATGAAGAATGGAACTGAGTATTTAAGAAATAAGTACTTAAGTAGTAAGCAAATATGTAAGTTGTGAGGAAGAACTGAAGTGCACACAAGCAACAAGCACTTAATTTTTTTGTTTAAATGTGCAAATATTTTATAATCATTTCTCAAGGATTCTCATTTCTCATAAACACCTATAGCCAATATGTCTTCTCTTTTTTAACTAACTTCAATTTTTCTAAATATTTTTTCGTTTTAGTATTTTTGGTGCTGTTGAATTAAGATTTAAGGAACCTCTTCTTGAAGTAAAATTTATTATCAGTCCAGTAAAAGATACAAATTTAAGATAGCAACGAACTCTACCTTTCTAGACTCAAAATTTTGGTGACATTAGCCAAGAAAAGAAATCCTTGTCAGTTAGGAAAAAGGTTATGGCAAACCTTGACAAAATATCAAAGCACAAAACACGTGTATTATGAATTTACAAAGTATATTGTTTTTTCTGTTGTAACATGGCTGTGAAAGCTGGACTGTCAGACTGAATAATATTTTTCTGCCAGCTCCACACATAAATATTTTGATTACAATTCAGGGTTTGTGCTCTCCACTTCTAGAAAATTTGCTAAATTTCCAAAAGATTGCTGCATTTCCAAATTTTCTTTGGAAGCATTTTGAAGTCTGAAAACCCACGACTGAAATTTACGATATGAAATATTGGGATGATTTAGTCTTTCCTATTATGTATAGTATATTATTTCAGCTTTAATTTGGTAAGGCAAACTTCCGTATGTGTCAAGTTCAATTCCTAATGACTTTAAGGATGTCCTATAGATTGTTGGCTGACAACACAATTCCAAAGTTCCAATGGCTGCCCTCCCCTGCAGTCAAATGACCACATTTCAGACAGTTGGCAACCACCCTGCATTTACAGCTGTTTGTAACATCCAGCAGTCAAGTGATTCAATTTATACCATTTTTGCTGAAAAAGGAGTTTACTTTGGTTAAGACCAGACGCGCTTAACAACCATGGTGATACACTTAATAACTACCGCAAAAAAGATAATAAAATCAATTAAGTCATGAAGTGCTTTACAGTTTTCATGTCTTTTGACCATAATGGGCATTCTCCATTATAGCCATAAGTTGAGGACTACCTAAATACTGTATTTTCTTGGCAGTAATGTAAAAGTATTATATACTGAGACTTTTTTAACTTCCCAGTGTAACTTTGGATTCACTTGTGGTCTCCCATCCAAGTACTGCCCAGACAGGATCACTCAAGTGCTACCACCTGCTGAGCCATCTTAAATCACTATTTGTAAAGACAATGAGAAAGAAAGCATTGCTTCGCAATTATGTAGAACACCACAACAGCCTGCCTTAGTCTTGCTTAAGACTTTTAAACAAACATATGTTATTGTCAGAAAGAAAAATTCAGGAAGTGGACTGATCTTGCAGGAAATGTTTATGAAACTTTGCTTCTCTAATTCTTTCTTTTACTTTAAATGTCAATTGCTGAAATATTTACTTAAGTATTGAATGAAAATAACATTTTTAACCTATATACACATTTTATAATGAAAATGGTTATTCATATTCTGCTATATCTCTGGTGCAGGTGCTAATATTTTCAATCATACTACTAGTACATTCAGCTGGAGGAAATAATCAGCTATATATCTCTATCAAATTCTATAAACCATCCAAGAGACTGCATATATCACTTGAAATGGAGCTGATCAGAAATTCTGTTTATTTTCCAAAGGAAAAAAATATTTTAGAAATCATATAACCATTTATATACAGGTCAATAGAAATGAAGTTTAGTAGCCAAATCTTGTAAATTTCTTGCTTAAAATAATGTTTAATATGTTTGTTTTATGCATTGCTTGAATTGTTATACTGCTAAAAGCAATTGTTACATTGCTAAAAGCATACCAATGAAAGATGAATCTAGGATTCATAACTATAAAATTAAAAAGTAAATTAAAAAAATTCTGGAGCAAAGCTTTAGAACTCTACAACAGAACAGGCAATCCTAAAATTACCACCATAATTGAACCCTGAATTATGATTATAACTTATGGTGGTCATTAAGTACGGTAGGTAACCTCATGACCATGTCAATGGCAACTGTTAAATGAACGCATTTTAGCCAAAGGGCATTTTTTTAAACCAAAAACTGGAAGAAAACAGCAAAAAGCTCTATCCTTTATTATGTCAAACATTTCCCCCCCCCAAGTCTTAAAATCAGTCTCATCTAACCTAGCCACATTTGGAAATATAATCCACAGTTCTGCCATTAAAAATCTAGATTTAAAAACTGTGCTATTATTAGGAAATGATTATTGTGTTTCAACTATTATGTTAGGAATTACGGCACAAAAGTGTTCTTTAGGGAGCAAGGTTCACTTTGGTTTCTGAATAAAATACTATTTGGCAGTGGTTCTTAAACTTTTTGCTTTCAGGGCCCCTTTACATTCTTTCAAATTATTGAGGAACGCAAACAGTTTTTGTTTATGTGGGCTACATCTATCAATATATACTGTATTAGAAATTAAATGTGTAGAGAGTAAGGAAGAGATAGCGAGATTCATTATCAAAATAAAGTGGAAAACATGATTTAAATCTAAAACAAGTGGCAGATATGCTCAGAGTTTATTTTTGATCTACTCTGTATGGTTGATGGGGCTAACAAAAGTGAGAAATTGTTGAAATATTTATTCATTTAAAAGTAATAATTAATTTATTGTGTGTTAACATAAATCATTTTTAATTTAAAGTAACTCTATTTCCCTTCACCCAAAATTGTGAGAAGACTGGCATTGTTTTACATTTTTGTAAATCTCTTTAATGTCTAGCTTAATAGAAAGCAACTGGATTATCATATCTTCTATATTCAATCTGTGGTTATATGTTGTTTTGGTTGAAATTTATGAAAAAGTTTGGTCTTACGGAGATATGCAGTTGGAAAAAAGATTATTTTAACAGGTAACTGGATATTTTTTAGGTAACTGAATATTGTTCTCTGGTACTATACTAAAAGTCGACAAATGACAAATGTTTCTTAAAGGTTAGTTGTAATGTGGAATATGAAATTATATTAATGAACTTTTCATAGTCTGTTGCATTAAAATCCATTGGTTTATTATGTGCTTAAATGGATCTTTTATCCATGCATATTTCTGTAACATCATTCATTGGTCATCTGAAAAACATTGTTTCACTGATCTTCCAAATGTCCACCCATTTCATTATATCATACCGAAAAAAATACCACCACTGATGTCATCAGAATGGTCTTAAAATGTTGGGGAGCTGTTAAATTCATAGTGGCCAATACAAGTTTTTGTGAATTCTAATTTTCACTTGAAATTTCAAATTTTAAATACCGTTATTTTCCTTTAAGAGACAAACCTCTTTTGAGAAAATGTTTGTCAAATACCAAGTCTGAATAATCACAGTTTGGCAGTTTCAATTAAAAATGCTTCATTAAAAAACATCACAATGCAAAATACATGTGCTTTTTCTCAGGGTAAGCACTGTACTTTGGTGTGCAGCAGAAGCACTCGATATGTACTTTCCTTCCACCACATACAATATTAAAAAGAAAACACACACTCAAGGGTCAAGATTTAATAAAATTAATAATTTTTACTGCTTCATCAAGGCCTTTTAAAAATGAAATTGGCTTTTCCCCCCCTGCACAAATAAATGGTGATGAAAAATACAATGATCACTAGTACAGTATGCAGCCACTGCCTTGAGTTTTTCCAGGATAAATGGTGGGATTCAAAAAGTTATTCAAGTCTTGGAATACATTAGCACCATTTTGCTTGTTGCAAGTATTCATATAAAATATCTTCTCCGATTATTAATTTGTGCAGATGCCAGATAAATACAAGCCAAATGGCAAGTCCAACCATAGCTGCAGGTTCTTCCATTTGTAAGGCAGACTAGATTTAAATCAATTAGTTCGATTATTTTTTTTTCATTATTTCTTTTCATCCAACAGGCATTCAGCAATGTCACCTCTACAAGATTTCAAGCTATTTTGTGTGCTTCTCTTGCCAAAACAATATGATAACTTACTCTGTGGGAAGTATTAATTAATTAATTTCTAGTTTGAAATTTTTGAGATTTAAAGAGCTTATCGTTTCTGTTTAAAATATATTGATACCTTTTTCTTTAAACTCTGAATGGTCTCACAATGACATGGCAATTTAACTGCATCTTAAGACTATTCAAAATGTTCTTTTGCCTAATATAATAAGGTAAATTAACACCAGCTATAAATATGAGGGAAATATATGGTAGGTTTCATCATATTAGTTTCTTATTTACAGCTTCACCCAGTTTCTTGGGAGTAGATTCCTTTCTTCCATGAGTCAGAGATATGTCAAGTTTCAACTTTTTCAGTATTTTCAAGTGTAGACAGTGCATTTGTAGTACACTGTCATTACAAGACAGTGAATCTTGTAATCTTGAGGGTGGGAGAAGAATCAACAATATTTGGAATGCTCTGCATATAATGTTTTGCTCAAAAAAGCAACATTATTGACATTCTTTGGAATTGTAATATAAGTGATGTTCAATGCTACTTCATTCATAACAGAAGGAGAAAACCAATATCACCATCATTTGGTCCATTGTAAAATCAGAAACAGTTAAGTTTGATTTAAAATATGTATTTTTCTGATCAGCAAGCTATTTTAAATTCAGGAAAAATTAAACTTCCTTCACAGAATTTGATTTGAACACTCTATGAACTTGCTCAAGAAACATACCCCTAACTAACTGTTGATTTTGACACTATAGCAACAAGTGAACATTTGTTCTGAAGGAATGCAAAATATGTGGTGGGGAGGGGATATGGTCATATTTTTAAATCAGATGGATAGACTTCACAAAGAAGTACAGATTATTATCTACATTACATATACACTGCATTTCATTTACAGGATTTTGTTTTTGTATACAGTACATTTACTGACCCACTGCAATACTGCACATTATTTTTTTTTACAATTTTGTGATATGACTGTGTTATAGTTGTTTAAATATCTGAACGTGGATCATACAAAGTGATTTTTAATCTAATTGTGTAATAGCATAGATAATCCCACACACAGAAATCAAAAAGATTTGCTGGGGTTAGGACACAAATATTATCTTTGGTAGCCAGCAATATTTTATTATCACATTTCAAATTTTCAAACCACAGTACCAGAATCCCACTACAAGATATAGACTAACATCATTTTGAAATAGGTAATTCCTTGCTGTTTATTCTAATCAGAATTACATACACAGAAAAGTTTATATACTGAGATTTTCTTAGTCTTAGAATTTCTGACAGTTAAGATCAACAGTAAAAACGTCCTGGATTCACATGTAGATTGTTGCTATTAGGTAAGAATCTTGGCAGCCAATAAATTCCCTGCTTCACCTGACTTTAAATTTGGCATGCTTTAAAGCAATATTTGAGGGATTATCATGTACAAAGATTGTCTGCATATGCTGTGTATGTATGTGCCTTTTGTTATTTTAATGTGTTTTGGGAAAATGCAACTTTCTGTGTCTTGGCATAAAATACTATTTTGCATTGATGTTTTTCTCAGCCCCCCATGCATATTTTTAAAATTGGGTGACATGTGTGAGTACTTGTGATCTTACATACTGCTCATTTCACAATAATGTATCTGATAGCTCCCAGAGGTCCAAAAACATTTTATTCACTTAGAATACAGGTGGGCAAACTAGCCTCCAATCTATAGAACAAATGAATGGAAGAATGAATGTTTTTCCATTCTCCATGAATATGAGTGAGTGAATTACAGAGAAAGGTAATCCTACTTGTAGCTATCACCAGGCTAAAATAGGCTCATCTCCAACAAAATACATTAGTGCTATGAAAATTGATTATGGTAATATTGAATCAAATGAAAAATAAAATATCATTTATCAGTATTTTTCTTTTTTAGCAGATGATATTAATATAGCTAAACATAAAGACAATACTAGGAGAAATATGCTAGTTATCAAATACATTCATTTGATTCGTTGTATGTTCAGTAGTAATTAGGCTATACCAAGAAATCACTTTTTTGTATTAAATTTATATGCCACCTCTCTCGTGCTTTGAGGCAATCTGAATGGCTTATACAGTATAAGATTTTTAACTTGCTTCATATATTAAAATTAAAAACATGCTAATATTTTATTGTTTCACTAAAATGTTTTTTTAATTTCAAACTGAATAGTTAAAGACATAGTAACATTGTTTTTCCACCTATATCACATTTGAATCAGGATCCTAACAGGTAGCACCACTGATATGCACCAGCCAAAGAATCCACTTGGACAAAAGAAAGCAATGTTGAATTCTTAGTTTACTTATGAATTTTTCTAAGTGGAGTCAGATAAAGTAATATATTCCATGTTAAATATACTTTATAAAACCATCAAACTGCAGAAGTGATTTGAGCTCCCTGAGAAAAAAAATTGGAAACACAAATTCCAAATTAGTTTTTCAAGCCTGAAAAAATATCGCTATTCATGAACCCACCAAAAACACTCTCACAAACTGATCATTCTTTTATTTGCTTTATTAAAGCAATTGTTTCCATTATATAGTAAATTCTAATTTGAATACATATCATGTTGGCTATTTTTTGTTTAGTGATTCAAAAGGCACTGAGTGTTCCATTAAATGTCTTTATACTTTTAAAGTATAGGCAGCCATCATTAAACAAAACAAAGTTACCAAAATCAACTACATAAGAATGCTAGTATCATCTTATATATTTGAGTGTAAGCACAAAATAGGCGAATCTACCAAAGTAGTTTTTTCCTACACTTCCATTAATAGTAGATTTTACAATGCAATTCTCAGTTCAAAATGCATAGCTTTAGGGAATTTTTTTGCATTTTATTTTTTAAAAATGGCACTGCACAATAAGATTAAAAAAGTATATCCAACCACAAACAAAATTTACAAATTAGGAAGAGACTGTTATTACATGTCTAGTAACTTTTTAATTGTGACAACAATAGTAGCTGTAGTCTAAAGTATTCAGAGGGATCCAATTGGAGAAATCTATACTGTATTAAACTAGCTGGATACCCCTGCTTTGCTATGAAACTATGTGATTGGGCCTGATAGAGTGACACATAGCTCCCAGCCCACAGGCCGGATGAGTCACGCGCTGGCCACACCCACATAAGGCAACTGGCAGTTGGAACAGAATTCCTTTCAGGTGGGGAGGGGGAATAGAACATCCAACTCCTTAGCATCTATATTAAATAACAAGCATTTTTCTTTATCTTTGCACACTCCCATTTTCTTGTTTACTATAATAGCAATAGCACTAAAGACTTATATACTGCTTTACAGTGCTTTATAGCCCTCTCTAAGCAGTTTATAGAATCAGCATATTGCCCCTAAAAATTTGGGTCCTCATTTTACCCATCTCAGAAGGATGGAAGGCTGAGTCAATCTTGAGCCTGATGAGATTTGAACTGCCAAATTGCAGGCAACTGGCAGGCAGCAGCAGTAGTACTGCACTCTAACCACTGCACCACCGCAGCTCATAATGATATGCTCAGAAATGTTTGCTTCTGTTTTTGTTTAATTGTAACTTCTCATACTATCCATAACACCAAATTATGCTTAATATTTAGTGTAGTTTATCTGAAATAAGTCTACCAAAAATCAAGATTTCAAACAAACATTTTTGTTATATTTAATGGTATTCAAACTAAATCATTTGAATTAATTTTTGCAACTACATAGTATGAAGGAGAAATCGCTAATTGCAACTCAATCTCATCTTACTACATCAGTATTAGCACAAAACCGCCTTCAAATTATTTCATGTATCATTATATTGTTGACTTTTTGACATTAGTAGATCCAGAAGATAATCTTTTGTACTAATGTATCTTTTATGGGGATTTTTATTGATCTGAGTATATAGGATCATAATCAAAACCATTCAAAATCCAAAACTTCATGGAATGTAATACATAGAAGTCTTGCATAATATTTATGCAATATTCAGATTTGCCCAAAGGGTCTTATTTTCTCTAGGGAAAATTCATACTCAGCATGAAGACTTTTTCTCTGAAATACAACATCTTCCCAAATTGTAAGGTGTCTATTGGTTACAAGCCCCCCAAAAAAGTAATATAGTATCTGAAGTCAGAGTTAAAACTTATTAGAACTTTTGTTAGCAGTTCTTCTGTATTCACTGAAACAATTAATTATTTCATTAATATACAATCTCTACAATATGTTTAAGGATAGTGCCATCAAGTTGCTTAAGGTGTACAAATTAAAATTTTAATTTAAAAATGCAGTTATCAATGTTCATCTAATCTAGAGTGACAAGAACTAGCAAGAAGTATAGTATGGAATTGATATCAAATGCTGTGATATGAATCATTTGTCATTTGAAGCCATTATGTGGATTTTATTTGCTTGGTTAGTTGAACTCATCAACTGAGGTTTAAAAGCTATTGGTTATAACTTAATGTGCAAATGTATTTTAAGATTGTATTTGTTTGTCTATTGACAATTGTATCAATAAAGTCAATTTAATTGTTAACTCAAAACTACAGAAAATCTATTATATTTTTATCTGAGCTTTTTATATATAATACAAAGCAGCAAACATATCTAATTGCCTCTATTCTTCCCACAACAACCCTGTTAGGTCATGCTGCACAAAGTAGTTATTCTTAGGAAACACAGTACATACACTGCTCAGTCTAAAAGATTCATTAATTACTTTGCAAAGAATATAAGGTATTTCAATCAAAAGCCTCACCAATTGGGAGAGACAGAGATTTATTCCTCAATAGCTTGTTTTTATCTTTTCATGTAAGAATGCATTTAACTAAACAGCTTTCTTGACTCATTTGATAGGAAAACTATTGTTTTATTTCAGAACCCACAGGTGAATTAACACATACGTTATTACAGCTTACACAAGAAGACTACGTATAATAGAAATTACTGGCAATAAATATTGTATATTTTTCAAAATTAAAAAAGAAATCTTCCCAACAATCCAGTCTGTAAGTGCTATTAAACTACAGTGTAGCATTATGCCCAAACTGTGCGAAATCCTTCCTTTCTCTGTAGCAAAATAATAAGCTACTTCTCCTTAAGAAGAAAACACAGAAGGCATTTGCTATTTCCATATATGCTGGCATTAAGTGGCAAAAATGTCTTATCCAATTTTGATTTGAAAAGGTAGTTCATTTTAAGAAAGAAAGTTCAAGTAAAATGTCAAAGCTGTCAAAACAAGGGAAAGCCATTCATACTTGAAAGTATTACTAAGCTAAAGAAGCAATGAGAAATCCATTTAAATCAAAACCTTCATTGCTGACTTTCAGTTCCTATGCAATGTTTCACACAGGAAGTTAGCAAAGTAAAAGCCACAATTTCCTGTAAATTACAAACATACCCAAGAGAAGTTTACCACTATTCCACCTTAACATTCCTAGAGTCATATTTTACTAAATACTTTGCTACAAGTACACATATAAAATATGAAGTTACCAAGAAGCATCTGACACACCTGAAGTAACGGCTTCTCTCAAATTCAGTAAAACATCCGCAAATTTTCTGACATCGTTCACCAGCTGCATGATATAGTCTGGATCCACAATCATGCTGTCATAGCCATCAAAGTTTGAGCTAATGCTGTTCAGAGAACTACTTTTGATATTGCGCCCCATCCCCCAGTTTCCTGTATTAGAGATGGGGAAGAAATTGGAGGTAGACAGTTTAGTTAATCCTAAACCACGCTTGTTGCTGTCACCGTTCTGTCGCAACATCCCAGCTACTGCAGAGCTTTTGAAATTTCCAGAGTTAACATTCAGTGGTACTTAGAGTCCATCTGCCAAGCAACAGAGATCTGAGAAAAGAAAAACAAAAACAAACTTGAGCCAGCTATAAAAATCAAAATACAAATAAAAATGATTTTGAACATTATTCAAAGGCTGCATTATTGATAAACTTTTTCCAATATTGGAAAATATTTTTCAGTTCAAGATGAATGGTACCATTTAAATTTTTGACAAAATTGTTAATATCCAACTTACACTCTTATAAAGTCATTTTAAACCTATTTCCACATCTAAGTGTAAATATTTCTAAAATTACAATTTTAAAAAGCATATCTGAAAGTTTAAGAAATTCTCATTCATGTGGTAACTTGAAGCACCTGCAAAAGCCCAACATTGTAGGTTTCATGAAAGAAAAAATTATAAATATTTAAACCATGATTTCTCCCATTTCCAATGTGATTCTATTCAATTCAATTCACTCCTACAAACACCTTCAAACTTATAAATAGAATTTAAGACACATTATAATAATAGATTTTTTTGTTTTTACTATATAGCTATTTACAAATCCTATTTTAAGCCATTCAGTTTGAGTTATAAAAAAGTAACAAATTAAATGCAAGTATAATTATTCAATATGCCACTTTCTCAGTTTTATGAAGATGATAGTATTTTAAATTACAATTCAGTTAAAATATTTAGGGGATATATAATATAGAGAAAGGTTTAATTAGAAATTTCAAATACTTTCTAGATAATACTTAAACATGTAAATTTGCATTCTCTGAAAAAATAAAAATTCTCTGAACCTTTTACACTTCTTTAATCTTAGGCATATGCACGATATCATACCCTAATATATGGAAAAAAATGGAATGTCAACATCATATCCTGATGCACTGAATTTTATGATGGTAGATAGGAGCTCTCTTTAAACTATATTGTGAAAAAACTCTTAACTTCCTATGTGTGTTTTCAGAACCAGAATAATATTCTGCAATCTTATCCTTCCACTTAACTATTTCCCTCTTTTAAAACATAATGACTACTAGTGAGACAAGCAAAACTTGCTAAACACAGACAGCTCTTGTGGCTTTGTATCCTAAATATGCAGGCCCTATTTAGAATCAAGCTCATTTTAAACTATGTAAAATGCTTCCTCTCATACTTGTTAAATGAAACCTGCTCTCAACCCTCATTATAAAAGACAACTTTTTAAGATACACAAACACGCTTTAGAATCTCCTGTCCAGCTCATGCCTACATTACACAATATTAGATAACCTTTTTCTACAATTATCCAAGCAAGGACAGCAACTACCATAAAATACAATTTTATTTTTTTTAATAGTATAAATCCTTTCCTTAGCTTGTTAGGGCCCTAAGGCACTGATCTGTATGTTATGGGAGAGAGGGGGGAAATCCCTCTTCTATTTCATCATCCAAAAACACAACTACCGCGGAGGGGGGGGGGGAAGCCTCCATTCCTTCCAAAGTAATAAGGTCTTATCTGTTTATAGGACCCATTTATCTTGTGTGTTCCCTTAGAATTAGCGTCCCTCCCGATGGGGCTCTTGGCCATACCCACAAGCTCACTTCCCAGTTTTGAGAAAAGCAGAAGTGGAGGCAGATTTCAGAAGGCACCAAAGTTTCTTAAGACCAACGAACCTACCCCGGTATGGTTTACAAAGAGGGGAGAATTGGACATCTGGGCTTTTTGATCAAACGAAAGGCATGAGGGAGGCAAGGAAACCGGCCGAAGAGTTATAGTTGTTGACAAATACACACGCAGGGAGCCAGGAGTGAACCCTCCCGGTTTCAGCGAGGGAAAGGAGGCGCCTGGCTACACACCCGCCCCTTCAAAGAAATAGCTGGCATTCCTCGCGGGGCGTACGGGCGCACGCACACACACATACACACAGGCTCACCCTCCGAAATTCATTTCCACACCAACCCCTTTTTTCTTGCCCCCCCCCCTCCCAGGCGCCGCAGGCCGTCTAGATTCTCCTTACCCACCCCGTGCAAGTGCAGTCAGCTGCCAAATCGCACGTTTCCTCTCCTCCCACTGAGGGTTCAAGCTCTGGATTTAAATACAGCCGAAAGGGGACGCTGGGGCTACAAACAAGACAGGGGAGGTGAGAGGGGAAGGGGAAAGGGGGCGAGGGGAGGTCGAGGGGAACTTATCAGGTAAACTCAATAGGCAAGGGCGGAAAAAACAGGGGACTGGGGAATACGCCCCCTTCCTTTTTAACACGGAGAGGGGGAGAACGGGGAAAGGTGCTAAAAACAATCCCCGAAACCAGCGACGGAAGGTTCTCAAAACCGGCTTGCCGGTCTGAAAAGCGACAGACGCCCGACTCGCGAGGCCAGAAGGTAGCCAGCCGCTCCCCGTCAGGCTTTCTCTCCGTCTGCGCTGCCGTTGCTGCGCGCCGTTGAAAAGAACTGTTGGGAGGGGAGTGGGGGCGCGCGGGGTTGACAGCAACACGTTCGCGAACTCGCGAGCTCCAACTACCACCACCACCGCCAGCAGCAGCCACGCGCCCACTCGGTTCTGCTTACCCGATAGACCGGCTGAGGCGTGGCGGGGAGAACGAGGCTATAGCCAGCTCGGAAGGACCGGCCTCGTCGCCTTCGGAACTGCGGGCAAGGCAAGCAGCGTCAGGAGCCGCTGCATCCCCTCCGTCCATTGAACTCAGCCTTTCCTCGACCCTCCCTTCACGCGACGCCCTTGCCGGACTGGCTAACGCCGCCGCCACCACTTACCCTCCCCAATGTCTCTCTGTCTCTCCCTCCAGTCCCGCCCTTGCATGCTGCACCGCCCCGGGGCGTGGCTTTCGCCTCAAAACGACATCTCCCATTGGGTATTTTCCACCACCCCCGGGGCGTGGCTTTCTGCAAAAGAGGCAGCAGGTACGGTGGGGGCGAGGGCGTCAGACGCTTTTCGGTTTTCGAGAGAGAAATGCTTGGCGGATCTCAGAGCGGCGGCGTTTCCGTTCCTTGGTTGTCAGGATCCTTATCAGTACGCGGGCCAAAAAAAGAAGCTGCCGCGTTATAAGTAACAAAAACACAGAGGGTCGGGGTGAGGGATGGGAGGTTTGTTCATTCCTCGTCAGTAATGCGAACTCCTGGGCGGCGAGAGCACGTTTCGGCGCTGCGGCTGATGCAAACCACCCTGGTCATTTTGTGGTGCATGAACTTTAAATAAATAAATAAATGTGTGTGTGTGTTAATGTGGTAAACTTTTGCTTACCATCTTCAAACTTCATCTCTTCCTCCCCCCGCCCCCCACTTCCCCACGTTTGGAAATTAAAATATTGTGGTATAGCCATTTATTTAGCGTTTGGAGAATGTCGAACACATCTTCCCTGCTGACCCGCTAGCTCGTTCAATGTCCCCACGGCTCCCCCGAATCCAGAAATATTCTGTCATCCATGGTCAATTTTGCAGAAGAGGCCGAGTATCTTTCTAGGACTGCAACCCTGCGTTTTAATGCGTGGCTGATTTCTTTGTGGCAGATCAGAAATTTTGAATTAATAAGGCATTCAAGCGCCACACGTTCATCCCCCCTTTTCCCTAACTGGAGAACAAACGCCCCTTAATAACATTTTGTCTTTCATGGCCTCATGACATTGGCTTTGACTAATCCCCTGCCGGGTATCTGAAGCAGCTTAAAGTCATCCTGAGTCCGTTTTGCTTTCTTTCCCTGTCACAATGTCTTGGGTTTGGGTTGCAATCTGACATGCTTCACTGACCATGTGGTTGCTGACTTGGTCAGAGATTGGGATCTGCCCCAATTCCTATTTATCACTCTGAACTTTTCTGAACATATTGCTTCTCCTTACTTTGTCCATGGCTATTTTGTACCAAAGAGAGGACATCCATCTGGCTTTCCATAAAGGAGTTTCCCTTTGCAAAGTCTGACCAGCTCTTTTCAAAGCACCTGTCAGACTGTTTTCGAAGGGGTCCTTGTAAACACAGATATTGTGTTTTGAAAGACACAAGCGTGTCTTTTGAAAGAATGCTACTTTTGATCTTTGCGCACAGGTTTAGCATTAAGATTTATCTATTTAATCCACTTAAAAAATCAGGATTAGGACTCTCTTCAAAGAGTACAAGTGTTGTGCTGTACAGAAGTTTGATTTAAACCAGGAAAGAGAGCTTGGTTCTGCCAGCAATTCGAATGCAATATTGCAGGCTAATTCCGCCGACTGCCAGCAGTTTGATTCTCATCAGTTCAAGGTTGACTCAGCCTTCCATCCTTCTGAGGTCGGTAAAATGAAAACCCATGTTGGGGGCAAGATGCTGACTCTGTAAACCGCTTAGAGAGTGCCGTAAAGCGGTATATAAGTCTAAGTGCTATTGCTATCACTATTGTCAAACATCATAGAGGCATCTACAACATCTAAAGCTTTTATTAAAATAAAATTCTGCTTCAGCATGTGTCCTATCTTCAGAAGAATACTAAATTTGTGCTCAGAAGTAGCTGTGCTGACAAGTCAGAGTAAAGAGCAGGGTGGTGGGAGTAGGAGCAGGATTTAATGAGGAGGGTTGGAGTTCATAGATCTCAAGGGGGTATGCTGTTCTGCAAGATGGGCACAGCTACTGAGAAGAATTATTAAATCCCACAAGAAGAATGGGCTTAAAGTATGGGGCCTACTTAGCATTAGCTTAAGGTGGGAAGGATCATTTTGAAAACTATGCTGACAGACAAAGATGTATCATTCATAGGACAGAATTAAGTGCAATCAAAATGGTGTTCTCTGGAAATCATGCTATCCAACTGGAGAAAGGACCCAAAATTGGCTGCTTCCAGATAAGGTGCAAATGTCTTCAACTGTTCCACTTTTCCCCCGGACAACACTCAGAAAGCTCCTGTAGATCAGGAATGGGTAAAATTAGATATTATAGAGCAGCATATCTCAACTCTGTCATCATCAGCCATGCTGGCTAGGATTTTGGGGGATTTAGATTTGCAACATCTGGAGGGCTATAGGGCCCCCAATGTTATACTCTTATTCCAACACAGCCTCTACAGCACAGCTACCAAAACAACAGACTATCTAAATACACTAACATGCAATTTTAATTATTTAGAAGGACAGTTGACCCTGGCTATAAAGATATTACAAGAAATTATTTGAAACTCAGCATTTTATTTTGCCATGAAGATTAAATCATCAGTGTTAGATATTTGCTCTAACTACAGTGGTTTTAATCCTATTGGTCGAAGGGTCTGACAGCTCCCTATAAAAGGGCTGCTGTCAGACTCAACCTTTGCTGGATTGTTCTCACTTGTACTTAATAAAGAGCTGTTGTTATCTGTGTGTGCCTATTCATTACCCAATCTAACAAGGCGCCGAAGGTGGGATTGGAAGGCAACTAGGCGAACCAAAAAGAGTGTAGCAATCCAGCAAGTACATCCAGCCCGGAGCTCAGCGTGGCTTCGAGCAGCCATTTTGAGCAGCAGATTCCAAAACGCCCTCAGAACACAAACGTCCATGCACGCCCCACCAACTCCATATGATCCAGTCACCGAGCACTGGGACTCGTACATGCTACGATTTGACTGCTTCCTCGAGGCAAACAACCTCATGGACCTTTCTGAAGGTCGCAAGAAGAACATGTTCCTCAGGTACTGTGGCCGGGAAGTGTTCGAGACGGCAAAAGACCTCTCTGAGCCGACACCGCTACAATCAATCACCTGGTCCGTGCTTTAGCAGACGCTGAGGACCCACTATGCGCCCAAGCCGTCCAAGCACGTTCGATGGCATGAGTTTAACATCAGAAACCAGAAGGAGGGCGAGTCAATTAACGAGAACGTTGTAACGAGTAGGCCGCAGCGTACTGCAAATTCCGAGACCTGGACAAGCTGATTCTGGACCGCATAATTTGCAGCGTACGGGACATTAACCTACAGAGGAGGTTACTTGCTAAATCTAACCTCACTCTGCAGATCGCCTTGGATGAAGCCAGGGTGTCCAAATCAGCTGTCAAATCTATTGAGACTCTGCAGCGCCAAAACGTTCCACAAGACGCGTGAAAGAGTACACACGAACATCGTGAGGCTGCAGAGCCCGAGAGTGAGGAAGGCGAGGAAGATGACAGCTGGCGCATGCGCAGTAGCTGCGCCCAGCCTGTGCGCAAATTCAAACTGAGTGTCCCACCTTGCACTAGCTGCAGAGGAGACCATGCCAGATCGGCTTGGTCAGCGATGCAACCTGCCAGCACTGTGAGCGAAAGGGGCACATCGCCAAGGTGTGCCGGAGCGAATTCCCTGCCACAGCCTGGCAGCCTAGAAGCGCACCAAACCACCAACAGAGGCCCAACCAAGGGGCCTGGCAAAAGCCACCATGGCGCTCAGAGGGTGACAATAGAGTCACCTACCATACGTCAATCGGTCAAGTCCGCACCAGGCAGCCAAAAATGCTGAAGGTCACAGTCCTCATCGAGGACTCTCCATGTGAGATGGAGATCGACACCGGGTCATCACTGACCATCATGCCGTGGTCTACCCTAAAGCAGGCTATCCCTAGCCTAAAGAAGCAGCATCTTTGCACCCCTGACATCCCCCTACGCGATTACCAGGGAAACCGAGTCCCCATTGTGGGCCAAGGCACCTTCCAGGTGAAGTTCAAGCAGTTCAATGGAAAACTCCCAGTGACAGTGGTCAGCAGCAACCTGCAGAGCCTCCTAGGGCTAGATTGGTTCCAAGCCCTGGGCCTAGAGGTGATCGGTATCAACGCCTTTAAAGATGACGGCGCTGAAGCCATCTTTAAGGAGTTCAGGGACGTCTGTGGCACCAGTCTGGGTAAGTATGTGGTGACTCCAATTTCCTTTAGTTTGGACCCCAACATAACCCCAATAAGGCTAAAACCCAGGAGAGTACCTTTTGCTCTCCGCCCCAAAATTGATCTGGATATTGACAAGCTCATAGGCCAGGGAATCCTAAGGCCGGTTGATCACGCATGCTGGGAGCCCCCTATAGTGACACCTGTAAAATCTGATGGGTCTGTCCGCATCTGCACAGACTACAAATGCGCAATTAATAAAACATTACAACAAATTTTGAACTGGGTGTGGAGGGGGTAGCCCAAGGGCCTGTTGGGACTGATTACAAAATGTGTTTTGCCAAACGCGCTGAGTTATCGGTTGTAAAGGGCTGTTTACTGTGGGGGGACCGGGTTGTTGTTCCACCCAAACTGCGCATTGCAGTATTAGAGGTGTCACACATAGGGCATCCTGGAATTGTCAGGATGAAGTCTTTGGCTAGGAGTTATGTGTGGTGGCCTAACATGGACAGGGGGATCGAAGAATGGGTGGCTTCCTGCACACCGTGCCAGGAGTCCAGACCAGCTCCCCCAGAGGTGCCCGCTAAGGAGTGGGAGCGACCTCAAGCACCATGGTCCAGGGTTCACATTGACTTTGATGGCCCAGTTCATGGCCAGACATTCCTAGTAGTTGTGGACGCCTATTCGAAATAGTTAGAGGTAGTCCTGATGACCTCCACTATGGCAGAAGGTGCTACGGAGACTTTTCTCCATGCACAGCCTGCTTGACGTCTTGGTCTCTGACAACGGGCCCCAATTCACGCCCATGCAATTTGAGACCTTCTTAGCAGCTTAGGGAATCAGGCATGCCCTGGTCGCGCCATTCCATCTGGCTCCAATGGTCAGGCAGAGAGAATGGTGAGATCTGCAAAAGAGGCTCTTTCTAGGATGGGCCTGGGAGATTGGCAAACACAGGTTGACCACTATTTGCTAATTCAGCACATCACACCCAGTGCCACTACAAGCAGAAGCTCCTCCGAGCTTCACATGGGTCACCGGCTAAGGTCCCACTTAGACTGGCTACACCCCAATTATTCTGCCTCATCGCCCCCAGACTCCACAACCAAGATTCGGACTTTTAGCGTAGGGGATTCAGTATACGCCCACAACTACACCGGGGTAACTCTGTGGATTTCTGCCACAGTGATAGGCATCACCGGGCCTCGCTCTTACCTCCTAGAGCTTGAGGACGGTAGCAATTGGAGAAGGCATATTGACCAACTCCTCTCTTAGACAACCAGTGGCTGCCTCTCCAACTCCACTCTTAGACAACCAGAGATAACTCCTGCACGAGTTAGCCAAAGCCTTACCCAAACAGAGCAAACATTCACTCCTTCCACAGCCAGCTCAAGCCCAAGGATACCGGGAAGCTTATCTGGTTAAGTTGCAGGCCCGCAGCGAGCTCTGAGCGAACCGGCTCTAGAAGTTCCAGCCGCAGCCTGTGAAAGGTTCCAAGAGCTTCCACCAAGCGGAGCTGAGGAGCAAACAGGTCTGTCCGACCTGTCCAAGGAAATCCCTCCTACTGAACTGCGCAGGTCAGGCAGAGCGACCCAAAAGCCCGCGTACCTGCGTGACTATGTAACAAGTAGGATTGTTCCATCCAAGAGGGGAGGGGTGTTAGATACTTGCTCTAACTACAGTGGTTTCCACCAAGTAAGAACAGAGGTTTAATCCTATTGGTCGAAGGGTCTGACAGCTCCCTATAAAAGGGCTGCTGTCAGACTCAACCTTCGCTGGATTGTTCTCACTTGTTATACTTAATAAAGAGCTGTTGTTACCATTAAGCATGTGTGTGCCTATCCATTACCCAATCTAACAATCAGTGTATAGGTAAGCTTCATAGTAAAAGAGAAACAAAGTTAGGGTATTGTCCATCAAGGAAGAGCATTTGCTAATGCAAATATATAAATATACTTACATTTTAAAAAATCTCCACGTTATGTGAAGATTACATTTGGAATGTTTATATTCCTGTTGCCTCCCCTTTCGCCACATTCTTCAAAAGTATTATCACATTTTGATTACACGTTAGAGGCTGCAACCTGAGGATATATTCCTCTTGAACCTGGAGTTAGCCAGTAGTTTAATGGATGAACCACCCATTGTGGTAGGTAACATCTAATTATAGCTCATGAAAGTTTGCCCAGACATCTGAGGAGGTCTTTTCTGGATTTGCCCTCCCCAAAGCTGAACAATGACCAGATTTTCTGCTAAATTGAAGCTTTCAACAATAATTGTAATTTTTTTTAAGTTACTGGTCTCATGAATCTTCTGCTTGTCAAGAACAATGTTTTATGTGGAGCACAGCAAGAAATATGAAAGGAATCTTCACTCTGCTTTTGCACAACAATTTGGTTTCACTCCCCAGAAGAATTTCTAATTTATTAGCAAAGAAGAAATGGGGAAAACTACCCTTTACTCCAGTAAACATTTCCATTATTGTTCAGTTATTTTTTAGCAGACTTTTCATAGATCATTTTCTTTCCATGAAATTTTCTGTACAATCGAATCTATTCTGCAAGCTTTCATTAAATACATCTGATTTCTGCTTTGCTATATTTTATTAATCATTGATTGGAGCTAGGTACAGATATGAATAATTGTTATTCTTAACAATCCACAGCTATATTTAAAAGAATATATTTCTATTCTCCTCAACCAAGATTTCAGATTGGGTATCTCAACTCCCAAAGTTCCTAATCAGTAGAACCATGGTTAAAGAAGGTAGCAGTGATTCATCTGTATTGCCTGCTGGGTCTCAAGATGCCAGGAAAATCCTTGCACATTACAATAACTTAAATGCCCAAGTCTGGACAGAGGGCAAAACATTCAGAGTATCAGCATGAATTGAATAAAAGGGGCCTGTGGTGAAAGGTCAAAGGCTGGAACAGGCTGACCACCTAAGCAGTGAATAGTGGGACTGTTTAACAATAATAAAAAGGAGTGTTTGTATTTGGGAGGTTATTACATCACCATTGATGGCTCTGCTGGTCATGCATTAGTGGAGGTTGGGTAGGTAAAGATTGCTCCATAGTAGGTCTTCCTTGAAACAAAACTGTCTGAAATTATAGTCTTGGCTTTCTCTAAGAGCTAAAGGCAATTTAGGGGGGAAAAAACAGAAAAAGCTAGCTACAGGTCTTTCCTATAACTAAAGAAGAACAAACTTATATATTAAAGCATCCCTTTATTATTAATGTCAGTGAGTTAGCATACAGCTAGTCTTTGACTTATCAAGTTGCAAAGTGTCTGAATTGTGATCATGTGACCATGGGGATGCTGCAAAGGTCCTGGGTGTGAAAAATGATCATGTCACTTTTTTCAGTGCTGTTGTAACTTCAGATGGTCACTAAATGAACAGTTGTAAGTCAAGGACTATCTGTATCTCCATTTAATCCAATTTATATGCTTCCCCTCCCACTACATCTATCCAAAACATTCTGAGGAAAATAAAAAGCAAGGGATTCCATTAAATGAAAAGAAGCCACATATGACTGCATGGAAGCTGAGTAAAACTACTAATTACATGCACCCATAAAAGAGCCCTATACCCCAAATGTGTAATGTTATACATTGCGCTTCTAATTCAGTCACAAGAGAAATACAAACGTAAATATGCACTGGTCACAAATTCCTTGTCTGCCAATCACACTTGGTCATTACAGAATTTTATTCTATTCCTATCCTAGCCTCCTTGAAGCTAAATCTAACATGTCAGTTTAGCCACTGTGGTTAAGCCACTGTGGCTAAGAATCAGCTGTTGTGGCTAATTTTACACACTCTAGCTGGCTCCATATATCTATCACACTAAGCCATAACCATACATACGGTTTCATGGATTCATAATACCGTTGACCAAGAAAAATATGGCTGATTGAATTAACAATGACTATGTTCACTTTGTGGACTCAAGCAACTTTCTGATTTAATGTTCTCCTTCTGAGCAAAGGATGACCAGAAGATAGGTTTACTGGTTTTCTGATAAGGTTTTCTAATTTCTAATATGGTATCAGGATCATTCATCAAACTCCTTAATAAACTTCAAAAATGAAGAAGGCTCAAGAATATCTGGGGATAAATTTTTGTGTGGAAGGACTTTAGTGCTAATACTTAATGTGGAATGTGCTCAGGGGAATGCCAGAGCATCGTATTGTCTTCATGTCAAACCTGTACAGATAGTTCTTATTTACTGACCATTCATTCAGTGGCCATTCAGTTATGACTGTTGAAAAAATAACTTTACAGCCCATTTATGACCTTTTGACCTTCTCAAGGTCCCTCAGTTACAGCATTGCCATTGCAGTCAGTGCCCATTCTCTTATCAGCACCAGGAAAGAGGCAAAGGAAATGTTGCTACCCCATCACCCTCCCGCACAGAGTAGAGAGATTCCGAAAGGGAGAAATTTCAAGGGAGTACAGATAGTCCTCGATTTACAACGGTTCATTTAGTGACCATTTGAAGTTACAACATCACTGAAAAAAAGTGACTTATGGCCATTTCTCAACGGTTGCGGCATCTCTGTGGTCACATGAGCAAAAATCAGATGCTTGGCTGCTGACTCACGTTTATGACGGTGGCAGTGTCTCTGGGTCCTGTGATCCCCTTTTGCAATCTTCTGACAAGCAAAGTCAATGGGGAAGCCTGATTCATTCGACAACCTTATTGCTAACTTTAAAACGGCAGCAATTCGCTTAACAAATGTGGCAAGAAAAGTCATAAAATGGGGCAAAGCTCACTTAACAAATGTCTTGCTTAACAACAGACATTTGGGGCTCAGTTGTGGTGGTAAGTCAAGGACTACCAGCACTGTAAGCTCTTTGTGTAGCACACCTGAAGCTCACAGACACCAGGCAATTGATGCAATTTCATTGTTTTCGATGTGTACAAGACAGTAAGCAGGCATTGGAGCATTCCCTCCTAAACAGGGAATGGTTAGGAGGCAAAGAAATGGCAAAAGTGTGAAACTAACAGGGACGTGCGGTCAGGGGAGGCAGGGGAGGCAGAGCCTCACCGCTCTCATCATGAAAAAAAAGGGAAAAGGGAAAAGGCGCTGAGAAGCCTCAGGGAATGGGACTGCGCGAGCTGCGGTACCCTTCATGTTGACTCAGGAAGGCAGGGAATGGGACCACGTGTGCAGGACAGAGGGAGGTGCAGAAGGCTCCTCTAAACTTAGCCTCCCTCCTGCACACGTGTCCCATTCCCCACCTTCTGTTGGGTTCTGACGCAGGAGCTCATGTTCCAGGGCGAATGCGCATGCGCGGGTGGCTCCCTTCCTCGCACTGAGCAACGGCAGGTTTATGGGAAGTTGCTTGCGAAAGCAGAAAGTGCGACGGACTTTTCGGACCGTTTCCCTGCCAGCTTGCTCGCGAAAGGACCCTGGAAACCGAGTCATGGCTGGCGCCTTGTTAAGAATTCCCCGCCTTCCTGATGACGTCACCAGCCTCACCAGCCATAAACCTCACCGCACGTCACTGGAAACTAAGTAGTCTTGTCTCTTTCTAACCAGAAAGCACAATCACATGATTTCCCACTTAGCAACTGCTTCATTTAGCAGCAGAATTGCTGTGCCCAGATAGGGTCATTAAGCCAGGATTACCTGGTACACAAGTCGGGAAGACAGAATAAGGACAGAACATGATTAAGGAGACTGCTGTATTAGATTTCTTTTTACTGGACAGTTTTGTTCCTAACGGCTATCAGGTTAATTAAAATGATCACATGTGGACATATTTCGACTACTTTTATTCCTGCCTCCCTCTTAGCCCAGTGTGATAAGCAAGGAATTCTCCAGTTAAATATACATGGTGATCCTGTCTTCTTTTAAGAAGGAGTTTTTTTCAAAGACCTTGAGAGAATTATTGGCAAATATTAATATAAGTGCGCCCTTTATTCCCACTGCGTCCTGTTTGTGTCTAATATACTGAAATAACTCAGGATTATGTTTTAGTTGAGTATTATTTCTGCCTGAAAAGAAAAATAGCCGTTCCCTAATCATCTAAAATACCGAAGCATACTTTTGAATAGATCTTATCCATGTTCCAATAGCATAAATTATTTCAGTAGTAAGACAGATACGAACTATTTGTGTGGTATATGATTTCGGGGGGGGGGGGGGGAGAGACCCATTTTGAATGAACAGATAGGCTCTATTCAAGGAAAACACAGAGCTAAATAGTTCCCTGCCTTCTTTTCCTTGGTGTGGGGAAAAAGGATACTCTCAGGAGGTGAAGCTTAATATGGTAGCCTTATTGATGACATTCTTCAGTCACTTCACATCACCTTTTCAGGCTGGTCTGAATTAGGCTCCCAGACAAACTCATTTCCTAGCCATAATTTATGGGACAAGGCACGTGGGACAATTATGCCTGGCAGCTAAGTTGCTTGTCTCCAACATTGCTCCTTGTTATTCTGAAGCTAATTGCAGTCCAAATGGTATTGGTTGGTAACACAGCCAAGTTAGTATTTAGTTCAGTTATGGCTGGTGCAGGCCCTGATTTTCTGCTGCCCGTCCTCTCGAATAGTAGACGTTTTGCTCCAATCTACAAAGATTACAGCAGAGGGGATACATTCCAATGTGTGTCCTAACTTTATGGCAACGAAGAGCTGATGATTCAGGTTTATAGAAGCAAATACTTAAGTAACATTTTGTAGCATGAATGTTATCCTATGTTGCCACTTAATTTTAAAAGGGGAGATGCCTAATGACGGAATGGAGATGTGCAAGAAGAGCAAGTGGGGAAAAAATGGTAGCCAGGGGACTTGAGTGGACTTCTTATGAGACATTGCTGGATTGACTGGGAAAATAACAATCAAAAGAAACTATTGGCATAACAGCCTAGGATCGTGATGGCGAACCTATGCCACAGGTGGCACGCAGAGCCCTCACTGTGGGCACGCGAGCTGTCACAAGCTCATTTCCTCTGTGCATGTGTGCACACCTCCTGCCAGACAGATAATTTTTGGGTTGCTGCTGCACATGCCCAGGGGGGTGAGGCACACGTGCGGGGGTCGCATGCACATGCACAGGGGTGGGTCACGTGCAGGGGGCAGTTGCGCATGCATGGGGATGCACACACGGGCTCACGTGTGCATGTGTGGGGGGCCACACTGGTTGCATGTGCATGTACGGGGGTTGTGCACGCATGCACGCAGGTGGGGTGCACATGGGGGGTCGGGCACACATTTTCAGGGCACAGTGCAGGGGGGTTTGCGCATGCATGTGCAGGGTGGGGCCCATGTGGCCCCACACACATGCAGTGCATTATGGGGGTGTGGGGGGTGCACCAAAAAGGTTATCCATCACTGGCCTAGGATGAAGAGGCTGTACAGGATCACATACTAGACAAGAGATCACTTGGAGTTGGATTTCCTAGATTTGAATCAAGGATTATTGACTGTTTGAAAGAACTTAAGATAACTCAGGATACAAAACAGCATTTTTAAGTGGAATTTCAAAGCCTACTTGAGGAGTGCATTTGTGGTTAGTGGAAGCTGATTTTGTCAGTTCCTGGAAGAAATGTTCAGCCATGTGTTCTTTGAAGTAGAGCCCAACTGTTCATTCAGAATGGTTTGTTTTTTTCATCATGTACCACACTAATTATCAATATCTGCCTTACTGCTGAAATAATTGAAATAATGGATTGTTTGAACAGGTAACGGAGCAAAAAGCACGTATGGATCATCTGACCATGAAAAAAAAAAAGCATCATCTGGCCAACCTTATGACATGGTTTCATAAGACTTTTGAGTGAAGGTAAACAAGCAAGGATGAATCATGGATATAGATGAGGGTTTGAAGGGGGTAATCAAAACATGCCAACAGCCCTTAACTGGATTTCAGAAATATTCCATCTCAATTTGATTTATCAGTCATGGACAAATCTGGCTAGATATAGAAGCTTATTGCAGTGCTTAAGAAAGCAGCCCTTTAAGTAAGTAAAATATTAAGAAAGGAAACAGGAATGGTATTAGAAGCTGTGCTTGGTATTTAAAAAATGTTAAGGAGGAGCTAATAGGAATTTTGCTAAATTATTACAAAAATGCCAGCAAATCTCCATTTCCCATACTTTACAAGAGTCCATGGTTGTTGTTTTTTTACTCTATGTTCCTTCTATGTCTGTTATCAGTCCATGAAGCAACATTATCATTCTGGGTCTGGTCCCCACAACCAGCAATATGAGACTGAACAAGGGGAAATGCATTACACAATTATGTTATAGCAGGACAAAGAAAAAAAAGACGTGAGATGAGGGAGTAGCATCACCAATTCAGCCTGTTCTGGAAGCTAAATATCAAACCCTTTGTAATCCCAATTCTTTTTTGATCATTTTTTTTCCCCGAAGTTAGCTCTCCTGTAGTGTAATCCATTATTCTGGTGGCAGATTTACTGCTCAATTATACACTTGCTAAGCCTGTTGCATTTATCTTTCAGGAAGTGCTTCTAGCTGCTTCATCACATTTCCTAAATCAAAAATAATGCTCATGGTATAGACTTCAGATACCTTTTCATGTTTTTTCTAAGGGGATCTCATGTTTGCCATCAATTAGGAAATCTACCTGATTCAAGAAAGCAGTCCTTCATACAGTGACATGTTCCATACATTACATTAAGTCACAATGTGGTTTGCTTAGTTATTTGCTTAGTATATTCTGTGCACCCAGCCATCACTGCTTGGGTACTGTATCTTTTAATTTAACGCAACATGTGAACACAATGAAGTAGATCATGGTTCACTGCTATGTATGAATCTTGACACTGAACCATTACAGTAATTTATTGGATTTGCTGTGACAAAATGAAATATTAGTCATTACTTCTAACTCTAAGAGTTTAAAATTATAAAATAATTTTTATGGGAGCAAATAAAAAATTATTCCTGATATGGTCAGATGTATTTTTAATATGGAACTCTCACAAATCATAAACCCTGACTCCCTGGTATGTGCAGTTTTTCATTCTTTTTACATCCTACAGAGCTGATAAGGAATTCCAGTCTGTACTATAAACTAATCTCTGTTTGTAGAAAATGTTAAATATACTTCTGGGCAGTGAGTGTTAAGCAGTTTTCTTCTCTTGGTGGTGCAAGAGAAATTGTGATCAAAAGAAAAGTCTAGAAAAGGACCTTGCACAAAGCTGTAGACGTCAGTTTGCCCACTCTGGATGCCCTCCATTTTTTCCCACAACAGGTGCCCTCCAGGTTTATGGGAAGCACAAAATCCTTGAGTTTTGGGAATCCATCGCATATAAAGAGTGCTAGATTTTAAAAGATGGTACACATAAGCAGGATATGCATAAGACCACTCCTATACTTTTCATAAGATTTCTACAAGAAAACTCCACAGTGGGTTTTGCTGGATTGAATTTGTGTGTGTGTGTGTGTTTCTGAAACAAAGATTCTTAAATAAAGATACCCGAAGCAAAAGAATGAAAACCAGCATGGTATTTCATTCTTCAAACCACATGCTCCATTTATTATTAATTTGAAGGCACCCAGATTCCCCTACACCTATTCTCCGTTGGAGTGAACGTGAAACCGCAAAAATGGGGAAAGCTGAAAGACAAATGCCCCCCCCCCTCCTTTTTGTTCTTTTCTGTACACAGAGACACACAAACAAAACTGATTCGTGGGAGCAGGGTGGGGGAGGTCAAGACAAAACACGCAGTAAGAAGTCTTGTTTTTTTATGCCAATCTCAACTATTTTGTTTGGCATTCATCCTCAGATTCTTTGCCAGGATTCAATATTGTGCTGGAACGTGCACAAACAGAACAGTAACTAAGGAGCAGACCAGCATGTTAATATTTTTTTTCTGTTAGGCAAAAAATAGCACGTCTATGACTTCAGCATATTAAAGTCTGAGTTGTACTCACAACCTAACTAGTTTCATGTATGTGTGGGTAGCCTATGTGAGCTGCAAAACTGCAGACAATCCATGGATGACTTTCTCAATTCCTTTGCTGTCATCTAGATTTTTGCAACCCAACATTGGCTGATTTGTCTTGGCTTCAAGAGGATCATCTACAACATGCTCCAGTCCCAGATGTGGAATACAGTAACAGGGCAATTGGTTCCAATGAAATATGTCATGCCTCAATTATACACATAGTCCTCGACTTGCGAGCACAATTGAGTCCAAAATTTCTGTTGCTAAGCGAGACATTTGTTAAGTGAGTTTTGTCCCATTTTACGACTTTGTTTGCCACAGTTGTTAAGGGAATCACTGCAGGGGTTAAGTTAGTAACATGGTTGTTAAGTGAACCTGGCTTCCCCATTAACTTTGCTTGTCAGAACGTCACAAAAGGTGATCACAAGACCCCAGGAGACACTGCAACCGTCATAAGTAAAAGTCAGTGGCTAAGCATGTGAATTTTGATCACGTGACTGTGGAGCTGCTGCAATGATTGCAAGTGTGAAAAATAGTCATAAGCCACTTTTTTCAGTGCCATTGTAAATTTGAATTGTAAACGAATTGTTGTAAGTTGAGGACTATCTGTAGTATATGCTTAGATCCACACAGATCTTGCCTACAAAGCTGTGTTGTTTCCACTGTCTCATCACATGTCATTTTAAGCCTAACTTACTGTGGCATTTATTTATTTAATTAAACATATTGCCCATCTTGGGAGGAATCCAGGAATATGTTTTTTTAAAAAAATTAAAAACATGGTGGTGGAGGAGAAAGAATAAAATGACTGTCATACAGAAATATAGTGAAATGGGCAAATAATCGGAGAAAGTTCAGCTGGGCATACTTTTCAGAAAAAGCAAGGCCATTGCTGTTAAAGGAAAGATCTCATTATAGACCTGGTATCAGGAGGTGCACAAATAATGAGATGCCCAAGTCTTTCTTCTTCCCCAAATAAAAAAGTGGAAGTTATCCCTAACCCATTACTGGGAGAGAATTGGAAAGAAAACATTCGTTGAAAAGGCAAATATTGTAGCAGAGGCTGCCCAAACACACTTCTGTTTACACCTACTAGAGGCCATCAGACCCCCTTTCTAAGTTGAGTGGCAATAGCATTTTAGATTTGACACAACTTGAAAAACAGGGAGGTGGCAATGTCAAATTGAACAAGGAGAAATCCACACACATAAAACATAAGGTTGTGTAACTCATGGCCTGGGGCTAGATGAAGTCAACATAATATCATCCAAGGAAAGATGGAAATTGTAAAGCTTGGTGGTGTTTTCCAAACTGCAAGTAGGTTGCAAAGCCACAGTTAAAATTTGTAAGAGAACTATGTGAATCAATCTTCCAATAACAAGACAAATTGGTAGGTGCTGTAAATATCAGGGATTATTAGATTGGGAAAAATCTGCGCATAAAGTAAAATTTAGCGCTAAGCGCCGCACACCTCAGAACAAAGAACAATGTATTTCGTTGGTTTGCAAATCAATTTTTTAAAGTGTTTGCTAGAATTCCTTTACAATTACCTCACTGCAAGGATAAAGTTGAACAGCCTTCCAAATAAAATGTAAACAATGTGTTAATCTATGATCTGTGGTTTGAATTTCAGTAGAGGTCAGGTAAAACTTAAGAGAGAAAAAATGGGCTTTTCAATTGTGCCAGACAATCTTGCAATGTAATTATTACTGATTGGTATTAGCATATTGCCTTGAACATTTTTTTTCTTAATCTGGAATCCAGGTTTGTTTCTGTCAGAATTCCTAACCGAGCATTGGTTATTTCATTTTGATATACAAATCTAATTAGAATTGTTGGAGCTTAGAAAAAAGAACAAAAATAGACATGTTTATACAACTTTGTTGCTCCAGTGCAAGATGGCGGCCAACTGATTTGCAGATTTCTTGATCTGGGACTGTAACAGAGATGGTATTCAGCAGGTTCTGACCAGTTCTGGAGAACTGGTTGTGGAAATTTTGTGTAGTTCAGAGAACCGGTAAATACCACCTCTGACTGGCCCAGCCCCCATCTATTCTCTGCCTCCCAAGTCCCAGCTGTTGGGGAGGAAATGGGGATTTTGCAGTAACCTTTCCCTGGAGTGGGGAGGGAATTGAGATTTTACAGTATCCTTCCCCTGTCACGCCCACCAAGCCATACCCACAAAACTGGTAGTAAAAAAATTTGAATCCCAGCACTGGACTGTAAATATTTAATATGATTTTGCTCAGCTTCTGATCTGAGACAAAGGACTCAATTTGATGGCATGGAAATGCTTGCCAGGGAGTTAAGCCAGAGAAGCTTAACTGCAATGTGAAATTAAGTTTTGTAAAGTTTATTTATCTCAAAATAGTTCCTTGTGATGTTTAAATGCAGACAGAAGAGTTAGACTAGGGTTAACATTTAACTAGAATGCTGTGCAAACTAAGTTCACATGGTTAATTTATGGCTCAATGTATCATGCAAACCAAGAAACGTGGATAAGAAAATTATAATTAAGTTAATACACATACGCACAAACCCAAAAGCTTTGTTGTTTTACAGAAAGGTGTCAGCAGCAGCAGTCAAAAATTGACTCACAAATAGGCATTTATAAATAGCTCCATTATCCCCATGATAAGAATCACTGTTACATACCACATGCTTACTTTTGCTATCAAACAATAGTCCAATATTTTCTTAATATTTCACTGACTCAGTTTTCTTTTCTGCAAGTTTCCATATGCAAACATGATTCTTGATTATGACCAAAATAATTACAAATTATGGTAGAGTTAATTTGTCTTATACCTATACCTTAAGGACCCTCTAGCTTGAAATATAAAATTTCAAGAATATTTTTAGAGATGAAAAGGGATGAATTCCACAGTACTGACTTTTACAAAAACAGAAAATACTTAAATCTGAAATTTCTTAAAATAAATTGCAGCTGTTTGTCAGTAAGTGGAATTTGTTTTCCTATTCCTACCCAGTTTTCTACTGTATACAGGTTGACAAGTAATTAAACTGGTTGCATATTTGATTCTCAATTCAATTTCTTTCCACAGAAATATTTTCTGACTTGCTATTGGACATAACTATGAAATTTAAGAGACAATGTCAACCTCTTTTCCATATTTAAAAGGACAGGAGGAATTAATTACCTCCTTTACTTTACATGCAATGCAGGCGTGGAGAACCTGTGGCCTTCCAATATTGCTAGATCGATTCCTCCACTACCTAACAAAAGCTACAGGGAAAAACCATGCTTAGTGGAATGCAATGCATGTAAACACCAAACACTGTGATTAAGGCTGACTGTGCTGGACAATACTGACCCATAATTGATATCGCCACATTAAAGCAAAGCATTTAATGCCAATCCAGACCATGCCTTTAGTGTATAGTTCAGTCTGTCCAGTGTGAAGCCAGAGAGCTGGGTTGAATAAGTAAATAATTGTAACTTATCCATGGCGTTGTCTACGGAAGGAAAAGGAGGGGAAACTCTTGGCACAGAGGAGAGAAGGAAATGAAGTGAGCAAGTCATGGAAAGGTCCCAGTTTCTAAAGAAATCAAGTCTGCATGAGGCTTTAACGGTGCTAAGGACATAAAACAAGTGTTTTGTTTCTTTTCCCAGAGAAGAATTATAAGCTGGGGTAATCTTATTGTAAAGTAAATAAGGCATGGGTCTTCTGGAACGATAAGAACATAAGCAGTGCCCTGTTGCATTGAACTCCAAGCCCATCTGGTCTGTTTCACAACGGCCAACCAAGTGCACAAACCCTTCAGTCTCCCAGCCAATAGCTTTGTAATGATACAAACACGAAATTAATTCTTACTAGTTTATTAAGATTTTTTTCCTCAGTAATACTTCTGGTCTAGATATTCTCCCATTTTAGGGAACTGAATTCTCACAGTTTTGTCCGGATGGGTGGGGCGTCCGCCACAACTGTCATAATGCATGTAAGAAACGGTGGAGCTTTGATTGCACCATTGTGGCTACCATCTCAACTTTTTAAAACTCTGATTTTGTCACTTCAAAAAAAAAAGAGGACTTATTGCATGTGTATCTGGAAAATTGCTATGCGGAATATATAATAGTACACATTTCATGCAAACCTATTGAACAAGAAGTTTGTGCTAAGTTGTACGTAGCCAACTCTTAACTCATACAACAAAATATGGATAAGCAAATCATGCCTTGCAGTAAAATCTATCTTCAAACGAGCACCCATGCATGCAACGATTAAAAAAGACTTCTAATTTTCTTCTTTTTACAACCTAAGTGTATTACCAATAAGAAACATACATGCAGCGATCTGTTTTGAAGCCTAAAACCCAGCTTGGTTAGTCCTGACTATTCCTGGTTTCTCATATTGCATTAAACTATAATCTAAGTCAATTCCACAAACACAAAAAGCCCTTTTACACCATGCTCCTTTTTTCTTTTTTCTTCCTGACATCATGAAGCACCACCCCAGCCTAGTCCAGGAGAGTACTGCAAAAGATTTTTGGTGCACCGTGCAGCTTCCTTTTCGTTCCGTTTTTGACTCATCAGAAGCAGAAGCAAGAAGATGGCAAAGGTCAGCTGGGGTGGTAGAGCATAGAGCAACAGGGGGTCCCAGTGTGCATGGTAGTGAGGGCAACTGTGACTGGAATTAAGCTGGGGCAGCTAAGCTTCCTAGGACAGGGCAAGCAGCCCCAGAAACCGGTTCTGGTTTATGCAAAATGATGCAATTCAATACAATAGTAGAGTTGGAAGAATGCAACACAGTCTAAGGGTAGAAATGGGGGGCTGGGGGAATTGGGTACAGTCTCTTACTTTATTGAGTCTGGAATAATTTGGATTTGTTCTCGGCTAATGACAGCAATGGGGATTGTGGTTGCTGAGTGATGAGTGATGAGGACACGTGATTATCTATATCCTGTACAGGTTGGGAAAAGGAAGTCATAATCTACAAAATTCAGAGGGTTGAAGTTTTACACAATGTAACATTTTAAAAAATCTAATAAGGACCAAATGCATGCGCCACTAGCTTTTTATTGATTATTATGCAAAGGATTCAGAATACTTTGTTTTAATTTTACTCTTTCTCCTGGGAATCTGTTCTGGGTATATGGTGAGTTAGTTCTTTTTCTGCTGTTTTATAAACGAGGAGCATTAAGGTCAGAGCCACAATCTATTGTGACTGGCGTGGTGCTTTACTCTTCCTGTTATGTTGCTTCCCTAGTTTGAATAGACTTCCCTAAAAGTCATTTCCATCTGACTTAATACAAAGCCATAAATTTTCCGACTGCATCTTAGCCTATTGTGGTGTTTGAATCCATCCAGTCTAGTTTAGTTAATAGTTGTGCATTATACAAACTCAGAAATGTGGGTTAATGGAGTAAACTGAGGTTATATTCATCACAAGCTATGTATAATGCAAAGTAATTTCATAAAGAGGCTAAATCACAAGACATCTTTAGTTCTTTCCTCTGCTGTGAATCTAGTAGGTGGCCTTCGTATACTATTCAGTCCATCAGTTTTGAACAAGAGAATTAAAGGTCAGGAAAGGGGTTAAGTATCCCCTCCCACCTGCCAATTGTTCTCAGAAATCCTTTGGGTTAAGTCAGCATTACCAGGAAAACCAAAGATCAGAAAAGTCTGCTTTGTAAAAATGTAACTTTGCTCTCAGAAAGGCCACCCAAAATAAACATTGTTTTAAAATTGTTTCGCTTATGCCATAGTTATTTTTTATAGCTCTTAAAAGATACCAAAAGCCAGCTGATGAAAACGCAGTTTCCCGGGTGTCAGGATCTTGCAGAATAGCCAATAACAGGAAACGCGCTGAAGCTGCTCTGTGTTTTGCAATCAAGTTGCTGAGTTATGATTCAGCATGGCACGAAACAGCAGGTGTATTTCCCATGAGGAAATGTGGGTGCCTGAGGCCCTGTGCTAGGACTTAATGTAAAGAGCAATTACAGGGTTTGTATCTGGGCCTTTTGGAATAGATGATTTTCACACTTTTTGTAACCACCTTGTTTCAAACAAAGGCGATGAATGCAGAAAAAAGGAAGAGGAGTCCAAATGGCTACTCTCAGATCTGTTTTTTTTTAAGTTCTGTTTTTTTTTTTAAAGTTCTGGGTTCAGCTGGGTTCATACACCTACAATGTGATTTGTATTATTTGTTTTAACCTGCCATGAGAAACCAATCATTGTGGCTTGTAAATCACGGTTTAGTCTTATTACAGGTGTACAGAACATATGGTCTTCCAGCATCCCTTTTGTTGTCCTCAAAATGAGAGGTATTTGGGTCCTCTTTAGCAGATTTACCTTTCAAAACTTCTCTCATCAAATACAGGTAGTTCTCGACTTACAACCACAATTTAGCCCAAAGATTCTGTTGTTAAAGCGAGATATTGGTTAAGTGAATTTTGCTCCATTTTTTGACCTTTCTTACCCCAGTTGTTAAGTGAATCATTGCAGTTAAGTTAGTAACACGGCTGTTAAGTGAATCTGGTTTTCCTATTGACTTTGCTTGTCAAGTCGCAAAAGGGGATCACAAGACCCCAGGAAACGGCAACCATCACAACTATTGCCAAGTGTCTGAATTTTGATTACTTGACCATGGGGATACTGCAATGGTCGTAAATGTGAAAAATGGTTATAACGACATTTCAGTGCTGTCATAACTTTGAAAGGTCACTAAATGAACTATTGTAAATGGAGGACTACCTGTAAGCTCTGGCCTCCCCCCTTGTGGAATGAATGCAGCCCACAATGTGTCTACTGGTGTGAGCCTATACAAATTCCATAACCCTGGCTTAGTGTGTTGTACAAACCTAACAATTCTGACATATATAGCTAATCTGCAGTTATAACAGCCATGGTTTAACACAGTATTTATCAAACTTGGCAGCTTAAAGAGGAGTGAACTTCAACTTTCAGAATTCCCCAGCCAGTTTTGCTTTGCTGGTTTGACTTAGCTTTGCGGGCTGGGATATTCTGGGTATTGAAGTCCACATATCTTCAAGCCAGCCAGGTTGAGAAACACTGGTTTAGTGTGAAGAGTGAATCCAGTCAATATAACTTGATTTCTAGTAGAGCAGAACACAATCCCCTTTCCAGGGAATGCGAGAGAAAAGTATGCATATTACTGACTCATGGCTGACTCCAGTAAGGAAAATCAGGGTGCCTTTCTTCCTTTCTTATAACCAGTCAGTGATTGCTCCAAGCACATTCCACATTACCTGAGTTACTTTAATTGTCTTAAGTTGGAGGATCTTGACAACATTCCTGTGAGATATTTTGATTCCTTGGGAGAGGAGCATCTCTTCTTGGGTGTTTTTTTCTCCTCCAGTCTATCCCTGTCCATCCCTGTCCATCATGCTCCAGCTGGACACCACCTACCTTATGCACAATTTTATGACTCTCTTAACTAATGATACGTAAGCTGTCTGGCTGGCAAAGCTTCGACTTTGAGTAATAATTTTAGTTCAACCCATTATAAAATATTAAAACTGATAACAGGGAAGAAGAGGAGCTAAAGCTGTCCGAACGTGTTATGACATTCTTTTTTAACTGTATGCTTTGCAATGTGTCAGCAGGTGGCAACACCTGGCTGAACTGCTCAGCTCCAAAGTTAAGTACAAAGTTGGTTTGTACTTGGAGACAAAACTCTAGGGATGTAGGTTAGCCTGGGAAGAAAACAGTGGCGATACTCCTTCGGTATCATTGATGAGAAATCTGAACGGCCGTGCCCATGAACTCACCATGAGTAGATTCCAACTCAGAAACTTTACTTACTTATCTAAAACCAGAAACAGCCATTCCAAACAGCAGGTTTGTCCAGAGTTTTTTCCTGCAGATTTGTTTGAATCATCTCTAGCTTATTATAATCTCAAGTCCTCCGAAACATTTCCTACAAAGGGATTAATTTGGAACAGCTCCAAAGTAAGCTGTTTATAGGACTATAACCTTGGGATATGGGCAGGGCAGCTTGCTTGGAATGCACTACAATTTACAGGGCTTTTTTTTTTTCAACCTCCAAATAAGGATGGGAATGACTGCTGCAATTTTCCCACTAGTAAACTTGATGTGTAATGATAATGATGATGATGATGATAACACAAAACAGAAGGCAACAAATGAGGAAAAGCATTCCTGGAAGCCGGACTTTGCCACAATCATCTGCACTGAGAGAGTCTGCCACAAAACAAGCTTCTCCCCCACCATCCCATGTCTTTAGTTCATGTTTCACAAGCTAAAATGGAAAACAAAAGTCCCTCGGTAGGGCTGCCAAGGTTAAAAAAAGTTTAAACAACTTTTTTTTTTGCCATGGCTGTTCACTGCAACACCCCTGGTCACTTGCTTCTCCTAGAATCAGGTGCTTGTCCCTCCCTCCCTTCTGAAAAAAAAACCTAATTTGTTATCTCCCTGCACCATTGCTTTCCTGCTGCCCTTGCCTCTTTGCACTAGATTGTAATGGCACCTCTTGCCCCAGCATTATATGTCCCAAGTCATGGTTTGTTTTATCTACAGTTTGTTGACAGTTGGTTTCTGAGTCCCTTATTTTCCCTGAAAATAAGACCTCCCTGGATAATAAGCCCAATCGGGCGTTTAAGCGCATGCGCTAAAATAAGCCCTCCCCCGAAAATAAGCTCTCCCCGGAAATATTGCAACACAACAGCAGCCATGAGGTGACCATGCTCTCCGCCTCAACAATAATAAGACCTCCCCGAAAATAAGGCCAAGTGCTTATTTTGGGGGTCAAAAGAAAATAAGACCCTGTCTTATTTTGGAGGAAACACGGTAGCATAAATAAAGTATATGGCACGGTGGTTACACCGGGGATAGCACAGTGGTTAGAGTGCAGTACTGCAGGCTACTTCTGTTGTCCGTCAGTTGCCTGCAATTTGGCAGTTCAAATATCAGCTCAAGGTTGACTCAGCCTTCCATTCTTCCGAGTTGGGTAAAATGAGGACCCAAATTGTTGGGTGCAATATGCTGACTCTTTAAACCACCTAGAGCAGGGGTGTCCAAACTTGGGAACTTTAAGACTTGTGGACTTCAACTCCCAGAATTCCCCAGCCAGCATAGCTGGCTGGGGAATTCTGGGAGTTGAAGTCCACAAGTCTTAAAGTTCCCAAGTTTGGACACCCCTGACCTAGAGAGAGCTGTAAAGCACTGTAAAGCAGTATATGTCTAACTGCTATTGCCATAATCGGGAAAACCACTCCTTATTTTTAGCTGCTATACCCCATATGTGTGGTTCCAGGCAGAGGTGACTTGCCAATTTTTATATTACCGGTTCAGGCACGCTCCCATGCGCTCACAATGCTTCTGCGCATGTGCAGAAGCATCTGGGTGGGCGGGCAGAGACTCCCGCCACCGCTAATATTGGTCCGATCCGTGATGAACCAGGAACAGCCCACCTCTGGTTCCAGGGTACCCAAACAAATGTTTCAGATGGACTCTTCCCACCACCACCCCGCCGCCATATTGAGAGTCCTCATGTACCAACATACCTGAGATTGGTGAGAGAAAGGGAGATCACATGGATGCCATTTTCCTGCTGCCACACTCTCAGCTATTACATGACTAAAAAACAGAGGAAAAAGAGGTTGCTGGTAAATACTGGCACTGCTATTGACTGAAATGTTGATTGACTTGGAGGGGCAGTAAAAGAGGTGATTCAAAAGCTCTAGTACAGGGGTGTCAAAGCAGGGGGGAAATCAACTTGCCTTCACTATCGGTTCGCAAATGTGAGAGTGCACGTAGAGCGTCAAAAACAGGATGTGATGCCGTCTGGGTGGGTGGAGCCTCCTACTGCCACCACTACCGGTTCGCCCGAAACGGATAGAACCAGTGTCAAACTCGCTGTCAACAAGTGATGTATTGCGACTTTTTCCCCTTCACTAAACCGGGTAGGCGTGGCCAGTGTGTGACGCATCCGGCCCGTGGGCCACCAATTTGACCCGCCTGCTCCAGTAGGTCCTCCCTTATTTACTATCTTCTTCCTGTGGCACCAGTCTTTTCATGATGACTCCTGGTGGAACCCCATCTGATCAGGTTTGTTGAACTATGAGACAAAGAGAGTCTACGCCTTCCTAGGCCTGTACACTCAGCCTGCTATGGGAAAGGGAAGGCAGCCATTTATTATTTGCACCTTCCCATGGCAAATAAAGAATGAAATCTCGCTCGCATTTCTATGCAAAAGTGAAGGTAGAATCCCAGCAGCCTGATACTTGGGATGTCACTTTGTCCTCTGGCTGCTAAAGAAAAGAGGGAAACTGACAAAATTCTTGTCAATTCCTACACTGCTCGGTCTAGTATATTGTACTGAGGGCAGCTGTATATCTATCAAATTAGCATCCGCCTTATGCAGTGGTGGGTTTCAAAATTTTTAGAACCTCTTCTGTAGGTGTGGCCTGCTTTGTGGGAGTGGCTTGCCAGCCATGTGATTGGGTGGGAGTGGCTTGGCAGTCATGTGGCTGGGGGGGCGTGGCCAACTGGTAAATGTTGTGAAACTCACTTAACAATGCTCTTGCTTAGCAACCAAAATGTTGGTTCAGAAACTCTGGCATTTGAAGCATGCAAGTCTTAAAGCTGTCAAGTTACAAAACCCTTGCACCCCTAACCCTTTAGAAAAAAACCCAGGGGTGTTCAAACTTGACAGCTTTAAGACTTGTGGACTTCAACTCCCAGAATTCCTTCTCCAGTCATGTTGGCTCAGGAACTCTAGCATTGAAGTGTGCAAGTCTTAAAGCTGTCAAGCTACAAGACCCTTGCACCCCTAACCCTTTAGAGAAAAAAACACAGGGGTGTTCAAACTTGACAGCTTTAAAACTTGTGGACTTCAACTCCCAGGATTCCTCCTCTCGCTCTTCATCTTGATGATGTGCGGACGGGCGGGGGGAGGGAGCTGGAACCGGTTCTAAACAGCACTGTAGATTTGTGGAACCTCTTCTATAGAAGAGGTTAGAACTGCCAGGAACCCACCCCTGCCTTATGTGACCTAAGCCTCAGGTCTGAGGAAAGAACATGAATCAGTGTTTACCGTTTCAATTACAAGGCTTCAATAACATCGCAGCTAAACCAGAAATAAATTAGTTCAGCTTTCCAACAACTGCACAGAATTCCAGGAATGGTGGGTGCACCATCACTGGAGGTGATGGTGCTCTAGTCTTGTTGGAATAGAGTTTAAAGGCTTTAAATTACAAGAAAGCACAGCTCATTTGAATATTAGATGGAATCTCTTATGGCAAACAGTTTAACAAATCTGTTACAGATAGTCCTTGACTTACAACAGTTCATTTAGTGACCGTTGAAAGTTATGATGGCACTGAAAAAAGTGTCTTATGAACATTTTTCACAGTAACAACTTTTGCAGCATCTCCAAGATCATGTGATCAAAATTCAGATGTTTGGGAACTGGTTCATATTTATGCTCAATTTCTATGTCCCAAGGTCATGTGATGACCTTTTTTTATCTTCTGGCAAGTAAAGTCAATGGGGAAGCCGGATTCACATAAGAACCAGGTTACTAACTTATCAATTGCAGTGATTTAACAACTGAGGCAAGAAAGGTCTAACATGGGGCAAAACTGACTTAACAAATACAGTATATCACTTAACAACAGAATGTTTGGGCTCATTCATGATAATAAGTCGAGGACTACCTGTATTTGGAGGAGAGAGGCAGGGCTGGCTTACCAGTGGGCAGAATGAAACAATTATTTATAGACCAGAATAGACAGCAGATTAAGTCAAGAAGCTCTCTTTCCATCATCACACAATTTCACCACATAGTATTCATTGCATCTATGACACAGGTAGTTCTTGACTTAATGGCAATTGAGCCCAAAATTTCTGTTGATAATAGTTTCCTAACTCCCTTGATCGGCGGTGTGCTGCAACCAGTTTAACAACCAGTTCGGTGACCGCCCGCCTTGCCCGCAGCATTCAAAATTCAGCAATTTGAAGCTCAGCTACTTACCTTCTAAGGCAGCCCCAGTAAGTAGAACAGCAGAGGCATGGAAGTCAGCTCTGCTGCGCGAATCAGCTGAGCCAGAAAGAAGAAAATATAGGATAGGATAGAGCAGGGGAGGGTGGGCGGGGCCAGTTGATAGTTAGAACTACCAGTTTGCCTGAACCGGTCCGAACCGGCAGCAGCCCACCGCTGCCCTTGATGCTCCTGGCTGCTGCTTACATACATTGTCCTGGTGGTGTTTTTGGTTGCTGTGATCAAGTTACAGAGTATTGGCTGAGAGGCACTAATAAGGTGGCTGACTAGCCATAGTTGGACAGGCAGTGCTACTGCAGCCGTGAAATGGGTGCACTGGAGGGTGCGCGCAAAAGGAGGGATGAATCTTCCTTTGGACTCAATTGGTAATGTTTCTTCAGCAATCCTTATGCTGAAGAGACCTCTCTCTTGGTAGGCAACCATTCATAGAATGTTCTAACTCTGAATAGATGGAACCACTCCAACTCTATGATGCTTTATAATTCCAAACAGGATAAATGTAAGCTGCGATAAAATAACTACAAAGGAGGATGTTTTGATAGCTATTTGTGCCTGACTGCGTGCTTAGGCAGACTATCCATCAAGCATTCTCTCTGCAAAGTTCTATCCAAAACAAATGATATTATCTGAGTTATTTACCCATTCCCTAAGAGTTATGAATATATACATATATCTCCACTTAGAAAAGAAATATTGAAAACTTAAGAGTAGGATAGATTTTTTTTTAATATGGTCACTGTCCAGGAATGCAAAACAGAAACACTTTAAAAATAAAAACATGTTTAAAATATTGCAAGTGGTGCTGGGTTCATTGGTGGACATAGTCAATCTAATTTTACAAGCAGATGTAATAGCATTGTACTGTTAGAATTCAACGGCAGACAAGTGTCTTACCTGACAGAACAGAGTCTTCTGTTTGAAGGAATTTTTGCTCCAAGAAAAGAGAGGAGAAATGGTCTTAAATTTGCTCAACAGTTAATACCTTGATTGTAAACTTACCAGAATACACAATTGGAGAAGTCTTCTCATACTAAGGTGAAAAATGGCATGTGGATTTAAATTGCAGGAATTATTTCTGAATCTTCTTCTGAACGTAGAAATTAGCAGCTGCATGTTTTATGCAAATCTTTACCTTCTGACCTCCTTTTGAGTGGCGCATAAACACTCACTCTATTGTAGTGATTCTCGAGCTCAGTCGCTTGAAGATGTGTGGACTTCAGCTCCCAGAATTCCCGTCCTTGGCTCTATTGAAAGGCATTTGTAACGTCTATGTTTTTCACTACCTGCTCAAATTTAGCAATCAGAGATGGACCCTGGCAGGCCTTTCAAGAGGAGGCATTCCATAATGAACTTACGTGAGACTTGGTTAATATGTGTGCTATTCTTCAAGCTCAGAATTCCTAGAAACGTCTTTCAGAGTGGAAATAATTTGATCAGCATTACCGCATAATTGGGGCCCCTCAAATGGTTTGTTAAAGTAAACTCTTTTCTTTATGTATATACATATGTAGGACTGTATTAACCTTCTTGCAAAGAGTAATGAAAGACTTAATTATGTAGTTTTATAACTGCATATTTTTTCAATAGTACGTTATTTCATAACAAGCAGTGTGGCAATAGGGATAAACAAAATGCCAATTACTTGTATACCTAAAAAACAAATTAGGTCAACAATACTTGGCCAGCAAAGGTAAGTGAAGTTATTATAACTTCAAGGACACCAAGGAACAGCAAACATTTGCATCATGGAAGAACCGGAATCTCAGTGTGCTTGAAACTATAAAAGAGAATTTCAAGGCTGATAACTCTTTATTAACCCTCAAATAAAAGTGATGCAGTCCTATAGAATTAAAGACGTTGCATTTCAAACCAATCGTGATGTCTACATGTTTATTTCATTTCATCGAGTTGAAGTCACTGTGAGATAAAAAGACTACAAAGCAGATTGGTAACATACTGTAATTTAATATGCAAAATTGTAGCAAAAATGCTTCATACACAAATAAAATAAGAAAATAATACTGCAATGGATAAAATCCTTGATTAAAATTTTAATGAATTTTAAAATTCATTAAAATAGACCAAATGCAGAATAGAATAATTGTCATTAATAAGGGAAATTCATTGGCAGAGTCAGCAAGAAAAAATAAAAAGGGCTGTGGATAATTTTTTGGCAATATGTAAGGGTAGTCCCAGATTTTAGGACCACCGCTGAATAACTTGACTCTGGCACCTGCCAATCTCAGTGTTCCTATTGCTGAATTCAAAAGAAAGACTTTGAATCAGTTAGGTTTAAACAACATTCTGATTATCCCTGAGATAACCTCATGGAAGAGAATATTTGTAGTTCAGGTTGAATTGTGCACAAATAATCTCCCACGTTTGGGTCACTCTGCCATGGAACATCCTGAACACCTTGAACAATCTCTCACCTTGTGGTCACCTTCGTCGTTTTATGCAATTTTATGTAATTGGGGGTATTCGATCATTCCCACCCCCTTCTTCTCTATCTAAATATTTTAACATCTCCTTCCTCCCTCTAAGACCCCGACTCATTAACCATCAACTTTTATGAACTTTTACCAACTTTCTATCAACCTTTATTAGCATCCTGATTCCATTGGACTTTTAACGAACTATTTATTCGAGGTTGGACCTGCTCCGCCTGCGGGAGGCCCCGCTCTCGCAGGTATGGCCCTTGGCTCTCTCAAGGGCCTGCCTTGATGACGGGTTTGTGAACCCCGAGAGTTGGAAGAAACGGAGGCTGAGGGGCTTTTTATCCAGAAGTTTTTTATTGTTATTAAGGGGTTCCAGGGAGGGGGTGTGTGATAACCAGGCCGGGAGAGGCGCCAGTGCCAGTGCCAGACGGACAGGTGAGTCCGGGAAGGAAGTGAGCGGAGCGGGGGGGAGAGGGAACAAGTGATTCCAATAGAGGGTTGTTTGATTACAACGGTCGCGGGGAGGGGGGGATGCGAGGACAAGAGAAGATCACAAGGTCGGTTGGGAGACCGTGGTTGTTGGCTATGCCCGGTCGTTTGCACCAACCCCCGCAACCTAGGTGGTCAGGAACTACAGAGCCCGGGCCTACGGCTGATGCTTTGCAATGCAAGGTCCGTAACCAACAAGGCCCCCCTAATTAATGAGTTGATCTCTGAGGGGGAGCTAGACCTTGCAGGGATAACGGAAACCTGGTTGGGCCACGAGGGTGGTTTACCCCTCGTGGAAATGTGCCCACCAGGTTTCCGTGCATTCCATCAGCCCCGGGCCCTGGGTAAGGGTGGTGGGGTGGCGGTAGTTATACGGGAAGGTCTAGAGCCAAGGGAGTTCACTGTTCCTCAGATATCCGGGTGTGAGTCCCTTGGTGTGAAATGGGGCCCAGGGAGGCAGTTGGGTTTGCTGATTGTATACTTGGCTCCTCGCTATACATCAGCAGCCCTGCCCGAGCTCCTCGAGCTGATCTCGGAGACGGCGGTTGAGATCCCCAGGCTTGTGGTTATGGGGGATTTCAACCTGCCGTCGACGGGAGTAGCGTCTGAGGTAGCTCGGGAGTTCATGGCTTCCATGACAGCCATGGGCCTGACCCAGTTAATTCAGGGCCCCACACACGAAGGAGGCCACACATTGGACCTTGTTTTTGTATCTGAGCAGTGGACGAGTGATCTGGGTAGAGGGGATTTTACTGTTACACCCCTGTCATGGTCAGATCACTCATGTCTCCGGCTTGACTTCCCTGGCGCTACCCCCCACCGCGAGGAGGCGGGACCAGACGGTCCACGCTGGTACCGCCCCAAGCACCTGATGGAGCCGGATAGGTTCCAGACGGAGCTTGGGCCATTACCTGTAGCCCTGACCCGTGCTCGGTCGGAGGACCTAGCGGCCGCCTGGAATAGGGCGGCGGCTGGGGCCTTGGACCGGGTTGCGCCTTTGCGACCTCTCCTGCGGCAGCGACCCACCCGGGCTCCTTGGTATACCGAGGAGCTGAGGGTGATGAAGCGCCACAGGAGACGTCTAGAGAGCAGGTGGAGGTCCTCACGCTCCGAATCTGATCGAACACAGGTAAGATCCTACTTGCGGACCTACCTTGTGGCATTAAGGGTGGCCAAACGTAGATATTGCGCCACCCTTATTGCGTCGGCGGATAACCACCCTGCCGCCCTGTTTAGGGTGACCCGCTCCCTCTTGTCACAGAGGACACAGGGGGCACCCTTACAGGGCAGAGCAGAGGAATTTGGGGAATATCTGCAGGACAAAGTCGCTCAGATCCGGAGCGGATGGGCCCCACTCAGTGGACCAGACGGGCCGCCAACAGCGAGTCTTGTGAGACCATCCTGGGAGGAGTTTGATTCTGTTGCCCCCGAGGATTTAGATAGGTTGCGTGGACGGCTGCAACCCACCACATGTTTAATGGACCCGTGTCCCTCCTGGTTGGTACTGGCATCTTGGGAGGTGACCCGAGGCTGGCTTCTGGGCCTGGTGAATGCCTCATTGGGTGAGGGATCCTTACCAACCGCCTTGAAAGAGGCGGTGGTGAGGCCCTTGCTTAAGAGGCCTTCACTCGACCCAATGGAGCTAGCTAATTATCGTCCAGTCTCCAACCTTCCGTTTCTAGCGAAGGTTGTTGAGAATGTGGTGGCGCAGCAGTTTCCACGACACCTTGACGAATCCGAGTATCTAGACTCACGCCAGTCCGGCTTCCGACCCGGGCACAGCACAGAGACAGCCTTGGTCGCGTTGGTTGATGATCTCTGGAGGGCCAGAGATAGAGGTTGTTCCTCTATCCTGGTCCTATTAGACCTCTCGGTGGCTTTTGATACCATCGACCATGGTATCCTATTGCGCCGGTTGGAGGGGATAGGAGTCGGAGGTACCGTTTTGCGGTGGTTTGGCTCCTACCTCTCCGACCGGAGGCAATGTGTGTTGACAGGGGGACAGAGGTCGACCCCAAGGCCACTCACTTGTGGAGTGCCACAGGGGTCGGTCCTCTCGCCTCTCCTGTTCAACACATATGTGAAGCCGCTGGGTGAGATCATCCGTGGTTTGGGGTTGAGTATCACCTCTACGCTGATGATACTCAGCTGTATATTTCAACTCCAAACCACCCCAACGAGGCTGTCGAAGTGATGTCCCGGTGTTTGGAGGCCGTCGGGGTCTGGATGGGGGACAACAGACTTAAACTCAACCCCTCCAAGACTGAGTGGCTGTGGCTACCGGCACCTCGGTTCAGCCAGCTGATCCCATCGCTGGCCATAGGGGGCGAACAATTGCCCCCTGTGGAACGGGCGCGCAATTTGGGCGTCCTCCTTGATGCCCGGCTGTCAATGGATGACCATGTGGCAGCCGTGGCAAGGGGGGCGTTCCACCAGGTTCGCCTGGTGCGCCAATTGCGCCCCCTACTGGACCGGGATGCCCTACGCACGGTCACTCATGCGCTGGTGACGTCCCGCCTGGATTACTGCAACGCTCTCTACATGGGGCTGCCCTTGGGATGCGCCCGGAGACTGCAGTTAGTTCAGAACGCAGCCGCGCGGGCTGTGATGGGGAGTACGAGGTACTCCCACGTAACACCTCTCCTGCGCGAGCTGCACTGGCTGCCTGTGGTTTTCCGGGTGCGTTTCAAGGTGCTGATTACCATCTTTAAAGCGCTCCATGGCACGGGACCTAGTTACTTGCGGGATCGCATCCTCCCACATACATCCCTGCGGCCAATACGCTCACACAGGGAGGGACTTCTCCTGGTGCCGTCCACTAGGCAATGCCAGCGGGCGACACCGAGGAGTAGGGCCTTCTCTGTGATGGGCCCAACCCTCTGGAATGACCTCCCCCCCGACATTAGAACCACTTCTGACCTCCGCTCCTTCCGGCAAAAACTGAAGACCCACCTGTTCTGATTAGCAGGCCTGGCATAATTCAACTGTCCCTCCTGGCAAATGTATTATATCTGGTTATTTTAGGGGCTTTTTAATTTACTGTATTTGTTTTTAGGGGTTTGAATTTATTTTATATCTGCTTTGTACAGTTCTTTTAACTACATTTTAACCTCCTCCATGTCAATTGTCAACTGTACATATTTAATTTAATTTTATTGTATCCTGTTATATTTTGTATGAACTGTACACCGCCCCGAGTCCCTTGCGGGAGAGGGGGCGGTCTAGAAGCATTAAATATTATTATTATTATTATTAATGTTATCTAATTCGGTAATGAAGCATATGCATAAAAATAGAGACCCAAAATAAAAATAGAGACAAAAAGAAAGAAACATCTACAAAAAAAACCCCAACCAAGCTCAGAGAGCATCAAGTACCTGTCAGATAATCTAATTCCATGCCCCATAGAGTTTTAATAGGCAATATCAAGTTAGTAATCTGAGCCTCTCCCTACTCCACCTCACACTTTTTTCTGATTGATGCAGGAAAGTTAAGAATGCCTCCATTCTGTAAAGAATTTAATTGTTTTTAGAGGATTTTAATTGCTTTGTCGTACAGCGGTTTGTCATTTTAGACAAGGGCAGACCCGTATACACCATGGTACATTAATCAAACTTGCTCATTGTTAGACAGTGATGGTTTTTAGGAAAGTATCGAATTGGCGAATCCTGGTATAAAGAATTATATGATTCTATATAATTAAGGATATTTGTAATTCTGTGCGAACACAGCTTGATAGCTTGGTCATACTCTCCAATCCTGAAAGAGAAAGTTATGGTGATTAGAACTGTTCAGATGGACATTTTTAATGACCTCTAATAGTGTGGGAACCAGGATGAAAAATTTACATTCTTTTCAAAAAGGTGCAGCAGGATAAAAATAACAAAGTTTTTCAGAAAACTGAAAGAAATCTAAGGGCTTTTTGACTTACATGAGGGGTGATCTCCAGCTAGAACATACAAGATTGCAAGTTTTTTTGAAACCTAAAAACAAGAAACCAAAACTAAACCAAGAAAAAATATTCCTGGCTTTGGGTAAAGGTAAAGGCTCCTGTTAGATTCGGGCAACGAGAGAACAGACTGCGGACACGTAGTGACTTATCAGCTCTTTATTAGTAGTAGTAGTGATCCAGCTTGCTCTGTGGCCGGAGGGTTCCCCTTTTATAGGAATCGGGTACGCCTCTCGACCAATCAGCACGATACCTGTTTCCCGCCGTAGCGGCGGACCAGAGAGGAGACTTGCTGCGATATATGCTAATATCTAACACCCCTCCCCTCTTAGACGGCGCATTCCGGTTGGTTACATAGTCCTTAAGATACGTTGGTGTTTGCCTTACACGGGTAGAACGTCGCAGTTCTGGTTGATCTGGAGTGGTTTCAGGATCGGTTGCTTTCTCTGCTTCGCGTTCGGGGGTCTGCAGACTTTCGTTGCTTTGGCGTTGTTCAGTTTCTCTTTCGACCTCTTGTTCTACCCTGGGCTCGTAGGTGTCGTGGTTCTCTGTGTTGGGGCTCTTGAGTGGCTGACTTTGTGCTGGCAGATAGTTTTCATCGTCAGCCCGCAGGTCTGAATGTGCCAGGCGACCCCGTAGTTGATCGATGTGCCTTTTCCAATTTCGTCCATCTTCAAGCTCTAGCAGATACGATCGTGGACCCGTGATGCCAATGATCCTTGCCGGCATCCACAATGTTCCCCCTGCATAGTTGTGGGCGTATACTGAATCCCCTATGCTAAAACTCCGAATTTTGCTTGTAGAGTCTGGGGGTGCTGTGGCAGAGTAATTTGGGTGAAGACGGTCCAGGTGAGACCGTAGACGGCGGCCCATGAGTAGTTCAGCGGGGCTCCTACCCGTCGTTGCGCTGGGGGTAATATGTTGAATTAGTAGGTAATGGTCAATGCGTGTTTGCCAATCACCTGGACCCATCCTAGCGAGGGCCTCTTTTGCGGATCGCACCATTCTCTCTACCTGTCCATTTGATGCCGGATGGAATGGCGCGACGAGGGCATGCCGAATTCCCTGACCTGCTAAGTACGTTTCAAATTGCATGGCCGTGAACTGGGGGCCATTATCGGAGACCAGGAGGTTGGGCAAGCCATGAGTGGCGAAAAGTCGCCGTAGAACCTTAATGACTGCCTCTGCCGTGGTTGAAGTCATTAGGACTACTTCTAGCCATTTAGAGTATGCATCCACAACTATAAGGAAAGTCTGACCTTGGACTGGCCCTGTGAAGTCGATGTGTATTCGCGACCAGGGTGCTTTAGGCTTCTCCCATTCTGTGGCGGGCGCTTCCGGGGGTGCTGGTCTTGATTCCTGGCATGGATCGCAAGTGGCCACCCATTCCTCTATTTCTTTGTCCATGTTGGGCCACCAAACGTAACTTCTTGCTAACGCCTTCATTCAAACGATCCCCGGATGCCCCACATGTAATGCCTCTAATACATTTCTACGTAACGCATACGGAATAACAACTCGATCCCCCCACAATAAACAACCTTGCAACACTGAAAGCTCATCACGTTTCCCCCAAAATAACTTGAATTCCGGGCCCACGTTTCCCTTCGGCCACCCCCTCCAAATCCAGGTTTGAACTTGCTTTATTATGTTGTCCCTAGCAGAGAATCTGGTAACGTCGCATGAAGAAACCGGTCCTGAGTCCAAACAGTCAATTAACAACACCGATACCTCGGGAGTGGGGTCTGGCAAGAGATCCGGAAGTGGGCAACGGCTGAGTGCGTCTGCATGTCCTAGAGTGGAGCCCGGTCGATGAATTAGCTTGTATGAGTACGCGGCCAGGAAAACAGTCCACCTGGTCATGCGTGGAGAAAGGGAGACTGGTGTGGGGCGGTTTCCCGCCAAAAGTCCCAACAGCGGTTTGTGATCTGTAATCAGTTCAAAATCGCGGCCGTAGAGGTATTCGTGGAAACGTTTTACTCCAGCTACAGCAGCTAACGCTTCCCTGTCCATCTGACTGTAATTCCTCTCGGCCGATGAAAGAGTCCTGGAGTAGAAAGCGATGGGTGCTTCGTTCCCGTTTGGCATCCTGTGGCTAAGGACTGCGCCGACTCCAAATGGTGATGCGTCGCAGGTCAATACCAGCGGTAGTGTCTGGCTGTATTGTACTAGCAGCGAGTCAGTGGTGAGCAGGCGCTTTACTGCGGCAAAAGCTGCTGCTTCGGATCGTCCCCATCTCCATGTTGCGTTCCTCTGGAGTAGTCGATGTAATGGCTCAGCAACTGTCGCCTTCTGTCTCAGAAAAACGCTGTAGAAGTTAAGTAGTCCGAGGAAGGCCTGCAACTCGGTCTGATTTCGTGGTGTGGGGGCGTCCTGGATCGCCTTAATTTTCTTTGAAGTGGGGTGTATTCCCTGACCATCGATTCTATATCCCAGGAATTCTACGCTAGGCACGTTAATTTGGCATTTCTCCTTTTTGAGGCGGAGGCCCTTTTCTCTGATTCTGGCCAAAACAGTTCTGACTCTTTTTAATAGTTGCTCCTCGTTTGCAGCGGACACCAAGATGTCGTCGAAATAGGGGACGACTCCCGGTATCCCTTGCAAAAGCCGTTCCATGACGCTCTGGAACAGACCTGGAGCAATACTCACACCGAATTGTAGCCGTTTGCATTTGAATGCTCCTCTACGCATCACTATAGTTTGGGCCTCCGCTGTGGCGCTATCCACGGGCAACTGCTGGTAAGCTTGTGCCATGTCTAATTTAGCAAATATTTTTCCTGGCCCCAACGAGTGCAATAAGTGTTGTACTACTGGCACAGGATATGCGCTTTGTTGTAGCGCGACATTAATTGTGCATTTATAGTCCGCGCAGATGCGGACTGACCCATCTGGTTTAACTGGGGTCACAATGGGAGTTTCCCAGCGCGCGTGATCTACCGGCTCAAGGATTCCTTGCTCTACTAACTTATCGATCTCTTTATCTATTTTTGGGCGGAGTGCAAAAGGCACTCGTCTCGGTTTAAGTCAGATTGGCGCCACTTTGGGGTCTAAATTGAATGAGATTGGTTTACCCACATACTTACCGAGACCGGGGCTGAACACATCCTCGAACTCCTTAAAAATCTGTTCAGCGCTGCTGTTCTCCACGGCGTTGATCCCGGTGACTTCTAACCCCAAGGCTTCAAACCAATCTAGTCCTAGAAGGTTCTGTAACGGAGCGCTGGCGATGGTCACGGGCAGCTGGGCTACGATGTCCTTGAAGCGAATTTGGAACGTGCCTTGGCCCACAATGGGGACTCGGTTCCCCTGGTAGTCTCGTAGCAGGATGTCTGGTGCGCGTAGTTGGCTCTTTTTGAGGCTAGGGATAGCCTTTTTCATGGAGGCCCATGAAATGATCGTCAAGGACGATCCTGTGTCAACTTCCAGCTCGCAAGGAGAGCCCTCCAAGCAGACTGTGACTTTCAGCTTTTTAGGCCGCTTGGTGCGGACCTGACTTATTGTGGTGAGATACGTTCGCAATTCCTCTCTCTGGGTCAACTCTATCTCAGCATCTGTATCCTGAAAATACTCTCGTTGAGCGTCTTGGTAGAACGCTCTCTCAGCTCTTTGTGTATAATCTCTCTGGGAATACGCCCTTTCAGCCCTTTGGGAATTGTCTCTCTGGGTAAACACTTGTGGATTTCTCTCTGGGCGCCCTTTTTGATTTCGCCAAGCCCCTGGGTTGGGCTTCTGTTGGCGGTATGTAGGCGGCTGCCGTGAGGCAGGGACTTCGCTCCGGCACACTCGTGCGATGTGCCCAAATTTGTTGCAGTGTGAACAAACAACGTTCCTGAACCGACAGGTAGACCGGGGGTGATTCCCTCCGCAGCTTGCACAGGGCGGCAAACGGAATCCGGGTCTCCCCCCAGGCCTCATGTGACTGCTCCGCATCAGGTGACTGTCCTCGAACTCGGAATCCTCGTAGTCGGGGTTTGTGTCCTCGTAGTGGACTCTGGTGTGTCTGGGTGCTGGCTGGCTTACGTTGAATCCGCGTTGTATGGTTTCCGATGATCTTTCCGCTGACTCGGATGCCCTTGCTTCGTTTAGCGCTATTTGTAGGGTTAAATTTGGGTTTGCCAACAGTCTTTTTTGTAGCGAAATGTTCCTTAACCCACAAACAAATCTTGCCAGGATATGCTCGTCCAGATCCCTGAACTCGCAGTGAGTTGCTGCTTTACGTAGGGCTGCAACATATTGGTTGATTGATTCTCCCGCCTTCTGGTTCCGCGTGTTGAATTCCTGGTGGCAAACATGGCGGGAAGGTTTTGGCGCGTAATGAGTCTGTAGAGTCTGTTGCAACGCCATCCATGATACCGCTTGTATCGGAGTAGGCGCGGTGAGGTCTCTGGCCGTGTTGAAGACTTCTCGCCCACAGTAGCCGAGGAAAATGTTTTTCTTTCGGGCATCTGTTATCCCCGTGTATTCGTTCGCTTCGAGAAAACACTCGAAGCGAATCATGAAAGCCTCCCATTCGTCGTTCGTTGGGTCGAATGGAGCGGATGGAGTGTGCATCACCATCTTCTCTTCGTTTGAATTTGCTGCGCTGCGTGTCCTGAGATGGCTGCCGGAATTTCTGCCGAATTCCTGGGCTGGATCGAATCCTGAGATTCTGAAGTAGTTCTCTTCGTCCTATCTGTCTCTCGATCCCACCTTCGTCGCCAAATGTTAGATTCGGGCAACGAGAGAACAGACTGCGGACACGTAGTGACTTATCAGCTCTTTATTAGTAGTAGTAGTGATCCAGCTTGCTCTGTGGCCGGAGGGTTCCCCTTTTATAGGAATCGGGTATGCCTCTCGACCAATCAGCACGATACCTGTTTCCCGCCGTAGCGGCGGACCAGAGAGGAGACTTGCTGCGATATATGCTAATATCTAACAGCTCCCCTTGCACATATGTGCTAGTTGTTCCCGACTCTAGGGGGCGGTGCTCATCTCCATGTCAAAGCTGAAGACCCAGGGCTGTCCAAAGTCTCCATGGTCATTTGACCGGCATGACTAAATGCCGAAGGAGCACGGAACGCTGTTACCTTCCCACCAAAGTGGTCCCTATTTTTCTACTTGCATTTTTACATGCTTTCGAACTGCTAGGTTGGCAGAAGCTGGGACAAGTAACGAGAGCTCACTCCATTATGCAGCACTAGGGATTCGAACCGCTGAACTGCTGACCTTTCTGATCGACGAACTCAGCATCTTAGCCACTGAGCCACCATGTCACTCGATTTGGGTATAAAGCTACAAAAAGGAAATGGTTTTGTGGGTAGCTAATAACAGATTGTTGATAAACACTTCTAGACAGACAGGAAGGAGAAGTGTTAGCTTTCTGTAAAGAAAAGAAAACAGCAACAGGGAAGTTGAAACTGGTGCAGAGTTAGCCAGGAATTGAATAACTATATGAATTATGCAGTATATCCTTCAGATTTACTATATTATCCTCCTTCACAAGGTCAAAGCGGCTTATTCAGGGGGATCTCCCTCAATAATAGGTAAGATTAGCTGAGACAATGACCTACCTTGGCTGAAGCTAAGCCTGGATCTCCTCATGCCTAATTCAACATTTTTAATTACTGTATGCTGTTACTAGTAACTTGTCTCTTAGACTGTGACTTACTGTTACCTAAGAAGTTTATATTGTTGTTGTGTTCTGTTGTGTCTATACAATAGTTTGCTACTTCTATCTCATGCCACCATGACAGTTTTGGAAAAAGTTCAGCACACATATACAAGTAGTCCTTGACTTACAAGTTTGTTTAGTGACTATTCAAAGTTACAACGGCACTGAAAAATGTGACTTATGGCCGTTTTTCATAGTAACAAACTTTGCAGCATTCCAGTGGTGGGTTCCGGATCCCGTTGCAACCGGTACAGTTGCAACGGGGCCTGGCATCCACTACATGAATCCGTGCAGTGTGCGCATGCGTCCTTACCTCTTGTGATGCCTCCGCGATGCTCCAGCTGCTCAGCGGAGCGTTGCACAGGTGCCGTGCACTCCTTGCATGGAAGCGCCGAAGAGCTCAAATGTGGGTAAGGAGCTTGGGCGGGTGGGCCCTCCGGAGCACCGTACCGGAACGGTACCCGGTGCTCATGGCAGGCACTGATACACCCGTACCGGGGCGTACCACCTGCAACCCACCACTGCAGCATTCCCATGGTGACATGATCAAAATCAGAGGCTTTGGCAAGTGGTTCATTTTTATGGCCTTTGCTTTGTCCCAGGGTGATGTGATCACCTTTTGTGACCTTCAGACAAGTGAAGTCAATGAGGAAGCCAGATTCGCTTATCAAGCCAGGTTGCTAACTTCTTATCTGCAATGATTCACTTAACAACTGTGGCAAGAAAAGTTATAAGATGAGGCAAAACTCACGTAACAAATGTCTACTTAAATACAGAAATGTGGGGCTCAATTGTGGTCGTAAATTGAGGACTACCTGTACAAGCTCCAGTTCTCAAAACATGGTTAACTAGTGCATAGTGAGGCAAGTGTTATAATGCATACACTACAATAACCCAATTTGCAGTTGGGAACTTTAGAGTGGCTTAGCATTAAACCCAAATAGTTCCAGAGCTGCCTTGGGCTAAACTAATGATGAGGTTGACAGAATATTGAACCTTCCCTTCCTGATGCTGGCAAAGCAAAACACGTGTTTTACGGTTGCCCTGAAGAGAAGTTCTCCAGAACTTCATAGCTCTCTGTTTTACTTTTCACCCCCTGCCACAACTACAGCTGAAGGGAAGCAGCCTCTCAGCTCTGCCCACAAAGGCGCCGACCCTGTTTAAGATATTGCAGTTCTTTTTCTCTCTATTCTTTTTTAAACATTTTTTTCAAAAAAAATCAAGAAATGAAATTTTTCAGCCACTTAGGGCAGCCAGAAGGCTATCTAAGACCACTCTTAGGCTTTTTGGCCAAAGCATCTTTGATGACACGCTGCTAGGGCAAGTAGGCCTTTATCCTAACAGAGTGGCTAAATGGTCAGCTGGTATAACAGGCAGAAGGAGTAACCTTGAGGAACAGGAGAAAGAGCTGCAAGGAATATAATGGCCAGACAAACGAAATCTGAGTCAGGGGCAGAAATGTAATTAGAGAAAGCGTCTCAGACATGACAGTCCTTAGTTCTCATAAAAAGGAAGGGAGGGAGGAAGGAAATGCACTCAGACTTGCAAGATTCTGTTATGGTAACCTAGTGTTTCTCAACCTTGGCAACTTGAAGATGTGTGGACTTCAACTCCCAGAATTCCTCAGCCAGCTGGCTGGGGAAATTCTGGGAATTGAAATACACACACCTTCAATATATATATATTGTTTTATTTGTTTTAGAAATAAAATGTCTTTTTGGACACAACATATCACCCGAAGACAGAATGTAGCCTTTAACCTGAAGGAGAATTGGATGCCTTTATTTAAGACGAGCACTCTTTAGAAGGCAGATTTCTATTGGCTCCTGCATAAATTTCTAGGCACAGTCTTTAAACAGCAGTCTTCTACAACTTTCTTTGCACAAGGTGAGAACTCAGATGTCTGATCACACCAATTATTCTGGTTGTATCATTTTGCAGTGCACCTATTTATTGGTAGACTCTAGTTAACGATCAGATGGATCTGCAACTTCCTTGATACTGAGGAATATCAGAAGTAAGATTTTGGGTTAATGTATTTTAGTTATGCTAACTTGAAGGGTGAGCATTTAGAAGGGATGAACCAAACCCAGGGGTGAAATGCTACCGGTTCAGACCGGTTCGCCCGAACCAGTAGTAAAAAAAATGCTATGAATTGGGCGAACCAATATTTCCGACAATCAGATGTGATGCATGACACACTGGACCTCATTTTTGTATCTGAACAGTGGACGAGTGATCTGGGAATAGGGGACTTAGTCATCACGCCCCTGTCATGGTCAGACCACTCATCCCTCCGGCTGGACTTCCCTGGCGCTATCCCCCACCGCGAGGAGGCGGAACCAGACTCTACAAGCTGGTACCGCCCCAGGCACCTGATGGAAACGGATAGATTCCAGACGGAGCTTGGGCCAATACCTGTAGCCTTGTCCCGCTCCCGCTCCGAGGACCTAGTGACTGCCTGGAATAGGGCGACGACTGGGGCCTTGGACCGGGTTGCGCCTTTGCGACCTCTCCTGCGGCATCGACCCACCCGGGCTCCTTGGTTCACTGAGGAGCTAAGGGTGATGAAGCGCCACAGGAGACGTCTAGAGAGCAGGTGGAGGTCCTCACGCTCCGAATCTGACCGAACACAGGTAAGAGCCTATTTGCGGACTTACCTTGTGGCAATAAGAGCGGCCAAGCGCAGACATTGTGCTGCCCTTATTGCGTCCGCGGATAACCACCCTGCCGCCCTGTTTCGGGTGACCCGCTCCCTTTTATCGCAGGGGATGCGAGAGACACCCTTACAGGGAAGAGCAGAGGAGTTTGGGGAATATCTTCAGGACAAAATCGATCAGATCCGGAGCGGATGGACCTCCGTCAGTGGACCAGACGAGCCGTCAACAGCGAGTCTTGAGAGACCATTCTGGGAGGAGTTTGACTCTGTTGCCCCCGAGGATTTGGACAGGTTTCGTGGACGGCTATGACCCACCACATGTTCAATGGACCCGTGCCCCTCCTGGCTGGTACTGGCAGCCTGGGAGGTGACACGAGGCTGGCTTCTGGGCCTGGTGAACGCCTCATTGGGTGAGGGTTACTTACCAACCGCCTTGAAAGAGGCGGTGGTGAGACCCTTGCTCAAGAGACCTTCGCTCGACCCAATGGAGCTAGCTAATTACCGTCCAGTCTCCAACCTCCCCTTCTTGGCGAAGGTTGTTGAGAATGTGGTGGCGCAGCAGTTTCCACGACACCTGGACGAATCCGACTATCTAGACCCACGCCAGTCCGGCTTCCGACCCGGGCACAGCACTGAGACAGCCTTGGTCGCGTTGGTTGATGATCTCTGGAGGGCCAGAGATAGGGGTTGTTCCTCTATCCTGGTCCTATTAGACCTCTCGGCGGCTTTTGATACCATCGACCATGGTATCCTATTGTGCCGGTTGGAGGGGATGGGAGTCGGAGGCACCGTTCTGCGGTGGTTCGGCTCCTACCTCTCCGACCGGAAGCAATGTGTGTTGACAGGGGGGCAGAGGTCGTCCCTGAGGCCACTCACTTGTGGGGTGCCGCAGGGGGCGGTCCTCTCGCCTCTCCTGTTCAACGCATATGTGAAGCCACTGGGTGAGATCATCCGTGGCTTTGGGGTTGAGTACCACCTGTACGCTGATGACACTCAGCTGTACATTTCAACCCCAAACCACCCCAACGAGGCTGTCGAAGTGATGTCCCGGTGTTTGGAAGCCGTCGGGGTCTGGATGGGGGACAACAGACTCAAACTCAACCCCTCCAAGACCGAGTGGCTATGGGTACCGGCACCTCGGTTCAGCCAGCTGACACCATCGCTGGCCATAGGGGGCGAACAACTGTCCCCTGTGGAGCGGGCGTGCAATTTGGGCGTCCTCCTTGATGCCCAGCTGTCACTGGAGGACCATGTGGCAGCCGTGGCAAGGGGGGCGTTCCACCAGGTTCGCCTGGTGCGCCAATTGCGCCCCCTACTGGACCGGAGTGCCCTGCGCACGGTTACTCATGCGCTGGTGACGTCTCGCCTGGACTACTGCAATGCCCTCTACATGGGGCTTCCCTTGGGACGCATCCGGAGACTGCAGCTAGTTCAGAACGCAGCCGCGCGGGTTATCATGGGGAGTACACGTTACTCCCACGTAACACAGCTCCTGCGCGAGCTGCACTGGCTACCTGTGGCCTTTCGGGTGCGTTTCAAGGTATTGATCTTTAAAGCGCTCCATGGCATAGGACCTAGATATCTGCAGGATCGCATCCTACCACACACGTCCCTGCGACCTATTCGCTCACACAGGGAGGGACTCCTCCTGGTGCCGTCCGCTAGGCAGTGTCAGCGGGCGACACCTAGGAGTAGGTCCTTCTCTGTGATGGGCCCAACCCTCTGGAATGACCTCCCCCCCGACATTCGAACCACCACCGACCTCCGTTCCTTCCGTCAAAAGTTAAAGACTCACCTATTTCAATCAGCTGGCCTGGCACTTTCTTAGTTTTACCTCCCGGGGATTTATTTTAATTGGGTTTGGGTTTTTAATTGGGGATGTTTTTAGGGTTTTAGAATATATTTATTTCTTGTACAGCCTATCTCCTCCATCCAAATGTATTTAATTGTTTTATGATTGTATTTTTATCTGCATTGACTGTACACCGCCCCGAGTCCCTTTTTGGGAGAGGGGGCGGTCTAGAAATCCAAGAAATAAATAAAATAAAATAAATGATTTATCTTAGCTAGAAAGCAGGATTTCCTGCTTTCTAGTTAACCTAAATCGTGTGGCACAGTGGATTCCCCCCCCCCCCCTTGTTGTTCTACTTACCTTTGCAGGCGACCTTGGTAGCAGGCTCCACCCAGCTGCTGGGACGTCATCGGGTCCGTTTTTGACGCTCTGCGCATGCACGTAAGGTACTACGCTTGTGTGGAAATGGCACAAGCGCTCACATTTGCGAACCGGTAGCAAAGGTAAGTAGATTTCACCCCTGACCAAGCCCCATAGCACCTGAGGCTTCCTTTTGACTTACAACCATTTGTTTTGCAATACTGTTTGAAACAGTGGTGGGTTCCGGATCACATTCCAACTGGTACGGTTGGAACGGCCCGGCGTCGCCCACATGGATGTGTATGGCGCGCACGGCGCACACATGCATCATACCTGCCTGTGACGCCTCCGCAAGCCTCAGCTATGCTCCAGCTGCTCAGCGGAGCATCGCGCAGGCACTGTACATGCCATGCACGTGTGCGTAAGCGCCAAAGGCTTAAAGGACAGGTAAGGAGCTTGGGCGGGTGGATGGGCCCTCCAGAGCTCCGTACCGGAACAGTACCCAGTGCTCCGGGCAGGCTCCGGTATGCCCGTACCGGGGCGTACCACCTGCAACCCACCACTGGTTTGAAGTTACAAAGGCACTTAAATAAATGACTCATGCCTGGTCCTCACATTTACAACCGTTGCAGCATCCTCATGTTTGGCAACCAGCATGTATTTTTGATTTTTGCAATGTCCCAGGGCAATGTGATCCCAATTTGCAACCTTCCCATCCAAGTTCAATGAAGTCAATAAGGAAAGATGTGCTTTGCTGAACAACTGCAATGATTTGATTTGCTTAACAACTGTGTTATAAGAAAAGGCCAATCTGGCAGGACTCACTTAACAATCACCTTGCTTAACAATGGAAATTCTGATATCAGTTATGGTTATAAGTCGAGGACTACCTATAGTACTGCGTGTACACCCACCTGGAGAAGAACTATTTCTCTATGGTAGGTCTATGAATAGATAACATTGCATTAAATCTTGCACTGTTTTTCTTCTAATGCCACTGAAAGAAAGAAAATCATTCATGACTCACCAGCGGAAAATCTTTACCTTCAGCAGTGTTTTTGCAATGTATTTCTGTATGGATGCCTATATGCAATGTTTTCTGTTCTGCGGGTATAATAAACAAAACAGTCAATAGGAAAGCAAGTAGCTCTGCTGGTGTCAACCAACATGCTTCAAAATAGCTGCAAGGATTTTTGTCCTCCTGATTTGACAATTGCATTTTGGGGGAAAGTACTTCTATCTTTCCATTGAGAAAAAAATGTTTAGAAGAACTTGGAAGGTTGACATATCAGTATTCTGGTGCCATCTGCTGTCTAAACATGGAAACTGCATTTTCTGTAATGCCACCTTCAGGGGCTTGTGCCCTGGATGTACATTGGCTAGAAATGAAATGCTATTCCAGATTTCAGCCCCTTGCAGTATAGTCTACAGGGCAGGCATGGTCAAAAAAGTCAAAATGGCAGGCTCGAGCCATGATTGAAGTCCTACCTTTTTGAATGTGTGTCACTGTGTAGGAAGTTAGCACCCGCCCCTCTCCTAGAAGAATGAAATATCCTAGGAAATATTGAAAAGGAAGTGTTAGATCTGGGTAACGAGAGACAGACTGCGGACACGAAGTGACTTAATAGCTCTTTATTAGTGATAGTAGTGATCCAGCTTACTCTGTGGTCGGAGGGTTCCCCTTTTATAGGGATGAGGCACGCCCATTGACCAATCAGAGGAATACCTGTTTCCCGCTGTAGGAGCGGACCTGAGGGAAGACTTATCCCGATATATGCTAATATCTAACACCCCTCCCCTCCTAGATGGGACGTTGCGGTAGGTGACATAGTCCTTTAGGTAGGTGGGTGTTTGTCTTGCTCGGGAGGAACGTCGGAGTTCAGGTTGTGTTGAAGTACTTGCAGGATTGGTTTCCTGTTGGTTTGAAGTAGTTGCAGGATCGGGTGCTTTTTCTGTTTCTGGAGGTCTTGCGTTTTCGATGCTCTTTTCCCTGGTATCTTGTTCGGCTGCGATGACGGGGGTTTGCTCAGCGGCTGTGATGACGGGGGGTTGCTCCGCTGCGTGCGTGATGTCCTGTCCCCCGCTTAGCTCGCCGGTGTCGTCGTTTCCTGGGATGAAGTTTCCCTGCGGTTGTCTTTCTGTGGACAGGAAACTTTCGCCCTCATCCCTTAAGTTGGAGTGTGCTAGGCGACCTCGAAGCTGATCGATGTGCCTTCTCCAATTCCGCCCATCTTCAAGCTCTAACAAATACGATCGAGGGCCCATGATGCCAATGACCCTTGCCGGTATCCACAATGTCCCCCCTGTGTAATTTTGAGCATAAACAGTGTCTCCTTCTCTAAAAGATCTGACCTTACTTGTAGAGTCTGGGGGAGCCGAGGTAGAATAATTCGGGTGGAGCCTGTCCAGGTGAGATCGTAGGCGGCGACCCATTAGTAGTTCAGCGGGGCTTCTACCCGTCGTTGCGCTCGGGGTAATGTGTTGAATGAGGAGGTAATGGTCAATGCGTGTTTGCCAATCCCCCGGGCCCATCCTGGCGAGGGCCTCTTTCGCGAACCGCACCATTCTTTCTGCCTGACCATTGGACGCTGGATGGAATGGCGCGATGAGGGCGTGTCTGATTCCCAACCCTGCTAAAAATGTTTCGAACTGCATGGCCGTGAATTGGGGCCCGTTGTCCGATACTAACAGATCTGGTAGACCATGGGTGGCGAAAAGCCGCCTAAGAACCTTTATAACTGCCTCTGCCGTGGTTGATGTCATTAGGACTACATCCAACCATTTAGAATAAGCATCTACAACTATGAGGAAGGTTTGACCCTGGAATGGCCCTGCAAAATCAATATGAATGCGTGACCAGGGTGCCTTGGGTTTCTCCCATTCTGTGGCGGGCGCTTCCGGGGGTGCTGGTCTCGACTCCTGGCATGGATCGCAAGTGGCCACCCACTCCTCTATTTCTTTGTCCATATTGGGCCACCACACATAACTTCTCGCTAACGCTTTCATTCTCACGATCCCCGGATGCCCCATATGTAAAGCATTCAATACCTTTTTTCGTAGCGCAAAAGGAATAACAACTCGATCCCCCCACAACAAACATCCCTGTAACACGGAGAGTTCGTCCCGTTTAGACCAAAACATTTTGAATTCCGGGCCCACATTTCCCTTTGGCCACCCCCTCCATACCCAAGTTTGCACTTGTTTTATTAAATTGTCCTTCGAGGAGAACCTTGCAACGTCGTAAGAAGAAACCGGTCCCGAATCCAAACAGTCAATGAGCAATACCGGTACTTCTGGAGTGGGGTCTGGCAAAATGTCTGGTAATGGGCAACGGCTGAGCGCATCTGCGTGCCCTAGAGTGGAGCCCGGTCGATGAATTAACTTGTACGAGTACGCAGCCAGGAAAACAGTCCACCTGGTCATACGTGGAGAAAGGGAGACCGGAGTGGGGCGATTCCCCGCCAAAAGTCCTAACAGCGGTTTGTGATCAGTAATGAGTTCAAAATCGCGGCCGTAGAGGTATTCATGGAAACGTTTCACACCTGCAACGGCAGCCAATGCTTCTCTGTCCATTTGGCTGTAGTTCCTTTCGGCCGATGAAAGAGTTCTGGAGTAGAAAGCAATGGGTGCTTCTTTCCCGTCGGGCATCCTGTGGCTGAGGACTGCTCCAACCCCGAACGGCGATGCGTCGCAGGTCAATACCAGCGGGAGGGTCTGACTGTATTGTACAAGTAGTGAGTCAGTGGTGAGCAGGCGCTTTACCCCGGCGAATGCTGCAGCTTCTGCTCGTCCCCATCTCCATGGTGCGTTCCTCTGGAGTAGACGGTGTAGTGGCTCAGCAACGGTCGCCTTCTGTCTCAGAAAAACGCTGTAGAAATTAAGTAATCCGAGGAAGGCCTGCAACTCGGTTTGATTTCGTGGTGTGGGGGCGTCCTGGATCGCCTTAATTTTCTTTTCAGTGGGGTGAATTCCCTGACCATCAATTCTATAACCCAGGAATTCTACGCTAGGCACGTTAATTTGGCATTTTTCTTTTTTCAGGCGGAGACCCTTCTCTCTGATTCTGGCCAAAACCGATCTGACTCTTTTGTTTAGTTGCTCCTCGTTTGCAGCGGACACCAAGATATCGTCAAAATATGGGACGACTCCCGGTATCCCTTGCAACAGTCGTTCCATGACGCTCTGGAACAATCCTGGAGCAATACTTACGCCGAATTGTAGCCGGTTGCATTTAAACGCTCCTCTGTGCGTCACTATAGTCTGGGCCTCCGCTGTGGCGCTATCTACTGGCAGTTGCTGGTAAGCTTGTGCCATATCTAATTTAGCGAAAACTTTTCCTGGCCCCAATGAGTGCAATAGGTGCTGTACTACGGGCACCGGATATGCGCTCTGTTGTAGCGCGACATTAATTGTGCATTTATAGTCTGCGCACAAGCGGACTGATCCGTCTGGCTTGACTGGGGTCACGATGGGCGTTTCCCAGCGCGCGTGATCTACCGGCTCAAGGATTCCTTGCTCCACTAACTTATCTATCTCTTTGTCTATTTTAGGGCGGAGTGCAAAAGGCACTCGTCTTGGTTTAAGTCGGATTGGCGCCACTTTAGGGTCTAAATTGAATGATATTGGTTTACCCACATACTTACCAAGACCGGGGCTGAACACATCCTCGAATTCCTTAAAAATCTGTTCAGCGCTGCTGTTTCTTACGGCGTTGATCCCGGTGACTTCTAACCCCAGGGCTTCAAACCAATCAAGCCCCAGAAGGTTCTGCAATGGCGCGCTGGCGATGGTCACGGGCAGCTGGGCTTCGATGTCCTTGAAACGGATGTGGAATGTGCCTTGGCCCACGATGGGGACTTGGTTCCCCTGGTAGTCTCGTAGCAGGACGTCTGGGGCGTGTAGTTGGCTCTTTCTGAGGCTAGGGATAGCCTGCTTCATGGATGCCCATGAAATGATCGTCAGGGTTGATCCTGTGTCAACTTCTAGCTCGCAGGGTGAGCCCTCCAAGAGGACTGTGACTCTCAGCCTTTTTGGCCGCTTAGGGCGGACCTGATGTATTGTGGTGAGATACGTTCGCAACTCCTCTCTCTGGGTCAACTCTATCTCACCGTCAACATCCTGAAAATACTCTCGTTGAGCGTCTTGATAGAACGCTCTTTCAGCTCTTTGTGTGTATTCTCTCTGGGGATACGCTCGCTCACTTTCTTGTGAGTAATCTCTCTGGGAATACGCTCGTTCAGCTCTTTGGAAATTTTCTCTCTGGGTAAACACTTGTGGATTTCTCTCTGGGCGCCCTTTTTGGTTCCGCCAAGCCCCTGGGTTGGGCTTCTGTTGGCGGTACATGGGTGGCTGCCGTGAGGCAGGGACTCCGCTCCGGCACACTCGTGCGATGTGCCCAAGTTTGTTGCAGTGCGAACAAACAACGTTCCTGAACCTGCAAGTAGACCTGGGGTGATTCCCTCCGCAGCTTGCGCAGGGCGGCAAACGGGATCCGGGTCTCCCCCCAGGCCTCAAGTGACTGCTCTGCATTAGGTGACTGTCCTCGAACTCGGGATCCTCGTAGTCGGGGCTTGTGTCCTCATAGTGAACTCTGGTTTGTCTCGGTGCTGGCTGGTATGCGCTGGCCCCTCGTTGTATGGTCACCGCTGATTTCTCCGCTGATTCTGACGCTCTTGCTTCGTTTAACGCTGCCTGTAGGGTTAAATTCGGGTTTGCCAACATCTTCTTTTGCAACGAAATGTCTCTTACCCCACAGATGAGCCGCTCTAAGATGTGCTCTTCCAAATCTCTGTATTCGCAGTGAGCTGCTGCTTTTCGTAGGGCTGCAACATATTGATTGATTGATTCTCCCGCCTTCTGAGTCCTCATGTTGAATTCCTTGCGGCAGACATGGCGGGAAGGTTTTGGCGCGTAATGAGTTTGCAGAGTTTGTTGCAACGTCGTCCACGATACTGCCTGTATTGGAGTAGGCGCAGTGAGGTCTCTGGCCGTATTGAAGACTTCCTTTCCGCAGTAGCCGAGGAAGATGTTTTTCTTCCTCGCATCGGTGATCCCCGTGTATTCGTTTGCTTCGAGGAAACACTCGAAACGAATCATGAAAGCTTCCCATTCGTCGTTTTCTGGGTCGAAAGGAGCGGGGGGAGCATGCATCGCCATCTTCTCAGTTTGAATTTGCCGCGCTGCGGTGATCTGAGATGGCTGTCGGAATTGCTGCCGAATTCCTGGGCTGGATCAAATCCGGAGATTCTGGAGTAGCGTTCTTCGTCCTATCTGACTCTCAATCCCACCCTCGTCGCCAATGTTAGATCTGGGTAACGAGAGACAGACTGCGGACACGAAGTGACTTAATAGCTCTTTATTAGTGATAGTAGTGATCCAGCTTACTCTGTGGTCGGAGGGTTCCCCTTTTATAGGGATGAGGCACGCCCATTGACCAATCAGAGGAATACCTGTTTCCCGCTGTAGGAGCGGACCTGAGGGAAGACTTATCCCGATATATGCTAATATCTAACAGGAAGAATATTATATTTCCCTGGATAAGAAATGGAGAAACATGTTTTTAGGCAGGAAACAGACTCACTCCTAATAGCCCCACCTTTGTCAATGGGCCATTTAAAAAGCCTGGGCCAGTCCATTCTACATAACAAAGATCTCCCCCTTTCAGCTCCAGGGTGATGGGATTAAGGCATGATAGTATTAGCCCTTTACCCATATCACCACAGGGTACCTGGGAAGAATCAATGCTCAACCAAACTTGAACTCAAAACACAGCCTAGAGAGTTGCCCCTGCACAGGCCCATGGGAGTCTGACACCCAATCAGAATACAAGATCAAGATCAAAGGCCAGAGAGGGCATAAAACCAGGAACTTTCAGCATCTCGCTCTCTTTTTCTTCTTCACTCAACATCTGGAAGCATGTGATTCCTCTTTTCTGTTCAGGAGCTCAAGCCATGTGATCCTGTCAACCATTAAACCATCTTTCCAAGCAGCCTCCATGTTTCCAGTGTCTTTTTCCCCACTTGGAACTGAACCCAGGAGGACATTTCTTCCAACAATTGTCACTGTTTTATACATGTGTGCTAAACTACCAAGTAAATTTTTGAGGATGCCCTTCATGTTGGCCACACGAATGAGCAAGTGTTCTTCTGAGATGGCAATCAACCTGATCTCCAATGGGTGGTTTTATTTTGTTTTGGAGCCTTGAAATCACTCTTGATTATTGCCACATGCCTAGAGAAGCCCCTGCATTTTGCTTGGCAATGTTTTTACAAGTGCACTTGCCTTCTTTTTAGGATTAAGCTAAAGTAACCGGCCCAAAGTCATCCTTCAGGCTTTGTACCTAAAGTAGGACTAGAACCCACTGTCTTCTGGTTTTCAGATCAGTCCTTTAACTATGTATCGAACTAGCTCTTATTTGGCAGGAAAGTAAGTACCCAGTGTAATAATGGCTTTTGAGGACTGGTTGGGGTGGGGTGGGGGAGGCCAATACTGTAGTTTTTTCTTATTTAGCTGAAAAGGGGAAACTTAGCAAACTGTTGTTAATTTTGTGGGTTTTTTTAAAAGCCTTTCTCTGCCGAATCTGTTTCAAACTAAGGGACACCAACTCAGAGACTGATTGCTTTGTTTCTTTCAATCTCATTTCTCCAATGGATCACAAATCAATAAATACACAACAAAGCACAAAACAAACACCACAAATATTATATTAGTTAATAGTCTAACACTGATCACATGGAAAGCACAACAGAGATGTAAAAGCCTGTTAACAAAGCCCTGAACCTCTCAATTATGCTTCTTTTTGGAAATTTAACTACTTAATTTTTCAGGAAGCGCTCTGTGTGTGTGTGTGTGTGTGTGTGTGTGTGTGTTCATTCTCCTAATGTTTTCCTGCAAGAGCAAAGTCTGTTGTTGGTGGGTTTTTCCCAACACTCAGTTGATGCATTGATTGGAACAGAAATTGACAGACTGGTCCACTGACAAACTTCTCATTCACACATCCTTGCTGAACTAACTACCATTTCATCTGGACAAAATTTGATCTTGCTTTGTTGCAACCGATTCTTACACCATCCTGACATTGGGTAAGGAATCCCACAATTTCCTGTTTAAGACTGGGTGGAATCATGTAACTAGATACCAGCATATTGATGATGCCTCACCCTGAAAGGAGAGGTATCTATCCCCAGATTATTGCCATCGTATGTACTTTATATTTCTAATCTTGAAATGATCCATTGCTAACGCAGCCAAGATTAGTTCTCGCACACATCCAGTACACATGCATATTTGTGTGTGCCCACACAGATAAACTTCCCAAACCACCCAATAAGGGTTAATCATGCTTAATGGTCCAGAAAGATGAATGCCGCATTTTCTTCATCTTGAAATATTCAGTCAAATGTTGGAAATGAATAGTGAAAAAGAGTATGGATGAATGTTTAAAGCAGGCTGACAGAGCATTCCAAATAGGAATGTTTTATTATCAAAGGTTCTAAGAGCAAACCCCTAACTTTATGTAATTTCTAGCTAAGCCAAGGTAAAACCATCCATGAACAACATTTTGAGACAAACAAACCACTGGTTTGTGATTAGATTTTGCTTGCATAGTCTTGTGAAAGTGTGAGATCTGCACAAATAGTCTGCCTATGATCCAGTTTTCCATCCATGTGATATTAGCCTTTTAAATCCCTTTGATTTACCAAATGCGAAGAAGAGCTGATTGAATGTCCATCTTCATAATCAAGAACCACAGCTCTTCTAATATCTCAAGGAGAAGTGGGCAATTGGTACATATACTAATGACAATCAGTACGTAAAAGTGGCTATACTATCGGTTCTTCATCTAGAAGCTTCCTCTATTACCCAGAGGGAACAATAATAACTCTTGCAATTCATGAAGCAATCATAATGAATGAAATAATCATCACTAATCCTGCAATTTTGCAATAATATGTTTCGTGATGATTTGTAATGTTGGAGAAAAGCTAACACAGACTGTGAAAAAAATAACTTTTAATCAATGGTGTTTGCTTGTGCATAGTGTATATACAGATGCTCACAATTCATTAGTATTAAACTACTTTACAAACAAGTTATTTCTTGCACTTGTGTAGGTAAAATTTAATGAAGTCTCCAAGTGCTGTTCAATAAATTGTCACAAGCTAGGGATTCAAACTGCTGAACTGCTGACCTTTCTGATCGACAAGCTCAGCGTCTTAGCCACTGAGCCACCGCATCCCTATTAAAAGTGTATGGGAACTATATTAACAGTATTTAGTATGTTTTTTGTTGAGATGTAAATTAAAGTTTTGTTCTGGCTTTTGATCACTTCTTGAGTATGCCTCTCAATATTCCAGAAGTACAAAAAGTTCTCAGCTCCCAACAGGCTGCAAAATTCCACCTCTATTCCATAGTATTCTGGTTTTAACTTATTTAATCTCTATTTATTTTAATTATGAATGTTTTCGTGCTTTGTGCCTTGGTTTTTATGATGTTTTGTAAGCTTCCCAGAGTTGCTTGATAGTGAGATGGACAGCATATAAATGAAATAAACAAATGCACATAAAAAAAACCCCAAGCAAATAAAAATCTTAACTTATAAAGATATTTATTTCTCCTGACTATTTCTCCTTGTTGCTGGTTACAGCATTCTAGTATTACTTCCTGGGTCTTTCAAGTCTTTCAATGCCACTGTAACTGAGTCCATACCTATTTATTAGTTGTCCTCATTTTCCCTTCCCTTCCACCTTTCCCAATAACATAGATTTCTCTAGAGAGCTGGGCCATTGTATAATATGTCCAAAATATGATATGTTGAGCCAGATAATTTGTGCCTCGGTAGATACTGTAGAGATTGAGTTAGACATTTGCAACATTAAAATTCACTGTGGCTCAATGGACAATCTGATCATCTTTGACACTTGTATAATGCTTCTGTTTTGAAGTTATATGCAATACCAGTTTGAGTCTTCCCTATCTGAAGCTCAAGGGACGTGGTGGCTCAGTGGCTAAGAGGGTGAGCTTGTCGATCAGAAAGGTCGGCAGTTTGGCAGTTCGAATCCCTGGCTCTTCGGCTTTGAAAAGGAAATGTCAGGAAGAACTAGCACATATGTGCGAGGGGAAGCTTTACTTTTATCTGCAGCTCATTGTCTTCGAAAACCTGGGACAAAATGTAGCTGAATAAAAACAAAGAACAAGATGAGACCCCTTTAAAAGAGAGCGAACAAAACCAGAATGTTAGGCAAAAGCTTTCTTAATGACAGAGAAAATGAAAATGAAAGCTGCTTTTATCATTCAGTCACTAAAGCCGTACCCATAGGTAACTTTAAGGGAGTAGCCTAAGTAGAAATGTCTATTTCAGTTTTTTCCACACAGTATCAAGATTGCAGGGTGAGTCTGTAGAAGAATACAGAAATATGTTGATTATAATTCCAATTTCATTCAAGTTAAATAAGGACTAATGCAAAAAGGCATTGCTATGCCACACAGATGTGGAATCTGTTGTTGTTGTTGCAGCATATTACAGTGGTTCCTTGGTACTCAATTGCTTTAAAACTCATCAAATATGGTACTCAATGCATTTTGATGCGAAAATTTTATCCCAGTAGTCACTGTTTGTTTGGTACTAAATGCATAAACTAAAACTTGTCGCTGTCAGTTGCCTTTTTCCTTATGGCAAAAAAATTGTTTGGTACTCACTGCACCTTTCGGAACCAAATAACAATGAGTACCAAGGTACCACTGTATTTATGAGATAGAAAAATGTAACTCACGTCAAGTGAAAACACAGTGAAACACTGGATGATCTAATCACCCCACCATATAGCATAATAGGGACGCAGTGGCTCAGTGGCTAAGACACTGAGCTTGTCGATCAGAAAGGTCGACAATTCAGCGGTTCGAATCCCTAGTTCTGCGTAATGGGGTGAGCTCCCATTACTTGTCCCAGCTTCTGCCAACCTAGCAGTTTGAAAGCATGTAAAAATGCAAGTAGAAAAATAGGGACCACCTTTGGTGGGAAGGTAACAGCGTTCTGTGCGCCTTCGGCGTTTAGTCATGCCGGCCACGTGACCACGGAGATGTCTTCAGAAAGCTCTGGCTCTTCGGCTTTGTAACTAAGATAAACACCGCCCCCTAGATTTGGGAACAACTAGCACATATATGCAAGGGGAACCTTTACCTTTACTTTATATAGCATAAAAGTTTCAACCTCACACTTCTCAAGCAATTTTCTGTTGTCCACAATATTACATAGAGGAATGAATAAGGGCACTGGACTACCCCAAAAGATGGCAAAATTGTTGCTGCCCATTTTGCAGGTGAACAAATTATTAACAGGGATGGAGAAAAAAGGAATGTGTGGGCTTGTTTGAAGCCCAGGATAGAAAGTATCTCACTGCATTGCATATATAGCAGCAGAATGAAAATCTACTCTAGGCATCTGACCACACTGACCTTGTTTCTTCATCCTCTCAGGTTATCTTAAGTGGTAGGGAGGCCACGTAGGTTGAAGAATTGGCAGGATCCATGAGAATAGTGTAGGGGAACAACCTGGCCTTAGCTGTGTTAGGAGTAGGTGGTAGGAGTTACTTTCTCGTGGAGTTCCAATGCTTCCACATTGAGTTCCAGGAGCCTCTCTTACACACCTAAAGGTTTGCTGCTCTTAGCTTCCCTCTATTCAGGAGTCCTCTTCCTTTCAACCATCTCCAATGTCAACAGCAATGGATGAAAGGAAATTTCCTGACACAATAATTTCAGCAAATATTTAAGAATAATTCTCTATTGAATTGATAGCACATTTCAGGGAATATTTAAATGCCAAGAACAGGCAGAAAAATCGCTGTGGTATCTGGGATTTCAACAGATATTGATATGTACTAACAGTGTCTACTTTGTGTCCAGGGGGAAATAGCTTATCACTGATACCATCAGAACTTGATGAGAAATCATGACAAAATGGTGTTCAGACCAGAGGTGGGTTCCTACTGATTTGGACTGGTTCGGCCGAACAAGTAATAACTTGGCGGCCTGGGTCGCTGTAGCCTGCAGCGACCCAAGGCTGCCACGCCCCCGAACTGGTTCTCTCGGCAGCGCTGTAGGCAGCACCATCTTGTTTTTGCCTTCTGCGTATGCGCAGAGCAGTTTTTGTTGCACTGTGCATGCGCACAAAGCACGCATCAAGCACACGGCCTGGGGTGGCGCATTCCTGAGCAAACCGGCAGCCGGAACCCACCCCTGGCTTAGACCCATGGTCCTGATCTACCTATATTAGGTAAACGTTCTGTTAGATTGGGTAATGGAGAGGCACACTCAGGCTAAAGGCAACAACAGCTGTTTATTGTAACAGAACAAGTATGTACAATCCAGTGAAGGTTGAGTCTGACAGCAGCCCTTTTATAGGGAGCTGTCAGACCCTTCGACCAATGAGATTAAACCTCTGTTCCCACCAGAACAGAGGACCTTGGTGGAAACCATTATAACTGTAGATAGTATCTAACACCCCTCCCCTCTTAGATGGAATCATCCTACGGGTAATGTAGTCATGCAGGTAGGCGGGCCTTTTGGTTGCTCTGCCAGACCTGCGCAGTTCAGTCGGAGGGTGTTCTTGGGACAGGTCGGACGGCTCTGCAGGTTCGCTTGGTGGAAGCTCCTGGAACCTTTCACAGGCCGCGGCTGGAGCTTCTAGAGCCTGTTCGCTCGGAGCTTGCTGCAGACCTGCAACACAACCAGATAAGTTCCCCGGTACCCTCGGGCTTGTGGAAGGAGTGACTTCTTGTTCCTTTTGGGTAGGGCTTTGGCTAACTCGTGCAAGAGTTACCTCTGGCTGCCTAGGAGTGGAGTTGGAGAGGCAGCCACAGAGTTGGTCATCGTGCCTTCTCCAATTCCGACTGTCCTCGAGCTCTATGAGATAAGAGCGAGGCTCGGTGAAGCCTATCACTGTGGCAGGAATCCACAGAGTTCCCCCAGCATAGTTGTGGGCATATACTGAATCACTTACGCTAAAATTTGAATTTTGCTTGGGGAGTCTGGGGGCGATGCGCAGAATAGTGTGGGTGTAGCTGGTCTAAGTGGGACCTTAGCCGGCGACTCATGAGAAGCTCGGTGGGGCTTCTCCCTGTAGTGGCACTTGGCATGATATGTTGAATTAGAAGATAATGGTCAACCCGTGTTTGCCAATCTCCCGGGCCCATCCTGGATAGGGCCTCTTTTGCAGATCTCACCATTCTCTTCACCTGACCATTGAAGGCCGGATGGAATGGCGCGACCAGGGCATGTCTGATTCCCTGTGCTGCTAAGTAGGTCTCGAATTGCATGGCCGTGAATTGGGGCCCGTTGTCAGAGACCAGGACATCGGGCACGCCGTGCATGGAGAAAAGTCTCCGCAATACCTTGATGACCGCTTCTGCCATAGTGGAGGTCATCAGGACTACCTCTAACCATTTCGAGTAGGCATCCACAACTACTAGGAATGTCTGGCCATGAACTGGGCCAGCAAAATCAATGTGCACCCTAAACCATGGTGCTTGAGGTCGCTCCCACTCCTTAGCGGGCACCTCTGGGGGAGCTGGTCTGGACTCCTGGCACAGTGTGCAGGTAGCCACCCATTCTTCGATCTCCCTGTCCATGTTAGGCCACCACACATAACTCCTGGCCAAAGACTTCATCCTGACAATTCCAGGATGCCCTACGTGTAAAGCCTCTAATACTGCAATGCGCAGTTTGGGTGGAACAATGGCCAGTCCCCACACAGCAAACAACCATTAACAACAGACAATTCATCTCTCTTACAATAGTACATTTTGAAATCAGACCCAATCGGCCCCTTGGGCCACCCCCTCCACACCCAGTTCAAAATTTGTTTGATGGTGGAGTCTTTTGCAGAGTGGCGGGCAACGTCACTAGACAAGACAGGACCAGTCTCTAAGCCAGTGGTTCTCAATCTTCCTAATGCCACGACCCTTTAATACAGTTCCTCATGTTATGGTGACCCCCAACCATAAAATTATTTTTGTTGCTACTATGTAACACCGGGAGCCACAAAACCTGGGTGGGTGTGGCCAACTCAACATCACTCCCACCCAGTCACATGACATCCCCCCCCCAGACATGCCTACCAAGGTTTCATATGTCAGTGTTTTCTGTGGGAATAGGGTCTCTCTCTCTTCTCTCCCCCTCCCTCTCATTTCTGTTTTTCTCTATTTTTCCTCTCCCTTTCTCTTCTTCCTTCCTTTCTTTCCTTTCTTCCCTTTCCCTCTTTCTTTTTCTTTCTCATTGAATATGATAGGAAATCCAAAAAGTTATTAATTGTAGGAAATTGCTTCTCTGTAATCTTTTTATAGTGAACTCTTAAGTTGATAGAAGCTGGCAAGATTGTACTAACAGCAATTGGATATATATTTTGATTTCTTTTGAGTTTGACAATATAATACGTTATTCAAAATTATTATAGTCTTATTTTCAGATGCATTTTTTGCCATCTCTGTTATTTTCTTTTTAAAAAATCAGACTTGCTTCCAATTTGTGCCTTCTGGCAAACTGCAGTTTTCTTGGCAAGAGATCTAGCTTGCCATTGCTTTCATCATAGGTCTGAGAATGTTAGTTTCTTTCTTTCTTTCTTTTTTTTCCTTTCTTTCCCCCTGATTTGTTTCCCTCTCTTTTCCCTCTCTCTCATTCTCTCCCCTCAGGTCTCTTTCATTTCTTTCTCCCTCTCCCCCTTCTCCCTCTAATTTGTTTCCCTCTATTTTCCCTCTCTCCCATTCTCTCCTTCCAGCTCTCTTTCATTTCTCTCTCTCTCTCTGTCTCTCTCTCTTTCTCCCCTTTTCTCTTTCATCTCTTTCTTTCTTTTTTTTAAATAAAGTTTTTTATTGGTTTTTTGATGTTTTACATAGGGAAAAGGTAGGGGAAAGGTTACAAATTTTGGCAGCTGCGAAATGCGGTAGGTGCACCCCCCCCTCCAAACTCATAGTATACATTTGCATAAAATTCAAATATTACATAATAGCATATAGTCAGTGTGGTAAATTCAATTGGTAATTTCGGTCAGTTTATATCACGTGGATTTTCTTACTTATTTGTGTGATCTGAGCTTTCTTGATGTCGTCCCATCTCCCCCAGCTGGCAGTGCTCTGGCCCCTCCCGTGTCTTGTACATCTACTGAAGTGTCCTCTGGTTTTTCTAGGAGTAGTTTATTTTTTTCCATAAAGGCCTGCGCCTCTATGGGTGTATTAATTCTAACTCTTGTCTCCTCCCAGAATATTAGCCTCTACGGGGCGTCCTGTGCCCCCCAAGGAGTGGGGAAGCCCACCGGGGAGCCGGAGCAAGCAACGAGTTGCCCGTCGCCGTCAGCCGCCGGAACCGGAAGTCCTCTTTCATCTCTTTCTTGTGTGTGCAAGCAAAATACCCTCCTGGGCCAGGATCACAGCGGCGGGGACAGCGACTCCTCCTGCTGCCGCCACTGAGAAGTGAGTAGCTGGCTGTGCTGCGCAGGAGACTCCTCAGCGCCAGACTCAGATCAGTCCCCTTTGTGTTGATTCAGGAAAGAGCCGGAGCAGTCATCTCTGGATGCAGAGTTCCAGAGCCCTGTGCAAGGAGAGCTCTTCCTTCCCTGCACCCAACCAGCTGCTGCTGCTGTTCCCCATTCTCCTCCTTCCTGAGCCAACACGAAGGGGACCGCGGCTTGCGCTGACCCAAGTATGGCGCTGAGAGTCTCCTGCGCTGCATACCGTTATTCACCTCATTACGCAGTGGCGATAGTGGGAGGAGAGTCGTCTCCTCCGCCTTGATATTTTGCTTGCGCGCACGCAAGAGATGAGCGCGAGAAAAGGGCTGGAGCTCTTCCCAACATGGAGTTGCCTGCGAAGGATGTGGAATCTCAAAAGCAGATGAGAGGCTCAGAAATGGTACCTCCTGGCCCGGCTTCTCGCCAGCCTCTCTGCGGGAGGCTCCTCGGCGACCCCTGTGAAAAGGTCATTTGACCCCAAAAGGGGTCGCGACCCACAGATTGAGAACTGCTGCTCTAAGCAGTCAATAAGAAGGACTGGCGTCTCGGGGATAGTGGCCGCAAGAAGTTCTGGCAGTGGGCAGTGACTCAAGGCGTCGACATGCCCCAAAGTGGAGCCTGGTCGATGAATGAGACAATAGGTGTATGCCACTAGGAAAATAGTCCATCTGGTCATCTGCGACGATAATGACACAGGAATAGGTCAGACCCCAGCCAGCAAGCACAATAGCGGTTGGTGGTCCACAATTACTTCTAAATTACGGCCATAGAGGTACTCATGGAACCTTTTTACACCGGCCACTGCAGCCAAAGCCTCACGGTCCAGCTGGCTGTAGTTCTGATCGGCAGCGGACAAGGTCCTAGAGTAAAAGGCTATGAGAGCCTCAGTTCCATTGGGCATGCGGTGGCTGAGAATGGCTCCGACGCCAAACGGGGAAGCGTCACAGGTTAGCACCAGTGGTAGAGTCTGGCTGTACTGCACCAGAAACATGTCTGCTGACAGGAGTCTTTTGACTGCGGCAAATGCGGCTGCTTCGGCTCTGCCCCAGAACCACTTCGCGTTCTTTGCCAGGAGATGCTGTAAGGGCTCAGCAACGGTGGCTTTCTGTTTAAGAAAGATGCTGTAGAAATTAAGGAGCCTGAGGAACGCCTGCAGCTCAGTTTGATTGCGAGGTGTAGGGGCGCCCTGGATTGCTTTAATTTTTTTCATGGTTGGATGAATCCCAGAGCCGTCGATTAGGTACTCTAAGAATTCAACCCTTGGCATGTTAATTTGGCATTTTTCTTTTTTGAGACGGAGGCCTTTGTCTCTAATTCTGGTCAAAACAGTTCGTAAACGTTTGAAAAGTTGTGCTTCATTTGCAGCCGATACCAAGATGTCTAAAACAGCTGATATCTGGAGGCCCGAGCTGAAACTGAAATTGGAAGTGAAACAAACTGTTGCTGTTTGCTACAAGGAAGAAAATTGCTGGAGGCAGTGGCAGATTTTTTTTTCTTGTGCTAATCAGGCTAAACTGAAACAGGCCGTTTGCTGTTTGCTGCAAGGAGGTAAGTCAATAACTATAAATGCCTATAGAATGTTTTAATTGTTAGACTTATTTTTTTAGTCTGCTTTATTATTGTTCTACAGAACTTAACAAAATGAAGAACCATTTTAGAATAAATGCTTGATCTGAAGAAGCCCAGTGCTATTGTATCTTCTTTTAAATAGCACAGAATAACATATACTTCCAGAAAGCCACATCAATTTTAACAGCATCTGTACAAGTATAGTCTGAAATGTAAGACCACAGTGTATATCGTCTCTACTGTTTGCTGTTTGCTGCAAGGAGGCAAATTACTGGAAGGCAGAAGCAGATTTTTTTTACTCCTTGTTTTCCTTCTCAAAAACTAGGTGCGTCTTATACTTCGGAGCATCTTATACTGCGAACAATACAGTAATAAGCACTTCTTGCATTAGGGAGAGATAGAGAAGTCAATTGAAAGGGAACAAAATCCAACCTCCTGCTCAAGCAGGAGACTCTATACCATTCCAGACAATGGCTATCCAATCTCTTCTTAAAATCCTCCAGTGATAAAGCACCCACAAGTTCTGAAGGCAAGTCATTCCACTGGTTAATTGTTCTCACTGTTAGGAAATTCCTCCTTAGTTCTAGGGGTTTTAAAATCAAACAATTTACTGGAGATACTGTTTCAAGCTCCTACTCTTCTTTATATTGGATCATTTTGGATTGTTGGACCTGGTGCCAGCTGCTACTGTGGTTTTTGCTTTACCTTAGGATACCTAGTAGTATAATTTTTGGTTGGATTTACATACTGCCAAATCTTGTTCCCTGTGCCTATTTGAATGTGAGGAATAACACAATCATGAACTTCCTGGATTACTTCAACTTATTCTATGCGAACCTAAATGGACCCTGACATGGTAGAAATTCTTCTTGCATAGGACTCTCTCAAGGAAGTAAATGGCACTTTAAGGGAATAATAATAATAATAATAATAATAATAATAACAACAACAACAACAACAACAACAACAACAACAACAATAATGTGAACCAAAGTACAGAAAAATTGCTGCAGGCTGTGAAAATGGAGAACAGTATAAAAACAACAGAAACAAAGGCAGAATATAAAGAAAAACAGCTGGCTGACAGATTAAATAGATGGAAAACCAAAGCTTTGCATGGACAGCACTTGAAAAACATTGAAGGAAAATATGATGACAAATTGACACGGACATGGCTTAAGATGGGAACCCTCAAGAAATAAACGGAAGGTTTAATCCTGGCTGCTCAAGAACAAGCACTACAAACTAATGCCATGAAAGCAAAGATACAAAAATCCACTGACAATCCAAACTGCCAACTGTGCAAAAACAAAGTTGAAGCTGTTTCACACTTAATATGTGAGTGCAGCAAAATTGCACAAACTGATTACAAAGCTAGACATGATAGAGTTGCTAAATTAATCCACTGGTCATTATGTAAAAAATACAACATACTTGTATCCGAAAAGTCATGGGAATATTGCAACCTGGCCAACGAAACTACACGGTTATGGATGGAACATGTAACAGTGATACCCATTGTCATCGGGACACTTGGTACCATGTCCAAGAATTTTATAAGATACATCAACAAATTGCAGCTACCTGTAATAACACAAGCGGGACTGCAAAAAACTGTGCTACTCGGAACATAGTATATTTTAAGAAGGTACTTGGTACCTAGAAGGTACCAAGAACGCTGGCAGCAACCCGTATCAACCATTAGCACCAGTCAATTTGTGATGCATTTTTTAATGTTCAGTTGACTGAGTTTCATGTTTAATGAAATAATAATAATAATAATAATAATAATAATAATAATAATAATAATAATAATAATAATAATAATAATAATAATAATAATAATGAATGAATATGTTCATTCTTGCCAAACTGAATAAACCATTGACTACTCTATTATGCAAACTTAACCAGCTTGGTTAGGATTCTATTGTGTAGCAAGCTTTGGAAGACTTGAGATATTTTAAGGAGCAAGAAGCACCCATAACTAGGTGGCCCTTTGCATAAATCCTGTGCACCAGTTATGACTTATCCAGGATTGGGCAGCCCTTCTTACAATCACTCATGCCTTTATCTCCCATCTGGACTACTATAATCTGCTCCACAAAAAGCTACCTTTAAACCTCACTCAGAAGCCACAACTGGTCTAAAACATGGTTGTATGTATAGTTATGTGTGTTCCCCATTTCATCTAGGAATCACATATATTCATTGAGCTGCCCTACCTACTGGTAAGCTTCCATGTGCAATTCAAAGTAATGTTTGTCAACAGTAGATTCTGTAGTAGCTTAGAACCTGGTTGACTCTTTCTCCTGTTGTTTCTACCTGACTCACAATATCTGATAAGAGTCAGTGGACTCCAGGCTCCAGCTGCAAAGAGATGTAATCTTATGGGACCTAGAAGATGTACCTTTCCTGTAATTGTGATTACCCTGTGGAATAGAATTCCCCCAGATCTGTATGGCTTTTAACTTTTCTGTGGTTTTGTGTGACTATACAAGCCTAGCTCTTTCTAACACAACGATACAGTGGTAGATTAAAGTGATCCACTCCCTAATAATTTAGGTCTGATTATGACGGAGTATCTTTTTCCTCTGATGCTCTGTATTTATTGGCTGTTCTTTTATTATTTTAAGATCTATTTCAATCCTAACTTGTAAGCTGCCTAGAGTTATTTTGGGGCTGAAGTAGCATACAAATGGATAAATAAATAAAATAAGAGGTGGAAACATCCAATAAAAGATGTACATTGCAATATTGTTCTGTACAAGCCATAGTCTCATGCAAATAAAAAGCAAGACAGTTAAAGGCGGAACAGTAAACTGATTTATTAATCTATAAATCCACCTGTAGCCAAGACACAGTTGATAACTAAAATAAGAAGAGCTGATAACGTAGACAAGACTTGAAGAATTCAGAGAAGTTGCCTTGTAAATTATTCCAGCGCTGTAAATTGCTGAAAGATTCAGAGATAAGGATGCCAAGAAGCATCTAAGACATTCTACATGTTGAAGCCAACATAATTATTTGTATCCATGCTGCTCAGCTCTCTTCACCTACTTGGCACTCTCTGACTCCTTACTATTAGAACAAGCTATTACAAGCTACGTTGTGTCAAATCCATCATTCATAGGTGGCTGCCAGCTTGTTGCCGGCAGCCACCTATGAATGATGGATTGAATTAATCTAGTAGGTTTTGCTCTTCAATCTTGAAGTTGAAGAAGTCCACAACAAATATCTGCTGACTGTACACATTAATTCTGAGGCAGATCAGATGTTCCATATCACAACTTCATAATAAGCAATGTTCCTGAGCTCAGAGAGATTTTAGTATCTTGTAACTTAAGCACTTCTCTCCTAGCGAGAAGTAGGCAGAGGCAGAGGCATAAGAATTGTCTCAGATGCTTCAAACATTGAAAGCCAAAACTGCAAACTGGCCCAAATGTCAAACTCAAGAGTTGATCACCAGGCAAGAAGCAAAAGGAACATGGGGCAGGATATCACAGGAACACTGGTCTGAGTCAGAAAAAAATGTTTTGGAGAAGGCAAGAGAACATGAAGACACCCCATTACATAGCTGTTACACTTGTGAGGTAGCCTAGCCAAGAAGCACAAACCATGAGTACCAACACTACCCTTATTGCAAGGTTACAGTAACAGAATCTTGCAAGTCTGAAAGCAGTTCCCCTCTCCGTTACTTTTACTTTCCAGAAAACTGTGGTCCCCTCTGAAATGCTTATCATGTCCTTTTCCCTTTTGCAGGCTGAGACACTTTTTACATGAGGATTGTCTAGGCTGCACTTCTTCTCCCTGTCTCTCATAGTCATTTACACGTACCATTACAATAGCCCAACTTGCTGACGGGTTAAGAAGCAGAATTTCCATCCTTCCCTCTTGAAGAACTTTGCTGATCATATCTGCTCTGTTGTGCTTAGTTGCCAGTCTCTTCTTGGACTTGCACTCTGTCTGGATCTGGCCCCTTGTTATCTGAATTAGCGGCATCCTGTCCTCTCTGGGAGCTACACGTTGTGTATATTCTGCTAAGCCTCAGCAATTTGCTACAAATTGCCATCCTTGAGCTTCCAATTCAAATCATATTCCAGAATTGCATGGATATATTTTAAGAATCAGAGTCTTTTAGATTTTATTTTTGTCTAATACACAGGTATAGGTCCATCTATCCATGGGAAGCTGACATTCCAGGTTTTGGTCAAAATATCATGAAATGGTACTACTCATGGTGAAGCAAGTCCTGAAAATCTTGTGTATTTTAATTTTCATAATTGGTTTGTCTGTGGGAAATCCATGGTTTATCCATTTTTCATGGTATTTTAGTCAAAATTCAAGCATCAGCTTTTGCACAGATCCACTCATACACGAGTATATGTGGGATATAAAGGTACTTTTAAAAAAGTATTACCAAACATACTTCAGACTAGTCCATCTGTGGATGTGCAAAACCCAATTTTTGGAATGTATTTCTATACCAAAAATTCTCACCTTATCCATGAATATATAAGGTATCATACTATTCAATATACGAAGGGGAAAATAAATTCATAAAATATAAAGCAATATATGTTACAACATCATAACCTAGAAAAAACACGATGACACAGAGAAAAGAAATACTACACATATTAAAATACTTAATGGTGATACTGTTTCTAAATACCATATTAAATCTTGCCCATACTGATCCAAATCAATCAGTATGTGTTGATAAAGAACACATTCAAAGGCTGAATTTGAATATATATATATTCAAGGAGGAGAGCCTGTGGTGTAGTGGCTAACAAATCTGCCTAATATGTAACTCATCCCAGGTTCAAATCCCAGTAAGGGTATGGCTAGCTGATGAGAGCTAAATAGCTTGAAATGGATCCATACTAGTCTCCCTTTATTTATTTATCAGCATAGTATGGATCCATTTCAAGCTATTTAGCTCTCATCAGCTAGCCATACCCTTACTGGGATTTGAACCTGGGATGAGTTACATATTAGGCAGATTTGTTAGCCACTACACCACAGGCTCTCCTCCTTGAATATATATATATTCAAATTCAGCCTTTGAATGTGTTCTTTATCAACACATACTGATTGATTTGGATCAGTATGGGCAAGATTTAATATGGTATTTAGAAACAGTATCACCAGCTATTTAGCTCTCATCAACTAGCCATACCCCTACTGGGATTCGAACCAGGGCTGTATTGCATATTAGGCCGATGTAATTGCCACTAAGCCACAGGCTCTCCTCCTTTATCAGCTAAGCCAGGGAAATAGGTATGTATTTGTGTTACCCCATACCAGGTATCAATCCAAGATTTTAAATCCAGGATAACTATTAATTATTCAGTAAAGTGAAGACATATTCTTGGATATCCTCCAAGCCTCATGAATCCAAAGTTCTCCATATGCTGCTAAATTCCACATTTTCAGAACATTGTGTCTTTAAAATTAATCCTCTTTCCAAAACCATCCTAACAATGGGTTGAATATCTGCCATAAGCAGATTATTATAGTCCTAATCACGTGTATCAAAATCTCCTCAAGAATTAGGCACAGAAGCACAGACAACTTGTAATTAGAAACCTGAGATGTGATTCTGAAAATCTTTATATTATTTATGTTTCATAGAAATTAATCTGAACAGCCAAAAATCTACCCACTGAATATTGTCATCCCTCTTTAATATTAAAAGAACAGATTTTCCATGTTGATGTTTTTAAAGCGCTCCATGGCAGAGGACCTAGTTATCTGCAGGATCGCATCCTACCACACACGTCCCTGCGACCTATCCGCTCACACAGGGAGGGGCTCCTCCTGGTGCCGTCTGCCAGGCAATGCCAGCGGGCGACACCTAGGAGTAGATCCTTCTCTGTGATGGGCCCAACCCTCTGGAATGACCTCCCCCCAGACATTCGAACCACCACCGACCTCCGCTCCTTCCGGCAAAAGTTAAAGACTCACCTATTTCAATCAGCTGGCCTGGCACTGTCTTAGTTTTACCTCCCGGGATTTATTTATTTTAATTGGGTTTTAAGGGTTTTATAGGCTTTTAACGTATTATATTTATTATTCGATTACAGTCTCATAACCTCCTTCACCAGTATTAATTTAATTGTTTATGTATGTATTTTATAATGTATTTTAGTGACTGTACACCGCCCCGAGTCCTCTCCGGGAGAGGGGGCGGTCTATAAGTGTGAATAATAAATAAATAAATAAATGTTTCCACTTTCAGATTATAAACTGATGCCTTAAACTCCTATTTTGTTTACTTTAAAAAAAATATTGTATGTGGTCCACATATTCCTTACTGGTTTTGGGGCTCACTGTAGAGAACCCCACCAGGCATAAATGAGCAAAAGCTAGACGGAGCTGTACTGAAGATCTCTGAGTGATCTTCAGTCAACAACTTTTCCAACTTTAATTTGATTAGTAACTACAACAAAAATATTTTTCCTGTGTGGTTTTGAGATAATTTCTGTGTGTAAAATAACGATGTTGAAACCAAATTTCTTAATAGGCCCATCTTGATCCCAAGCTCCTTTTTTAATTGTAGGGTTTTTCTTTTCAGCTGGTTTCCAGTGAAGACAGAATAAAATCAGATCTGCTTGCTCATGATACCAAGCCCAGTTTGAGAGGGCTGAACCATTTGCAAATGGTTATGCTGTGGGAAAAAGTTGAAAGTCATCCTACGCTAATTGGAGATGTTGCAAGGTTGAATGCCCTGAATCTAATGCATATTAATTTCCCTCAGTGAAAATTGAGTAACTGGATGCTTGCCTTTCCACTAAGGATGGAAGCACTGATTTGTTACAGTGATGGGAAATCTATGTGATGTTGCTCATGTTGCATTAAACTTTTGTGCATGTGAGTGTATTCTTATAAAATAGCTATAGTATTAAAGATTAAGAAAATTATTTTACATAGATTTCATGGGAGTCCTTATTTGCAGAGACTTTGCCCTTGTGGATCCAGGGAGATTGAAACTTTGATCCATGTCGTCATACAGTGCCCTTTCTATGATGCCCCAAGACTTGCTGTGATAGTCCTAAAGAATTCCAAATAGCAATAGCACTTAGACTTATATACCACTTCATAGGGCTTTGCAGCTCTCTCTCTAAGTGGTTTACAGAGTAAGCATATTGCCCCCAATAATCTGGCCCCTCATTTTACCGACCTCGGAATAATGGAAGGCTGAGTCAACCTTGAGCCTGGTGAGAATCGAATTGCTGGCAATCGGCAGAATTAGACAGCATTACTGCATTCTAACCACTGTGCCACTACAGCTCTTAATAAGAGGATCATACAGATACAATTTATGATCATTATTTTTAAAGGAATTCTAAACCACACAATCACATTTCAGGTGACCAAATATCTTCTCCAACTTATACAACTGCAAAAAACTTTTAATTACTTTGTTAATTGTCCTATTGTTTTTTTTCTCTTTCCCAATAATGAATTGCTGTATGAATCTACGGTACAACAGGCTGGTCAAAGACCATAATAAAGATATTTGATTTGATTTTTTTTTTACACATATATGTGTTGTATTTGTGCTGATAAATAAATAAAGGGAGACTAGTATAGATCTATTTCAAGCTATTTAGCTCTCATCAGCTAGCCATACCCTTACTGGGATTCGAACCTGGGCTGTATTACATATTAAGCAGATGTATTAGCCACTAAGCCACAGGCTCTCCTCCTTATCAGCTGAGCCAGGGAAATTGGTATGTATTTGTGTTACAACCCCTGGTATGCCCAAATATGGGAGGGAACTCACTACTCCCTCTTTCTGTCTATCGGCTCACTGCAGGAGACCATCCAGGCAGAAAACCATATTTTTAATGTTGCCTTTTTATATTTGTGTTGTATTTGTGCTGATAAACAAATAAAGGGAGACTAGTATAGATCTATTTCAAGCTATTTAGCTCTCATCAGCTAGCCATACCCTTACTGGGAATCTAACCTGGGCTGTATTACATATTAGGCAGATGTATTAGCCACTAAGCCACAGGCTCTCCTCCTTATCAGATATATATATATATATATATATATATATATATATATATATATATATATATATATATATATATATATATATATATATATATATATATATATATATATATATATATATATATATATATATATATATACATACATACATACATACATACATACATACATACATACATACATACATACATACATACATACACATACACATACACATACACATACACATACACATACACACATACATACATACATACACACACACAAAATTGAAGTTTTATAATACATTGGGAATAAATAGGCAAATATATATGTAGTTTTGTAAGATCATCATTTGTATGATGCCAATCTTCTCCATGTCCACTTTCTCCTCCATTTATATGGGAAATTACAGTAAATTTAAGAATTGTGCTTACACTCCTTTAAAGCTATACTATCTACTTCCAGTGAGAGTATAGGAGTGGGATTATGCTGAGAAAGCAGTGAGAATTTGTCTTTATTTCTTTTTTTATTTCTCCAGTCTGTCAACCCTGAAGCCATTTTGGAGTATCTTTAGGGCTGCCACAGTAGGGCTGGCTAGAGCTGTGGGAACGGGAGGGGGTAAATAGAGATAGCTGGGGACTTGTAGCCAAAATAAAATTCTTTCTCCTGGGAACCAAGGATATTCTCACCAGGTGCTGGGGAGGTGTGGACTGAAACCAATTGGAGCTTGAATGATGACCGGATTGGACCATGTGATGGACATGTGGAATGGGGGAAAGAACTTCGACTTTTAATTTGGGTGGGGAAAACCATGGGACTTTCAGAGTTAGGCTTTCACCAGATGTGCCAATATGACTTGCCTAATAAATTTGGACTTTGAGGAGCACCTTGGCCTCTGAGCTTTGGTTGTGTTGGGTCTGTTGCTTGGAACTCTGACACTGACCTAGATGGCAGAGGATTAAGGGCTGTAGGACTGGACCAAGGATTCATGATTGAAGTCACTAAAGTAAACTTAAAAGTACAAACAGAAATGTCAACTTTTTTTCAAGGCTGTTTTGCTCAACCGTTTAGTGTTAAATTTGCTGTCATTTTCTGTCTCCATTTTTTGGTAGATTTTGGTTAGCATCTATATTTATATCTATCTATCTATCATCTATCTATCATCTATCTATCATCTATCTATCATCTATCTATCATCTATCTATCTATCTATCTATCATCTATCTATCTATCTATCTATCTATCTATCTATCTATCTATCTATCATCTATCTATCTATCTACCTACCTACCTACCTACCTACCACCTACCTACCTACCTACCTACCTACCTACCTACCTACCTACCTATCTATCTATCTATCTATCTATCTATCTATCTAGGTCTCCTCTAATCTGGCTGCTGTCTTATTTCCCAAATATTTACTTAATTGCATCTACTAAAAGGAAAGCCTTTATATTTCCTTTATGGGAAACATTTTAAAACTTAGCCCTGGAAATAAGGTATTTCGTGTTCAGCCCCATCCAGCTTCAAGACAAGGGGACTGGGGATCTTACCACTCAAGAACAGGCGATGACAGCTTAATTATCTGCCCAAGTAATTAATTCTTTTTTGGGGGGTAACAGCTATACATCCATGCATCTCAGATCTAAAATAGGAGAGTGGATTTCTGAGGAAGGGATTTCAAAGATTGTGGTGAGTATTCACTAAATCAACCTTTCTGAAATGGTTGTCCACAACAGGAAGATACCAATGAGTAATGATTGTTGTGACTATATGAAAAATATCTCCTCAGTACTATACGGCATAAGTATCAAAGGTTTCTTAGCAAGAAGTAAATGGGAAGAAAAATCTTATTCCATCTGCACTGGAATATATTTATTCTTTTGCACTTGTAGAGAAATTAAACCCTGTTGAGAAATAGTGAAGCAGATGGAAGTTTTGTAATCTATTATAGACTAAAAGGGCACCTATATTCTTACAAGAACTGCAATAGGCTTGCTCTTATTCTGCAACGAATTCATTATCAAGCAAGAGAACAACAATAAATTGATTAGTGAAACTGTGTAGGAGACTTATTCTAAATGCAAATATGCATTTCTTTTGTAGTTTTCTATAGATTGTTGTTACTGTTGAAGGATACTTTTATAGTGAAGCTGAGTAGGTTCTGTTAGTTGTAAAAATCTTATTAGGGCTGCAATCCTATACAGAATGTACATACAGTACATTCAGTGAGAGCCAGTTTGGTCCAGTGATTTAAGCACCAAGTCATTAAGGTGATTAAGTAATCTAGTGATGAAGACACCAGGTTTGAAACCTGTGAATTTTAGTCCCTCCCTGGCATTACAACTGGCTGGGTGACCTGGGCAGTAACCTCTCTCTCAGCCAAGTCAGGTTTTGGCAAAAGGCCAGTTGTTCAATTACTGTGGCAAACAAATGAATCAATATTTTGCTGATAAAAAAAAGCACACCCTGCACTTGCAGGAAAACCTATGAAGGGAAAAAAACTTGCACACTCATTCAGCTTGGAAAGTGACAGAGCCTACTTCTAAGTAGCCATATATAGATTTCACCCAATATGTGTTATATATCATTGTACAATTATTCCCCCACCCACCCACCAGCAAATCAGTTGCTTAACTATCAACAGAATGGCATTATTGCAAAAACCCTAATAGCTCATATAGATATTAAAAAGCAAAAAACGTTGCTTTTTTTAAAAAAATTACACAAACCACTTAATGCAAAGAAGAAAAAAACATTTCACCATCTGGGCTCTGCTTCTACACAGGTTGCAACTGAAACTATAACATAAAACTATAACTAAAATACAACTGTCCCCAAACCTAAACTATTGGTTGTAACTTTCTTCTTCCCTGAATACTGAATTCTACTGAGTCTTCTGTGCTTCTTAGCCCATTACATGATGTCCTCGATTCATTTCTCTTCATCTTTCAATTTGGTGCCCAAGTGACCCCTAATTTGAAACAAAGCCTGTATCTCCTGATAGTTTTTGCTTAGTATTGCAAATTCAACTTGTTATTGCATGTTGTGGGCTTTCTTTTCCTTGGGAACAATGCAAAAACAATGCACAGGTTTTCCTACCTGTGCAGTTCTAAAACTAGTTGTCTAACAAGATTACCTGACTGATTTTGACTTTTACAAACTTCTAGATGTATCCCCAGAATGTAAGTACTAAAATATTCTACCCAGGGGTGGGCTTCAACAATTGCTGGGTGCGCCTGGCCTAGTCGGCCTCCTGCACCACGGCGGGAGGGGGGAGGCATTTTTTTGCCCTCCCCAGACTCTGGAGGCTTTCCTCGAGCCTGTGGGAGGGTGAAAATTGCTTCCCCTGGGCTCCGGAGGCCCTCCAGAGGCTGGAAACAGCCCTTTTCTGGACTTCTGAACTTATGGTAGGCCCATTTTTCGCCCTCCCCAGGCTCTGGAAGCTTTCCTCGAGCCTCCAGAAGGGCAAAAACTGCTTCCCCTTGGCTCTGGAGGCCCTCCAGAGGCTGGAAACAGGCCTGTTTCTGGACTTCCATAACCTCCAGTAAGCTCATTTTTCACCCTCCCTGAGCCTCCACGTGGGCCCTGTACTTACCTTGCATGATGAAGGGCTACATGGAAACTCCTGGAAGGGGAGGGGTGATAGGGGCAAGGCGGGCGGAGTCAGCCAGGGGTGGCATTTGGGGGTTTGCTGAACCGGGCAGAATCCTAGCTAGAGGATCACCCAAACTGGTGCGAACCCCAGCAGCCCACCCCTGTTCTCCAAGGCACCTGAGGGTAGAACAAGAAGCAATGGGTGGAAACTAATCAAGGAGAGAAGCAACTTAGAACTGAGGATAAATTTCCTGACAGTTAGAACAATTAATCAGTGGAACAGCTTGCCTCCAGAAGTTGTGAATGCCCCAATACTGGAAGTCTTTAAGAAGATGTTGGATAGCTATTTGTCTGAAACGGTATAGGGTTTCCTGCCTAGGCAGGGGGTTGGACTAGAAGACCTCCAAGGTCCCTTCCAACTCTACTATTCTATTGTATTGTATTGTGTTGTATTGATTCTACCTCATTTGTTCTTTATATTATGCCATCATTGAATGTGATTATCCCTTGTCCTCCCCCTCTCTGCTAAAGATTTACAACTCAAATGTCCATACAGCTCTGTTTACATTTTCATACTGACTTGGCTTCAACTTCTAATGTTTATCCCATCTTCTTTCACAATCTTTTTGCCTTTTAAGGGCGCAGCCCCATGTAATAGCTTATTTTCAATTCAAATAGCTAATTTCAGCTCCCATAGTAGCTGAAATTCCCTAAAGATTAAGAGGTACAAAAATGAAGTTGAATAAGGCATTCAGATCTTTAGATATCTTATGAACTAGTGAACAAAGACTGTAGAGAGAAAATAAATTAGTATTCAGAGAAACCATGTGGAGAATCCTAAATGAAAAGATAAAGAAAAGCAAATGTATTGAAATATCTTAATTTGAGGCTATGGTTTATCTATATACAACACTACTGACCCTTTAAAGCAATGCTATATGCAAATTAAGACAATAAAACTAATTATAGTGGGATCCTATGATGCAAAACACTTCATGCTTAGTGGGGGCTTGAGCAATAAACATCACTCACCAAGTTTTGAAATCTTGGAATAAACATGTAAATTTCTTGCTAAACAAGATTAACCACTTAATTCAATTACTATTTTTTTTCTAAACTAAAAAAAACAAAGCTACCTGTGTGACAAATGAAACTTTTCCTATGCCCAAAGCATGACTGAAGTACAAGCAGGATTTCGTAAAGGAAGAGGACCATGTGATCACATGGTCAAGTTATGTTGGATGATGGAAAAAGCAAAGGAATACCAAAAAGACCTCTACATGTGCTTCATTGACTACACAAAAGTCTTTGACTGCGTTGACCATGACAAGCTCTCAAATTGCCTCAAAGAATTGGGAATATCACCATAACACATCTGGCTCAAAATGGTTCAGAGTTGGAAAAGGCACTCAGCAAGGTTGTCATCTATTTAAAATCATCCAAATATTATTCAAAATGTATACAGAAATAGTTACGAGAAATGCACATTTGGAGAAATCTACCATTGTGGTTAAAATCGGCAGTAGGAATATCAACAACCTCTGATACGCAGATGATACAACATTATTCACAGAAAGCAAGGAAGTTCTACAGTGGCTAATCCTGAGAGTTAAAGATGAAAGTGAAAAATTTGGACTGCATCTTAACATCAAGAATACAAAGACAATGATGAACATACAGGTCAGAGTGTAAATCGACAATGAGACTTTTGAAACAATAAAGAAATTCATCTTTCTGAGCTTTAAAATTGACCAATATGGTGACCGTAGCCGTGAAATCAGAAGGCGTATAGCACTTGGAAGAACTTGATGTCCAGCATGAATAATATCTGGAAGAATAAAGACATCAGCCTACCAATCAAATGCAGATTAGACAACACAATAATTTTTCTAATTGCTACTTTTGGCTGCAAAACCTGGACTTTGAAAAAATATGAGAAGGGTGAGCGCCTTTGAATTATGACACTATTACACATTCCATGAATTGCAAAAAATCACAAATAAGTCCTAGACCAGGGGTGTCACACTTGATTTCATTGAGGCCCATATCAGGGTTGTGTTTGACCTCGTGGCATGGGGCTGGGGTAGGCATGGTCAGGTTGGGCATGGCCAGTTCAACATCACTCATGTCGGGGGGAGGGTGGGGGCCTGTGGTGGCCCGAGCGCTCTGCCAGCCAAAATGGGCTCCTGAGCTCCTGCAACCCTCTGCCAGCGAAAAAAGAGCTTTGAAGGGCCATATAGTCGCCCCCCCAAACTCTGTTATCGCTGGCAGAAGCACTGTGGGCAGGTCCTTTGCTGTTTCCAGGGCAGCCCTGCAGGCCAGATATAAGCACCCCATAGGCCAGAGATAGCCCATGGGCCTTGAGTTCAACGCCCCTGTCCTAGACTGAATCTTACCAAAAATATCATTCAGTCAAGATCCCCAAAAGAAGGCCATGTCATGTGAACTGAGACTCACTTGAAAAGTCAATCATGCAGGGAGTGATCAGTGGAAAAAGGAGAAGGGGCTGCCCTGGTATTCATTGGCTGGACATTATAAAGGATGACACTGGGGTGACCATGGCAGATCTGAAGGAGGCAATGCGAGGCAGTGGGGCATGAAGAGTGCTGATTCATACGAGTAGCCAAGGGTCGGACACAACTGAATGGCTGATGATGATGACAAAACTTGATGTTATATACTTTTAAGGTATTGATATAAAGTATTTGTCCAGCTAGATAGTGGGATCAACCAAAGCCAATTTTAAAAGCCTAAATGAAGTAAGATCTATTTACTATTTCGACCAGAATCCAGCAGAAATTCCAAGTAATGTAAGCTAAACTAGGAAGTCAAAAAACATCATGGAATAAAACAAGGCAAATCATTCCCATATTATAATCACTCCAAAGAAAACTAATCTTCGGTAAAACTGAAAGCTGTTACAACTTATAATGTTCTTCTTAAATTCCATCTCAGTACAGGTAGTCGACTTACAACAGTTCATTTAGGGACCATTCAAAATTACAACGGCACTGAAAAAAGTGACTTATGACCATTTTTCACACTTACCGACTGTTGCAGCATCCCCATGATCATGTCATTTACATTCGGAGGCTTGACAACTGGTTCATATTTATGACGACTGTAGTGTCCCAGGATTATGTGATCGTCTTTTGCGCCGTTCCAACAAGCAAAGTCAATGGGGAAACCAAATTCATTTAACAACTGTGTTATTAATTTAACAACTGCAATGATTTACTTTACAAATGTGACAAGAAAAGTCATAAAAATGGGGCAAAACTCACTTAACAAATTTCCCACTTAGCAACAAAAATTCTGGGCTCAATTGTGCACATAAGTTGAGGACTACCTGTACAGTTATAAATTATAAATTGAGGCCTTTAACATTTTTTTCTACCTCTACCCGACATATTTTGTTTAACATTCAGCTTTAAAAAGATTTTGAGAATCCGTACAGCTTATTTACAACTTTGCGAAATTGTGGTCCTACATATTAAAAGTTCTAACCTAATGTACTTTTGACATTTTTGGGGGGGTGGGGGGAGATTTTATTAATTAATTAAATTTATATGCCACCCATCTCACTGTTGAAGCCACTCTGGGCAGTTTTGTTTCATATTATGGGTTCACTTGGCCACCAAAATGAAAGATGAAGAAAAGCGTATTGAGGACATCATATAATGGGTGAAATGGTCCATGACAGGGCAACAATTCTGAGTCAGTTGAAATGGGCATTATTAAATAATTAAACTATTTTTGACCCAAGGTACCTCAAATGGGCTTTCTACAGAACGTATCCAATATCCAAAAGCCATGACTCCTGAGGGAACGAAATTTTGGAAAGTTATGGCTGCTTCAATGCTACTGGCTGCTGCTTTACTACTAGGCTGCTGTGATCATGTGATCTTTATTTTCAACATTCCGTGATATTTTCCCAGCCAGTTTTGCGATCCCTCCCTCTGTCTCCCACCCAGCAGCAGTAATTTATCTGCTTGCTGGGGAAAAGAGGGGAAGGGAATTTCCAGTGCTCCCTTCAGCTCCCTGCTCCATATGGAAACTCAATGGGGAAGCCAGCAGGAAGTCGGAAATCATTCCTGCTCCCACTGTATTTTTTCCTATCTTGGTTCATGTTTCTCTGTTCAGGCAAAGAAATATCTCTGAAATGATCACCGAATGGGATACAGGTTTTGTACATATGAGTGTGCGTCTATCTGTCTGCCTGTCTATCAACTCAAAGCAGCAAACATATTTAATACTCCTGCTTCCTACTTTCTTCACAAGAAACCTGTGAGGTGAGCGCTGAGTGAGTGACTGGCCAAGAATCACTACACCAAACTGTCTGCCTTAGTAGACAGTCTTCAGCTTATGACTGTTTGCTTAACGATACTTCAAGCTAATGATGTTCTGAGAAAGTGTGCAAAGCACTTTGTTGCAAAAGGTCACATTCCCCTCCTCAATCACGTGTTCACAATGTTTGGCAATCTGTTTGCATGTATGACTGGTTGCCAAGCCCCCACAATCATGTACTTGCTTTTTCCCTCTGCCAGCTAGCCCAGAAAGTCAATGGAGAAGTTGGCAGGGAAGGTTGCAAGCTGTTGCTCTCTATTGAGGACTCCGTCTCAACTCTGGGGTCTGGCTGAAAACGTCCTGTGCAAAAATCAGCCTAAGTGCAATTGAGATCCTTCAACACCAAACTCTTTCAGCCAACCCACAGGGAGGAGAGGGAGTTGAAATTCAAGTAGGGTTTTTAATCCCTGAGCGGAGTGGCAACACAGCAAAATAAAGAGTGCAAGGCGCTTCAGAAGTGTGCAAGGAGGCCAGGCACAGGTAGTGCACTAGTGTCTCTCTTCACTCATCGGGGTGAAAATCCTGCAAGGATTTTGGCAGGCAGGATTTTCAGCTCCTGAGTGGAAAGACACCTATATGCCACCTGCACCAGGCCTCCCAGGATCTCTTCACCCCCCTGCCCCTCCCAGTACCCCATGTGGAGCGCTGTCTACTTAATGACCTGCAAGATCCCTTAGCAACCACAACTGGAAATGCATTTGTTGAGCAAAGCAATCACATGGTATCTTGCTTAATAAGTATTTTAGTCAACCATGAGATTCTGTTGCTAACTGTGATCATAATTCAAGAACTACCTGTACTTTATTTCAGACCCTACCGAAAAAGCATTGTTTGTACACCTGAGGCAGTAAAGGTAAAACAGGACATCTAGAGCCTCCATTTACATTTTGCAAAAACACACATATGTATGTAGGAACACACTGAAACAACATTGGAATTAAATGTGCAAGCTACTATGATTAACTGTAGAGAGCCATCAGAAAGATTTTTCGCCTTAAAAGAGTTTTCTATTAAACTCTGCAAGGTCACAATTAGAAGATAAGGCAATCTTCTCTTGTTGTCCCAAAAATCTCCAGGCAGAGAACGTGAACAGCATTGGCTGCTTCTGGAGGTACAGGTAGTCCCCGACTTACAACAGTTCATTTAGTGACCATTTGAATTACAGCGGCACTGAAAAAAATGACTTATGATTTTTTCACTTATGACCATTGCAGCATCCCCGTGGTCATGTGACGTACATTCAGAGGCTTGACAATTGGCTCATATTTATGATGGCTGCAGTGTTCCGGGCTCATTGTTTGCGACCTTCTGACAAGCAAAGTCAATGAGGAAGCCAGATTCACTTAACAACCGTGTTACTAATTTAACAACCACAGTGATTCACTTAAGAAATAGCGGCAAGAAAAGTCGTAAAATGGGGCAAAACTCCCTTAACAAATTTCTCACTTAGAAACAGAAATTTCGGGCTCAATTGGGGTCGTAATCCGAGGACGACCTGTATAACTGTTCCTCTTTGGGATCTTTCTTTGATGACATTTTATTTCTAGAGCTCATGTTTTTGTTCTTTATTTTTGCAGCTGTCACTGTAGACACAGAACAAAAGGGGATCATGCAATAAAAGCTGCCACCTATATATACACAGAACACGGGTAATTCTTGACTTACACTTGCTTGGGCACCTGCTCTTGAAGCAGAGGTCTCTCTGACTTTTAGCTGAGCTTTCTTGTCAAGAAGTGTCTTGCTTTTTTCCAAAGGTGCTTTTTTCAAGAGGCACCTGGTTTTTCTGGTTTTTCTTTGAAGACGTTTTGCTTCCCCTCAGCTCTGGATGAGAAGTGAAACGTCTTCAAAGAAAAACCAGAAAGTCCAGTTGCCTCTTGAAAAAAAAGCCCCTTTGGAACAACCATGATTTGATTCTGGATGATTAAGAATCTCCATAGACATGTCTTGCTATTGCTTTCTTCCGGGATGTTTTGAGGACTTCCCAAGTCTAGCTTCGAAGCAGGGGATTCCCTGCTTGGTTTTCCATTCCAATATTACCACCTTCATTTCCAGTCCACGCACGCTCGTGGGTATCTAAGCATTTATCACACGCAGGCAAGCGCCTCTATTGTAGTGAATGCCTTCCCCACCCCCCTCTCTCTCCTTCGCCCGGCCTTAGTGATTTCGGCGCTCTCTGCTGAGACTGCCACCGCTCGGGCCCGGCTGCCGGGTAAGGAGGAGCCAAGGCGGGGTTGCCAGAAAGAGGGCAAGGCCCGAGCCTTCTCCGTTGCCGGCAGACGCCACCTTTTTTTCCCGACGTCCCTCTTTGCGGCGAGCCTGTCCTCCGGTCGGCAGCCGCCGCTTCGCCGCTCGGGGTTGCGCTCGCCCTTCTCGTTCTTGCTGCGCCGTCATGGCCGTCTACAGCAAGCTCCTCACCGCGCGCTACTCCACCATCGCCGGCACCGCCGCTGCCGCCTGCGCCTTGCTCTGCCTGCTCAGCAAGCGGCGGAAAGCAGCCGCTGCCGCCTTGCACGGGTCAGTGACTGTGATCGGGTGGGTGGCGGCCGGCTGGGGTCGGGGGCTGCGCTCACGATGCCGGGCGACAGGCTGGCTTCTCCAGGGTTTGCCCCGAAGATACAAGGTCACCCGAGTTGGCCGAGGTTGGGTTGGGATGGATGATCTTCCCCTTTCCTCCAGTTACCTAAGGGCCAGTTCTAGCTCGGAAGGTGGTAAGGAAGTCCGAAAGGAATTTCGCAATTGACAGAGGTCAACAAAACAGCTCGGTTGAGCTGCTGATCCTTGGTAAAACAGGTGGATGTTCAGCAGGTGTGCCTTTTTTCAACGAGGTGGGGGGTGGGGGATTCTATTTATCTGATCTTGGAAATCTTCCTCTTCCTTCAACCCAACTCTTGTCCCTTCCAAACTCTTGATCTTGTCCTGCATGGTTGGAACTCTGTGGGGTCATCAAAGGATCCCAGGCCATCCTGGGCTGCCCTTTGTGATGAGAGAGCAGTCCAAACCATTATCTGGAGGGTCTCCTATTATTTCTTTCTGATATTTGAAACCCAGTTGTTTGGAAACCATAAACAGTGAATGCAGGGTTTATGTAGACTTCACAATATTCCAAGATTTGTATGGGTTTGTTTTCAGGAACCGTGACCAAGTTTTAAGATAAATCGAAGCTATGATATCCATCTTGGTCTTATAGTGACTTGCTTGCTAAGTGGTACTGGTGTTTGCACTGTCTTTTGATTCCAGAAATATAGCTGACAGCCATTCTTCTTTGTTAGGAGGAAGAAATTGTACTACAAAAATGTATATTATTTTAATGTTACAATCATAATAATTATCCTTCACAATATACTCAGTGGCTCTTATACAAAAGATCTAACTGACACAAACTGCAGAGGGCAACTGCAGACTGTCCTATATGAAACATGATGTATGCATGGACCTGTGGAGAAAAAAAATCCTGTAAAAGTTGAATCTTCTGAAGGGTAGATAACAAGTAGTGTTATTGTTCAGCTTGTAGGATTCCCTGTTGAAACACTGCAAAGTGGGTAAACCTATTATTGCTGGTATGTACAGTACTGTGCAAGTCTTAGGCCGCCATTAGATTTGTTGTAGCAATTATATAATGGCCATTTATAATTATATTTCAGTCTTCTTTGTTAGATTCGCTATTGACTTAGCATTCTTATTACAAAGCAGCCAGAAAATACAGTACTCAATAGCAGGAAAAAGCAGAAGAAACGGCTCCCATAGGTTAAAGGGGCAAGTATTTAGTGTGACCTTTTCTTACACCTGAGCAATAGCAGACACCTGGCTCCTGCAAACCTAAATGAAATGGAACCCTGAGTACTGACAAGTAGGTTACCTGTATGTGTCCCACTATTTCATGACAAAATGACAGCTGTGTAAAAAAGTCTTATATTAGGTTTGTGCAAGACCTTCTTGAGCATTACATACAGTGCAGACACGTTGTATGAGTGTAATTCCTTGGAAGCTTGCTAATAAAACCAACTTTCATCACATCATTCCAGTCAAAATGCCAAAGAATTTGACAGACATAAAATTATTCTATTGCATCAATGAGACCACTCAAAGGGAAATCAACAAATAAACTGGATAGTCAAGATGTAGAATTCAAGACGGAAAAATAATTATGGACAGTCATTAAAACTTTGCTACAAATCAAATCAAATCAAATCAAATGATGGCCTAAGATTTTTTGCATGCTACTGTATAGCTTTCAAGTTTGTAGCTGTGAACTGAGTTTAAAATAATAGTTTGGGTACTATTTTATGTTGTTTTTTTTTAAACTCAGCGCTCAAACAACAATTTTAAAGATTTGTAGGTTAGTACTGCCACAATTAAAATAATCAGACAACAATTAGTAAATTGAGTTTTATCAGTTAAACACACACACACACACTATCACACTATATGCTGCCAGAACTAGGGAAAGTTTTTTATCTAATTGACAAATCCAATAGCTATCTTATTTTCAGTGTACCCTTCAACCTTGATTGTGAGTTTGTTTTCCTGAATTTCTATTTACTTGTTAAATGATCTATCATACTCCTTTGATTTGGCGAACAGGTTTTGTGTATTTTATAAATTCACTGACAAGCAGCTCATACCTATATACATACTAAAGCATGTTGCCTTTATTGAAATACAACCTATTTTAGTTAGTTATTTAGAACATTTATAAAACCGTTCATTTTAAAGCCAAACTCTGGGTGTTTTACAATTGAAAACAAAAACCAACATATGCAACAACAAAAACAAAATATTTTTTTTAAAAAAACCAGGCGCAACAAGTACACTTTCCTGATGCAACATCCAACATTCTCTTCCCAACACCAGAAGGGAAATGCCAGGTCTCACCACCTTCCTGGGGGTTACAAGGATGTGAGCCTGTTGGATCTCTGTTCCAGAAGGCAGTGCTAGCAATGGAGAAGGCATACTTCCCAGGGCCTATAAGATGGTAGTGTTTAAGGGAAGTGACTGTGACTGTGCCCACACTATCTGCTTTGGTGGAATGAGTATATACACTCAGGGAGAGGCAGTTCTGCAGGTGACCTGGCCCCATGCCATGTAGGATTTTAAAGGTGATAATCAGCAACTTAATTGGACCCAGAAAGAAACTAGGAGCCACCAGAGTTCATGCACAACAGGAATGTAATATGGGTCAACCTACAGATGCCCAGCCCTGTGTACACAGCTGCCCCTTGTATCAGGTAGTCCCTTGTAGGGTTCATTGCAGTAATCCAAAGGAAAGTGATCCAGGTGGGTGTTCAGGAAAGGGCATAATTGGTGCACAAGAGAGCTTTGTGCAATATCCCCCTAACTACATCTGTCACTTATTGCTTTTATAGACATACTATGACATCCAGTGATTCTCCAGTCACACAATAAACCCTTTTCCAACACTGTCTGCTCAGCCTCTCAAATTTTCTCTGATGAATTTTATTAGAATGAATATTCAAATAAATATAATTGATGGAAATTCCTATTAAATGACCTTTGGATGGTTAAATGACCATTCATGTTAAATGATTTAGTTAATGAATTTTACTTGGTTAAAATGAATCTAACATCCTTAGTATTCAAAATTAGTCTAGTAAAGTAAGCAACAAGATGAGTGTATGTATGTTCATACATGAAATTATAGTACCTATATCAGATGGGTATGTGGTGAAGAACAGGATTGCTAGAATTCTACTGGAGGTTTCATTACTGTTTTATTTGTATTGTTTCAGCATTGTGATAAATGCTGAATAAAATGCACCACAATGGACTGATATGATCTCATCTTAAATGGAATGACCCTTGAAATATATACAAGCAATTCTAATCAAAATTTCATTTGTGAAATTATTAGTTATCTTCATAAATAAATGAGATTATCTATCTATGGATTTGTGAACTCATATGTTTGGAAATGTTTTGATATAAATCTTTTAGTTTGGTAAACGCTATATAAATACTTTTATCCAAATAGAAATTGCACAGTGCAGCAGCAATAGCTTTGATATTATCCCAAGTACTATAGAAGGCTTTACACTCAAATAATATAAAACCTCATTTGGCAACCAAAATTACCGGATAATGTAGGAGGTAGGATTATGTCGCAAGGACAGATAGATTTTTTAACCTTTGTTCTGTTGAGATGAATCACACTTGATTATTCAACCAAAGAAATAGTTGTGCCTTTCCAAAGGTAGTAGGAAGCTAAATGAAAATTAAGGGAAAACTATACATAGGATAATAGTATGTAGAATATGAATAGAGAAACTTCATTTTTTCAGATGTTACTGAATTAAGTCCCTGTTATTTACCTAGTTAACAAGTTTTAGAAGATCATAGCTCCCTCATTACAGATTTAGAGAGTGTCAGGTTGAATTCTTAAATGCTACTTTTTGAGAGATTCTTACACATTGCCACTAAGGAAAGCATATTAACTATACCTGTGAAAAAATTCAGTTAAGGGGAAATGATTTTCCATTGCAATGAAATTGATTGAAGCGAGACATAAATGCTCTCTTAGGTCAAGATTATTTCCATGACTACACCCAGAACCTGGAATCATTCATGCTTTATTCTTTTGGTAGTTTCTCCCAAGTGAATATCAAGGGACCTGACTAATGCAGAACAAATAGAACTGTACTGTTGGCTACAGTAGCTTTGCTACTATTGTATGAAAGCATGAGGATGAATTTTGCAGTAAAATAGTAAAAATAAAAAAGATAATTTATTTATGATAATAAAAAAGAAGCAACATTTCGTCTGACTATTGTAACACAGAACGTGTCCTTCCCAGCAAGTCAATGTGTTACTTTTGATTCTTTGGTATTTTGATTCCTGTTGATAATTAACAGCAAATAAGTTTGGAAAACCAAACACATTGTACAGTATTTTCATTAATGTACAAATGAGAGTTACAAAAGAGGCAAAAGCCAGAAATGAATTTGGTCAGTAAAGATATATTTGCAAAAATGCCATCCCAGGCCCCAGGAGCACTTTGCAGGCCTCCCAAACCCTGTGCGTGTCCATTTTTGCGAAAAACGGGATGTGCGGGGCGGGGTTTCAGGAGGCCAAAAATGCTGTATTCAGTGTATAAGACACACCCAGATTTTCACCCTCTTTTTAGGGGGGGAATGATATACTCTGAAAAATGTGGTATATGTAGGTGACAAAATTCTGGTCCACTTTTTCCTTCAAAGAGGAAAAGGAGGGTTGCATCTGTTGATCCTTTTTGTAATTGTTTGCTAGGCTTCTTATCAGTGTGAGAAATTACTGTCACAACTCTATCCTTTCAACACAGTGAAAGGAAATGCATTTCCCCATTGGCAAAGAAGGGATCTGTTCTGATCTTGTGTGATATTTGAGCATAATCTGGAAAAAAGCACAGTAGGTAAAGGAGTTTCTTGTGTTTATTAATTAATCCTTGATATTCCAAGACCTTGCTGGGTGGAGAGAAAGAGAAGTGACAGCCCCCCCAAAAAGTAGTCTGACAGGATATTTTAAATCTTAGCTTCTTATGAAATCAAATCTCTGAAGGGGCTGTGAGAAGAATGTCGCCTTCAGATTGCCATCTGAAGAGTTACCTTAGAAGTCATTTCTTCATCACAGAGAATAATGACAACCTGCGTGAGAACTTAGATGTCTTTTAAGTTCTGGTTGTCCTGCCACTATTTATGGTCTCGTTTAGAAATATCTTCTTATAGAAAGTTGAATGATTTATTCTGACCCAACATCCAGGTGGAAGGTTCTATTACTAAACTCTTGAATGAAATCTTGCCTTTCTTAGGATGTGTCCAAGGTCCTGGTATGGATCATACAGTATAATTTTTAGTTTTTTTAAAAGTGGCAGGTAGAATAGCAATTACATTAGTGTTGATTTTTATTTTCTTGCTATGTCTTTTCTAATGATTGGTTTGAATAACAATAGAATTGCTTGATACTCATTTGGCAATAGTTTATTTGTCTGATTCTAAAATTCATCATTTAGTTAATAAGTAGATTTAAAGGGATGAATTGTGCCAAAGGTAGCATAAGCAGATTAGGAAATACATAGCTTCAATATCTGGTCTACTTTTGACTACAATTGAGCCCAAAATTTCTCTTGCTAAGTGAGACGATTTTTAAGTGAATTTTGCCCCCTTTATGTTTCTTGCCGTGGTTGTTAAGTGAATCATTGCAGTTGTTAACTTAGTAACATGGTTGTTAAGTGAATCTGGCTTCCCCATTGACTTTGCTTGTCAGAAGGATGCAAAAGGGGGTCACATGACCCCAGGACACTGCAGCCGTCATAAATATGAGCCAGCTACTAAGCACGTAAATTTTAATCACATGACCATGGGGATGCTACAATGGTCGTAAGTGTGAAAAATGATCAGAAGTCGCTTTTTTACAGTGATGTTGTAACATCGAATGGTCACTAAACAAACTGTTGTAAGTCGAGGACTATCTGTAGGGTCTGTCTCACACATACCTGTGCTAACATTTCATGTTTGTATTTAAAAGAAAGAAAATAACAATTGAAAGGGTGAGTGAGCATCATATTATGAGCATGTGTGAGTTTATTGCATGTAAGACTGGCACCCAGCTTCCCCCCTCCCCCACAAAAAAAGCATTATTTTGGATTTCTACTTTTAGAGAGCACGATAAAGGTCCCTTCTTGGAGGTGGACCCTCAGGTAGCTACAGCTGGATTGAAGAACAATAAAGCAAGAATATATAACAGTTACTTTTGACCAACATTCGTTGAAGTTGTTGAATGAATCATGTTGTCAGGCCTGCAGTTCCTTTAAGAATCTTTGGCCTGCCACACTTTCTTATAATTTCCTATGTGTTTCATTAGTGTAGTAATTAGGAGGGGGGGATAGAAAGGAGTAGGATTGTGGTATGTATTGTTGTCATTCTTTCTTAGAAGCCAAGGTCATCTTTTGTCTCCGCACCTCGACACCTGACCGGAAGCAGAGGGGTGTAGACGCCAGCGTGGAAGATGATGATTGGAACATGTGATGAATTATGGGTTGTGGGGATAGATATGAACCTTCAACTGGGTGAACCCACAGGATGTAAAATAGAGTTGAAATTTCATAGCATAATGCCAACATGTCTGTCTTATTAAATTGGAGCTTTAAGGATAACTTTGCCTTGGACAATGATTTAATTCTGCATGATATTTGGAACGCTGACACATGTGGTCATTAAGTGAGTCTGGCTTTCCCTTTGACTTTGCAGATGAAGGTTGCAGATGACAATCCTAGTGTCAGGGTTCCAAGTAATACACCCATAGCAAACAAAACACTGAGGCAGGTAGATTCCTCAAAGAATAGTTTTGTTTGAATATATCATATTGGCACAGTTCTTGTGTTATATGTGTGCACCTTTTGTTTTCTTTAAATGTCTTCCTGACATCAACTTGTAGAGTGAACCTAAAATAAGCCATGGGTACAATGCTAATTTGTGCTCCCATCAGCCTCCTCTACAAGCAGAGATTCCTTTTATGCAATGTATTTCATAAACATTGCATAAACATCATCTTATTTCTTTAACATGCTAGTGGTTCTTATCTTTATCATTAAAATCAGAGGTGGTATCCAGCCAGTTCTGACAGGTTCTGGAGAACTTTGCTTTTTAGAATCGGGTTCCCAGATATTACTAAATTACAACTTCTAGGAACTCACCATCGCCGTTCAGGTGACACTACCAAAATTATAGCTTGGCGGTATTTGAAGGGATACAGGCTCTCCATTCTAATTTAGGAGGAAAATATTCTCAATTAATTCACATGCATTATATTAAAATATGTTGAATTAATCTTATTAAAATAAGTTACAGACTAATACCCTCATCCAGTGAAAATTAAAGAGAATTTTTGTGCAAATGGAGGCATTTTCATGCATTGGTTTTACCAGCTAGGTGTCTCTGGGTTATTACTATCTTTTTTTGTTATCTTGAAACTATGTAATTCTGTTTTTATTTTTCTCACATAACATTGGAAAATACTTTTAGAGTTATGGTTTCAGGCACAGATGTTTTATCATTTAAATTATACAAGAACAGAAATCCTATTGAAATTGATAAAATCAGGAGAAACTAAAACAAAATTAGCTAATATAAATTTAATTCTAAAAATATCCAATAGATAGTGTGTACGTATATTTTGATTTTATTTGGTAAAGAAACAACTTTAAGAATGTGTTCTGTTAATTTTGTAAAGAATTTTGTAAGAAACAATACAAGTAAAATAAATTTATTATTTGCAGAAAGAAAAATGGAAAAAATTTATCCAACAGTGAGGTAAGTTTTACTACAGTTACCCTATGAAATCTAGAAATTCCATGAAATTATGTTGTGTGTAGAAATATGCTAAATACAATAAAGAAGAGTTTAGAAGAATGTTTTAGCTATATTTTCTCTTATACAATGTGAAAATAGAACACCTATTTAAGTGATGTATATTATATAATCCTATATATGGAATTTCGCTGACTGCAATAGGCCTTATTTCCAAGCAAATAAATAAAAGATTATGACATACTAGCACTGTTATTGTATGTAGCTTCATTTAGAAACTGAAATAATTATAATACATTTATCAAAAAATCCAATTATATCATGAAGAACAACTAGTCATGAAGTCAGAATCAATTTTTTATTACAGTACTTCATCATACTTTAGAGAAGAATAAATACAAAACATATAATAAAAATAAAAGCAAAATAAATTCTGGGACATCTTTTTACAAATTTGTATAGGAAAAAAAAGAATCTGGCAAAAAAAATCACACTTCTTTTGATATGTCTAATACAAATATAAAATACAGTACTTGCCCATAGAGCTTTCAGGGAATTGATTTAAAATGGAGTAATAAATACTAGATCTGCTGTGTGGTAGAAGCAATAGAATGTTATATGATTTAATAATTCTAAAATATCAGCTTTGATGTACTAGAATAAATTTGAAAAAAGGTTATGTTCACTAGTCTTAGTAAAGGGAAGAAGATAACTAATTGGTTTATATTGGCCAACGTAAAAGGTTTTAAACAATGCAGCTTTTCTTTAAGATGGTATCTGTTTTGGAATATTTACATCATAGTGAACTTAATTGATATTGCTTATATGTAAGCTGTTTTAATAAGTAAGTTTCTTAAAGTGTTTTATAACAGTTTTCCTTTTGTGGCCAAAATATATAAAAGTTGAAATATTTTCCTTAAATCTATACTATGTACTTTTCAGTTCTTAAGAACTGGTCATACATGTCTGGATGAATGAGAAGTAGATACTTAATAGGGACATGGAAAACATTTGAAAGAAGTGTTTTTCAAAGGAGTTAAGTCATATGTAAATAAATCTCCTCTTTTTGAAAGATTAAAGCAGCTGCATTTTCTGCAAAGCTTGTGTAACTACTTAGAGGGCTGTATTCGTTCTTCTGGGCTTGAATTTGATGGCTTTTCTGGCATGCAGACAGACAAGGGACAGCCTTTGAAACAGCCACATGAGCCTGGCGAAGGAGGCGACTGCTTTAACGCTTCAAAGAGAGACACTTCATTCACACTTTGCAAAACACCTCTGTAAAACACTCTATTTACCTATTTATTCTGTACCATTGTAAAATATCCTACCAAATTGTAAGCAATTTCACATGCACTGCTAAAATACGTATGGTCGTGTTTTTATTACTGAATATAATCCAGGAAAAAAGAGAGCTGTTTTGCCTTTTTGATTTTCACCTGGAAATAACAGAAAAATTGCTTGCAATAACCCAATTAATTTGGTGTGGGAAATGGAAAGGGCAGGCATGTACTACTAAATCCCAGTTCAGTCTTTTTGGTCTATCCTGGCTGACTAGATTTACAACCTATCTACTTGGTTCATTCAGGAATAAGCATTGATAAAATAAAGATACAGTATTAATATAATGAAGAAAATGGCAAGCTCTGTTTCTTTTGCAAAGCAAAAACATTGGCATTCTTTATTTGACAGATCTAGGCTGCAGAGAATAATTCATATTAAATTGTTTAGCTGTGTTGAAATAACTAAGATACACTTGTTTTGATGAGACCCTTTCCTCCTGTAATCTTGTAATATGCAGAAAGAAATCAAGAAAGAGCGAGCGGTAGTAGATAAAGTATTCTTTGCAAGAATTTGTCAAATTCTGAAAATTATGGTCCCCGGAACATTTTGTAAAGAGGTAAGTTGCAAATAGAGAATAACCAGTCTAATACTTTTGTTATGAAACCTTATTAGCTTGTGATCTTTCAGATGTATTTTGGCTGCAATATCTAGAATGCCAATTCAACACAAAGGCTGTTCATTTCAGTCATTTGAAGACTGAAAATTTAGTAATTTGCAACTGCTGTTTATGTCAAACTGGCTCCTGAATATTTTTATGGTTGCCCATGTTAAACCTATATTTACTAATCTAGTATCTGGAGGGTGGTTATTCTTATTAACTTGAATTAGTTAAACATTGAAAACCATATGCTGTAATTTGACTGCTGTAGACATTCTTAAAAGAATCCAAAGCAGCAATCAGGAATAACAAGTCTGCTCTCAGCATTGTCTCATCACCATGGAAGAATGCAGTGGGTATGAATAAGTACTATGTAATGTATTTCTAGGATTTTTCTTTATACTGGCACTCTTGTTTATAAAGTTTGTAACTTTTTTCAAAGTTTATTTGATAGACAGTGGAGATTTGCCTCTACTTGTTAAAGATACAAATTGCGTCCTAAAGCTGGGCTGTTGTTCCTGTTTTTACAAACACAAATAGTGTTAGAAGTGGTAGCAATTGTGCACGTTTCGTTCATTTCAGCACTGTAGGCTATATTAATATGCTATATTAAATTTTCTACAAGTAAGCCATCTGAGAAACTTGATTAAACTGTAACAATCATATTAAGACTAGAAGTCTAATAAATAACAGTTACAATCATTTTTTACTCTGCTTATTTTAATACACTTTTACTTTGCATTTACCTTATTTTTCAGAGTATAAGACGCACCTTTTCCCTCAAAAAAAGAGGCTGAAAATCTGGGTGCATCTTATACACTGAATACACCATTTTTGGCCTCCCAAAACCCCGCCCCCTTCACAAAAATGAATGTGAAGAGGGTTTGGGAGGCCTGCAAAGTGCTCCTGGGGGCTGGGGAGGGCAAAAGCAAGCAAAAAACGGGCTGTTTTTGCTCCCCCCCCGCCAAGCTCCCAGGAGCACTCCTAAAGGCTACACATGCCAATTTTTGGCAAAAAATGGGCCTTTTTTGCTTGTTTCTGCCCCTCAGTCTCCAGGAGCACTTTATAGCCCTCTCAAATTCTCTGCATGCCCCGTTTTACAACAAAAAATGAAGTGTGCAGGCAGTTTGGGAGTTTGCAGAGTGCCAAAACTTTTTTTTAAATTTACCTCTTCAAAATCTTGATGTGTCTTATACTCCAGTGCATCTTATACTCTGAAAAATAAGGTATACTGAAAAGAAGTGAAACACAATGAGAATTTCTTAGAAACACTGAGAGAAACAATTATTCACCTGAATTTTTTATAACAGTACATATTAAAAAAGCCTGAGCTTGACTGTAGTCCTAATTCCTTTTTTTAAAATAACTTCATTAGACTTTTCAAATAAAAAGATAAAAACTAACAAAAATTAAGATAGAAAAGAGAAAAAAGTAAATAATGAAACAGAAAAGAAAGTTAAAAGTACAGAAAGAAAAAGAAATAAAAGAAATCGCTTCTGAGTTCCTTTTACAACAGATATAAGTATAAATTATATTAAACTCTTAGTCTAAATTTACAAAAACATTTTCCCATTATCTACTATTTTTATAACATCAAATCCATGTCATAATTTAATTTTTTTCTGTTTCTGAAAAAAAGTCCAGAAGGGGCTTCTAATCAGCATTAAAATTACCATATTTTGCAGAGTATAAGACACATTTTAACCCCCCAAAAGAGGGTGAAAATCTGGGTGTGTCTTATACTCCGAATGTAGCTCCACCCACACGCTCCACGCATCGCATTTTCGGAGGGTTCCATGTGACGGGGATCCTCACTTTCCCATGGAGCCTGATTCCCGAAGCTGCCTGGGGAACTGTGATGAAAGCCTTTTCAATGAAAGCATTTTTGGGCTGTAGGGTCCTCTCCCCGATTCCAAAAAGGGCGCATGCAGGGGTCAAACAAGTGCATCGCGTTTCAGGTGGCAGGCGGTTCCAGCACGCGCTGTCACCTGAAAATACTTTCCTTCCCACTTCCCCGGTGCACATCGCACAGCCATGTGCCCTCATCTTCTACAGACTCGCCGCCTGTTTTCTCCTGGTCAGCACCGTCAGCTGGGGGAGGCAGGGAGAAAAGCAAGAGGGCAGCACAGTCATGAAAGGGCACAGGAGCCGGGCACGAACACAGGGCAGGCAGATTAGAGGCAGCCAGCCGATTGGCGGCTTGGCTGCTAGCCACGCAGAGTGTCCAGGCAGCGAAGAATATCCGTGTTGTGGCCGCCGCTGCCTCCTGCCTCCTGCCTACATGCCTTGAGGAGGTTGAGCAGCAGCAGTGAAATGTTTCCCTGCACAGAACAGCTAAGAGAGAGAAATGGTGGAGCTGCCAGACTCAAGAAAGATGTTCGGGCACAATTTGGGGGTGGCAGGTGGGGCAGTGGATGGGGCAGGGTGGGGCGCGCATCTTATTCAAGTCTGGCAGCTCCACCACTTCTGTCACTTCTGTGCAGGGAAGCATCTTGCACCGTAAAGAAAAACCTCTCATGAAGTTTTTCTTTACTGTGCAAGGTTTTCCTTGCAAAGACCAGCCGAGAGATGCAAAGGAGCTGCCAGACTCTAAGATGCACATTTCGTTGTGGGGCACAATTTGGGGGTGGCAGGTAACGGCATCCCTGCCAGTGGTGAAGAAGTGCCTACCTACTGTATTTTTCTCTTTCTCTCCCTCTATCTACCTACTTATTTTTTTTTTAATTTGCCTCTTCAAAACCTTATACTCCGGTACGTCTTATACTCCAAAAAATATGGTAATTAATATCTGTTTGTCCATCAGTCCCAAAAGGCATGTCTCTGATTTCAATTATATATTAATTTTTAATTTTTTCTGAATTAATATATGTAATTGAATCCAATTTTTAGTTTGTTTACATGTTCGCCAAGCATAATAAAAAGTTCCCTCTTGTTGTACATACTTCTAACATATAATCGAGGTACCTTTAAATGTTTTAGAAAAATTTTCCAGTGACAAATGTCAACAGGACATCACTTTATAACACCAACACCAAATCATCTGCAAAAGTTTCTTTTTTTCATTTTTATAACCATTGTCCTCTTCTCTTGCAATATATAGGTCTATTCACAATGACAAAAACCAAAGTAAACAAAAAAAGGGCAGGGATTAATGGGGATCTTATCCTTATGTATTTTACAAGGTTTAGGTCTCCATTAATAATTTCTGTGAAGAATACATTGATTTTACCCATTTTATAAAACTCTCTCCAATGTTTGTATCTTCCAAAACTTTAAACAAAAAGGGTCAAATTGTCAAAGGCTTTCTCTGCATCTAAAAAAAAAAATTAATGGTACTTGTTGCTCTTTCAAATATTCTGTAATGCCTAATACAATTCTGACATTAACTTATAATTTAGATTAAAAATATATAATATTGGCCTTCATGAATAATTTCTTGTAGAATTGTTTTCAGTCTATTTGCTAAAAGTTCTGTAAATAACTTATAAACACTCTTCAGTAATGATATTGGTCTATAGTTTTTTAATCAGCCCCGGGATCATAACTCTTAAGTCCCCTGAATTTATAGTCAAGTTAAATCTTGACCATCTTTAGGTTTTAATGTTATGTTAGCCTCTTTCCAAGACAAAGGCATCATACCTCTCTGTAATGTAGTTTCCTGATTCCTGTAGCTACATATCTGTTCCCTTTACTTCTTCACATATTTAAAATGCCTACTTAGAATACCAAATAATATGAATGAGCAACTGGAATACAACTCCTTAGAATTGCTTTGATTAATTGATTGATTGATTGATCCAGTTTATGTAGCTGTATTCCATTTGCTCATTCATATTTTTGGTGACTCTGGGCGTTATACAACTACTGCTAAAACACTCAATAATTACCTAAGAGATGCAGCAAAAATAATCCCTGCATCTCTAGTATACAGGGAGTCTTCAGTTTAATGACCATTCTAAATTGCAACAGCACTTAAAAAAGTGACTTATGACTCTTGCAGCATCCCTGCATTCACATGATCACAATCCAGGCATTTAAAAACTCAATCACTTTTATGACAGTTGCTGTATCCTACTGTCATGTGATTGACATTTCTAACCTTCCCAGCTGGCTTCCGACAAGCGAAGCCAACGGGGAGTTGGTAGAGGGTTATAAGTCATGGTCACATGACTGAGGTCTTGCTCAACTGCAGATGAGTAGCTTAATGACCGTGGTAAAAAAAACGGTAAACTCCAATTCAGTCCCATCATGTCTCACTTAATGACCACACTGCTTAACAGTGATTTTTCTTCTGGTCCTTATTTTGGTTGTAAGTCAAGGACAATCTGTACTTCATATTTGGAACAGATTGGCTTTATTTTAAAACTTAATTTGTACTGATTCTTTATGGTTGGAAAAAATCTGTATGCTTTCTGTGCAGATCAATACATCAAAATCAATACAATTCTAAATATTGTTTCTATCTTTCTTACAATAGACAGGTTATTTGATACTTATTGCCATTATGTTGGTACTTCGCACATATTGTGACATCTGGATGATTCATAATGGAACAGTTATTGAGAGGTAAGGGTCATTTATATATGCCAAAACAATTTCCTACCATTATTCTTTTATGTTACTGTATATCAGAAGCTAATACTGCTATTTTTAGAAACACAGTGCATACAAATAAATAATATTTAACTTAAATTAGTAAATACAGGCTTTATCCAAGTACAATACAAAATCAAAACTTCTTTCTAAGTGAACATGCTAGGACTCTCCCCTTTGCTATTAGTCTCTTGGAGCTGCCTGGAGAACAAACTTCCACTTTTAAATTAACCAGTGGCTAATAAAAAAAGCAAAAACCATAGTTTAAGGCAGTGATGGCGAACCTTTTTCGCCTCAGGTGCCAAAAGCATGCACGCGCTATCGTGCACACTTGCGTGCCCAGCCCCATAATTTAATGCCCCCCCGTGTCATGCCCTCTGCACATGTGCGCATGATTCTGACCCACAAATGCACGCACGGCTTTCTTGGAGCCTGGAGAGGGCAAAAATGGCCTCCCTCCCCCTTGGAGGCCCTCCAGAAACTGGAAATGGCCCATTTTCCGACATCCAGGGGAACTGGTAGGTCCATTTTTCACCCTCCCCAGGCTCCAGAGGCTTTCTAGTAGCCTGGGAAGAGCAAAAAAGGCCCAACACGCAAACCAAAAGTTTGGAAATGGACTTCCAGGTTGCCCATTTGGCCGTTTTTCACCCTCCGGGGACTTCAGGAGGCTTCCCTGAAGCCTCTGGAGGGAAAAAAACAGCCCAACCCGCAACCGGAAGTCCGTTCCTGAACTTCTGGTTTGTGTGTTGGGCAGTTTTTTGCTCTCTGGAGGTTGAAAAATGGCTGAAAATCAAGGCCGAAAATCAGTTGGCCAGCGCATACCTGTGCGTTGGAGCTGACAAGGTAACGTCTCATGTGCCCTCAGAAATGGCTCCATGTGCCACCTGTGGCAAGCATGCCATAGGTTCGCCATCACAAGTTTAAGGGTTAGCCTTGCTCAACTGGTGCCCTCTAGAAGTGCAAAAATCATAATTTTCTCCCAAATCCCAGATATGTTGGGATTTCTCTCTCAGAATTCCCTAGTACATGACTATAAGTTATGTTGACTGGGAGTTTTAAAGTTGGTATTTCAACATACCTAAATGTGTCAGTCAACTGCGTATGTGTACGAGTTTATTTTATGGAAGGTAATAATGCATGATTCTTTACTCCTGTGTTGCAATGCAAATACAATGCAGTATTGTGGGCACAAATTATCTAAACATATGAATATTCTTGGATATCAAGAATTTTACTCTGGGCGCCAAGACTCAATTTTAAACAAATCTTATGGAGAGGAATTTATTTTAAGCTTTCCATTTTGACATTCATGCAATAATCCTGTATTCTATGAAACGTAGGATAGCTTTTCTTTTTACCTTAGAAATGTTGATGTCTACTGAGGAATGTTGTTTATTAGACTTCTGTAGTACTGGTAGTCCTCGACTTACAACAGTTCATTTAGTGACCGTTTGAAGTTACAACGGCACTGAAAAAAGTGACTTACGACCATTTTTCACACTTATGGCCATTGCAGCATCCCCGTGGTTTACATTTGGAAGCTTGAGAACTGATTCATATTTATGACAGTTGCAGTGTCCTGGGGTCGTGTGATCACCTTTTGCGACCTTCTAACAAGCAAAGTCAATGGAGAAGCCAGATCAATTTAAAAACCATGTTACTAATTTTAGAAACGGAAGTGAATAACAAATGTGGCAAGAAAAGTCAGGAGCAAAACTCAGTTAACAAATTTCTCACTTAGCAGCATAAATTGTGGTCGTAGGTCGAGGACTACCTGTAGTTATTATCCATTGCTCTTTGTACAATAAAAGTATGTAATGATTACTTTGCCTAGTCAGAAATAAAAATGTTAAATTCTGTACGTTTTTTTTTTCTTTCAGTGCAATCGTTAGCAGGGATCTGTCGCTATTCAAGAATTTCTTTCTTAAATTTGTAGTTTCCATTCCACTGGTAAAGAGATATAAATATAAGCATGTATTTACAATGTTTATGCTCATAACTGATGCATAAATGAAACAATAGCTTCTGTTCCCCAGTGGCTTTTTACTTTGGAGAGATTTAGTTTAAATAATACCAGCTAAATTGTATACTCCATGGTTTTTCTAAAGCTTTATTAATTGCTTCAAAACTTGTATTCTTAAAAATTGTACAGTGTGGTGCTGGTGACTTTCACTGTTGTTTTCTGCTACTCCAAAGACAACCACTTAGTAGGTTAAAAGTAAAGTCTCAATTGCCGCCAACGCCACTTTGAATATTGTTCTAGATTGCTCTTAATCTAATTCCCAGTCAGTGTATTGGGAATGCAGTTCCCAGATTTGGCCATGCTGGCTGAGAATTCTAGAAGTTGAGGATGAGCACACAAAGAAACATTATTATGATTATTGGATGATCGTAGTCAAATTTCTTCCTGCTACATTCCTAAACCATTAGTATTATTTTTTTTCCTACCCTGTTTCCCGTAAAATAAGACCTCCCTGGATAATAAGGCACTTGAGTGCATGTGCTAAAATAAGCCCTCCCCGAAAATATTTAAATGCACATGCAGCCGGTCCCCGCCATTTCCTGGGGGGAGAAAGGGGGGAACATGCCCCACGCACCCCACCTGCACCTGCCATCCACACAGATCAGCCTTGCAGTGGCCGCTACCGCAAACACTAGCTACCGTGCCCCTTCTTTTAGTAGCAGCTGCAAAAAGAGCGGCAGACCCAGCAATGCTAGGGCTGGCAAGAGTGTGCCAGAAACAGAGACAGAACTTACGGCCCTCTCTGGATCAGTTGATCCATGGGCCACGGGCGGAGGTTAAGGGGCCTCCTGCACCTCAAAAATAATCAGATCTCCCCGAAAATAAGACCAAGCGCTTATTTGGGAGGGGCGGGGGGGTCAAAAGAAAATAAGACCCTGTCTTATTTTCGGGGAAACATGGTACCAAATTCTCCCTGAATATCATTTTTTATTCCTTGCCCTAGTCTTGTTTTTTCTCTATATGTATTTCTATGTTGGCTTTTATGCAATTCAAACCCTGTTTATTTAAATTTTTGCATTTGCTGCTATAATATAGGAATTGTTTTTGTTTTGTTTTTTTTACAAAAAGCACGGAACTGCCTTTTATAGCGGCAGCCCATGCTTTCTCCTACGATAGACCTCCCATGCCCTGATGCCAGCAGGAATGGGGAAAATGCATATCTTAGTGATGTCAGGATGGAAGTGTAGGTTAACCAGGCATTATGGAGGCATGGGATTTGACAATTAGACTTATGTGGCGTTAGCTTTCTTTGTAGTGTGGTGTCTTCAAGGAGATGGGCGACGGCATGTGGAAGTTTAACCCCCACCCCCACCCCTGTATAATTGGTTTCATTAGAATGAAGGGTAGCAAGGGAGATGATGGCTTTCACCAAGGGTCAAAAGGGAGGTGATGGCTTTCACTGATTCAGTTGTTGCTTTGTCCACCGTTGTGGGGAGCACATCTGAATGTTGATAAGGTGTAAAGAGAGTCTTGCTGCTTCTTTTGTTGACCTTTTCTTGTGTTCGTTTTCACGGCTTTCCACTTGTCCTTGTGGAAACATTGTGGGATGGGTCTCCTTGCTTCTGCCACTAATCTTGTGCATGTGGTGGTTTGCAGTGCTATCATTGGCCGCAGTAGAAAAGATTTCAAGAGGTACTTGTTCAACTTCATCGCTGCCATGCCTGCTGTAAGTGGTGCTTTTTTGTTCTTGAACTCTTTGGGGTAAAATGAATCGGTATTCAGTCACAACTTTTCCAGTAACATTTGGCCACTTTGTACTCCCATGAAATTTATTACCCTGAAAAAGTTTATGGGTTTGCAGTATTTCATTCCCCCCCCCCCCACTTCAATCATGCACTCACTATATTGTAGTAGAAGGGACGTGGTGGCTCAGTGGCTAAGACACTGAGCTTGTTGATCAGAAAGGTCGGCAGTTCGGCGGCTCAAATCCCTAGCGCTGCATAATGAGGTGAGCTCCCATTACTTGTCCCAGCTTCTGCCAACCTAGCGGTTCGAAAGCACATAAAATATGCAAGTAGAAAAATAGGGACCACCTTTGGTGGAAAGGTAACAGCATTCCATGTGCCTTAGGCATTTAGTTATGCTGGCCACATGACCACAGAGACGTCTTCTGACAGCTTTGGCTCTTCGGCTTTGAAACGGAGATCAGCACCGCCCCCTAGATTCGGGAACGCCTAGCAAATACGTGCGAGGGGACCCTTTGCCTTTATATTGTAGTGAGTTCCAGACGTTAGCGCTACAACTTTATCAAGCAACCCTAGTATGACCAATGGCAATTCCACAATGTTGTGGAAACTGTCATCCAAACTATTTGCAGTGCTCCCAAATTGCCTACCCTTGATCTTAATGTGAAAGATTTCTTTAATGTCACTCCAACTACAATGAAACTGGAGGAATGAAATATTCTATGTCCAGCGTATAGCAGCATAGGAAAAGTTTGTATTTAACAATGCAAAAAATATTTAAAAGTTGATGAACTGTTCGTTCATTTTGATTTTGAATCAAAGTACATAAGATACAATCTTGGTGTAGTTTTCCCACCTTATCATTAACAAAATTATAGTTTCTCACCTCATTAATGGAACAGCTCCTCTTCCAGTTTGATGGGAAAGCGTTTTATACAAGAGAGGATTTTTTTAAAAAAAATTTTTTGCTCTACATCAAAGTAATAGCAAGAGTAGATATAAGCACAGGTGGATTTGATTTGTGATAGGGCAGAAAGCGCTAGGTTGGAAACTAAGCTTGGTGGCATAAATAATGCCATAATGATACCCATAATCAAATTCAAAAGTATCTGAACTCCAGACTGCCACAATAAATATCATTAAAGTAAAAGTTGTAAACATTAATAATATCATTTTGGTTCATTATGGCTCCCGCTTTCAGCCAGATGCTGAGACTGGATTTGGCATTTTTGTCTGCCTGTTGAGTCTTTCCCAAGGACCTGGGATAGGCAGACAATAGGGACAATAGGGAAAATAATAGCACAGTCAAAATGTAAGATAAACATGAAACACAACAGTTAAAGGAAATTGAAGCAGTTTAACCAGTCCCTATACGTTCTGGGGAAGAGTTCAGAATGTGAAGAGGGATGGTGTCAGTCTTATTTCCAAGGGAAAACCATTTCACAAAGCCAGAGAAGTAGGATCCCATGACCTTCATTCTCCTTACTTATAAAAGTGGGGTATGTGCAAAAGCTTCTTCCAGGAAGAACATATCAAATGGGCCAGTTCACGAAGGTGGAAGCCTTACTGTAGATCAGGGGTGTCAAACTCAAGACCCATGGTCCAGATCCGGCCCGCAATATGGTCAGATCCAGCCTGTGGGGCCATCTATTCAATGCGAAGAGGAAAGATCAGACCAGCGTGGCTTCGGCCCTGTCTACCCAATGTAAAGAGGAAACAGTTTGGGTAGTGGTGTCAAGCTGATCATGCCGTCCAGTTGGCCACTCCCAGCCAGTCAGTCACGCCCAGCCAGCCTTCTAAGGTCAACCAGAGCCGTAATGCGGCCCTCAAATGAAATTGAGTTTGATACACCTGCTGTAGATAGTTGAGACCTGCATAGTAAGATATTAGCATGTTTGTGTGTAGAAAAGCCAGCAGAACAAGTCCTAGCATAGAAATGAGGGGAAAATGTAAAGCTTTCAAAATCAAAGAAAGAATTAGAAGTTCCTGATTCATACAAAGCCCCCTCCACGACTACTGCTTTCTATTTCTTTTGCGGCACCAATATGTGGTTCTTACAGATAAAAGATAGCTCACCAACATGCTGTAATTTACAGTATAGTATATTGTGATATTGTGCCATGAGAAACTATCACCGTCTGGTAAAACAGTTCACAGAGTAGCAAGTACTATTACACTTCAAGCTTCCTCTTGTATCTAAGCATGTATTTCTTCATGAAGTTTTTTTTAAAAAGAAAATACCGATTACAGCACAATCCTATGCAGGTTTACATTGCATTCAGTTTATTGGGGCTAATTTCCCAAACAAACATTGCTATGATTGCAGATGAATTCTTCGTGGATTGTACTCTTAAATTGGATTTTAGTTTGCCATCTGTTGGGATCTAAAGTGGTGATGGGCTTTAAGCACATTAGATTATGCGTTCTTATTGATACCTTCTCATTTATAGATTTCCCTGGTGAATAACTTCTTGAAGTATGGACTAAATGAACTTAAATTGTGTTTCCGTGTCCGACTTACCAAGTATCTTTATGAGCAATACCTACAGTAAGTGATTTTTTTTTTTAGTTTTTAACATTACATTACATTAAACTTAAACTCTAATCCTTTAAAGGCAATATGAATTGTAATGTATAATTTAATGTATAACCAGAACCTGATTCACCTTGCCTCCTTGCATGATCCTTGCGAGATCCCACCTGCTTGGATAATTTTTGTCCATTTTTCTCATTTTCCCTTCTTAGGGAAGGTGGTAGAAAAGATAGTTGTTTGGCAGCGTCAGAGGATCCTGGATGAAACAGATTATCTGGACCCCTTTCAATCAGGATTTAGGCTCAGTTAAGGGACAGAAACAGCCTTGGTTTCACTTGTGGATGATCTCTGGCAAGAGTGGGATGGGGGTAATATAATCATCCTTGCTCTCCTTGACCTCTCAGCAGCCTTCAATACCATTGACTATGATATCTTTTTGGGCTGGCTATGGGGTCTGGTGCTGGTTTTGCTCCTTTATCCAAGACCAGGTCCCAATTGGTGTTGATAGGGAGAGAGAGATCCAGCCCCCAGCCTATGGCAGTGATGACTAACCTTTTCCAGACCGAGTGGCCAAAGCACGTGCGTGGCCAAACCCCCAAAATGCAATGCGTGCATGGCCCCATGTATGCGCCCTGCCCCGACACATGCATGCACCCCCCCACATGCACCTAACCCTCCACACATGCACATGCATCCCTTTGCACACACCCTGCGCATGCGTGGCAGAGATCCAAAGACCAACTGGCTGGCGGGAGGTGTGCACGCATGCGCAGTAGAGCTGAACTAGATGGCTTGCGTGCCCACAGAGAGGATGCTGCGCGCCGCCTGTGGTATGTGTGCCATAGGTTCACCATCACAGACCTATGGCCTGCCGCAGGGTTCCTTACTCTTGCCTCTCTTTTTAAACTTCTACATGAAGCCACCAAGTGAGATCATTCGTTGCCGTTTGGATGGAGTGGCACTACCCCACACAGACCTGGTTCACAACTTGAGGGTTCTCCTTGATTCATGAGCAGGTGGCAGTCACGGCGAGGGCAGCCTTTGCACAACTTTGGGTTGTGCATCAATTGCAGCCTTTCCTGGTTCAAGAGTCCCTGCACTCAGTCATTCAAGTCCTGGTCATCTCACATCTGACCTACTGCAATGCACTGTACATGGGTCTAACTTTGAAGAGCATTTGGACACTACAGCTGGTGCAGAGTGTGGCTAGTGGCCCATGTCACACTGCTGTTCCGAGAATTATACTTGCTACCGATTTACTTCCAGGTGCAATTCAAGGTGTTGGTTATCATCTTTAAAAACATGTATGGCATGGTTCCAGGTTACCTGAGGGACTGTCTACATTCCAACCAGGAGTATCACAATAAAGGTGGTTGACGGACTCGTAGTAGATTCCATCTCACCCCTGCAGTTCTTATTTTCAAGTTTCAAGTTTATTTGATTTATAGACCGCCCACTCTCCCCGAAGGGACTCGCTCTCCACCTTTTTCTCATAATTTTAAATACTCTATCTAATCAGTCTATCAATCGATCTATCGATCCACACATGTATAGACATATATGTATAGTTTTATTTCTTTTAGATGTATATGTATAGTTTTATTTCTTTTAACCTTGTAAGCATCCCAGAGTCGCCTTGCAGTGAGAGGGTTGGCAACAATTTTAATAAATATAAATGTAGTTAACCATTCAGTAAAACTTCTGTATTATATTACTGATTTCTTGACATTTTAGGAGTTACACATTCTACAAAATGGGCAATCTAGACAACAGAATAGGCAATCCTGATCAACTACTTACACAAGATGTCGAAAAATTTTGTAACAGTGTAGTGGACCTATATTCAAACCTCAGCAAGGTAAGTGTGAAAAAAAAAGTGATTATGTTGTCATCTGCATGTTTAAATATTATTTACATAGTAGCAATTTAAACATTCATTCTCAGCATGAAACTGAAAAACTGCTGAATTAAAGATTTTTCTTGCATTTTAATAACTCTTGAACAATAGAGGAAGCAAAAACTCTTGAGAAACTGATTTATATTGTGGGAATTTTTTAATTACAGATTTTTAGTTTTTCCAAAATTGAATTCGCATGTTCACATAATCTTTGAGAGACTAAGTTATAATAAGACATTTTAGCTATGTTTATTTGAAAAATGTGACCTTTTTTAAAGTGTCCTTTTCAATAAATAATCATATTGCTTGTTTCTCCTATGGCCAATATTTACAATTAAATTTTATTTTACAGCCATTTTTGGATATTGTTCTATACATCTTTAAACTAACAAGTGCAATAGGAGCACAGGTAAAATTGTATTTTTATTTATGTACTTTAAATATGAATTCTCCAATAGAAGAGATGAATTATTGACAATTTTCTATAATGTAATATTGAAAAGTATTTGGAACTAAAATGAAAAGAAATTTAGAAATTTTCAACCATTATAATCTGTCAAATGTGTGTTACATACTCTATAAACAGATGGTAAATATAATGTGGCATTCTTTTAACAATGTCTTGATAATGTAATCCGTAGAAAGATAAGATCATTCAGAGTTTTAAGAATTTTACTTACATTAAAATTCTTGTAGACAGCCAGTTTGGTGTAGTGGTTAAGGCGCTAGACTAGAAATCTGGAGAGTGTGAGTTCTAGTCCCACTTTATGCATGAAAGCTAGCTGGGTGATCTTGCCCCAGTCATGCCCTCTGAGATCTAGAAAATAGGCAATGGCAATCTACTTCTGAAATCTTGCCCTCCAAACTCATCCAGGCAGTCACCAGGCATCAACACAGAGATAAACACATACAGACATGCATGCCCACATCCCTACACGCATTTTTTTGGTAGTAGAAATGGTTGTATTGATAAGCCACTGTAAAAAGTTAAGTGTCATTGTGTCATAATCTTTCAGAACAGTTTCTTATCATAGATCAGCCCTTGACGTATATGATACAATATAAGTATTTACTCAGAAGCAAATGTTGTTATATTTAGAACCGGCTGTCATTTATAAAAATAAGTGTTATTTCATTTCAGAATTGGCAGGTCTTACTTTAAGATTGATTACATTTTTCTGTAGTTGGAAGTAACTCCTCATCTGTAGTCAGGTGATACTTTTCTTTGCAACCAGCCTCTCCACAGATGGATTGCTAGGTGCATTCTTTTTGAAAAAGAAATGATTGTGAATAAATTTATTCTGGAAGTTGTGTCTTATTTTATTCTTTGATATTTTCAGGGCCCTGCTTCCATGATGGCCTACTTGATTTTTTCAGGCTTTTTCCTTACACGCTTAAGAAGACCTGTTGGTAAGATGACTATCACAGAACAAAAATATGAAGGCGAGTACAGATTCGTCAATTCACGGCTCATTACAAATAGGTATGAGATGGTTTCAAGACAAACTAATATTCATTAGGCCAAATATTATAGGCTAAATCAAGTCCATTCTGTTGTTATTTATTTTTTTTAAAAAAACTTCTAAACTGTTTCATGTTAAATCTCTCTATATTGGTTGGCAAAGAATGAAAACAATCAATTTTCATCTGAAAACTGAATGAATAAGATATACATGTTTGTTTGATTTGTCATAATTTGTTTTAGTGTGATTTAATTTGTTGTTAGAAGCACATCCTAAGAGAGTTGGTTTCTTTACTAAAGAAAACTTCTTAAAATACCCTTTTTATTTTTTTTAAAAAATGAAGTTAATAGTGATGTAAACTTAATGTGACCTTTACTGCTTGACTACTTAGTGTGAACTTAATGTGAACTTTACTGCTAAAGCAGTGAAAATCAGGAGTAGTTATTTGTAATTCTCTTAGAGAACCAAGAGTATGGCTGTAACTAAGAATTTAAGGATGCAAACACTGAGTTCTTTTGCTTGGTAATTTAAACAAGAACATTTTGCTAATTTTGTTGTTGCAGCAAGATTTCACTAGTTGTAAGACTAGTTTCAAATTCTGGTCCAGACATGTAGGAGATCGAAAATCATGAAATGCTGAAACAGCCAATGTGATTCTGTGTTGCAGGGCAGGATTAAAACATGTGTAGTAAGCTGAGAAAGATATTGAGGGAGCATTTAAAATTATGACTTCCAACCGGTTGTTTGAAACAGCAGGTGTCATAACACTTTTATCACCTGTAGACAAACCCCATCTCATTCTCCTGCTGTGTAGCTTGATCTTGCTTGCCAATATGTGCTGATTAGGGCTTCTTTTTTTTTTTTTTCTACAGTGAGGAAATTGCATTTTACAATGGGAATGAAAGGGAAAAACAGACAATTCACAAATCTTTTCGCAAACTGGTAAGTTAGCATGAAACCATTTGGCAATGTAAATAATCCGTAACATTTGGCACAGTGATGTTAAAGATTATGAAAGGCTTCTGTGCTAGAGGAATATCTGCATGAGACGATCACTTAAGGAAAGGTGAAAAGCAATAGGTGAAAGAAACTATTTTTTTTTTCTGAAAGCAATGCCTAAGGACTATGTGTATTTGCCAAATGATATAGTTAAAAAGAAGGGGACATGATTGTAGCATATTGGCCTTTTCTATAAATTGGCCCTTTAGTCGTAATAAAGATTTTGTTTCCTTCAATTTGATTTGATTCCATTTAATTATATTCATTCTCCAAAAATCTTGCCAAACTTGCTTATCACCTTCTTCCCTTCTCAGTCTTTACAGCTTTATTTTTTCCTTAAGTCTGACTTAAAACTCCCTTTAGACCCAGTGACTTCAGAATCAGTGAGCTTTGTTGATCCTGGATGTGGATTATTTTTTTAAAAAAAAATGCATTTGACTTTTACAAATACTATTTACAAGCACCAAAGCCTTTTTTCCCCCTCACCGTTAATTCACTTTTTTAGTTTCCCATATTGCATTAGAAATATGCTTTCACTTTTTTAGTTGTGAGTAGGTTGAAGCCCTATCTGAGAGGCAAAACAAATCCTATTGTTAAAGCTTAACAAACTTGATATATGAAGTTTAAAAGGCAAAAACCTATTTCACGTTGCAGACTCTTGCCTCTGAAAATTCCTATCATTTCCTTGACGGATGTGACATTCTAAGAGCTTTACCTGTGTTTACCTTTCTGCATATTTTATTCTTGGGAGTCATCAACATAACGCATCCACATATTGGATACAGTTTCTGTAATTCTTTTTTAAGACATATATACGTGCATGTATATTTCAAAATTGCTCCACATTTTCTATGTCATTAACTTCTATGTCTTAACTGTTCTTTTTTCTCTTTGACTACATTCCATGCAGCATACACATACATACATATATACATACATACATACTTTTTTTTCCTGGTCCTCATTTTATGCTGCTGTCATTCTACTGTAAAGATTTTTTTCCTCACCTGCAGCATTTTTAATAGACATCCCACCAAGTATCTTTTCACAGACTTCTCATAACTCCACATATTTTTGTGGTACTTTGTAGCATACATCATTTCGTTCTTTTCCAAACAATTTTCTCATTCTTTTTCCTTATGTCCACTTTTTGTTCATCTAAATGGGAGATTAATATATCTTCTAAAGCTTTTTCATATAGATCTTCAAACTAAGATCTTTAACGTAGAGACTACTTTGTAAGCCAATGTGCTATTTATTGCCTGCAAAAATACCAACTGAGAGGCATATGCAGTGAAATTACACAAAATGAACCAAATTTCATAAGATTACTATTCTTGCATGAAATATCATGAGATTTTTAAAAAAATCATTTTTCTAATTTTTCTTTTTGGGCACACTCAACAATACACAGTGATTGTCATTGCCTCAAAAGGGCCATGATTCCCTCATCCACGAACATCTAATATAAAGATATATAAATGTGATTAAATTGTGAATAAAAGGTTATCTTGAAATTATAACGATTTTTACAATGCACTATAACAATAAAATTTTCCACATCTTTTCTGAAAATTATGGCTTATAAAAAGATGGTACTTTTTAAAAAATAAAACACAACAATTCTTGGATAAGTCGTTCCCTCCTGTATATTGTAGAATGCAACATTTTTCTTTTTTTTTGTTTCCCAATAAAATAAATGCATCCTAAGAAAGACTGAGAGATGATCTGTTTTTAATCCATAATTTAAGTTCCATGTTTAAAATGTATTGACATAACTTTTCAATTTTTTAATTGCCCTAGGTAGAGCACCTGCACAATTTCATTTTGTTCCGGTTTACAATGGGCTTTGTAGACACCATTATTGCTAAATGTAAGTCTTCCTCCCTCCCTCCTTTCTTTGTTTCTTTCTTTCTTTCTCTTCTGTTATAGAATTTCCATAAAACAGGCACTCATCCCTCCGGCTGGACTTCCCTGGCGCTATCTCCCACCGCGAGGAGGCGGAACCAGACTCTACAAGCTGGTACCGCCCCAGGCACCTGATGGAATCGGATAGATTCCAGACGGAGCTTGGGCCAATACTTGTAGCCTTGTCCCGCTCCCGCTCCGAGGACCTAGTGACTGCCTGGAATAGGGCGACGACTGGGGCCTTGGACCGGGTTGCGCCTTTGCGACCTCTCCTGCGGCATCGACCCACCCGGGCTCCTTGGTTCACTGAGGAGCTAAGGGTGATGAAGCGCCACAGGAGACGTCTAGAGAGCAGGTGGAGGTCCTCACGCTCCGAATCTGACCAAACACAGGTAAGAGCCTATTTGCGGACTTACCTTGTGGCAATAAGAGCGGCCAAGCGCAGACATTGTGCTGCCCTTATTGCGTCCGCGGATAACCGCCCTGCCGCCCTGTTTCGGGTGACCCGCTCCCTTTTATCGCAGGGGACGCGAGAGACACCCTTACAGGGAAGAGCAGAGGAGTTTGGGGAATATCTTCAGGACAAAATCGATCAGATCCGGAGCGGATGGACCTCCGTCAGTGGACCAGACGAGCCGTCAGCTTACAATAGCCCTTACTTAATAACTGATTGCTTTACCATAAACTAAACATTACAACCCACCTTCCAAGTTAGAACTGCCCCACATATGCTTTCACAGTCCCACAATCACATTTCAGACACTTGGCAACTGTTTTGCATTTAAGACCAGTTGCAGTGTCCTAGGGTCAGGTGGCCACAATTTGTGGCAATTTTTGCTGTTTTCCAGCAGAATATGGCAAAAAAAAACAACCCACCCACTGGATATGCTGGATTCGCTTAATCTCTCGGTCAGCTTAATGATAATATGATTTGATTAATGAATGTTGTAGCTTACTTTATGATCGTTGTAAAATGGTTCTAAAACAGAATCAGGTTACATGGGCACATACGTAATGACCACAATAACTTACGACCAAAATTCTGGGCCCAATTGCGGTCATTAAGCAAGAACTCCTATACTGTCTTGCTCTCCAATGAATATAAATACAAATATTAATTCCTTTGTTGTACCAGTACTGGAGTAAGCCATTCCAAAGGGCTGGGGAATGGTTAGGAGGCAAACAAAAGCCAAGGTGCGAAACAGACCAGCCTTGTCAATTTCACTTGTCAATTTCAACCCTGAAATCCAGTTCTGATCACACAATTTCACCACTTAGCAGCCGGGACTCGCTGGTTCCTAATTGTGGTTGCTAAACAAGGACTACCTGTATTAAACTGAAAAGAATAAAATTGTGCTTCATGAAATTGCTGTCCGAATGTTGGATCAATCCACATTTAAAATAATGACATGGAATTAGAAATACGTTTTCCCCTCTTTCAATTGTTACAGATCTTGCAACCGTAGTTGGCTATTTGGTTGTTAGCCGCCCATTTCTAGACTTGTCTCATCCTCGTCATCAGAGTAGCAACCATGCTGAACTTTTGGAGGTGAGTAATATATTTGCTGCAGTAGTTAATAATAAATGACACACATATATTGCCTGTTGGTTTTTGAGAGAAAAACCTATATTTCATTGTTTTAAGGATTACTACCAAAGTGGAAGAATGCTACTGAGAATGTCTCAAGCCCTTGGCAGAATAGTTCTCGCGGGTCGTGAAATGACTCGATTGGCTGGGTAAGTGACAAGTACAAGCAATTAGAGCCATAAATAGTTGAAGTAAACAATTTTATTGACTTCTACCTGTGTTATAAGAATCTTCCCAGACCACTCACCTTCCTCAGGAACAGCCAGATAAGACTGTTGAGGGAGATCAAGCTTGGCTGTGCAAGAACTCTAAGCTAGACCCTTGCTTGACTCCTGCTTCCAGCCTGGCCAGTAGTTTCCCAACAGTAAGCTTCACCAATAAGTGCAATCCTATTTTCATTCATAAAATAAATGTATTTTATCCTCCTTGTTAGCCCCAAATGCATATTAATTTCTAATTATGAGATAACTAAGATTAATTTGATTGTTTTGAAATATAAAAAATGAAGTATTTTAACAAAGCTTGAGCCATCATTTGTAGAAAAAAAAATCTAAATATTTATAATATGCACTCGTGATATGCATTATTTTGTTTTCCATTTTAAACTGTCAATTTCATCTATTTTTGATGAACATTCCGTTTTGAAGTGTCAGTTTAATAGTTTTATAACCTTTAGCTTCACAGCTCGAATTACAGAATTAATGCAAGTTCTGAAGGAACTAAACAAAGGGAAATATCAACGAACCATGCTGGCACAAGACAAAGGTAATTATGATGCCCTGAAGTTGATTATGGAATTAATACAAAAACACATAATAACTTTATTATTAATTACTTACTATTTTTATTTTTTTTAATTTAAGATTTAGAACTAAAGCAAGCCACCCCGTTGATTCCTGGTGCAGGACGAATTGTCATAACAGATAACATTATCAAGTAGGTAAAAATCCCTCATTTTTTATTAAGATGTCCTATCAACTCAACACTTTTACTTACCTATCCGTGCTATCTAAATTTAATTTTTAATTTTTGGCATTTGTGGTAGATCTCTGCACACACCTTTTACCCAGAAGAGTAAACTGTACAAGAAGCAGCTGTGAGACCATGTCTACAATTGCTTCCTGGCAATGCCATTTTTCAACCTTCCCCACCCCCAATTGTGGTCTTCTGAATGCAGAAAATCATGTAGGCTTCTGTATGGACATGCTTCTACAGATCTTGTAGGCCCCTGTATGGACATGCTTCCACAGACCTTGGAGCTCTTGTCATCTGCATGGGATTCAATGAATTAAGTTGAAAAGCAAATCGTATTACATTTGAAATGTTTAATGAATGAGTATCACAAGCCACTACATATTCAGTTGGCAGAGTTATCTAGCGATCTGACTTGATTGATTTAAGACAACTGTTTTACATTGATCAGTGTTTTACTCCAACTGTCAACAACTATTGCCATCTCTTGGATCCACAAGAAGCTTTGTGGGATAGAGTTGCAGTGAAGTAAACATATAAAATAGGCTTTATTAAACCACAGTCAAAAAGTTATTGAATGGTTAATGTTCATACATATCCAGACTTTCAAAAGGAAACATTCAACATCAACACATTTCCACCTTTAGTTCTCTTTTATGTACAGAGCTATGATCGCAATTGGAACTGGAATGTCCACCGCTAAACAATGTGATTATAAAGCTTGATATTATGCGACGGCATTGCTTAGCGATAGCAATCCTGGCAGCCCCGATTGCAATTGTGAACGGAATTCCACTCATCGTTAGCTGAGGACGCATTCCAATGCAAATCACTCCTGGCTTGGTAGCAAGCAGCCCAGGAACTGCTCAGCCTAGGGCCATGATGGTGTGGCAGCCCAAAGTGGCACGTGAAGCCATGTCACCCGGCACGCGCAGCCTTGCCTGTTTGTCTTCTGGGTATCTGCCGCGCTTGTGCATGCAATAATCAGCTGTCCTTTGTGCACGCGGCAGTGGCAAAAACTGGTGTATGCATGCACACTGGCCAACTGATCATCGGACGTGCATGCACGCTAAAACCCAGAAGTTCAGCTTTTTCGGAGTGCGACCCCAATAAGCGCGTGTACGCATGATGTTTCCGTGTGACTTTTTTGGTACTCGGTGCTAAAAAGGTTCGCCATCACTAGCCTAGGGGCTGCTTGCCACATTGCAACTCAGGAGCTTCATGGCTTGCCACAGCTCTCGATCTGCAAGGAGTCCTGAGCCCTAGCACTAAGCTGCAGTTGCCCCAGGTAGCTACAACCATCACAATGGGAAGCCCCAGTCATCTCAAGAAGTTGCAACTGCCCAACACCAGCTGCCCTTGTTGCTCTGGCCTCTGAGGCCCCTACTGTCTTGCATTCCACTGCCCCAGCTAAATTTTGCTGCCTTCTTGTTCCCACTGCTGACAAGGTGTAATGGGTTATGCAGGAAAGAGCTTGGGAGACAGGCAAACAGAGGCTGCCTATGGAACAAGGACAGCATTAGCCACATCTACAGAATAAGAGGCTTAGAAGGAACCCTTCCTAAATTCTGGCACAGGTGGGAAAGACAGGCGGGGAAAATTGAAGCACCGCTGTGATTGTAAGTGCAGATGGGCTGCCAAGTGCCTGAATTTTGATCACTTGACTTCAGAAGTGCCACAACAGCCGTAGCTTCAGGAACCAAATGTATCATTCACCTGTAACTTTGACCCATCACTGAAAAAATGGTTGTAACTTAAGGAATGCCCATATCGTTTTTGAAAAGTAATAGCATCTACAAATATTAAGAAAGAGGGACAGAGGTTAATGCTTGTGAAACATAACAGTATTTATATTTTTAACTCTGTATATTTTCATATATTTTCCCGTTTTCGACTTCAAAAATTTTGAAGTGGACATTTTGTTAGTGCCTTATTTTGTGGCACGGCGATGTTGCAAGGACCTTGAAAATGTTACCCTCTTGTTTAACAGTAATTCACTAGTAAATTGAGTAGACAGTTTACTAATTAGTTTATTAATTGTCCCTTTTTGTAATGGTAATATTTTTAATAATTAATGGTGGTATGTCTATTTTCCTTGAAGATTTGATCACGTTCCATTGGCAACACCAAATGGCGATATGCTGATTAAAGATCTCAACTTTGAGGTACCTTATAACATTCACAATTTCATCTGGAAATAATTCGCTGAATAAGAATAAAAATTTGTTTTGTTCCACTTCCCATCCCAAAACATTTTCTTTGGAAGATTATTTCAGAACAAAGTGATCTCTGATAGTGAGGGAGATTGCCTTCAAAGTGAAAAACTATCCAAAATTAGTGGAGGTACTTGGTCAATGAAATCTACCCAATTTTGAAGAATTTCTCCTTCTCAGTATAGGGCCCTTTCACAGACAAGAATGTTTTCTAAATTTGGGGGAAAGTCCTAAGAGGCAGAAAAAGGAAAGATTTCTATATGAGAAACTTTTAAGAGGGGAGCTAACCCACATAGATTCTAAGTAGTTTTCCCATCCTCTGTATGCATAATACTAAATATTTGCATAAATCTCTTGCTGGTGATAATCATGCTATACACATGGAAACCAGGAGAAATTTGACAGATTGCTATTCTCCATGGACCTAGTCAACATTAATATAGGAATTTGAAAAAAACATATTAATCAGGCTGAGTTTTTTTCATTAGGTAGTCATAATATAAACCAGAATATCCATTCCATAACATTTTTTGTGTAGCTCCAAGATTGCCTCAGGAGGGTTTTAGAGCAACCTGTTTTGTCCTATCCAGATCCTTATAGTTTCCAGACCAAAAAAAAGGACCTCCACGGTTGATGGAGTCCAGTTCAGACTTGGATGGCGGCATAAAACTTTGTCTCATCAGCACCCCAAGTCATTTCAGAATTTCTCCCAGTGGCTTCCAAAAAATGATAAAGAGTAGGGGAGAGAGAGGACCAATTTCTGTGGCATTCCACAAGTAAGTAACCAGAGGGATGATCTTTAAGGTAGACCAGATCAGAAAAATACCTCTGTATTAAGACCAGAACCATACTTGATTGAGACAGGCTACAATAGCAGAATCTTCCATTTTATTTTCATAAAACAATCTAGTTCAAATTATTTTTAAAATGTGTCAATTTAACTGCATGTTTTAGTACTTTAAAAAAGCAGGTCCATCCCGTAGTGAACCGAAAATTTGCGTGTAGGTTTTTAACTTCCTTCTACCAAATTTTATAAACACTTCAAAGTTTGAATACTTTTGAGTGCTTGTGTTTCAAAAGAATATCTAGAAAATATTTGCTAAATCAGATATATGTTCCCAAGTTAATGAAGCAAATCTCACGCATTAGGATGCTAATTCATATACCGTAGCTTTTAGTATTTGAGAAACTTTAAACATATATATTCTGTCTTGATTTATATTCCAGGTGCAATCTGGTGCAAATGTTCTTATTTGTGGGCCAAATGGATGTGGAAAAAGTTCTCTCTTCCGGGTCCTTGGTGAAGTAAGTAAAGGCTAAAGTAAACTTGATTTTAAGGGCAAAAAAATGACGTTACTTTTCTATTCTAATAAATTGTGTTTTTCTTATTGCAGTTGTGGCCTTTGTTTGGCGGCTGCCTAACTAAACCCGAGAGAGGAAAGTTGTTTTATGTTCCCCAGGTAAATCAAACCACTAGGACTGTTGACATTTCTTCTCTCTGACAAATGCCCCAATTTTCTCATTATAATGTAAGTATAATTTTAATTTCAGAGACCATATATGACACTTGGGACGTTGAGAGACCAAGTAATTTATCCGGACACTATAGAAGATCAAAAAAGGAAAGGAATCTCTGACCAGGTGAAATGCATTATTATTCCTACAATTTATTTATTTGAATCTCCCCTTTATTATTTTTACAAATAACACAAGGCAGCTAGCATATCCAACTAACTTCCTCCTCCCACTTTTTCCTCAACAACAACCCTGTGAGGTACATTGGGCTGAGAGAGAGAGAGAGTGACCCAAAGTCACCCAGCCGGCTTTTATGGCTAAGGTGGGACCTAGTTTCCTGCTTTGTAGTCTTGTGCCTTAACCACTAGATCAAACGGGCACTAACTATTTTTAAAGGTTATATTTACTATAGATGTTTAATAAAAGTAAATGAAAATTTAAAAAAACAGAAATCACTGTAAATTTTAAAAGCATGTAATAATTTGAAATGCCAGTGATTTAAACCAGTTTTGTCTCAGTGCATATGTACAAAATCTCTATGAATTGATACTCTTTATTTATTGCAACCTTAATGGGAGCTGAGAAGAAGAAGGGAAATTTATGTTTCTACTCATTCTGATTTGTCTTTCTTTCTTTAAGAAATATATAATACTTTAAAAAGCAAATATGTATCTATTATAGATAAGCATGCCAAAAGAATAAGGTATTGTGATAGAGTATTGTTTCATTGGTTTTCAGATTTGCTGTTATAGTGGTATCTGTGTTTCAGGTATTCCTAGGTTGATTCTTGTTTGATTTTTTTTTAAATTGAGGTTAATTACAACATTGCTCATACAAGCCTTAATTTTCTCAATTACTGTAGAACTGTACTGAATTAGTATAGAAGTAGAATCATAAAAGCTAATTTTTTCTTTATTGTAGACACTGCCGCTTGGCAGATAGGAAAATGTGCTATTATGTGAGCATCAGTGGTGGGATTCAAATTTTTTTACTACCGGTTCTGTGGGCGTGGTGTGGCGTGATGTGGCTTGGTGGGCGTGGCAGGGGAAGGATACTGTAAAATCTCCATTCCCTCCCCACTCCAGGGGAAGGTTTCTGCAAAATCCCCATTCCCTCTCCACTCCAGGGGAAGGTTTCTGCAAAATCCCCATTTCCTCCCAATCAGCTGGGACTCGGGAGGCAGAGAATAGATGGGGGCTGGGCCGTTCAGACGTAGTTCTCCAAGCTACTCAAACATTTCCACTACCGGTTCTCCAGAACTGGTCAGAATCTGCTGAATAGCACCTCTGGTGAGCATCCTGAAGTTATAGGACAGAAAAATCAGGTGCATAGCTCCCTATCTGCTCATACCGTTAAAGGGTATGAATGTAATAACAGATACATCAGTTCATCAGTACGTGCATAGAAATTGCTCCTCTGCTTTAACGTCTGCCAAGCTTTCAAGATAGGGGAATTTTATAACTGTACACATGGATTTCCAAGTCCCATAACTCTGGTTCCTATGTAGAAAAAGAGAATGTTGATTGAATCTGAAATTGCGCTGATGCTTAAATGCCAGGTTCTGTAGCAATGCCATTGTGATTTCTGTCTTGAATCACGGAGAAGTTGGAGAAAAAAACCTATAGATCTGGTGAAAGAGAGCACTTGGTTACTTAGGTTGTCTATTTTAACAGAAGGGAAGGCCAGTGAATCAGAACCACTTTCAGGCCAACTGTATCTGAGGCTGCATAACATTTATCATGTATTTCAATACCACTTAAAGTACACAATCTAGCTCAGCTAATATTGTTGCTTGGTACAATTATCTGACAAAACATTTTGAACTAAACCAATCTAAATTGTCAGGGACGGGGAGGATTAGATAAATTAACAGGGAGGTAGTAGCAAACATATCAGCAATCTGTTAAGCAATATTTGTTTACTGTTTTGGTTGCAGGTGTTAAAGGAATACTTAGATAATGTCCAGCTGGGTCAGATCTTGGAACGTGAAGGAGGCTGGGATAGTGTTCAAGACTGGATGGATGTTCTCAGTGGAGGAGAGAAACAGAGAATGGCGGTTGGTTGTCTTCACAGTGTCCCTTGACACTGTGTACATTTTCCACCACTTGTTTTGATTGACGTGTTTACATAAATTCAGTAGTAAAACGGTGGCCTAATACCGCTATTATTAATTACATTTATAGACCCCCAAATCCCTAGGTTCCAACAAACATAAACTATTAGATCAACCATTCCTAAGTGTATAGTCCTTCAATAATTCATTTCTTATAGCAGTGGTTCTCAACCTGTGGGTCGGACCCCTTTGGGGGTCGAACGACCCTTTCACAGGAGTCGCCTGAGACCATCAGAAAACACATATTTTCGATGGTCTTAGGAACTAAGACACCAATTTGATGGTTGGGGGTCACCACAACATGAGGAACTGTATTAAAGGGTCGCGGCATTGGGAAGGTTGAGAACTACTGTCTTATAAGGATGCTCCATAGCTGTTTCCACTGTTATTGAACAGTGGTTTCAATAACCTCCCCCCAAAAGAGGTGGTTGAAGACTGGGCAATAGTCATCTAATACGTTTGGATCCAGAAAGAACTATTTGAGGAGGTGTATCGCAGCCTCCCTCAAGGCTTCCGTTAGCATCCCGCATCCATCCGTGAGGCATTAATAATCTCCTAAATCCAGATCTAGAAATTCCCTCTCCTTTAGCTGCCCAAAGGAACTAGAAAGGGCAAAGATTTAAACTATAGATGTTTGAGGAGATCATACCCACTTCGCTGGAGGTCACAAGCCAAAAAGAATTGAAGTAAAATGATGCCCCAGTCATCATCCTGGACCCATAGGTAGTCCTCGACGTACGACCACAACTGAGCCCAAAATTTCTATTGCTAAGTGAGACATTTTTATGTGAGTTTTGCCCCATTTTACAATCTTTCTTGCCACATTTGTTAAGTGAATCACTGCAGTCATTAAGTTAGTAATACAGTTGTTAAGTGAATCTGAATTTTGATCACATGACCATGGGAATGCTGCAATGGTCATAAGTATAAAAAACAGTCATGTTATTTTTTTTCAGTGCCGTTGTAACTTTGAACAGTCACTAAACAAACTGTTGTAAGTCGAGGACCACCTGATTAATAATTTAGTACAATATTACATAGGAACAAAATGTGTTGCAATGTCTGCTTTTGGCAATAAGCTTTTTAAAAAAATAATAATAATAATAAGTTCACTACTTACAGTTCAGAATCTGCTTAATTCCAGTTCAGAATATTTGTTCTTCTAATCTAGAATTAACTCAAACTGGCAGCAGTCATAGATAAATCTCCCATTAATTGCTATCTTTAAGAGGGTCAGAAATTTAGTAAAATATTTTCAGGTAATTCTGTGTGATGGCAACAGAATGAAATTTTTCATCTATTTCAAGGGGGGGGGGAGAGAACTGTGTGCCACATACAAAATTTGCTTTGTTTTTATTTTCATGTTTACTACAAATAATGCAACGAAAAAAATAGCTTCCAGGACTGACAGCATACAAATAATGTGACTCTCTGGAGAATATGAGTGTGATGGAATTAAGGGACATTTTTGTAGTACTTTTGTGATTTGAACGTCTCTCCCATATTTTTTATGATTACCTGCAAAATATCTTAGTTTTTTTTAAAAAAAAATCCAATTTAATGGTCTTCGTATGTATGGATTATATGGTAATCCTTTATCATTTCTTTTTCCATTGCAGATGGCTAGATTGTTCTACCATAAACCCCAGTTTGCCATTCTGGATGAATGTACGAGTGCCGTTAGTGTTGATGTGGAGGGATACATTTACAGCCATTGTCGGAAAGTATGTCTTTCTGTGGTTAATCTTGCACTGCTAATTTAAGATCCAATTTTAAAGCCATGTTAAAAAAAGAAAATGGTATGACTACATTAGAACTGGCAGGAACCCACCCCTGGCCTAACTTTACCATAGAGTAAAGTTAGGCCAGGGGTGGGTTCCTGCCAGTTCTAACCTCTTCTATAGAAGAGGTTCTACAAATCTGCTGTGCCGTTTAGAACCGGTTCCAGCTCCCTCCCCCCGCCCATCCACACATCATCAAGATGAAGAGCGAGAGGAGGAATTCTGGGAGTTGAAGTCCACAAGTCTTAAAGCTGCCAAGTTTGAACACCCCTGGGGTTTTTTTTCTAAAGGGTTAGGGGTGCAAGGGTCTTGTAACTTGACAGCTTTAAGACTTGCGTGCTTCAAATGCCAGAGTTTCTGAGCCAACATTTTGGTTGCTAAGCAAGAGCGTTGTTAACTGAGTTTCACCACATTTTACAAGTTGGCCACGCCCACCCAGTCACATGGCTGGCATGCCATTCCCACCCAGTCACATGGCTAGCAAGCCACTCCCACCCTATCACATGGCCGGCAAGCCACTCCTACAAAGCAGGCCACATCTATAGAAGAGATTCTAAAAAATTTTGAAACCCACCACTGTGTTAGGCCTACAGACCCTAATCCTAAAATATTAACATGAGAATGTGTTAAAGAAGGCAAAATAAAACAGCAGAGAGAAAAATCACATGAAGAGTAACGACAGTCTACTTTGGCTGATTTTTATTTTGATATTTTGAGTAGAATATAACTTAAGTCTGTTCTTTTCTCATGAAGTTCCTCCAACTTGAAGATCAATTTCACTGAATTAAAGGATAAGAATGATTTATTTCATTGATTAATACGGGTCATTGTTTTTTTGGGGGGAAAGTGGGGAGATAGGGGCTGAGCGAATAAAATGGGGATTTGATAGAATTAATTCTCCAGTTTCAGTGAAAAAAGCTGGACCAAGGAGGTAGGCCGCTATGACATATTTACGACATATGGACTTCAACTCCCAGAATTCCTAAAGTCAGCTGTACAGGTTGTAAAGTTGTCATAGTTGCCCAACCCTGTCCTGGATAGGGGATGGAGGAATATAATGCAGTAAGAAGCAATGTTCCCTCTAAGGTGCGCGGGTGCATGGCCGCGCAGGTGGCAACAAAACACCGCAGCAGTTTCCAATGCCGCGCAGTGATCTTTAGCATGATGGAGGCGGCTAGGAGGCTTCTGTCAGCTGGGCTGGGATATTATAGAGCCTGGACACACCCAGAGGAGGGCGGGCCTTTGGCCAACAGAAATGTGGCCACCTAGGGTTATGATTGGGCTCCCTCCGCTGGCACGTGGCTGATTGACAGGGAGGCCATTCCCTCCTGGATCAAAGTTACTGAGTGGGGAAGCCGCGGCAACAACCAACTCTCCGTGGGACGTGCGGAGCATGCTTCTGTCGCGGCTTGTCGGCTAAGTCCCCATGGCTGGGCTCCCCGCTATTGGCTCCGCTTCCAAGATGTGGATGTGTGGGAGGCGCTCGCCACGCAAGCAAATGGAAACCCATGCTGGGTGTGCACATGTCTGAATCCAGGCTCTGCGTTCGGAGCATTGGGGCTCGAGGTTTTTTTCACAGGAAGGGGGAGTCGAGCTGGTGCTCCACAGATTTTATTTGATTTTATTGCTCGAAAAGAAAAAGAAAACAGAGGCTTCTTGGTCCACGTGGACCCAGAAAGTCAAAATCCGGAAAATTAACCTTGTTTAGGAAAGTTTTGCACTGATGGAAAAATAGTGTTTTCCAGTGAAAGTTTTTCCTACTTTTCCTTGTTTGCTTTTTTGGCCTCTATTCCTTCTCTTCTCGCCTCTCCTCTTTACTTTCTTCCTTTTTTCTTTCTTTTTTTCTTTCCTTCCTTCCTTCTTTCTTCCTTTCCTCTTTCTCTTTCTTTCTTTTTTCTGCCTCTTTTTCTTATCCCCCCTCCCTCCTCTCCCCTTTCTTTTTCTCTTTCTCTTCTTTCCTTTTTTGTCTGTGTGTTTGTGTGTGTGTGTGTGTGTGTGTGTGTGTGTGTGTGTGTGTCTCCCTTCCTTCCTTCCTCCCCCTCCCTCCTCTCCCCTCTTTGTTTGTTTCTTTATGTGCCCCAATTGCTAATCTACATCAATTGGTAATTTATTCATAACTTGCTAATATCACTGCAGACTATTGGATAGTAAGGGGGAAAGTATAAAGCATATAAAGTAATTCATAGTATGGAAAATGTGGATAGAGGGAAGTTTTGATCCTTTTCCCATAGAGAGTCATCCATTGAACTTAAATACAAGTAGTCCTCAACTTACAACAGTTCACTTAATGACTAAAGTTACATCAGCACTGAAAAAAGTGACTTATGGCTGTTCTTCAAACGTATGATCATTGCAGCATCCCCATGGCCACATGATCAAAATTTGGATCTTTGGCAACTGCCTCATATTTATGATGATTGCAGTGTCCTGGGGTCACCTTTTGCAATCTTTTGCCAAGCAAAATCAGTAGGAAAGTCAGATTGACTTAACAACCAGGTTACTGATTTAACCACAGTGATTCACTTAACTGTTTGTAGCAAGAAAGGTTGTAAAATGGGGCAAAACTCACTTAACAAATGTCTCACTTAGCAATAGAAACTTTGGGCTCAATTATTGTCGTAGATTGAGGACTACCTGTATAGGGAGATTTCTTTACTTAATGGATATTTACATGGTAGAATTGAGTTTCAAATAAAACTGATTTCGTTGTTTGGTTTGGTTTGGTTTGGTTTGGTTTGTTTGGATTTATATGCCGCCCTTCTCCAAAAGGACTCAGGGCGGCGTACAACATTAAAAAACACACATCCCAAAAGTTAAAAAAGATTAAATCCATATCCAAAAAAACAAACCGAATTTAAAAAAAACAATACATTTAAAATAAGTCTTGGGTGACATCTGTGAAAAAAAATTCAGGTGCTCAGGCATGAAAATGTGCTGCTCAAACACTATACTTTTCCGCTCACACTGAAAAAAAAAATTAGAGGGAACATTGGTAAGAAGGCTAACTGGCTATTTTGTGGATTTATTTATTTATTTAAGTTTATTTATTAACTGTATATGCTTCCCCATCTCACAGTTGAAACTGAATTAGCTGATCCTGCCCTGAATCCTTGTTTTGTCTTTGTTATGGCCAAAGCAAATAAGAATTGTGCAGTTGCTGAAGCTGGAGTTAACTATTCATTCACATATTTTCTCATTCACTGCATTCAGGTTCCTTCTTTGCCTTGGAATGCAAGTTTTAAAAATGGTTAAAATATATTTGAAGCAATTTCTGAAAATTGGTCTTCAACTCTGGCGAATTCAATGAAAAAGATTTATGTATCTTTTATCTCTTTAGGATTTAATTTTGGAACCCATAAGTAAAGATGACATATGAGTTATAGCCTGATTTTTAACCAAAGGGTAGAATGGGAGGACAGGGTTAGGAGACGGGAGTGAATTCTTATGTTTCCCATGGAGAGCCCCTGTTCAAAATCACCCAACTCGAAGCTGCTGTTATTTATTGAAGGGAAAATGTACAAGCATCACAATGCAGCTGTTAAGTTACAAAAGAGAATAATGCAGCATAAAATTAAACAGAGAAAAAAGTGTCATTCTGGCACTATAATCTTATTCTAAAGGTTCCCTCTTCCAATAGCTGCTTTTAGAAAAAGGAATACTTTGGAAAATTGGATTATTTTTCTGTAGATTATATATGGGTTGGCTTTTTTTATTGTTTCTTGGGCTTCGGTGCAGATAGATATCTGGCAATCTAAAGCTCATTTATAACCTTTTAAACTGTGTTTTGGCATTTCAGGTTGGCATCACTCTCTTCACTGTTTCTCACAGAAAATCACTTTGGAAACACCATGATGTAAGGCTTATTTTATTTACCTGTTGTTTTTTTCCTAATGCATAAAATCCATTTGACATTATCCATGTCTGATCAGGAAATAAGACCAACTTGGTATGTTATTCCTGGATAGGTTGAAAACAACATGCATAGGATCTCTTATTATCTGAATTAAGGGGCATAATCAAACAGAAAACTTACTCTTTAAATATTTGGGTCTCAAAGCATAAAGTTTTAAGCCTAGGAATTAGCTTGAAGGCATTATAACGCTTTTAATAAGTATAGGAAGTCCCCAGGTCACAAACCTCCCACTTGCAAGTCACTTCTAGATTACTAACAACAACTACATTGATTCATTTAACAAGAAAGGTTATGAAATGCAGCAAAATTCACTTCACAAATGTTTTGCTTAACAACAGAAATTTTGGGCTCAGTTGTGATCGTAAGTTGAGGACTATGTGTATATAGAAACCCAAGATACAGAGTCAACCTTAACGTTATCAGCAAATTGGGAATCAGGATTGAATTTAAAGAGAAGTCAAATCCAGGGAGCAGCACTACCAAAGAACCAGCTTTGGCAGTAAAATCAGCTGATCATTAGCAGGAGAGAAAAATCCTCCTATTGTTCAGCAGCCCTCTTGGGGGAAGTCTGCTCGGAAATTGAATTATTTTTTAAATGAATTTACATACCGTATAGCACTTACTTTTGCATAATTTTATTATAATATGTATTTTGGTAACATTTTCCTTGGTTTTGCTCTTGAATTTTCCTAAACATAAACATTTTTTTACCCTTATGAGTCTCTTTCAGATTTACTTGTCAGGGTTCCAAATAGCATCCAAAATTAAATCAGAGTCCAAGGCAAAGTATTCCTAAAGTTCCAATTTATTAAGAGAGCCATGTTGGCACATCTGCGAAAACTCGAACCTGAAGGCTTCCCGGTTTTCCCACCCAGTTGAAACTTCCAGATCTTGCCCTCACACCCACAAGTCCATCACATGGTCCAATCTTCTCCACTGCCATTCTGGCAGCTTCTACCCATCCAATTCCAGTCAGGTGCAAAGACAAAGGATGACCTTGGCTTTCTATAAAAAATGTTGTTATGGCTACATATCATCTAACTCCGTAAAATCCCCCCTCCCGTTTTCCCACAATAAAAATGCATAGTAGAATAATAGAAGGTGTGGTAGGCCTGAGGTCCGAAAGAAAAGAAGAATAGCAGCCTAACATTATTTCTTTTTCATCATTTTCCTTTATTTTCCTAAGAAATAGGGTCACCATTCTTATCATCCACCCTTTAAATAGATTAATGATTTACATTGGCTTGAATGTTCACTGGAATGTCCCACATCAGTTGTTTCTGCCTGTCTTATAAGAACTAATAGAGTTAGAAATGCTTCAGATATCATCTGTTAAACCAATATCATCATCTTATGGGATCCAGTAGACAAATAATTTTCTTTGTCACTACACCTGCCTTTTGGAACAGTTTCCTCTTGAGGTCTGTTTGATCCTAGTCTTGCACTCCTGAGAAGAACCTTAAAGAACTTGCTGTTCCCACAGACACTGTGCTGGGACATTGCATGACTCAGCATTTTGAACTCTGAGGCTGTATTGTTTAGTTCCTGTTAGTTTTTTTCCTCAGCCCTTTTTTCCCCTCAGTGCAACTCTTTTTTATGATTTTTTTTAAGTGCTCTGTATTCTTTTTAACTCTGTGTGAGCTGCCCAGAGTCATTGGCGAGTGGGCAGCCTTAGAAATTGACATTGTAAGTAAATAAATGGAAGAATTCACTACATATTTTCCCCTTATTTTTGAGTGTTAAGAGCCAGAGGTTTGCTTATATTCTGTTATAATTTTCCTCTAAATTTCTAAGTTCAGAATCATAACCATATTGTCACTGAAACTTCCTTTCAAAAGTATATCTCTATATTAGAATAGAATAGTGGAAGAATAAAGTCATAACAAACCATCACAATAAAACCAGTTTTATACTCCTCCGAACCATGTACATTTATCTCAAGGATAATTAAAGAAGATTTTCTGTATTAATATTGCACATTGTGATTGCTCATAAATATAATGAAAACGTTGTTAACAGTTAAGAGAGGTCACTTTCGTCATTAGTTTGTTGTAGTTAAGTTTTTTATATATAAATCACTTGTTTTAATACCCATTGTCTTTAATGACTATTTGAAAAATACAGGATTATTATTTAGCAATTTATGGGTTTCAATAATAAAAAGCATTGAATTCATTTTTGAAGGATAAGGCTTAAGCCACTGGTTGAATTATCATGGCCAGCAGATGGTGATCAAATGTCCACATTTTACAGAGCTCTTTTTCCCAAGGGTGATGTCTGAATATGAATTCCTCTAAATGATCCTTATCTAAACAGATGCATACTTTTCACTCTTTAATATCCAAATTTGCTGACTGTTTTCTTGTCTCCCCAGTTTTATCTTCACATGGATGGAAGAGGCAACTATGAGTTCAAGAAAATTACTGACGAAACAGTTGAGTTTGGTTCATAACCCCCATCGCCGGCCATCAACAGCCATGATTGTTAACAATACTGGACTTGGAAAACATACATTGTGGTGTAACAAAGCTACTTGACTTACTCTTAAATTGATTACTAGGAATATGATAACAAGCTGTCAGTACCTTTATTATTATGTAGAATATTACTAATTTGTGTTTATGTTGGTTTAATTATTAATATGCTCTAAGAATGTTCTTATTCTTGTGTTTTTTTTAAAAAAAATCTGCCTAAATTAAGTTGGGCTTAAATCACTGAAATGTTGGTTCATCCTGGGATGTAAACAGTCTGAAGTCAACTAATTTGACTTCTGTTTCACCATACTTCCTCTGGGGAAGGCCCTTATTAAAATTAGATTCACTACCTCTTCTGTCCCCATCAACATCCTAATGTGTCAGTTCATTACTTGTACTCTTTTCAGGATAGGATTTGTCGTATTACTGTAACATAATACAGGGCAATTGGCCTTCGTGTTAGCCATGGCTGTGGAGAGAGTCTCCTTCCAAGTGTACTGATGGGAGAAAAGCCCCTTTAGAATATCTTTGCAAAAAAATAAACTCCATCCAACATCCTCTGGCCATTGCTGGACACTACCCTTCAATCCTGTCTTTCCATTTTTTCCTGCTCAGTGCAAATAAAAGAACAATATTCCATTTGGCCTTTATATTCCAATTTCAGAAGGCCAAATAAGAGGAATGAGAATGGGGAGGGGGGTGATGAAGAAGAAAGAAATAAAATAATTTCCAAATCCTTGTCATGGAGTAAAGATCAAGGACATTCTCACTTATGAGAGGTCTGATAAGTTTGTAGTTTGTAGAATGTAGTGTGCAAGTTTGAAATGAAATGCCATACATATCTGCCACAAGGAATTGGATTTTTTCAGAGAAGGCATTTACTTACTGGACATTTTTGTACCTGGCATGTAGGTCTATAATATGTGATTTTTTTTAAAAAAAAAGGAATGTAAACTATTTAATGCCAGAGACACAGCAGTTCAGAGTCCCCAAGAAACAGTTCAGAATCTTTTAGAACTGTTTTATAGTTATTACTTGAAGAATTGTTTGGCTTCCTGTCAATTACTTTTATAAAAATGACATAACCACAACTATAAATAAGCACTTTTGAAACAAGTATGTGATAAAACTTACATACGGTGATTATAAATTATTATCCAGATTTATTGACATAGATGGGACTGGAAGATATGAGTTGGTTAATCTGGCTATGTAATTGATTCCCATTCTTCTAACAAATCTTTAAAAGCTGTGCTGTATGATGTGATTTTGTCCTTATAATATAATATCCACATGCACTTAACATGATGGCAAGCACTACATGCAAAATAAATGTGGTTGGTGTTCCCCCCTCCCTTTGCTTAAAATCAGCATTTGTTCTTAATTATTAGTCGATCATTAATTATCCCTATTTCATGGGAAATCTGGAATTTTTCAAACTTCCAAACATTTCATCAGATTTGTTATTTTTCCGAAAAGTCTGTTTCTAAATGCCATTGTTTTCATGTGTGCTGGGTAAATGGGTGGAGAGTTGGTTTAGGATAAATTATCTGAGAAATGCAAAAATGAATGTTAAATAACTACTTTCAGTTTAAATATTAAATAACTGGTTTCAGTTTGCTGCCATTTCATATTTAACAAAGAATTGCCTTTTTTTATGATTACTTCAATTTTTTTCTCTCCCTAAAAGCTGATATTGATAGTATTAGTTGATATGAGTTTACAGACAATGCATCAGGACATGTCATAATCTGAAAAATGAATTCCAAACAGCAAGAGTATGATACCAATTTAGCATAAATCAATTGCTTGGAATGGCTGTTTCAGATTGAATGGAAATCTGACGCAGGAATAAATAAAGCTCTGGTTTGAATTTGGTTGCCAGGCTTCTGGTAAAAACGTCTTTTTCCATATATGATCTTTTTCCCCCCATTTTTGTGCCGCTATTCTACAGAGAGCAGCTTTTTCAAGAAATTCCTAGGAAAAAAACTGCTTTTAAAATACATTCCTTTACAGGAAATCTGGGCTACAAGTGAGTAATAGTCAAAAATGACATGTATGTTTTTGTTCCTAACTGGAAAGCACCCTAAAGCATATAGCATCTTTTGTAGAAAATCCAGAATTGCTTAATGGCAACATTCTTCATAGAGTGGGATATTGCATTGCTTGGGAAATAGAGCTAATTGTTTACGCTGAAGACATCTCCCTTCAGCCACCACAACCCTATAAAATCTTCTCTGAATCTAGAAGAAGATTCTGAGGGATATAGGTTGTTGGGAAGAATTCCACATTCTATGAACAAAAAAGCATTTCTAGTTATGGGAAAGTCTCCAATGAATTTTATCCATTGGGCATAATTTTTTAAAATGTTATCTCTCAGATGGAGCTGATTGTGTGACAGTGACTCTTAATCAGTGATACCGGTTGATTTCCTTCAGTGCTACATGAGACCCTGATGGAAAATGGGGTTTTTAGATGACCTTCATTAAGCTCAAGCTTCATACTTATTATATTCAGAGTGCATCAAAAATCAACCTGCCCTATGAGAAAACTAGCATGAAGGTAAAAGTAACCAGAGCAGTGCTCAAGGGGATAAGAGTTGTTAAGGTTATGCTTTTCGTCTGTAATGGTTCAAAGGTTATGCAAAATGATCCACAAGTCAGCCATGATGGTCTTGTCATGGTCATGTGTTTTGATTGATACTGTTAACGATTTATTAAACTGGAAATGTTGGTATAATGCAAGAATGAAGCATCGCCATTCTTTATACCACATTTAGCCTGGTAGTATTTTGTACTGTAGTTGATCACAAGAGACTCTTGTTTTGGTGGGAAATAATTGCAGTAATTTGTTATTTTATAGCTTGTAAAGTCAATTAGAAAGAAAGGCATATGTACGATTTTTCTATATATAAGTGCCTCTGGATAATAAAATTGAAACACACAACCGAGTATTTTTTTTTCTTTTTAATTGTTATCAATGAAACATTTTTACAACTGTACACTTGATTGCCCTAGTGATTCGGCTTTCATAATTTTAGGGCTAATCCCAGTTAAAGTGAAAAATTATTTTATCATATCAAGCCTAAATTAGCAACATTACGGAGCCCAAATTTCTGTGTGTGCATGCCTGCTGGTTTTCAATTTTCTAACACAGGATCCAGTCAACAGAAGATCAGGAACCTACTGTAAATTAAATAGCTTTGATTTTGGTTCAAGGCCACTTTTTAAATCAAGTCTGATTGCAATTTGCTTGTTTTTGCTTCATGGTAAAACAAAAGAAGTAAGAGAAACTTTAAACTTGGAAAATGTATATATTATGTAGGTATGCATCAATCCAGCTGCCTTCTGCTTGCTATGAACATATTTTGCTCTAATACATCATGGTTTGTTTCATTTTATCTCCATATTGCTTGACCTCAGCCATTGAGAGTTAAACAATTGTTCCGTGTAATTTTTGAACTTAGGAGTATGTTTACAGTAAGTAATTTACAAAGGCTTTTCTGATTACATCTGTTCTACCTAGTTGTAGTTGCCAGTAAGGGGCATGACAAAAGTGTTAATTTAACACTTGGCTAAGAGTGACTGTTAAAAGGGTTTTCTTAAGAAACTGACACTTTACATCTTACGAACAACTACAGCATTGTGGCCTAAAGCTTACATAACCATTTTTCTTCTTCACACGTACCACATACACGACTACATTCCTTACATATGAACATCATCTCTTCTAAGTTGTTATGACACACACATACGCTTATGAATGCATATATAAAAGTATTATGTGAGTGTATACCATAATACATACATACACATGTATGTTTAATATAGTCCTTTGGTTTGTTTTTTTTAAACAGGAATAAGTAATTGAATTGTTTTACGGGAGAAACTTCAATCGCTTTGATGAGTTTCCATGACTCTGATCTCTGCGTAGCAAAGCTGTTGATGATATATAACTCCCATTTGGTCTTTATTACCATAATGGGAGATAAAGCAGACTGCAGAGGACAAGTTTACATTATAAATACTTGTCAGTGAACTATGCAGGGACTAAAACGTAAGTGGGGGGGGAATGATCTTTGTGGAATTAAATCAGTGACAGATCATGCAAGCAGTTTTCGAACATAAAGTCCACTGTTTAGAATAGGAAAGGGGAATCAAAATTCTGATAGGGCTAGAGTCCATTTTTGAATATTGTGATCAACATGCAAACAGGTTTTGATTTAAGCACTTTTATACTTGCTATTAAAAGACATCAGTAGTACATATGGATTTTTTTTTCCAGACAACACATTCATGGCATGTTAAAGTACTTGTCATTCATGTCTGTTCAAAGGCTTTGTTTATTATAATGGAGCAGTTTCCCATTCATTTTAAAAACCTTGCTTGGCAGATTATCTACTGGAGTTGGAAGAGCCAAGCGTAAAATTCTCTTGATCCTCCGTCTCGGGGGGGAAAATGAAAAGTGAAAAAATGGTTTTAGTTCTCTGTTCACTTTATTAAACACACCATGTTTTCCCCAAAATAAGACAGGGTCTTATTTTCTTTTGACCCCTGAAATAAGCACTTGGCCTTATTTTCAGCGATGTTTTATTATTTTTGAGGTGCAGGAGGCGGCGAGTGTGGTTACCTCATGGCTGCTGCTGTGTTGCAATATTTTCAGGGAGGGCTTATTTTCGGGGAAGGGCTTATTTTAGCACATGCGCTCAAAAGCCCGGTTGGGTTTATCCAGGGAGATCTTATTTTCAGGGAAACAGGGTTGTAACTTTTGGGTTTTTTAATTGATATTTAAGGGAGATGTCAGACAGTTTTCTACTTCCCGTAGACTTTTATCCCTTTTAATCAAGTAATACAGCATCTTCTGATCGTCTTTTATCCATCAAAGGGGTTAGATCTGTCAATGTTCTCATCAGATCATAGCTAAGTGATCAGATTGCTCTTGGCTGAGATGAATAGGAATGATAGGAGTTGAGATCTAAACCCTGAAACTGATAATAATTAAATTGGGCAAAAAAAAATCCACTTTATAGGCAACTGTAAAAATTCAGACGTATCATCAATTTAAACCAATGCTGTTCCATGCAATATGCTCACATTCCAGACATTATTATAGAAGTACATAGTGCATACAAGTACTATGCTTTAAAGGCACAAATTGCTCAAGATATTTATGGGATTTTAGTTTCTATTGAAACTAAAACATTGACCACAAAAAATAAATATTGGATTTCAGGAGAGGTAAGTGTTACAGCTTTTATCTGTTCAGACATCAGGGAGAGGGTTACTAATAAAATTTAAAGCACTTTTCACTCAATTAGTAAGCAAGTGAAGGATGGGGGGCGGGGGAACCAGTCCTAGATTGGTGGCAGAAGTAATCTACTGTAGGAAATTGCAATCCTACAATTTGGATTACACATTGATGCTTTCCTTCCACCTGATTTAATGGCAGTATGTGCAAAAATAAACCATTCTATTTGTTTGTTTGTTTGTTTGTTTGTTGTCTAAGATGTACAAGGTAACAAGTATAAGTATGAACATGAACAAAGCAAGTAAATGCAGATAAATGGGGACAGTAAGACATGGACGGTAGGCATGCTGGTGCACTTATGCATGCCCCCTGCTACCTATGGTTTATGGTTTCTCTACCATAAATCCAGATTCCAACTCTGTCTCTATATTTTCTCTGGCAATGATACTTCAGTTTCTGCTGCTATAGCCATAATATCCACTCATCTTTCCAATATGATATCCACTATCATTTTCAAGTATGCCAATTCATTCTAGGTAAAACATCTTTCTGCTGTGAGTATAAAAGAGCAAATCTATATAATCCAACTTCTGAAGTGGTGTTATGCAAAAACAAGCAGGAAACCCTTAATCTTCTGGAACATTCCATCATTGTGAGAAAAAAAGATTCTAGAAATAATGGTTTCTTTCCACCACCACCACCACCACCACCACCCCAAAATTCACCATGTCTGTTTTTAGTGGAATACAATTTTTGCTTTTTGTTGATTAAAGCTATTAAATTTTGTTGATTAAAGCTGATTCCTCCCCCCCCCCCCAATCATTGGCGCTTAAAAACAGGAAATGCTAGATGAATGCATACTTTTAAACATACTGTGGAGATGTAGAAAGAAGACACTTGAAATATTGCACAATTTGCCATTTCAAGAAGGTTCTCCTGTTTAAAGCTTTTAACAAAACTAGAGAAGTTGTTTAAGTTTTAAGGAATTTAAGGACCCTCCCCCCCCTCCCATGAGATCCAGCATCTCCAGCAAATGAAGGCAGGATAATCTTTACTAATAACCCTAGGAATGTTAATATATCCTAGTTGTTTACATAAAAAGTTTATATTATAGATATAATAAAACTTCTAACATTACCCACATAATTTGTGGAAATTCAGATAAGCACACGTCTGTTCTAAGTACGTAGAGATTTTATGTATGAAATCTAATAATTCATATTCTGATTTTACTTATAGGAAAGATGCTTTTAATATGCATAAATGTACAAAGGATTGAACAGTATTTGGAAATTAATGGACACAATTCCCATGAATTACATGTGCCTATTAGTGCTAATGTTTTCTTATTCATGTCACCTTTTTATGAATAATTAATATGGTTTGCCCAATTCCAATTGTGTGCAAATACGTACTTCTATGTTTTGGTATAATTGAGGATCAAATCAGTATTTTTTAAGCACTGCAAAAAAAAAACCTGAGATGGTAGAGGAATATGCACATGTAAACCATAGATAATGTTATTATGCCACCTTCATAACATAAACCATCGGTGCTTTATGAGTGATGCTCATAGATGGTGTCTATATAAAACCCAAATCCAATCATTTTTAAATGATTGTGATCACATGCAATAGATACATCTTCTAGATTTCAAAATTCTAACAAAATCTCAGGGTTGCATTCCTGGGAATCCTGTTCTTTTTAATGAACTAATGTGAGGATTATTCTTAAATATTTGTTTTATATCCAGGCCTGATCATGTCTAGCATCTGAAAAGATTGCCAGTCCCTGTATCAAAAAACTGTACATGTCTCTCACTTAAATCATTATAAAACCCATGTTGACATTTATATATAATATGGATTAAGGTAGCAACTAGTATGAAATTCATAAGTGCTATATGAGATTTGACAACATGCAATCCTAAGGAGACACAAATTGTACTGTGATTCTAGCTCTCTAAGAGCTACTGTTGACCCCAAGCACTCTGGTTTCAAATAATAAATTCTTGCTGTGCATACATGTATCAGCCCACCTAAGAATTATGGTGATCAAATATCAGTTTCAGCTAGCTGGTTTTTTTTGTTGTTAGAGGATTTGCAATGTAAGAACAATTGCCCCAGGGTGCTGCAGTATTTTTTAATAAAAACACTCTTTGACATCAATATGAAGAGTAAAAGACATAGCAGTAAAAATGTTAAATGTCACAAGTAAGTCTATAATTGCTACATTTAAAAAAAAACCCAGAAGATACCAAATGAGGCATTTAAAGGAATATGGAATAAATAATTAGAAAACCCAGTGTGTGAACTTCAGGAAAAGCCAATTTTGACACCCATACATCATATTTCTAGCTCTAATTTCAGTTAATCCAACTGAAATGTTTTGGGATGCATGTCATACCTATATGTGTTTAGAAGGAAGCTGTTGTGTTCAGCCAATGATTGGTGTGGTAGTTCTAAAATGCAATACTAATTCATAACAAGGCCATATTAGTCATTTGAAAGAGATGCTTTATAGAATGCAGGAATTGTTCAAACATTAATTGTCTTATTCTAGGTTCTTATGACACATGCAAAGGTCACTCCATAGATGTACAGAGAGAATATGGTGCATCACGGCCACTTTTCCACTGAAAGAGATGCTTTGTATGCACTTTTTTGCATTTCGAAGCATTTCTCTGAAGAATTTGCACACCTTCCATTCATATAATACCATCATGTAATACAGTAACTGCGTGTGACTCATTGTAATTCAAAAGAATTATACTATAATTATACTGTAATTCAAAAGAGTTATGTACAAATCATTTAGAATTGAATAGAATGACAGCAGAAATCTACGTTACCGTTCAATCCTGTAAGACTGGAAGAATGTTCATTCTCCACCTATTATTCAGAGGACCGAAGATCCTATACCTCTATATATGGAAAAGAATTCTATTGCTGAAAGATTCATTTGGGGAAGCATATATTATATGTTTTAATGAAACATATTTTATAAAAACATATTTTATAAAATTTTAGACTTACTTTGTATGTAAAAAGAAGAGAAACCCACAAAACATGTAACTGTTATGTATGAGATACACATGATACACATGAGATATTTTATAAAATTTTAGACTTACTTTGTATGTAAAAAGAAAATAAACCCACAAAAACATGTAACTGTTATGTATGAGATACACCAGCAGTGGTGGGTTGCAGGTGGTATGCCCCGGTACAGGCGTACCGGAGCCAGCCGGGAGCACTGGATACCGTTCCAGTACGGTGCTCCAGAGGGGCCACCCACCCGCCCGAGCTCCCATACAGCACATGCGCGGCACTCCACAGAGTAGCTGGAGCGTCGCAGAAGTGCTTGAATGCATGTGTGTGCTGCGCATGTGTGAGTGAGTGCTGCGTGTGTCTATGAGGACGCTGCCAGCCCCGTTCCAACCGTACCGGTTGGAACGGGATTTGCAACCCACCATTGTACACCAGGAAAATGTATAATTTATTATTTACATGATGGAATGTACTGTCTTATCAAGTATCTACCAAGACACCTACTGTATGAAAACAATACAGCACTTGATTCTATGAAAATGTGTATCTGTATTTGTGTTATTAATCTGTATGTTAATATATATATAGTAAAATAGAATCACAAATAGAATAAGAGAGTTGGAAGGGACCTTGGAGATCTTCAAGTCTAACCCCCTATACCAGGCAGGAAACCCTATACCATTTCAGATAAATGGTTGTCCAATTTCTTCTTAAAAACTTCCAATGCTGGAGTATTGACAACTTCTGGAGTCAAGTTGTTCCACTTTTTAATTGTTCTAAATGTCAGGAAATTTCTCCTTAGTGCTAGATTGCTTCTCTCCTTGATTATTTTCCATCTTTTGCTTCTTGTCCTGCCTTCAGGTGCTTTGGAGAATAGATTGACCCCTCTTCTTTGTGGCAACCATTAAGCTATTGGAACACTGTCATCACATCACCCCGAGTCCTTCTTTTCTTTAAACTAGACATACCCAATTCCAGCAACCGTTCTTTATATGTTTTAGCCTCCAGTCCCTAATCATTTTGGTTGCTTTTCTCTGCACTCTTTCTAGATTCTCCACATCTTTTTTATATTGTGGCGACCAAAACTGGATGCAGTATTCCAAGTGTGGTGGCCTTACTAAGGCATTATAAAGTGGTCTTAACACTTCATGTGATCTTGATTCTATCCTTCTGTTTATGCAGCCTAGAACTATGTTGGCTTTTTTGGCAGCTGCAGCACACTGCTAGCTCATATTTAAATTGTTGTCCACCAGGACTCCAAGATCCCTCTCACAGTTATTACTGTTAAATTAATACATTTAATTCATATATATGCTTCCAGTGCAATACAAGATGCTTATTATTTTTTGAAAGCCCTCATGGCATAAGACCTGGTTATTTGAGGCAGACTGCCTGTCCCCCATGATATCTGCTTGGCTGATTCAATCATGTGTCAGGTTTGACACATTCCAAGTTCCTTTACTGGACCAATGTTATCTATTGAAATACTGGAAGCCCATTTTTTCTGTAGCAGCACTACCTTCAGGAACAAGATTCTCCCTGAGATCCAAATACCACCACCACCACCACCCAGCTGTTGTTTAGAACAACCTTGAAGACCTGGCTCTTCACCCCAATATCAGGGAGTGAGACCGCCTACTTTATTGCACCTGCCATATTTTATCTTTATTGATTTTATGGTGCTTATTAATTGTATGAGCCATCCAAAGTCAATGAGAGTCAGGATGCATGCAAGTTTAATAAATCATCATCATCTTCATTATTATAATCTAATTTCCTTTTGGATTGGCAGCATTATGCAAATCATGGGAAAAGAAATTAAAAGAAGGTAAAAGAAAGGGAACGAAAATCAATTTTATACTATTAATTATAATACCACATCTTTCTATCCTTGCAAACCACCCTTGCTTCCATCGTCTCCATACACTGATTCATACAGTCCCTCATGTTTTGTCCTTTCCCCATCAACTCCATCTTAACATTTCTCAATTTTTCCAAGGTTTGACTTACAATTTCTGATTCATGCTCAAAAAGGTATATTAGATATTCAAATATAATGTCTCTCTAAATGGGTAAATTATGAATAGCAGTTCTTCAGTGGATCGATAGCATGAGATCTGGATGTTTCCCACAGCACTGCTAGCTTCCAGAAAGCACTAAGGACAATATTCCACATCCATCCGTCCAATTATTGCACAATAATGATTCTTAGAAGTATATTATTTTTTCAGTGATGATGATCCATATGTTGCTGAACTACAACTCCTAGCCTCATTTGCTATTCTTCAAATTACCAAGAATGCTGATAAAAATAATAGTTCAACATGATTTTTAAGAGCAGAAATTCCTGATTCTTGTTCTATTCCCAGAAATTTTCGCACCGGAAGGGATTGCGGTATGTGTTACTTTTGCCAGAAAGTGGAAAAATGACAGACTCTGGAACAGTCTCAGCATTGGAAGGCTTCCACAACCACAACCCTCAAAAATGAATGTTGTGGCCAAAAATTTTAGGAAATTGTTAGGGGTGGTGGTGGAGCTGTTAAGGGAAGGCTGCTGTCAAGTCGACATCCTCTACATTCCAAAATCCAATATTCAAGGAAAACAGTGTGAGTTCTATATCTTTGAAGGAGCTCTGGCTAACACTAAGGGATCTATATAGTTCATTAGCATTTTAATTGTTTCTTCTGTTGTCACACTTTTTAAAGTACGTTGAATGGAATATACAAATATAATGAAATCCAATAGCAGTCTGCAAGATTTTAACGTGGAAAGGAAGGACTGAAGGAGAATGCTTTCCCCCAAAAGCATCAGAAGACATTAAGCTTCATTTTTAATGGGAACTTGTGCATAATATTATAAGAATTACTGCTGCAACAGAGGTCTGCTTCAGTGGTGTACTAGTTTATCTGTAATACTCTGTTTGTAACATAAGTATGAAGTACTGATACAGCACTTTTCTTTCATTCCAGTTTGAAAAAAAACATGTCCTCGTAAGTTTCCCAAAACATATGCTATCCTCCAGAGGTGAGCTTCTGGGAGTTTGCAGGGGTTCGGGAGTTCAGAGAACCCCCAAATCCAACTCTTGGCTAATGCCGCCAACCCCTCCCTTTCCGGGAGTCCGGGCCCATTTTGGATGCAGGTAAGTGCAGGGTGTGTGCGGAGACTCAAAGAGGGTAAAAAATGGGCCTCCAGAGCCTGGAGAGGCTGTTTTCGCCCTCCCAGAGGCTCGAGAAAAGACTTGGGAGCCCAGGGAGGGCAGAAATCCCCCCTGCCATGGTGCAGGAGGCCAACTAGGCCACGCCTACCATGGGCATGCCCACCCAGCAACCAGGCAGAGAATCCCTTGCTAAAACTTTTTAAGCCCACCCCTGCTATCATCAAACATAGGAGTCTGTGCTGCTGGAATTTACAGGAAAGGCCAAATCTGGGTAGTCCATTCTGAAATGCAATCAATAATTAGTTCAAAAGTGATTTGTTTCCTTGTCAAAAATAGCAATTTCGGATATTTGTTTATTGTGCTAGACTGGACTGGATGCACTGGAGAAGAAAGTGATGGAATGGAATGTATGACTGACCTTTGGGAAAGAGGGGGAAAGATGCTTGCTTAGGAAACAATCTGACAAAAGAAGGCAGAGTCCTGAAGGACTTAAACTATCCAAGAAAGAAACTTAGGAAGGATCTGCACTAATTGATCAGATGGTTAAAAATGGCATTGCAAAGTTTTTAACTTCAAATTTGAAACACTGAAGTCAGCCTCCCCACCCCACCCTCCCAGAAGCAAGCCAGACAGGAAAAACTACCAGACAACTAAATTTACTTTATTAAAATGCTAAATTAACAGAATTTTGCAAGTCTGAAGGTACAAACATTCTACCTGAAACCATCTGATAAATTTGGGTGAGTACTTTCTACATTTTTTTATCTGACCATTAAATCCTTGGGCTCTTCTTTCTCTTGACTTATTTCCTAAGCAGCATTTATTTCCCCAAAGTCATCCACACATTACACAATTAAAACAAGTGAACAGAGCACGCTGTGTGAAAAAACAGATCAGTAAAAAAAATAAATTGTATTTGGTTTTGGGGAAAAAAGATGTGCTTATAAGAGAAATGTGCTACATAGTAAAGAAAGCATTAAATACAATACTGGATACAAAATTAGTTTCCTGCGCATCTTTCTTTTAATACATTTTAAGGAAAATGAGCAACTTATTTCAGTGTCTTATGTAACATGTTTGGTGTGGAGTAAAATCAATAAAATGTTTGAAGTAAAATGAATAAAAATCAGCTGGATGATGTCATGCAGGAGAGAAAGCAGCTCCTCAAGATGTGATAAATGAGTCATTTGTGGTTTTAAACACTATAAAAGGACACACAATGAGAATAAATTCATAGTAGCACTTTCACTTCAACATTTTACTGATGCATTTACCTTATCATATTAATTCTACAAGGTGGTCTTGATTTGTAACACCTCCATCTTTTCCTGTATTTTCCTTACTTTATTTTATTTTATTTTTTTAAATATGGGGTTAAGAAAGGAAAGTTGGAATGGCTCCCCAATTACTTTTGTTTAAGATAGCTCTCGATTTAGAACTAAAATTGACCCTGGCAATTCTGGTTGTAAGTCATGAAGATCGTAAAGCAGATCATCACATGACCGACCTGATATTATGAGGTTTTTTGTAATGGCTGTTAAGCAAACTCTTTGGGTGGGGTTTTTTGGAGTTTTTTTTTTTGAAATTGGAAGCAAACATCGGTTTTCATCAAAAACATTCATAAGTTGTAATAACATGACCTCAGATGCTGCAAACTGTCACAAATACAGGCCAGTTGCCAAGCCTCTAAAAAATGACCATATGAATGGTGGGCATGGGGGGGGAGTGGTCAGAATTTTGAATACGTTCCAACGCGTCCTAAATTACATTTTGGGGGAATTCGTTGTAACTTCTAATAGTTGCTAAGTGACCAGTTTTAAGTTGAGGACCACAGAGAGGAGGGGGTCAAGCTATTTTCCAAAGCACCTGACGACTGGACAAGGAATAATGGATGGAAACTGATCAAGGAGAGATTCAATCTAAAAATTAGGAGAAATGTTCTGACAGTGAGAGCAATCAACCAATGGAACAGTTTGCCTTCAGAAGTTGTGGGAGCTTAATCACTAGAGGCTTTCAAGAAGAGATTGGACTGCCATCTGTCAGAAATGGCATAGGGCAGTGATTGCAAATCTTTTTTGGCTGCCATGCCAAAAGCGGGAGGAGCCCGGGGGTCATGCACCAGCATGCCACACCCATAATGCTATGCGCCCTTCCTAGTGTGCACGCATGTGCACAATCAGCAACACACACACACCCCTTTTGCCACGGTTTTTCCACCTTCCCCAGCTCCAGAGGCTTTCTAAGAGCCTGGGGAGGGCGAAAACAGCCTCCCTGCCCCCCACCCGGATGCCCTCCAGAGGCCTCAGGAGCTTCCCTGAAGCTTCCGGAGGGCAAAAAAAGGACCTATGGGGAACCCAGAAGTTTGGGAATGGTGACTATTTGTCAATAGGGCCACTTTTCGACCTCTGGAGCCTTCAGGAGGCTTCCCTGAAGGCTCCGGAGGGCGAAAATCGGCCCGACGGACAAACCGGAAGTCATCATTCCCGAACTTCTGGGTTCCCCATAGAGCCGATTTTTGACCTCTGGAGCCTTCAGGAGGCTTCCCTGAAGGTTCCGGAACGCAAAAAAAACGGTCCTACAAGCAAACCAGAAGTCCGTTCCTGAATTTCCAGTTCGCCCATAGGGTCGGTTTTTCTGAGTTTTCTGTGACAGATAAGATCAAACATGATGATAGATGGAAAAGCTTTAGCAATAAAGAAGGACTCTCCAAAAGTGTCATGAGCAACTTAACCTGATCCATCACGATGGAACCCCGTGAGCATTTTTTCTATTCTTCCTGTTCAAGCCCACAATAAGCAGTTCCAGTACTACAAACTTTGTGGATCCCCGTGATCTACAGATTGTTAAAAGCAGTAAATTTATTTCTTATAAAAACTTCATAGGAATTGAAACAACAAAATTAATTTCGTTGGGGTGGAGGGGATGAGAAATGTTACACAAATTAATTAACATATGCTTGGTTGATTCTAAACGGTGCAAGGCAGTTGCTGCAAAACCCATTGCCCAATGTAGGCTATCTAGAAGATTTGTGGCTATTTAAATTAGTTGATATTTTGGATTAAAACTTAATTTTACTGCTACCATCTAATCATTACATTAAATGTTTTATGTTGGGAATGCTATCTAGATGAAAGGGGTAGAATAAACATTGTACTGCATGTCACATGTACAACGTCATAAGCTTTTTATTCAAAATAGTCACAAGAAACCACATTCCTCGTTAAGCTCTTAATTACATTCCTGACATACCTTTTGGCAGCCTGGACTTGTTCAATGACCTTGTTATAATGTATGATACCAGTTGACCTCCCAGGTTTCTAAATAGGATCTTAATGTTTATAAATACGTAATGTTTATAAATTACTTATTTGTACCATGCTAGCATTATATATATGTACTTCTCCACTTGCAAAAAAAAAAACCCAATAACCTCACAACATAGTTATACTTTCTATATAAAGAACTCTTTACAACACAGAACACAAATAGGAATTATAGGAGTATATTCTACATTTCAAATAGAAAATGTTCTATGAATTTTAAAAATCATCAGTAAACCATGGTTGAATATGTTTCTGTCTGATGGTGGAGCTAAGATTTTGTGTTACTAGCGAATTCATGTTGGCACACTTGAAATGTATTTCTGCAAGTGATTGTATGTATTTTACAGTACAGAAATGAACAGGAGCACAAACAATTCGTGTGTTAAAAGAAATCCTAATTATGGTACTTAATGGGAAAATATTTTTCTCCTCTAATTTCTCAGTTAATTTTGTGGTTTTAGCTGTCAACGTGACAAGTTTTAAAATGTACAACGACATGCCCATTTTTAGCCAGCATGGGCAAAACATTTGATAATAAAAATCACCGAATGCCCCAAATCAAGAAACGTACATCTGTAGTCCCCATTTACCTTTATTATATTAAATAAATTAATGCAATAAATACAAATATACTTTCATTCATAAAAATCATAAATATAGTACCATGAAGAGCCTCAATTCACACCACCTGTATTTACAGTTATACAGAATTATTAAAAAGTTAAGATTTCTTTCTTTCCAGCAGTTAATTACTAATACATATTTAAAGTGCTAAGTTCTAGCAATGGCAGCCAGCAACATGTTACCGGCTGAAATAGTTGACACAGTTTTGATTAAAACAGAATCATTATTTAACAGTTGTTGCCAGATATCTGCCCAAGAAAGGCATTTCTGAACCACGTCCATGGTCAATGGTCAAGTTCAGCTCAAAGGAATCTTTTCCTTTTTATCAGTTATTTTCTTGCAACATATTCTAATATTTAAGCGCAATTTGTACCATACCTTTTATGCAAAATCAGATTACTAAAAACCCATTCGTATAGTATTATCACCACTTAATGTACCCAGAACACCCAATCTAAAAAGATGCTATCAATAGTGCAGTAGAAATGGTAACATTTCATCATAGGTAAAGGTAAAGGTTCCCCTCGCACATATGTGCTGCTCATTCCCAACTCTAGGGGGTGGTGTTCATCTCCATTTCAAAGCCGAAGAGACAGCGCTGTCTGAAGATGTCTCCGTGGTCATGTGGCCAGCATGACTAAATGCCGAAGGCGCAAGGAATGCTGTTACCTTCCCACCAAAGGTGGTTCCTATTTTTCTACTTGCATATTTTATGTGCTTTCGAACTGCTAGGTTGGCAGAAGCTGGAACAAGTAACGGGAGCTCACTCGGTTACGCAGCGCTAGGGAGTCGAACCGCTGAACTGCTCACCTTTCTGATCAACAAGCTCAGCGTCTTAGCCACTGAGCCACTGCGTCCCTAACATTTCATCATTTATGTCAGTTAATATATTTCAAACAGTTCTCATTGTTTTAACAGTGAAGTTAAAACAGGAGTTTAAAATAGTGTTTTAAAATCAGATGTTTCACAGAAACCATAAAAGTCTGTACAACGAAGAGTCAGTTATTATTGCTTCCAGAGAGGGTTCCCCCCACCCCATGGCATCATTGTAACATTAACGCATATCAAGCCTTTTGCTCAGTCAGGGCTGAGTGTTTAGTCCTTACAAATTTGGAGGCATATTTTCTTTTTCTGATGATCTGCTCTTTGCTTTTTTGCACTTCCATATCACCACGGGTAAAACAATAATCAGAATGAGGACTCCGACAGCAGCAGCTACTATTATGATGATTTTGTCCCAATCAAGAGCTGGAAAGAAGACAAATGCAACGTCAGTTGAATTAGATGCATTATTTATCTGAACTTTTCCTTGACTGCAGCTATTCTACATTAATGAGGCATTAAATGGTGTAATAAATCCAAAGCATTCCCTTCCAACTAGGAGATAACATTCTAGAGGCACTGGCATTCTGACAAAGCTTGTGTAGAAAAGTAAGTGGATCCGAATAATAACCTTAGCTTAACAAACTAGTGTAGGTGTTTAGATAAGAAGGATTATTATACCCTGAGATATTTTATTTGGTCCGAATACTTCAGACCAAGATCTGTGATCTGTGATCTTTCTGAATATGGAATCATAGATCTGTGATCTTTCTGAATATGGAAATCTAAGAATTTCCTTAATTCTTAGAGGAAAAAAATAGTTGGTGCAATCCATATGAAGCAACAAAATGAAAAAAAAATTATGACCATCCCTTGTGCAATCTGAGCAAAGTGAGTCACAAATCTTCATACACTTAATGGGAAACATGTATGACATCACATAATACATACCATCCAAGTCTTCCCTCTGGATACTGGTACATTTTATACCGCTTTTTTGACTTTTCTGGTTATTTAAGCGGCTTGGAATATTAGCCTCAACGTAGAAACAATAGCTCTTCCCTTTATCAACATCAACTGCAAATTGATTAGTTTTTGTCTTTGCTATTTTCTGAAAAGCAACAAAAAGATTGTTTAAAGAGTTGTCTGCAAATATTCCAGTTCTCCACACTGCAAATTATAATGGACTACAGGTAGTCCTCGACTTACAACAGTTCGTTTAGTGACCATTCAAAGTTACAATAGCTCTGAAAAAAGTGACTTACGACTGTTTTTTTAATATTTACAACGTTGCAACATCCTCATCTTATGCGATCAAAATTTGGATGCTTGGCAACAGGTTCATATTTATGACCGTTGCATCATGGGATCGCCTTTTGTAACCTTCTTACAAGCAAAGTCAATGGGAAAGTCAGAGTCACTTAGCAGCCATATTACTCACTTAACAACTGCAGTGATTCGTTTAACAATTGTGGCAAGAAAGGTCATAAGATGAGGCAAAATTCACTTAACAAATGTCTCAGCAACAGAAATTTTGGGCTCAATTATTGTCACACATCTGAGGATTATCTGGCTACCTGTACTGAAGTAACAGCAGTATGTGTATGATTATTGCTATTAATACAAAAATTAACATAAAGGTTTTCAAATATATTACAGGTAGTCCTCTACTTACAACCCTTCGTTTAGGCACTGTTCAAATTTATGACACTGAAAAAATGACTTATGAACTGTTGCAGTATCCCCATGGTCACATGATCAAAATTTGGGTGCCTGGCAACTGGAAGGTATTGATGTTGTAGTATCCTGAGGTCATGTGATAACCATTTGTAACCTTTCCAGCCGGCTTCCGACAAGCAAAGTCAATGGAGGAAGCCAGACTCGTTTAAGGACTGCATATTCACTTAACAACTGTGGCAAAAAAGTCATAAAATGGGGCAAAACCTACTTAACAGCTGTGTCAACTCTGAAGCAAACCTGGCTGAAGCCATCTTTAGCCGCCTCATACTTGCCACGAACTTTGGAGGGGGGGGAGGGAAATAGATAGGCTGACTAGCAGTCATAACAAAAAACTTTCTCATGGGAATCAAGGTCATCCCAACAAGTGAAGAAGAAGAGGAATGACCAAGAAATCCGCCAAACATCGTAATTGGACAATGTGACCGGGGACATTTGGGGAGTGGAACAAGTGCACTTTTAGTTATGCTGCAAACACGGGAAACCTCTCACAGTTGGCTTTCACAGTCTGTGCTAATATGATGCGTGTAATAAACATGTTCTTTGAGGAATCTATATACCTCAGAGTTCTGCTTTTGATGGGCACAATAATCGGAACGCTGACAAACTGTCTTGCTTAGCAATCAAAAATTTGGGCTCGGTTGTGGTCATAAGTCAAGGACTAGCTGTAATTATGCTTTTTTATTTATTCCACTCAACTTTATTGTTGACCCCACTCTACAACAAAAAAATGTCAACCAGCACAGAACTATGTTTTACATTCAAATGAGTTTTAAAAAGCAAGTGTTAATGCTGACCAGCAAAAGTTAAACGTTCTTAGAAACTAGATTCTCACCTTGCCCGTGCTCTGATCCTTCCAGTAGTACAACAGGTATTCCAGATCATTTTTGAATATGGCCCTGATAGTTTGCAAGGTATTATTAACTCTATGCGGTATTAGTGGATCGGCTACTTCCACTTTCAGAATTTCATCTTTTTGTTCAAAACGTGTTACGGTTGGCATTCCAAGCTCAGCTAGAAAAGAAGCATGACCAAGTTTGACTTTTTAAAAAAAAATAATGTAAAAGGAGTACACAACTAATGCTATTATTTTCAAAAGGTGCTTGTAAGTCTTGGGCAAAGAGATTGTATAGAATGGGGAGGAACAAAAAAAAGGAACATCACCCTTTTTTTAAATCAGCTGTCATAAATTGGGGGAAAATGCATTACAGTTCTAACTGCAAACACTTATTTATTTATTTCTGAGCGGAGATTATTTGGGGGGGGGGTAAATTTACAATGGCTATTATAAAAATATAGCATATGACTGAAGCTGCATAAGATGTGTTTGCGGGCCTTTGAGTCATTGTTGATTTCTGGTGACTACCTGAACAAGTCCCTTCTGTTTTCTTGGCAAGATTTTTCAGAAGAGGTTTATAGTTTAGGCACCAGGCTAGAAACTGGGAGACCATGAGTTATAGTCCCCCCACCACCACTTAGACACAATGCCGGTTGTGGGCGACCTTGGGCCAGTCACTCTCTTTTGGCCCTAGGAAGAAGGCAGTGGCAGCCTCCATCAATACGTCAAAATGAAACAAATGATTAAATCTAATGATTTGTTCCAACTGAATAAATTACCTTTCATCCCTTTTAGCCTTTTATTAAATGTTGGGAGAGCCATATGTTATACAGGTAGTTCTTGACTTATGACAACTTAGACCAATGGGGTAGTTAAGCAAGACATCCTATGAATGTACTTAATTTTACAGTCGTTAAGGAGTCTGAAAACTCAATTGACATTGCTTGTTGGGAACTGGCTGGGAAGGTCACAAATTGCAGGATACTGCAGCCGGTCATATCGGTTGCCAAGTGCCTGAATTGTGATGATGTAATTGCAGGTGTGTGATGTGACAGTTGCAACTTTGAGGACAGGTCATAAATCACTTTTTCCAGAGCTGTCATAACTTTGAACCTTTGTTAAATGAATGGCCGTAAAACAAGGACTACCTCTATGTAAAATATTCAGTCTCTCAAAACTAAATTACAAAAATGAACGATTAACAGGAAGTACTGCCTTCCTATAAATCTTTTTTTTAAAGTCTGTATACCTATTCTTCTTTTCTATGTATAAATATATCGAAGATAGTGGAACATATATCATATTTATCATACTTACTTTGTTTGTAAGGTACAAACTCTGAAGAAAATTGGTATGGAGGTAATTCAAAATTATCCTCATCGTATGGTATTTCAGAATATATGCGTGCCTTGTACGTATCTTTTAAATTCTGAAGTATCACATTCGTAACATCACATTTAGTTTCATTGGTATGAATGCATACTTTTTCTCGTCGTAAGATATCCCTATAAAGATTAAGATCAAGAATGTAAAGCAAACATTTTATGCATATATCAGAAGAGTAAGACTGTTATACATGCATTCCTTGCAGTGGTCAGAAAAAAAATGGATATCATCCCGGCCAGATACAAAAATGTGTACTTTAATCCATATAGTCAAAATGCAAAATGTTACATGTTTCAAGGTCAGCAGTAATCTTGCCCATGTTAATGAGATAAACAGTGTAACTAGGAAAACTATAAAAATATGCCCTTGAATATTTTGTACTGCTACAATAAAAAAAACACAACTGCTTTCACAGCAGACTTAGAAGTACTGAAAAATGCAATAATTTAGGACATGTAAAATTATGGGGAATTAAAAAAGTTAATGAGAGAAATAAAAATAAAATAAAACATATAATATGAAATTAACTAGCCTACAAATAAATTTATATAGAAACTAAGTACACTAAAGAAATATAGTAACAATCTCTACTATAATTAGATTCAATGAACCTCAACCTTTGATATTTAATCAAAGCACTTCCCTCTGAAACTCCAGATCAGAGTGGTTGTTTATTTCAATCTGGGCCCTATGTCTGTGCATGTGAAAGATATAAACAGAAGACACCTTCTATAAGTTTGAAGCACACAGCTGATTCAACACTTGAAGTGATACGATTTAATTTTACCCCTAAAATTGGAACAGTTCTAGGGGACATACCATAGGAAGGGTGAAATTAAAAATTATCTAGGGAGACCTTTAAGAAAATTTAGATGAGAAAGTATTGGATTTCTTCTTTCAACAATATACACTTATTAAATGTTTTATGTAAGCAGGTATGCTTCAAATTATAGTCTTACATGAAATCAACAGTATTAATTTTAAGTATCAATTCATGTCCAATATTAAGTTACATCATGGAGATGTTTTTTCATATATGTATTCTTGTTATTTCTCAAACTCCTCCATTACAACAGATGAAATACAGATACCTAAGGAAAGGCATGGTTGTGCTTCCAAACATTAACTTACCCGTCCATTTCAACTGTATAAACATAATCAACGGGCTTTGGATCCCAGTGGAGCAGAGTCTTAAAATTGATTGATGACCAAGTTATGTTTACAGCTGTCTTTACTGCAGAGCTACCTGTATGAAAATGTATAGAGAGGAATATGACTTAGGGGTTTTCCCACATATTACAATATTCTGTGTGGACTGTTGAATTGTTTAAGGCACTAACAATATTATAAACACAATAATTGATCATGTTTTTTTTTAAAAAAGTCTGATTGAAATTGGAATATAAGTCAAACCTTCCCAACCTGATATCTTTCTAGGAGGTGGTCTACAAACTGGCATGAGTTCTCAGCAAACCAATCCATAGTGGCTAGGTATTTTTTAATATATTTTTGTAATCCCAATTATTTTTATTTCCTCCTATTTTCTTCACAACAACCACCTTGTGATTGACCCAAAGCCTCCCAGATAGTTTTCATGCCTAAAGTGGGACTAGAACTCACCCTCCTAGTTGCCAGCCTGGTGCCTTAAATCACTAGACCAAACTGGCTCTCATTGCAAAGGTTGCAGGAATTATAGTTCATGTGGTTTAATTTGTATAAATCCACAATTTAAAAATGAGATATATTATTTCCTCATGCAGCAGAGGTCTCCTTGAATCAACAATTCAGACAGGCTGTATCTGTATACTATGCATAAAGCAGTCTTCTATAATCAATAGATTGTAACTCATAATCTCCTCTAACTTGTCCATTGGGCTATAACCCAAAAGATGCAAAAATTTAGAGAATATTTAGAATATCTAAGAGATTCTGCATTAGTACCAACACATTGGTTAGGTTCTTACATGGTGTTTAATCCTGCATAACAAAGTAAGCATGGTAATGGACACTTCACATTATGCATATATGGCACTGCTGCTACATAAGCTGCCTTTGTTGCCTGGAATCTTCTGGATGCAATTCAAGGTGTTGGCCATCACCAGAAAACCCTTCATGGCAAAGTTGATTATCTATCTGGTTATTTGAGGGACCACATATCTCCAATTACTTCCGTACATGCAGGCAGAGTGCGTGCAATCCAGTTCCTTCACACAAAGACTGCCACCTTGTGGGACCAAGGAAATATGTCTTCTCTGTCACTACCATTGGTTTCTAGTACAGTATCCCTGCTATTTTGGGGATCCAGAAGATCTAACTTGGTTGTCAGGCCTGGAACTAATGTGTTTGTGGGACCCATTGTATTTATACTACTTATTATTCTGACTATTTTAGTAATGATTGCCTGACATATGTATGTATGTATGTTTTTAACCAATTTTTTTAAAAATGTAAGCTGCCCAGAGTCTAACATAGTGGGCAACTGTAAAAAATTTAACATAATAAAATTTAATATGCTGGACCTGAACATCTAAACTTATATTATTTCTCAGTGTGCTAAAGTGGTTCGTCCAAGATGCTAATTCAATGTTTAGGTTCCTATCATCCTCTACAAAGATTATCTATCCTCATGTTAGCTTAGAATGTTATATGAATCAAGATACTGTAATTTTGTTTACACTAAGTGTGTTACCACTTACCAGTTATGGTGGGCATATGAAATTTCTGTAGAAAAACTGGAAGTGGGATTTTTAGGACTATTAAATCTGCATTGTAAAGATCTGGATAATCATACAGTGCTAGCAAAGAAGTGTAGAAATGTGGAGCCCTTGGTGCTCTCTAAATTTGGTTGTTCACTTACAGATGTTTCATTAGGTGATTAGTTGACACAGTCAGTGCAAGTGAGTGTGGGGTTTGTTCCCTGTTTACTATGCAGCAGCTTTCCCTGCCAGGGTTAGGGAGGAATGGTTTTCTCCTTGGTAGTTCCTTGATTAGAGTATGCTTGATTGTTTGTCTGGTGTTTTGTTTGGTGTTAATCCTTGCTTATCTAGTTGTAGGTTGCCAAATAATGTTCTGGTCTTGTTTCTTCCTTAGATTTTTATTGTTTCTTTGAATGTTGTGTAAAAGTAAAAGGTAAGAAGGAAACAAACAGACCCGGACACATCTTTTCCGGCTGCCTACACCCAGATAAGCAGGAATTAACACTAGACAAACAATGAAGCAGAAAAGAACACTGTAATCAAGGAACTAAAGGGAAAAAAATAGATCGAGGAAACTATAGACCTATCAGTCTGACCTCAACACCAGGAAAGATTCTGGAAAAGATAATCAAGCAACAAATCAGCGAACACCTAGAAGCAAACAAAGTAATAACCAAAAGCCAACATGGGTTTGTCAAAAACAGATCATGCCAGACTAATCTTATTGCATTCTTTGACAAAGTGACAAAATTAGTGGACCAGAGGAAAGCCGTCAATATAGTTTACTTGGACTTCAGTAAGGCATTTGATAAGGTAGATCATAACCTACTACTAGATAAAGTAGAAGAATGTGGGTTGGACAGCATCACCACCAGATGGATTCGTAACTGGCTGACCAACCGCACTCAATGTGTAGTCCTCAATGGAACTGCATCTACATGGAGGGAAGTATGCAGTGGAGTACCCCAAAGCTCTGTTTTAGGGCCAGTACTCTTCAACATCTTCATCAATGATTTGGATGAGAGAATAAATGGGCAACTCATCAAATTTGCAGATGACATCAAGCTGGCCGGAATAGCCAACACTCCAGAAGATAGGCTAAAGATACAGAAGGATCTTGACAAACTTGAACATTGGGCACTATCTAATAAAATGAAATTCAATGGTGAAAAGAGAAAGGTTCTACATTTAGGCAAGAAAAATGAAATGCAAAGGTACGGTATAGGTGGTACCTTGCTCAATAGTAGCAACTGTGAGACGGATCTTGGAGTCCTAGTGGACAACCATTTAAATATGAGCCAACACTGTGCAGCAGCTGCCAAAAAAGCCAACACAGTCCTCGGCTGCATCAACAGAGGGATAGAATCAAGATCACGTGAAGTGTTAACACCACTTTATAATGCCTTGGTAAGGCCACACTTGGAATACTGCATTCAGTTCTGGTCGCCACGATGTAAAAAAGATGTGGAGACTCTAGAAAGAGTGCAGAGAAGAGCAACAAAGATGATTAGGGGACTGGAGACTAAAACATATGAAGAACGGTTGCAGGAACTGGGTATGTTTAGCTTAAGAGAAAGAAGGACTAGGGGAGACATGATAGCATTGTTCCAATATCTCAGAGGTTGCCACAAAGAAGAGGGAGTCAAACTATTCATCAAAACACCTGAGGGTAGAACAAGAAGCAATGGGTGGAAACTAATCAAGGAGAGAAGCAACTTAGAACTGAGGAGAAACTTCCTGACAGTTAGAACAATTAATCCGTGGAAGAGCTTGCCTCCAGAAGTTGTGAATGCCCCAACACTGGAAGTCTTTAAGAAGGTGTTGGATAGCCATTTGTCTGGAATGGTATAGGGTTTCCTGCCTGGGCAGGAGGTTGGACTAGAAGACCTCCAAGGTCCCTTCCAACTCTGCTATTGTATTGTATTGTATTGTATTGTATTGAACTACCAACGAGAGAAGCACACACACATGTCCAACAGTTGCAGGGCAAACTACTGTACATAAACATAAACAGAGAGCAAACTCCACAATCACTACCACCAGCAACGATACCTAGATAATGAAGCAATCAAGCTCAGGGGGCACTAAGGACTCCACAGTTCAAACCTGAGCAACATATATTCTCTTCTGTTGGAAAATATTAATTCTTTGATGCCATTTTGTAGTTGTCTCCTATATTTCATACATATCCATATTTGTGGGTCTTTCCAAGATTACTCCCTGTAGAAAAGAATATTGAACTGAAAGGATGATTGGCTCTCATGTTTATGACTTGAGAAAAAGGGAAACCTTTTTCTTTCTAAGAATGCATAATATCTCTCCTTGGGCTGCAATGATTACCATCTTTATATTCATTGAATTTATATGCTCCTCGTAGCTACACATTAGCCAGCTACATTATTGTACTATTGAACAGTTTGAAAGGTACCCTAAAGTTGCATTCCTTCTTTAGAAAACATGTGACAAAACAGTCTTTGGCAGGCTCCATAGCTCTTCAAAGCAATTATTTAGATTTTGTTTGCTTCTTGGTATTATTAGATTAAATTCTTCTTTTAAGGATTATCGTTATAACAGAGACCCTACTGTATAATGTGCTCAGAAGAAAATTATGTTTTAAATACAGGTTTTCAAAAATTTGTTCGTGAATTTACTAATAGCATGTGCAGTATGTTTGTGCAATGGTCATAAACATTTCTTATGAATCTTTACATGCATGTTAAAGCATTCCAGGTGATTAACATGAATATGTGTGTTGCCATCTTACTTCTGTCCCACCGAGTTTTTCAACCATACTGTAATAAGTGACTCTTCTGTTGTTAAGCATGCAGTGCAAATGTGGCTAACACCTCTAGTTATGTCCACATTAGTTTTAAATTCCAGTTAGTACCAAAATCCCATTCCACATTTGCATATTACATTTAATTGTATCAGATGAGAATAAAGAAGCAGCCCATTCCAGAAACCAATCTAGGGAAACAATTATGTATGAATGTACGTCTCTGCTTTTATATTGAAGATTTACAGCTTAGTAAGGCTGCACCCACTTAAACATTGATTGGGAAGTATTTCCAATCTTGAAAGACTGCAATGTCTGCAAATTTATTAACGTGGTCCAACTTTTTTGCAGGTGTTCCTAAGGTGCTGCTTTAAGCTACCTATTAACATCAGTGCACCTGTAAAGCAGCTACAAATTTTTATCAGGTACACTAACCTAAAAAAGATCAGGTTGTTTTAATGAAAGGCAGGTACTTATTATGTTTATGTGAGGCTCAAAGCACTTCCAATCATTTTTACACTACAGATAGCCCTTCTGCTTAGCAAATCATAACGTTTTTCTGGAATAGATCTATCCATATCCTGTTGATATTAAGAAACTGCATTGTTTTAATATGCCACCGTGATACTAATACAGTATTTAAAAGCGCACCAATATTGCACAGTACTTATACACATATTTAATTGCTTTCAAAATGTTGTTATTTTCCTATTGTTAATAACAGATGATAAATTTCTCACTAAACTTGCCTTCCCCTTGAAGCACAAGATGGGTGGCAAATAAACTGGATAAATAAAATACTTAATTGATATTCAGACTATAGACTTAAATTGTGCCATTTCTCTATCTGCGCTTGAACAATACACTCAGATTTGATTAGAGAACAATGTATATCCCTAACGCTTTAGTGCATTCTGAACAGAATATACATCTTGAGCCCTTCTGGTATTTTCCATACTTTTTTAATCACCCCACCCCCCAAATGTCCAGAATGATGAGCAACCTGCTCCATAGACACTTGAAAGTTTCATGGCTTTTAACTTACTCAGCTCAAATCCCTAGAGCCAGCTGTTCTTAAACTTGAGCCCCGATGTTGCACCGATGTTGCACCGCAGTCCAAATGCAAGGATGACTCCTGGCCCATTTCAAACTTATTGTTGTTGTTATTGTTATTATTATTGTTGTTGTTGTTGTTGTTGTTTTATTCATTAAACATGAAACTCAGACAACTGAACATTTTAAAATGTTATCATAAAAATAATAATAATAATAATAATAATAATAATAATAATAATAATAATAATAATAATAATAATAATAATAATAATAATAATAATAATAATAATAATAATAATAATCAAATTGCAGCTTCCTGCAATAACACCAGTGGAACAGCAAAAAACTGCGCTACTCGGAACATCTTAAATTTTAAAAAGGTACTTGGTTGATACCTAGGACGCTGGCAGCAAACCGTATCAACCATTAGCACCAGTCACTGGTATTTGCAATGCATTTTTGAATGTTCAGTTGGCTGAGTTTCATATTTAATGAATAACAATAACAATAACAACAACAACAATAATAATTAGTGCAAAACCATGGGAAACGGTGAAAGAAACCACGCGATCAAAACAGAAACTACCGATTCAGAAACATTGGCCAGGGCCAGTATCCACGAGGAAAATCCAGCCTAACCCCTCCAGACGGAAAGCAGACCTCGCAGAAACCAAGTCCAAAGGCGCGAAAAGGGGATCTCGGGGATGATGGAGGGAGCGGGGGGAACGACGGAGGAAGGGAGCGCGCACCGTTCGCTCGCTCGCTCACTCACCTGAGTCCGAGGGAAACAGAGCAAGCAACGCGCAGAGCAGCAAGGCTGGAGCACCAGGCGCCCCCGTCGTGGGAAAACACCGCCGGGCCATCGGGACTCTTCGAAGGGAGTTCACGAAACGGAGAGCAAGGTTTCGTGAGCGCGCGTGGATGTGTGCGGGTGCCTGCGAGGCAGCGGCTTTAACTAAAAAGTTGGCCGGTTCTTCCTTTTTTTATATAGCATTCCTCTCCCCCCCCCCGTCTCTTTCCCCCTCCCTCCTCCGGAAACTCTTGGGACAGACGGCGGGTGGCTTAGCCTTAGAGGCTCATTGAATCACTCAGGCGCTGGCTGTGATTCAGCTCTCACGCCCGCAAGCCGTGAGAGATGAACCGCTCCTTCCTTGTGGATTCTCCCTCGCTCGCTCTTCAGGATCTGGGTCAGGTGAGGAGCGGCGGTATAAGGGAGGAGCGGCCTCGCCTTTGGCCCAGGTACCTTAAGGTGGAGACCAGCCGACTTCGGGGGGGAAAAGAGGCCGGTGAATCGAACCTTAGGCTCGAAGGGGTGAAGCTAGCTTTCCCCCCTTGCTCCGCCCCGCGATGCGCGGGAACGGAAGGGCACCAACGGGCCAGCCACGGATCGCCTTCTGTGACGGAGGAGGAGGAGGAGGAGAAGAGCTGGGCGACAGGAATGTGGACAACGATGCTTTTTCTAACGAAGTTTAAAGAAACTACCCTTGTTGAAATCAAGAGGGTGGACACGAACCATTTAAGAAGCCCCGTTGATCTCGGTAGATCGGTTCTGAGGACACGTGGATCGAATCGCAGAACTGGAAGTAAATGGGTCTTTTTTTCCCCCCTCTCCCTGCCAATGCAACTTCAAAACCAAACGTATGGAATCAAATGTGTACCTTCGGCTTTCCATGATGTTTTTAATAAAAGATGATGCTCTGTTTCACAGCTTGGTCTTCATGGGGGAGCTATAGCTTCAGTGCAAAAAATCTTTGGTAAGAACTCCATTTGAAACGACTCTGATCTGGTGGTAACAGTTATAAACCTGACCAGGTTTATGACGCCAATGTCAAATTTTTTAAAAAAAGCAGGATTGTCTGACGTCCATGTAGAGATGATATTTCAAATACTGTAACCTCAAGATGTTTCCATGCACCAGTTGCATGAGATCCAGATGTCTGCACCATAACTACTGTATCATCAGCTCCACATAAAAATATAAGCAGATGTAGCCTGTAATCTGATGGTTCTTTCAAGTGGATCCAATGTAAAAAATCAAAGATTCTACCAAAACTCACAAAATATATCACCCGCAAATCATACAATACCACCTTCTCTAAAATGCATAGACTATATGCATTTGAGAGGTAAATTGGGACCAGTGTCAGACATTTTTTCATTTAGCTTCTCAGGAACTACTGTACCTTACTAATTTTTATTTTTTATTTTTGTATTTAGGGATTTACAGCATTGTGTTACATTTGGATGCTGGAGAAAATTGCACATATTAAATTTATCTTTGAAATGTAGCTATAGTATAGAAGGCATCTTGCTAAGAGGGGGAAAAAGAGGTAATGTAAGAAAATTCTTATCTTTCTTCCCTCTGCTACATTAATGATGATACTTTTGAGAAAAGAAAGGAGGCTAGAAGAATTTCTTGACAGTGCTAATTATACTGGTTAAAAACAACAGGTAATACTTATATGTTTATATTATGGTATTTATCCAGTTACTTTTTTCTAACTGTAGATACATGAACTGCACTAATCTAAACCATGATTGATCAGTCTACAACTTAGTCTGTTTATACAAAGCCTGTCAGCATGATTAATTTATGCTGTATGAACCCAAGCAGTTAGGCTAATTTAGCAAACACATTTTAATTAATCATGGATTAGTATCTTGTTTACCTGGTTTCTTGTTTTCAAGATTTCATATTTCATTTATAGCAAATATTTTGGCTTACATATAATGTAATCCAACTTCAGTTTGAAGTCAGGAGTGGTGTAACAAGATAACACTAGATTCCATGATAGGAAGCCTGCATTCATATCTCTGTAATATTCATATCTCTCTCTTGTGGTCTGAAGATGGAGAGAAGAACCTTAGCATACTTGTACACACTGGAACAGTGAACTATTACTCTACTGATTTCCTGAATGCAAACCTTAAGAAAACCAAGATCTGCTGGTTTTTTGTTTTCCATTGTTGCTACTTTTGTAAGTGTGTGATACAAAAATATGTCCAATATAATGATAATTTATTAAACAGCCCCTATTTTGTATTTTCCCCTCTGCAACTACTATAGAATATAAGGCAAACATGTGGCTGCTTTAAAGAAGTGCGGGAAAGTGCTATTTGCCCTCCAAAGGACATGTCTAAAATCAAATCTGAAGTGATGTATAGCTGTAGAAACTATAATAAAGTAATTTCTATTTAAACTCAAGCTTGACTTTCAGAGTTTACTTTCATGTACTTCTTAACAACAAAATAAAAATGATTTGCTATTTCCCTACTCCATGACTTCTTGTGTGCGGTTTTTGGCTAGCCTATTTCTTGATGGTGTCTTATGTAAATAGTATGTAGGGCCAGCCCTTGTTTACCTTTCTGAGAATGCCTGTAATGTTAAACCTGCTAATGATAGAGATATTGTCAGATAATATCACTGGGTGTTTACATTCTATTGAGTAGTGTCCAGATAATTTCCCATGGTGCCTTTTTAACAATATACATCTGAAATATGGGTGGGGCAGCAAGAGAAGGAGAAAACTTTCTATGTATTAATATTTGGAATAAAACATGATTATGCTAATGATAGTAGTTTTAGATAAATCTGAACTGCAAAGATGTTCATGGGATCCTACAGTTCCTTGTGCCTCCATAACAATTGGTTTAGGCAGCACTGTAAAATAGATCTGTTTTGCAGATGGCAACATTATTGGCCATTCACTATTACTTTGTTTATGTCCTTTTCATCACACAGGTTTTTTTGGGGGGGGTCACTGTTGACACCTGCCAACTGCCTTGACTGGTCTCTGCAGTTTTCTTGATAAGGTTTTTTGGAAAGTAGTTGCTTGCTTCCTAAGACTGAGAGAGAGTGACTGGTTCAAAATCACCCAGCTGATTTCGTGCCTAAGGAAGGATTAGAATTCATGGTCTCCCAGCTTCTAGCCCGATGCTTTAAATACTACACAAAAAGACTCTGTAATTACTTTGTTTAAAAGGGGTTAAAAGAAAAAAAAACTGTTCTGGGGAATTAATTGATATATCAGAAACAAGAAAATAAAGTTAAATGCTATGATAATTGTTGATCCATGTGAATAGGAAAGCACTACTATTAGATATTAGAACTACTACCGACCTCCGCTCCTTCCGACAGAAGCTTAAGACCCACCTGTTCCAATTAGCTGGCTTAACTGATTTATAGTCCCATTTTAACCTCCTGGCAAACATCTTATTGGGTAGTTTTTAAGGGTAATTTTAATGTTTATTTGTATTTTAATTTAAATATTGTACAGTCCATATCCTACCTCCTCCGTTTACCTACTTGTATATTTAAGTATTTCTATATTTTGTATTTATACTGTTTTAATATGACTGTACACCGCCCCGAGTCCTGTTTAGGAAAGGGTGTGGTTTATAAATTAAAGATGATGATGATGATGATGATGATGATGATGATGATTGTTGTTGTTGTTATTATTATTATTATTGTTATGTATGTTCTGTGTTTTGTTTTGTCTTATTGTTTTTTTCTTTGCTGTGTCTTCCCTATTGTTTTTAAAGATCAAAACATTTTTTTTAAAAAAAAAGGAAAACATTACAAGAAACCTTGACTTTTCAACACAATTTTGGCTGTGGAGGTCATTCTTGATATAAAAGCTACTGCACATGTTGTTGCCTCTCAACAACACCTCTTTCTTTTGGCTTAGAGTAAGTTTCCCCAACCTCGTGCCTTGACAGATGGGACTGCAATTCTTGTCATTCCCAATCCACACCTTTCATGCAGGCTAGAAACTTGGAAAGAATTATGAAACAAATTTGAAAGATACCAGCTTGTGGAATATGGTTTAGAGAGATGGCATACATCAGGGTTTTTCAAACTTGGGGGATTCTGGGAATTGAAGCCCACACATCTTACAGTTGCCAAGTTTTAAAACCACTGATGTACACCAATAGTGAAAAGGCTAAAAGTTTCTCAAAATGTGGGTGGCACATTTGATACAAAAGTATGCTGACTGCAAAGCAACATGAGAGTTCCAGAGCCTATTAGAAGAAGCCTGAACGAGCTTTTTTCCTAAACATATGTTTGCCTTTGAAAGGAGGATTCCTGGAAAACACTTGGTTTCTACTCAAAGATCTTAAATTGATGCTTATTCTGCAGTGGGATTGATTATGGGTGGAAAAAGAAGTAAGGGCTTTGACTATTATCACTATGTGGCCGTGTAGGAGAGAATCCACAAAGCAAGCTGCAGCATTTAAAGAAACAGATTTAAGGCAAGAATTACTGTTTTATTTTCTCCCTCCTGACTGATGGGAGTCAGAATGATCGTCTTTAAAATGAAACCCAAGTCTCAGAAAATATGCAAAAGCAAGCAAACTCATCATTCCATTGAAATATTGCTTTCAACTGTTTTGTTTTATTTCCAGTAAAACAATATATACTCAATTATAGAAACACTTAAAGAAAATGATTATCTTGATCTCTTTCAATTAATTTACTATCTTCAGGGATTGGAAATCCATCAGGTTTCTTGGAGGTATTGTGTTTTTTTTAAAAAAACTGTTGTCATATGCAAATGTTCAGTTACTGCAAACAATTCTTATGAAGATTATATAATATGCAATCTTAATTTATTACTTAGTTAATTTACAAAACTTAATACAGGTGCATTAAATATAAAATATCAATATAACATTTAAAAACATCTAAAAAGCATCACTTAACATTTAATGGCCTTGCCTAATTTTAAATTCTCCAGGCATCCTTGGGTTCAGCTCTCATTATCTCTGTTCCACAATATCTGGAAAGCATCAGATCAAAGAAAGGGGCCACTGAGCATACAGTATAGGAAAGGTGAGGGACAAAAATGTTGGGGTAATTATATGAAGATTGTACGCATTCCAATTTGGGAAAAGATTAGCTAATTACATTTCAGTTTCTGGAAAATGTGGGAGGAGAAAGGAAAAGTCTGCTGGAAACTCCTTTGAAGTGCTTCATGTTTGCTCTTGATCTGCTAGTTCAGCACATAGTTGGTATAAATTCCTTTAGTCTGCTTTGTAATCCACTAAGGGAATAATATGTAAATTAATTCTTATTGGCATATAATGTGAGTCATGTCCTGATCAAGCATTATACATAATTTCAACATAATTCCAATTAATGTTATTTAATTCAAGTTGAATTTCATTTTGTTATTAATGGGTCTGTGTAGAGATCCAGATTCAAATATCAAAATGTGATTTGTAGCAAAGATTGGCACCTGTCATGAATACCTTAAAGTAATTGATGTTTGATCCCAGGAAAGGGTAGGTCTGCTTTAAGATGTTCCCATTAGGTGCTATGTGTGCATTCTATGAATGCTGAATCTGGATCTCCAAAAGACTCTATTAGCTCAATATCTGTATCTCCTCCTTTGCTTCATCAGTCTGGCTAGTGAATTGTTTCAATGCACTATAACTTAGATTTCAACTTCTTATTTTGCAAATCCAAAAGCAGGTTTTCAACTTTTGCAACAGCTAATGGAACATTTCCATAGTACAAAAAAGATCCAGTGCTTTGGCCCACACGGTCTTATAACCTTTGTACCCTGCCTGACGTGCCTTGGACTTTTGGGGTTCTCTGGAAAGTTGCGGGCTCTTTAAGAGCTCTGTTTTTAACAGGCAAAATATATCTGTTCTTGGGGTACAAACTCTCTATCCAATCTAATACCTGCATAGCTGCTGTTCTGTTGTAAAATTCCATACACTTTATCTTTGCTACAAGTTAGAGAGATTTCAGCTATGTACTGTTTTCACCAGACTCGAAATGCTGGCTGACTGAATAGATAATTAGGTTGCGTAAGAAAAATAGATTCTAATGTAGCATTGTATAGTTTATAAAAAATATGATTTTTGGAGGAAATTTCCAAGTGCTATGAAATAGCTTTATGAGTAAGGAATTATTTTGAATTAGAATAGAGTCTTTTGAATGATTGCAAAAATTGATGAGTTTCCTGATATTTCAGCAAGCAGGAACTTGTTCAGTTATACAACAAGCCAAACCAGACCTAATGGGAATACAGCTAAGGCAGAACTGTAGGTCAAAGAGCAGAGTTTGTATGCAAGAATTCTCATTGTAAAATTACACAATTTTACTTCTTTAGCCGAGGAAAACAAATGGTTTGTGTTATGCTTTCACCTTCTTTATTTCTCTGAGTTGGTATTTAAATTACAACACTTGGATTTAATAATTCCATTGATAAAAACCATTTGACACAAATCATTTAGTTTTTTCTTTGGAACCATGGCTTCTATGATTTCTTGTTTGTTAAATGTCATAAAGCAGAGTTGTACGGGAATTACACAAACGGTTCCAGAAAATAATAAAGTGTAGAGAAGCTGAATGAGGTCCTGCACATTGCCACTCATGCCCTTGTTATCTTTTGGTTGGATTACTGAAACATGCTCTAATGAGGCTACCCCTAAAAAGCATTTGGAAGGTACAACTGGCGCAGAACACAGTGGTTCTGACTGTTCTGTAAACTCCTAGGGTGGCCCATGTAACACTGCTATTATGTGAGTTGCTTTAGTTGCCAGTCTGCTTCCAGGTCCAATTCAAAGACCTTTGAAGTTCTTTATGGCATGGATCTAGGTTACCTGAAGAGCCATCTTACTCCAATTGGATTAGCCCATTCCACTTGCTCCAATGGAAGAAGCCTGTTTTGGATTGCATCTGCCAAAGAACTTCAGCTGGGAGGATGCAGCAGAAGAGCCTTCCCTGCTGTGGCTCCCATCCTTTGGATTATTTTCCCATTGGAGGTGAGGTTGGTGCTCACATTCCTGGCCTTATGAAAGGGCCTTAAATGCTGGCTCTACCAGATGGCTTGGGCCCCCAATAGGGGTGCTTTATGCTGGAGGAGGCTGACGGGATAGAGATATGTTGCCTATCCTGTTAGTTTTTAGCCTTTATTTAAACTTTTAAACTTTTCACATTTTGTATTTTCTTTTCCTTTTTTTATTTTCATTATTTTTAAAAAAACTTTCTGTGCATGCCCAAACGACAGCTGGGCAGCTGGGCGGAGCCTCCCACAACCACTACCGGTTCGCCTAAACCGGGGCAAACCAGCAGAATTCCACCTCTGTTTCCCTTCCCTTCTCCAAATTTCTGCTACTAGAATGTGTAGAGAGTGAGAGGACATATTAGTATCAGAGACCGTTTATCTCTTGGGATGATGAGCAGTAGGATGCTATCTCATTTTCTACATTTTAATTATGGGAATAAAGTGCTGGCCTGGAAAATTACTTAGTCTTATTCAGCAACGTATTGTATTGGCCATCTGAATCTAGGCATTTGCACAAGTATTGAAGTTTAGGCACTTGTAAAAGTATTGAAGTTTGCACTTGCTCTTCTTTTGAAACAGCAGTCAACAAAACGATAACTTGTACTTTCATGCGTATTGCTATATCTTACCCTTGATCTTACTGAGTAGGACTTAAGAGTGTTCTTTCTTTCAAAAACGGTATTGGTTTCTTCGAATTGCTTCTAATTACTGTACATTTGATGCAGAAAACTTGCACCTTAGTTTAATTACGTCCTAATAACTATTGATACATGCCCATATTTCCATAATCTGGTGCTCTGCAGAAGTATTGGAAGACAGTTGGCAAAATACCAAATCAGTTGTGCTGGCTGTAATTGTTATTGCTGCCTTGTCAACCAGCAGGTGTTTAGGTAGGTACTGGTTACTGATTGACAGGCCTTAGAACTGAGTCCTTTTTTTAAATTCATGAAGTTTTGTCATGCTACTAATGTTTAATAAATGTGTTCCTTTGTTTCTTAAAACAGGAAACTGTGCAATTTCCAAATCTACTGATACAGATCGTGGGAAGATGCTCATCATATGGAGGGTGGCGACAATAGGGCAGTGCAAAGCAAGCCACACCATCTGTTTCACCAGGCCAAAGATCTAAATAGGTCTGCTATTTTAGGGCAGCTTTCCAGGGATGAGCTGTTGGGGGTTCGCGGAAATTCAGGAGAACCTCTAGCTAAGATACTGTGCAATTCAGAGAACCCCCAAATCCCACTCCTAGCTGGCCCTGCCCATCTCACCCCGACCCTCCTAGGAGTCCCCACGTGGCCCATTTTGGATGGAGGTAAGTGCAGGGTGCGCACGGAGGCTCAGGGAGGGCGAAAAATGGCCCCATGGGAAACCTGTTTCCAGCCTCCAGAGGCCTCCGTAGCCTGCGGAGGCCGTTTTCACCCTCCCAGAGGCTCAGGGAGAGCCTCCGGAGCCCAGAGAGGACAAAAACATGCCCCCCGCTGTGGTGCAGGAGACTGCTCACCATGGCCACGCCCACCCAGCAACCAGGCAGACAACCCCTTGCTAAATTTGTTGAAACCCACCCCTGCAGCTTTCCCTGAGAGTCTTTAAATATGTTGTGGTTATAATTCCCAGAGTTCCATGATGGATATGAATTGTACTACTAGGCCATACATCTGGAGGACATCATTTGTGGGGGGAAATAAGAATTATATGGTTAAAGATTTTGGACTGGAAGATGTTGAAGTATTCTTTTGCTGTTTCAACCAGAATTATTTTAAGTCATTAACTCAGCCAAGAAGAGCTACAACTATAATTCTAGACTCCAGAATCTACATTTTTAAAATATTGCTAATGTAGATAACATTGGGATATTAATGCGGCAGTCCTATTTGAGGATTGGCTATTGAAAACAAATGGGATTTAATTCTAGAATTACTTTGTTAAATTAGCAGAGAATTATACTAGGCTAATTAATTAACTAAGCTATATACTTGCTACATTGCTGTTTAATTATCTTTGGTATATCAACATTCTTAATGTTGTTTAGTTAATATGTATCTTGGCATTCTACAAATCAAATAAATGAATGACAGATGCCAACCAGCAACAGCAACTGTAATGTGCATTTTATAACATTTTGATTCTTGTTGTACATGTCATTGTTCTGGTATTTAAAATTATTGTTTAAGTGTATTACAGCTACCAATTGCGAACCTTTAATTGCTTGCACATTCCAGTAACATTAAACCTATACTCCTAGAAATAACTCATGGTGGACAGGGCATAGATAAGGGATCAGGCTAAATATGATCCACTGGAGAAGGAAATGACAGCCCATTCCAGCATTCTGATAAGAAAGTCAAGGGGACATTCATAGTGAAACAGTCAGTGTGACACTGGAAGAGGAACTGCCCTGAATTGGAAGGCATTCAGTGAGCTACCAAGGAGCAGCAGAGGGAATATTACTCTTTAAAGGAAATAATCCACTCCAAATTGTGGGTTCTTGGATACTTGTAAACTTTTCTGGGATTATGAGAAAATACTCTTACGCTTTTACCAAAATGAAAATAAAATATCTAAGAACCCACTGAACAAGGCTGCATTGCTATTAGCACGCACAGCCTGAATATTAGCTACTTTTATTCTTACTAAAAGATAGTTACTATTCCATCAAGCAATTTTGATCACCAAGTCTAAGCATGTTTGATTCAAGATTAAATAAGCATGGAAGAATACAGAGAGACAATCATAGTAAAATTTTGAATGGGATTAAAAGGTGAATGCGTAAAAGTAGAGAAATATTTTTATGAAATGATTCATTGATTAATTATTTATGTTCATTTACTGTTAATTGTTAATAAGTATAACCTTTTAACTCACTTCTGTTTTAGCTATGAAAAATACTGATAGCATTTCACCATTCTTTGGATTGTATTTTCCTTAGTTTGTACATGGGTGTCTGTGTATGCATATATTCTCTACACATATATATATATATATGTATGTGTTACAACCCCTGGTATGCCCAAATATGGGAGGGAGCTCACTCCTCCCTCTTTCTGTCCTTCGGCTCATCACAGAAAACCATCCAGGCAGAAACCCATATTTTTTATTTTTAATGTTGCCTTTTTATATTTGTGTTGTATTTGTGCTGATAAATAAATAAAGTACTATAAATAAACATACTAGTCTCCCTTTATTTATTTATCAGCACAAATAGAACACAAATATATATGTCACCATATATATATATATATATATATATATATATATATATATATATATATATATATATATATATATATATATATATATATATATATATATATATATATATACTAAGATACTTATGTTGTAATAAATATATTAAATATCCAGTATAATATATATTCATATTCTTTACTTATGGTTCCTATATTATACCAATTTATTTAACATTAAATGACTACCTAATCTTCAATACAGATTAAATGACTATCATTACAATCCATATCTAAAACATATTTAACATGTTAACACATGTAGATGTCAATGAATGTGACATAAATGGGAATTGTTTGTAGAACTGATGAATTGTGTAATCCTTTTCTGTTTTACTGCAACATTAGGTTAGAAGAACGTATTAGAGAGGTGACCAAAAAAAGTGGGAAGGATAGTAGCACATGCACAATTTTCCCTATTTTCTGGATTTCACTTAGATTTGTTCCAGTTTGATATCTTGCTATATTTCTCTTCCAAATCTAAAGGACATGCCTTCAGGTGGAGAAGAAAAAAACATTAATGCTTAATTACCATATTTTTCAGAGTATAAGATGCACCTTTTTCCCTCAAAAAAAGGCTGAAAATCTGGGTGCATCTTATACACTGAATACAGCATTTTTTGCTGTATTTTTCCCGAAATCCCACCCCCTTCACCAAAATGGCCATGCATAGCTTTTAGGAAGCTTTCAGAGAGCTTCTTGGGGCTGGGGAGGGCAGAAATGAGCAAAAAATGGGCTGTTTTTTGCTTGTTTTTTTACACCACCACCCCCAGGAGCACTTTATAAGCCTCCTAAGTGCTATTCATGCCCTTTTTTTGAAAAAAATACGGGCCATTTTTGGGAGGTTTGCAGAGTGAAAAAACTTTTTTTTAACTTGCCTCTTCAAAACCTTGGTGCGTCTTATACTCTGAAAAATACAGTACTTCCCATAAAAGAGCATGGATCATACACAAGTTATTATTTTGGTGGTCTATATTCAACTTCTACTACCTGATTTTTATCTTATTTTTCAAGATTCAAGCAAATGTTACCCTAAGAAATATGAAAGATTTCCTTTCCCATCTAGCACTACCAAGGAGACTTGTCAAAATATTTACTGAAGCCAGTAAGCCAAATATTAAGATGGGAACCTTCTACCCAGTGTAAATTAGACAAATGATACCATAGTCAAATTTATTTATTTGCAGTATATATCACCCATCTCCCTAACCAAAGTGACTCTGGGCAGCAAATGTACATTATGCATGACTTTAATCGTACAGAGGTTTTGGAAATACATTGGAGGATCTAGAATGCAACTCTTAAAATATTGCATTGAACATTGTTCAAATATAGAAATATCCAAATACTAAATAACAAAACCAGATGTTATATACTGACAGCCACTATGGTAGTTTCCACCAAGGTCCTCTGATCCGGCAGGAACAATACTCAAATGTGATTGGTCGAGAGGTCTGACAGCTCCCTATAAAAGGGCTGCTGCCAGACAGAGTCTTTGCTGGAATGTACATAGTTGTCACTTAATAAAGAGCTGTTGTTGCTGAAGCCTGAGTCTTGCCTCTTCCATTCACCCGATCTAACACCAGAGATTTCCAAATCATAAGTAATGGGTTCCCCAATGTCCCCCAATGTTCTGATATGCCAGATTTTTCTTTTTAAAAGTGTTAAGTTGCCGTATCTTGAAAGTAGAGAATACAATGGGGTTTTTAAAAACTGTAAATATCATTGTTTAATTTCAGTAGCTGTCTCAGAAATAAGACATTTTTCAATTGTCAGAAATAAGGTGCAGTTCAAGGAAAAATAAAACATTTGGAAAGGGTGTACTCTTATTATTAAATTAATTTTTAACTTAAATGCTAATCACCACCACTACCAGGGTGTGATTTGAAGGAGAGCTTGGAATCTGCCACCTCTTCATGTCTAGATTAGTCATAGTTTTGACTGAACGTACATTCAGTGCTTGAAACTGACGGCTTTTGATTTAAATCCCTCTGTCCTTTAGCTTAGTGTGTCTTTCCTGTTGTTGTCATTCAGAGGAGGATGGTTGTTTTATTCTTTGCAGGAGGCATTTAGTTTAAAAATTCAAGGAATCTTTATTCTTTGCTTAGTTACCCTTCCAAACAGGTTTTCTGCACTTTGCTGAAAGTTTTTCTGTACAAAAACAAAAGTCAAGATTCTTTGGATTCAAATACTTCAATGTAATATCTTTGAAAATTATATAGGTTAATGTTTAACTTTCTTATAGAATAGTTCCCCAAATCCAGTTTGGCTATTGGAGGATGCAGAAACTGTATATGGAAAATGATCTATTTAGTCTGATCTTCATTAGTACCGGTGGGCTTCCAAATATAATCTGTTTTTAAGGGAGAATTGTGAGGACACATTTTTAGAAGTATCAATACTGCAGCCCAGAAGTAAAAACAAACAAAAAAAAGTTGCAGAATGAATTTGTGTACAAAGAAGCTTCTTGCAAGAATAAATATAAGCTGGTTTATTTTTTTCCTGTCATGCTGCTCAATTTTTAATGATACACACTTTCTCTAAGTAGATTACATAACTGACAGTTTCTTGTTGCTTGTTGTTGCTATTGCATGTTATTCTACAAAATTGTTTACCCTAGAGGGAAGATCTGCTAAACAATGAAATCATTCATCCCAGCGTGGTCATGACCACCCCTGCTTATTTTTGCAAGTCAATCTTTCCCTTTTTGTAACCTTAGATAGGATTGCAAAAAGTTTTAAACTGAATGATCATCAAAACCAGTTAAATAAAATCAGCCATCCTGGAAAAATATGGAAGAGTTTGCAGTATGTATCAATTAAATATACCTGGGCAGTTCAAACAAGATATTAAATCATGGGTACAATAAGTATCACACACTATCTCTTCTACTTTCTTACTTCGTCTTAGGTTCCATTTCATTTGTTACTTCCTAGGTGTAACAAGCCATTATCCATACTTAGGTGCAAATATATCCAGGTGCTATCTCTTTGATGTAAGCAACATTATGCAGAATGCAAAAAAGGTGTAAGAAAATAGAACACCCTATAAAAATATGAATTAAGAGTGTAAAGAAGAATACAAAATAATTTATAAATTACAAAATTTAAATTTAAAAATTATTGTCAAATATGTAAATTCAAATATATCAATTATAAATTCATCATTTATAAAATTATAAGAATATTATTAAAAGAATATAAAAAAGAACATATCATTAAACCTAGTCTACACAGTATCAGCATTATTTCCTACATTTTCCCATATCTTTCTGATCTTAACAAACCACCTGTGTTTTCTCCGCATCCATCTATTCGGTAATGAAATTTTTAAGGATCTCATCAACTCCATCCAACCCATGACTTTCCCAGTCTTTGCCTCTCACTTCACCCAATCATTCTTCTTTCATCTATTGGTTTTGTGAATCAGTCTTTATTCTCTCTATACATTTAAACCACCTCATTGTACATTCATGACAATCTTAAGATACCTTATGGTTCTTGACGAATGTATCTTGTCTTTTTATGTACACTGAGAGCATATATACCAAAGGCAAATTCCTTGTGCATCCAATTATACTTGGCCAATAAAGAATTCTAAAGTCTAATCACTTTCATATTCAGTCTTCATTTATTCTGCTGTGGAAAGTTATCACCCAGCCCTCTCCCAGAAAAATGAAATATCCTAGGAAATATTGAAATGGCAGAATATTATATTTCCCTGGATGTGAAAAAGAAGAAACATGTTTTTTTAAAGACAAAGTAACTCCCTGCAGCTTCCTGCCCCCACCCACTTTGTCAATGAGCCATTAAAGCCTGAGCTAGTCCACTTTACATAATAAAGTTAGTATCAGCTTTTCACAGAAACTCACCACATGGCATCTGAGAACTCAACCAAACCTGGATTCAAAACACAGCCTAGAGAGTTGCCCCTGCATAGCCCCATGGGAGTCTGACAACCAATCAGAATACATTTCTTACAGGAACAGATAGGTAGGGCAGAACAGATTATAAAAAACCCTGCAAGCCCCTCCCTCACCTTCTCTTTTTCTCCACCAACATTGAAGCATTGAAGCAAGCTTTTCTGTTCAGGACTCAAGCCATGTGGTCATGTCCACCATTAAACCATCTTCCCAAGTAGCCTCCATGTCTCCAGTGTCTTTTTCCCCACTTGGAGCCGAACCCAGAAGGACATTTCTTTCATCCCTGCATTCACACATTCTGGATAGTATCTCCTTTTGTTTTACAATATAGACAAGCATTCCATTCAAACTGCTTTGGACATATCTTTTATGTTTTTCTTGATATATCCAACTCTCACTTTCCTCTACCAACATTTGCAAATGTCTCCAACCATTTCCCCCTCTTTAGTAAATACTTCCAAATTTATATATGTTGCTGTAGATTTCTTCATTTAATTATTACTTGCAATTATACATTTAGTTTTTCTTGTTTAGAAAAACTACTGTGCCATTTATGTATTATCTGTACTTGTTGCTCCCTAAAAATCTATCTGTGGGAAATAATTTGGCTTCTTAGCCAAAAATAAGACTACGCAGTGACGTGCGGTGAGGTTTATGACTGGTGAGGTACTGACACAGTGCTGGGTTTCAAATATTTTTAGACTTGTGGATTCAACTCCCAGAATTCCACAGCCAGGCATGCTCAGTTCCAACTTAAAGCGACAGCATTTGTTTTTCTTCTTTGCTCCTTCTTTCTTTTTCTTTTTCTTCTCCTTCCCCTCCTTCCTCCCTCTCTCCCTTCCTCCCCCTCTCTCAAACACACACACACACACACACACACACACACACACAGAAGTTGGATTGGACTATCTCTCTTACCCCTTCCCTCTCTCACTCACTCTCAGACAAACCCCCCCACACACAAAAGTTGGATTGGATATCTTTTCCAGTGGCTTGAAAGCAGCTCCTCTGCCATCCCCCCATTCCCCTGCTGCCTTTCCCAAACACCTCCACCATTGCAAATGCAGCCTGCTGTCTGGGTGGGAAATGCCTGGAACACAATAAAGCCCACCCACAACCTCCTGCTGGCAGACTGGGGTGAGAGGAGAGGCAGAGAAGCCGGAGGGGAGCCCATCCGAGCCTTCCAAAAGAAAGAGGCTGGGGGGAAGTGTGTGTACTACAGCATGGCTCTTTGCCTGGCTTCCTGCCTCCTCCTGTGGTCTCCTCAGTGCTCGTTTGTGCTCTCCCTCCCCAAGTGTAGTTTGATTGCAGGCGGAGCCACGTTGCCTTTTCAAACTTGTAATCAGTGAAGCTGGGCTAGATTTTTATATAGTTTTATCCAGCTGTGTGTGTGTGAGAGAGAAATGAATGGGCACCTGGGGAGGAAGTCACTACACTTGGGGAGGGAGAGCACCAGTGAGGAGACCACAGGAGGAGGCCGGAAGCCAGGCAAAGAGCCATGCTGTAGCACACACACCGGCCCCACAACGTGGCTCTGCCTGCAATCAAACTACTCTTGGGGAGGGAGAGCACAAGCGAGCCAGGGTCCTTTCCTCCAGCCTTTGCCCAAAGCCCTGCACAGCACCAGGAGGATGAAGTTTGAATTCCTCCCCCTCCCTCCAACCCACACGTACCTTTTCCAGCTTTTTTAACAGTTAAGCAGAGTCATCCACAGTGAGGCAGTAACTAGCTCAGCTTTTTCCTTTTACTTTTTTTTTTCATGATGAGAGTGGTGAGGCTGTGCCTCACTTGCCTCACCTGACTGCACGTCACTGAGACTACGAATATACTATCCTGACTACATTTTGATCTATTGTTCAACTCCATAGTCACACAAAACATTCCATTCTTCAGACCTGTTCATTTTACCCTAAGCTTTTTCTAAAACAACGAACACTGTATTCAATTAACTTTCCCACGATCTCGCATTTCCAAATGCCTTGCTGAATCACAAACATTTGTTCAGGACACTCTCTGACTGGCATAAAGCCAAATAGCACCTCCTAGATTTTTTTTCATTGTCACATCTTGTACACTGTCAATCAGAATTTTTCCAAACACCTTTCCAGGTACATTTAATAAACTAAACCATTTTCATTCACTTTTGTGAAAGATAACAGCATTTGCATGTTTCCAAGAATAGGCATTGTTGCATCCTTCATAATACATTAACATTCTGTAAGTAAAGTCTACCTATATTTTAAAGTTTCTTTAGTTAAGTCATCCACACCTGCAGAATTACCATATTTCAATATTCTCAGGGCACTTATTACTTTTCTATCATAGGTTTTTCTTGGACACTACCATTAATAGGCTTAGTTTCAATTGCACTTTTTGCTATTTGCTATGCCATATCAATTCCTATACAAATTTCTATAGTGCTCCTTCCAGCATTCATTGCAGCTTCATCCCAAATAATTTCATTATTGTTGTTTTTAACTTCAATAATTCTGCTGAAAACAATTCTGTTCATTTCTGTTCAGGTTTTTTTTAGGTCTATTGAAATTGTTCTTTTTTCTACCTCTTTGAATCTTAATATTTTCTTCCTCTATTGTTTGCAAATATATATTTCCTTTATATATATATATATATATACACATTATGCAATCTATTTCTCTCACAATTTGTTTCAGAATTATTCTCTTATATAGCTTCCTCATCCACAGCTGATTTCACTTAATGAACCCACCCACCCACAATTTTTCCATTTCTAGCACACACAATTCTTTGACACACTGTAATATAATTCTTTTTGCTATTTCTAAGAAGTTTCCACATCCTCTTTTTTCTACATTCTTTTTCTGTTCATCATATTGGGAAAGGACTTGCGCTTACTTTTTCTGTAGTCACTTTACTTGGCTAGCCTCACCAGGTAAACCAGACCAAAATATCAACTTTACAGGTAGGCTAAAACTACTTTTATTGAGATTGGCTATAAAACAGAACCTTGAAACTCTGATTTTGCTATACCTCTTCCTCCTTCTTATAGTTACATGAATTAGGGAGGTTTCTGCTTGAGTTGCTTCTAAAGGTTATCTTGTTGCTCTGTTTCAACCCCCTTTACCTAGGTTAAGGTATATCTATGTCAAGGTTATCTTCCTTATCCTTTAAAATTAATTTCTTTAACTTTTTTTACTGTTTTTCCTAGTGTATTAAGTTAGCACCCACCCCTCTCCTAGAAAAATAAAATATTCTAGGAAATATTAAAAAGGCAGAATATTATATTTCCCTGGATGAGAAATGGAGAAACATGTTTTTAGGCAGGAAACAGACTCACACTTAATAGCCCCCAGCCTCTTCAATAGCCCACAGCACTTAAGAGATAAAGGGATAGCTAGGTCTATTCATGGGCAAATGCCCTCACCCAAGATCCAACAAAGGTAGGATTAGCCCTCTACCCATCTCACCACATGGCATCTGGGAAGATTACCTTACCCAGCAAGACTCAACCAAACCTGGGACTCAGGATAGCCTACAGAGTTGCCCCTGCATGTCCCCACGGGAGTCTGACAACCAATCAGAATACAAGCTCAAATTCAAAAGCCCAGAGAGGGTATAAAACTCAGGCACTCTCAGCATCTCTCCCCTTTTTTTTCTTTACCCAACATCTTCAAAGCATGTGATCCTGTCCACCATTAAAACCATCTTTCCAAACAATTTCAATGAACCCAGTATCTTTTTCCCCACTTGGAACTGAACCCAGATGGACATTTCTTCCAATACTAGGACCCACAGAATCTATCTCCTATTCAGAACATACTTAGAATATCTTCGTAAGCTTCCCTAATTCTTTCAGTCTTTAATCATAAACAATCAGATCAATTATGCTTTTAGTTTTATACCTATTCATTTGCATTTGATTCCATTAACCATGGTGTCCTTCTTCGCCATCTTTTCTGTCCAGACTTATAAATTTTCTCTGAACTTCACAATGCCAGCGAAAAAGGCCCCCATTCCTAAACCAGCATCGGCTCCATCTTCTTCTGTTTCAAGTCCTGTTCCACAACAAACACAACTATCTTCCTTTTTACAACCAAAAGCCTCCGAGGGGGAACAGCAGTCTCAAGAAATGTTTCAACAAATGTTCCAGTCGATCTTAAAGGGACAGGATGAAATAAAAAAACAGCTGGCAGACTTAAGGGAAGAACTCAGAGAAAATAAACACCAGACTTTACAAAATAGCCAGAAAATAGAAGCTCTGGAGGAAGGTGCTGTGGGGGTGGGAGAAGAGATGAAGGCTTTACAACAACAACAAAAATACTGGGATTGAGAATTATATGGAAAAAATGGAATTTGAAAGGATGTCTCTCTTTCTTAGATTTCAAAACATACCTGAAATGGAGGGTGAAGACTTAAGGGAGATTATGACAACAATGCTAGCAGATTATATTAAAAGAGATAGGCAACAGCTAGGGTGGGATATTGATCTGATATATAGAATTAACTCAGCATATGCTAGAACGCACAATGTTTCAAGGGAAGTTCATGTTAAATTTTTTAGAAAGACCACAAGAGATGAAATTCTAGGAGTTCAAAGTGGGGAACCTTTAAGATATAAGGACAAAGAAATAACCATCCTGAAACAGATACCCAAAAGAATAAGAGATAAGAGGAAGAAATTCTTCTTTCTAACTAAAAGATTATATTAAAAAAATATGTGGTTTAGGTGGTTAATTCCAGAAGGCTTGTTGATTTTCTGGGAGGGGGGTAGAGAGAGAATTAATACAGTAGTGGAGGCAGAAGCCTTCATGGAAAAACACAAGAACCTCCTAGATGAAACAAGAGACACTACACAAGAAATGAAGTGGGGAGGAGCCATGGCTCAGCCAACAGACAGGGGAGAAGAGACAGCAATGAGACTTAGGTCACAGAAATGATTTAAAAACAGTGCAATTGTTAATATAATGAAATGGTTAGAAGTGATATAAAGTATGGTTGAAGATGTTAAAGAATTTGAAGTAAACCTAAACTGCTAATATGTATGTAATAATGATATTTTGATATATATAAAATAAGAGAGAGATGTAAGACTCTGGGGAAGTACCACCTTCCGTATGATGTAGCTGTCAAAATTTTTCTCCACATTTATGTACCCTTTTCCCCAAAATATTTGAAAAAAACCAATAAAACTTTTTTATAAAAAAAAAACCATGGTGTCCTTCTGGACCACCTGCAGGGATTTGTTTGTTCATTAGACTTGTTTTCTTCCCAGATCACCAAGAGGTGAATTTAGGAAGCTTATCACCATTGAAGATTGGATGGATTGGATTTTCTTTTTTTACAATGGTTCTTCTGCTTTGTTAGACTAGAAGAGGTTGACCTGACAATCGCTTCCTTGTGGGATGCCATAGAGTTCAGCCTTTTCCTCCTTGCTTCTTAACAGATACATGAAGATTTCAGGACAGACAATTTATTGGTTGGGATATATTATTATCAGAGCATATCAAAAGATACAGTTTTATATTTTTTCCTGGCCCGTGAGGAAATGCTCTTGCCTTGATTCAGGATGTGGAGGCTGCTAGGGTTGCATGGGATAAAATGGTTTGAGGCTAAATCCCTGCAAAGCAGGGGTACTGTTTGTATCTAGGCAATTTCTAACACTTCCAATTATGTCTATTGATAAGATCAATGACTTGGAAGGACCAGATCTGCAACTTTGGCAGATTCGTGACTATTGCTTTATGGCAGGTGAATACTGTGACCGGGAGATGGAGTGGGTAGGGCCTTTGTCCAAATTTGGCTATAGAGAAGTTGTGGTCTTACCTGGAACAAAAAGATGACCCTCGCAGTGGTGACTCATGCCATCATCGCTAGTTAGCAATATTGGGGATGTGTTATCTCTTTCAAATCACACCCTTTGAAAGCACCTTGGAAGTTTTAGCTGGTGCAAAATGCAATGGTCTGGTGTTAACTATAGGTTGGCACCCAGCACCACAGGCATATTATACTCATACTTCAGGTAGTGCAATGATTCTTGCTTCTGAGTGTAATTCAAAGGGCTGATGTTTACAAGCAAGTCCTTAAATGGCTTGGCATATGGGGTACTTGCAGGATTATAGTCTGCAGACTCAGTGGTGGGATTAATTTTTTTTACTAGCGATTCTGTGGGTGTGGCTTGGTGGGAGTGGCGTGGCTTGGTGGGCATGGCAGGGGAAGGATACTGTAAAATCTCCATTTCCTCCTGTTCAAATGAGACTCGGGAGGCAGAGAATAATGGGGAGGGGCCAGTCAGAGGTGGCATTTACTGGTTCTCTACTCTACTGAACTACTCAAAATTTCCACTACCGGTTCTCCAGAACTGGTCAGAACCTGCTGAATCCCACCTATGCTCCAGATGCAATTAGATTATCTCATATAAACATCCCAGGAAAGACTTTTGTTCCTCCTCCCTTTTGTGATGGTGGGGACCAAAAGCCAGAATCACCGTTTCTTTGGATATGATTCTGTTCTAATGCAATGGTTTTTCCTCAGAAAAGAGGCTTGTTCTTTCCTTAATAGAATTCTGGAAAATTATAGAAATGGTGCTTCTTTCTGGGAGATTTAGAAAAGGCTTCTGCCATTACTTATGACATTGTTGTTGTTATTGTGATGTTGTACCAGAATTGTTCTACTGAAATTGTGGGGGGATTTTCTCTTCCCAGTGTTCTCCAGTAAGCGCAGACTGTGCCTTTTTTTTGAACAACCAAATGTTGATCCATTGGTTGTGACAGTGTAGAAAGTTATCACCCAGCCCTCTCCCCGAAAAATGAAATATCCTAGGAAATATTGAAAAGGCAGAATATTATATTTTCCTGGCTGTGAAAAAGGGAGAAACACATTTTAAACACAAAGTAAATTCCTGCCGCTTCCTGCCCATCCCCACTTTGTCAATGGGCCATTAAGAAGGCCAAGCTAGTCCACTTTACATAATAAAGAGTTCTCCCCTTCAGCTCCAGGGGGATGGGATTAAGGCATGATAATATTGGCACTTTACTCAACTGACCACATGGCATCTGAGAACTCTAAGAATTCAACCAAACCTGGACTCAGCCTAGAGAGTTGCCCCTGCATGGGCCTATGGGAGTCTGGCAACCAATCAGAAAACATTTCTTATACAGGAACAGGAAACAGATAGGTGGGGCCAAACAGATTATAAAAAGCCCTGCAAGCCCTTCTTCACGCTCTTCTCTTCTCTTCCCTTCTCTTCTTCTCCACCAACATTGAAGCATGTGATCACCTTTTCTGTTCAGGACTCAGGCCATGTGGTCCTGTCCACCATTAAAACCATCTTTCCAAGCAGCCTCCATGTCTCCAGTGTCTTTTTCCCCACTTGGAGCCGAACCCAGAAGGACATTTCTTTCAACAATAGAAAATGATTGACTGGTTGTCACCTGAGCCTGACAGCATTGATTTGGAGACGGTATTTGGTCCAAAGTCACCCAACTAGCTTTCATACCTAAGAGGGGTCTAGAAGTCATGGTGTCTTGGTCTCTAGCTTGGTGCCTTAATCGCTAGGCCAAACTGATTTAAAGAAAGAAAGAAATAAGCATCTATAAAATCATATATTTAAATTTAAAGATAATACCAATAATTTCAAACTGAATTGTTGAATTAAATTGATAGCTTCAACCTGCTGGACGTGCTTGGCAGATTTAATGTTATATAAGTGCAAGCAAACAAGGAAGCAATGAATAAATACAGCAAGCCATGATCAAATGGCAAGTTCAAATGACATAGTAAGCTTCAATGTAACATAGGTAAGCATATGAACCAAAATTAATTGTGTATGCTTTGCTTCTGTTTCTGTTCATTGTTCAACCAGATTTTCATAATACTTATTTTGAATTCTCACCTCTTTGCAATCTTCCCAGTATTCATTAAACATTGCACTTTTCTCTTTTTCTTTAATAGTCCACAAACTAAATTTGGATGACCGAATGTGCTCTTGCCGCAAATTTCATTATATTGCACTGAAGTATTATTTTTGACAACTGCATATTTATTCTGAACCCAGAAAAGGCTCTCCCAGACTGAATTATAAAGTTTTGATTCATCATAATACGATGAATATTAGCATTGCCAGGATTTTCATCTGGGATTTTAATCTGTTTCCTGAAATCTCTATTTTTCTCCTCTGCTATTAGAGGAAAAAACCCTTCTGTTTTGTGAGTGGGTGTAGGTTTATACCTATATACGAACATGTCAAAGTAACGTATTAAGGAAAGTATTTGATTTCCCCCACCACAAAGCAATTAGAGAAATCAATAAACAGTGTAGAAAAACTACAGAGAAATATTTCTGAACTGGAAAAATGGAAAATAAACATAAGATTGTTATGAAAGAACTAAAAAATGATATGGCAAAGTGTACCTTTACTATTTTACTTAATTATAATCAACTTTATCACTTTGACCCATATCTTCTACGATGTAGAATTCGAAGCACATGGATTAGTTTAATTAGTTTTGTACTGGCAAAACAATTTGAAACTTGCAACACTTCCACTCTACATTCTGAAAAGTTTTGTTTGGGTGGTAGGACCTAGCTTTTAATGAGATCAAGTACTGCCCTACGACCTTGATTTTGAAAAACAAAATGAACAGAATTCACTCTGGTTACTATTTATATGGGAGAACATCAGTGTATGTTAGGGCTTTCAACTAAATCAGAAAATCAAAAAAGGATCTGGAAAGAAAGGGAAGGCAAATGACTTCCAGCCCGTTGCCAAGAAAGAGGGAAAAAAACCATTAGTCAGCAGGAGTTGAGGTCAACCTGAAGGAATCTTTCCCTTTATTAACTCCGTCAAGTCCAAATACTTATGGAATGGCATATTCATCACTTTTATTTTTGGAAACAATTGTTCCTGTCTCTGTATTTGGTGATTCCTGTGCTTTTGGTCATGCTCAGGACTGACCGATGACAAAGCTTACTTTCTTAAAAGCTTACTGCTTCCCAGTAATTTTTTCTTGGACTTAAGATACATTTCCTCTGACAATATTTTTGCTGACACAAACATTCCTTAGTGTTCTCAAGTTCCCCACAGTTCTAAACAGTTTAAACAACAAAAAGAATTCCATGGCTCCTGCTTTGTTTATACACACACAGACACACACACAGACACACACACACACCTCAGAGGTGGGTTTTTGCCGGTTCGGCATTTGCAGAAGCATTGCGCACACGCACAAGCGAACCTGTAGTAAAAAAAATGAAAATCCATCACTGCCACACACACACATACACACACATATATATGCACACACACACACACACACACACCAGTGGTGGTTATAGGCGGTATGCCTTGGTACGGGTGTACTGGTGCCTGCCGGGAGCATCAGGTACCGTTCCGGTATACAGTACTCCGGAGGGCCCACCCGCCCTCCTTGCCTATATTTGAGGTCTTCAGCACTTCCGCGCACGGAGCGTACGGCACCTGTGTGATGCTCCGCAGAGCAGCTGGAGCATCGTGGAGGCATCACAGGAGATAAGGATGCATGCACCCACTGCGCATGTGCGTGCGCACACTGCGCGCGTCCACATGGTGGGTACCAGGCCCTGTTGCACCGTACCGGTTGCAACGGGATCCGGAACCCACCACTGACACACATGCACAAACACACACATACACATAATATACAGAAAAAGAATTAAGATACTTTAATGCAGGGGTGTGAAACTCCAGGCCTGGGGGCAGGATCCAGCCTGTGGGGTGCCTAGATCTGACCCACCGGTCCACCCTGGAAACAGCCCATTTTTGCTGGCAGAGCTCTCGGGCCACCACAGGTACCCCTGACACGAGTGCCACATAGCTGGTCACCCTCACCCCATCTCCCAAGGTCAAACACAACGCTGATGCGGCTCTCAATGAAATTGAGTTTGACACCCTGCTTTAATGCATAAAAATGCTTGCTGAATGGAGCTGTTTATTAAGATTATCTTTTCCATTGAAAGAATAATAATAACCAAACATACATTGAAATCACATTAGTTTGAAGATGCTTTGCTTATTTTTGTTGAGTGAATTAATAAATAAATTTTCCTTTAAAAGTTTAAAATGTGTTTACTAAAATAAGGCACTGATATAAGCTAGAACTAGAGAGGAAAGAAAAGAGGAATTAGAAAAGACAGTTGTGCAGAAATACATTTCAGAAAACAGTTCCAACATTCCAAATATTAAAAGTTATGCCCTCGCTTATATAGGACAGTTTATCCTGTCTGGCAAGATTTCTGACACAATAGTGAAGTACTTTGACATTATAAAAGCACGTTTTAGTTCCTTTTTTATGGCCAAATTTCATGAAAGTAATAATTTTTTGTCAGTTGACTAATAATTCTGGAGTCGTACTAAAATGATTAAATATGTCTCGGGCTACATGGACTAATTTGGTAATATCTCTGTGTTTTATGTAGAAAAGTAGATTTTTTAGCAAAGCCAGCAGTAATTGGGCATAATTTTAAATCTCTTTAATGGATGATCTAAATGAGCAAATCAGGAGGAGGGGATTCTAGCTCAATAGGGGAGCAATTAAATAATTCAATGGAAAGTTAAAGCCCTAAGAGAGAGTACGTCTAGTTGAGCCCATTCATAATCTCCTATCGTTAATTAAGATACTCTAAGAAGACTTCAAATTTATGTATTTCTTTTTCTTCCTTCTCTTGGGCCCCTTTCAAAGGTTCCCTTCTTTCTATGATTTAGTACTAAAGCTAAGAAGGACATTTATCTCGTTAAGCTTAGTTTGCAACCATGATTTGAAGAATGAGAAAGGGAGCACACGACATTTGGATTTAGCTGGGCGATTGGTAGTGCATAGAAGTGAAGTAGGTTTTCTTTCTTTTTTTAAAAAAAGGTCAAGATAAAAATTTCCATGAATTGCTCACCTCTAAAATGAAATATACTGTCTTGAGGAAATGATGGATGGTAGGTTACAGTGACAGATACAAAACTCTGAAAAAGTTGTCTAAATAGAACATAGTAAAATCCCCCTATTGCATTAATACGGTGATGGTGAACCTTTTTGGTACTGAGTGCCGAAAAAGTTGTGCAAAAATGTCGGGGCCGCGCTCCAGAAAAGCTGAACTTCAGGGTTCTGGTGTGCATGCGCACCAGTGGTGGGTTTCAAACTTTTTTAGAACCTCTTCTGTAGGTGTGGCCTGCTTTGTGGGAGTGGCTTGCCAGCCATGTGACTGGGTGGGAGTGGCTTGGCAGTAATGTGACTGGGTGGGCGTGGCCAACTTGTAAAATGTGGTGAAACTCACTAAACAATGCTCTAGCTTAGCAACCAAAATGTTAGCTCAGAAACTCTGGCATTTGAAGTGTGCAAGTTTAAAGCTGTCAAGCTACAAGACCCTTGCACCCCTAACCCTTTAGAAAAAAAACCCAGGGGTGTTCAAATTTGACAGCTTTAAGACTTGTGGACTTCAACTCCCAGAATTCCTCCTCTCGCTCTTCATCTTGATCATGTGTGGACGGGGGGGATGGAGGGAGGGAGCTGGAACCGGTTCTAAACGGCACTGTAGATTTGTGGAACCTCTTCTATAGAAGAGGTTAGAACTGGCAGGAACCCACCCCTGATGCGCACCCAACAATCAGCTGGCCGGCGTGCATGCACACACCGGTTTTCGGCACTGCCACGCATGCGAAGGACAGTTGATCGTCACATGCACACCAGAAACCCAGAAGACAAACAGGCAAGGCCATATGTGCTGGGCAACATGGCTTCGTGTGTCACTTTGGGCACGCGTGTCATAGATTTACCATCACGGCATTAATGTGTATAAGTATATATACAACCTTCCTATTGAAAGGTTTCTCCCCACATAGGTTCTATGAGTTTTGAGCGAGTGGTGTCTCTGGAATGACTGAAAATATAAGAATATGTAAGAGGTGTAAATGGATGCAAACATCTGAAGCATGAATGCCTTTGAAGATTAACTTTCATCCACTTGTTGATCTAAATACGGCTTCTCTTTTTTATTTTCATCCATTCCCTAATTTCATTTTTTTTCCTTTGCTCACATCTGTGCCTAGTTTTGTTCCCTTCATTTGTTCCCTGAAATTTCTTCCCTGAAAAAAATCAGATTCTGCACTGGTGGGAAGAGGGCCCTTCCCTATTGTTGGATCTGGGCAACGAGAGAACAGACTGCGGACACGGAGTGACTTATCAGCTCTTTATTAATAGTAGTAGTGATCCAGCTTGCTCTGTGGTCGGAGGGTCCCCCTTTTATAGGGATCGGGTACGCCCCTCGACCAATCAGAACGATACCTGTTTCCCGCTGTAGCAGCGGACCAGAGAGGAGACTTCCCCCGATATATGCTAATATCTAACACCCCTCCCCTCCTAGACGGAACGTTGCGGTTAGTAACATAGTCTTTTAGGTATGTTGGGGTTTGCCTTACTCGGGAGGAGCGTCGCAGTTCGGGTTGGTTAGAAGTGGTTGCAGGATCGGATGCCTTTTCTGTTTCACGTTCGGGAGGTTTCGTGCCTTCGTTGCTAGGGCGTTCCGGAGTCTGCTTGGTTGCGTTGTCTGGGGTTTGCTCTGCGTCGTGCTCGATCTCTTGTTCCGACCTGGGTTCGCAGGTGTCATAGTTCTCTATGATGGGGCTCTCGCGTGGCTGACTTTCCGTTGGCAGGAAACTCTCATCTTCGTTTCGAAGGTCTGAGTGTGCTAGGCGACCCCGAAGTTGATCGATGTGCCTTTTCCAGTTCCGCCCATCTTCCAGCTCCAGCAGATACGATCGTGGACCCGTGATGCCAATGACCTTTGCCGGCATCCACAATGTTCCCCCTGCATAGTTGTGGGCGTATACTGAATCCCCTATGCTAAAAGACCGAATTTTGCTTGTGGAGTCTGGGGGAGCTGTGGCAGAGTAATTTGGGTGAAGACGGTCCAGGTGAGACCGTAGACGGCGGCCCATGAGTAGTTCAGCGGGGCTCCTACCCGTCGTTGCACTTGGGGTGATATGCTGAATTAAGAGGTAATGGTCAATGCGTGTTTGCCAATCACCTGGACCCATCCTAGCGAGGGCCTCTTTTGCGAATCGCACCATTCTCTCCGCCTGTCCATTTGATGCCGGATGGAATGGCGCGATGAGGGCGTGCCGAATCCCCTGTCCTGCTAGATATGTCTCAAATTGCATGGCCGTGAACTGGGGCCCATTATCGGAGACCAGGAGGTCGGGCAGGCCATGAGTGGCGAAAAGTCGCCGTAGAACCTTAATGACTGCCTCTGCCGTGGTTGAAGTCATTAGGACTACTTCTAGCCATTTCGAGTATGCATCCACAACTATAAGGAAAGTCTGACCTTGGAATGGCCCTGCGAAGTCGATGTGTATTCGCGACCAGGGTGCTTTAGGTTTCTCCCATTCTGTGGCGGGCGCTTCCGGGGGTGCTGGTCTCGATTCCTGGCATGGGTCGCAAGTGGCCACCCACTCCTCTATTTCTTTGTCCATGTTTGGCCACCAAACGTAACTTCTTGCTAACGCCTTCATCCTAACAATCCCCGGATGACCCACATGTAAAGCATCTAATACATTCCTACGTAAAGCACACGGAATAACAACTCGATCCCCCCACAATAAACAACCTTGTAACACTGAGAGTTCGTCCCGTTTTGACCAAAACACTTTGAATTCCGGACCCACGTTTCCCTTCGGCCACCCCCTCCAAACCCAAGTTTGAACTTGCTTTATTAAACTGTCTTTAGAGGAGAACCTTGCAACGTCATATGAAGAAACCGGTCCAGAGTCCAAACAGTCAATGAGCAATACCGGTACTTCTGGAGTGGGGTCTGGCAGAATGTCGGGTAATGGGCAACGGCTGAGTGCGTCTGCGTGTCCGAGAGTGGAGCCCGGTCGATGAATTAACTTGTAGGAGTATGCAGCCAGGAAAACAGTCCACCTGGTCATGCGTGGAGAAAGGGAGACCGGAGTGGGGCGGTTTCCCGCCAAAAGCCCCAACAGCGGTTTGTGATCTGTAATCAGTTCAAAATCGCGGCCATAGAGGTATTCGTGGAAACGTTTTATTCCAGCTACAGCAGCTAGCGCTTCCCTGTCCATTTGGCTGTAATTCCTCTCGGCCGATGAAAGAGTCCTGGAGTAGAAGGCGATGGGTGCTTCTTTTCCGTCGGGCATCCTGTGGCTGAGGACTGCTCCAACTCCGAAGGGTGATGCGTCGCAGGTCAATACCAGCGGTAGGGTCTGGCTGTATTGGACAAGCAGTGAGTCAGTGGTGAGCAGGCGCTTTACTCCGGCGAAAGCTGCAGCTTCGGATCGTCCCCATTTCCATGGTGCGTTCCTCTGGAGTAGACGGTGTAGTGGCTCAGCAATGGTCGCTTTCTGCCTCAGAAAAACGCTGTAGAAGTTAAGTAGTCCGAGGAAGGCCTGCAACTCGGTCTGATTTCGTGGTGTGGGGGCGTCCTGGATCGCCTTAATTTTCTTTGAAGTGGGGTGTATTCCCTGACCATCGATTCTATAACCCAGGAATTCTACACTAGGCACGTTAATTTGGCATTTTTCCTTTTTGAGGCAGAGACCCTTTTCTCTGATTCTGGCCAAAACAGTTCTGACTCTTTTATTTAATTGCTCCTCGTTTGCAGCGGACACCAAGATGTCGTCAAAATAGGGGACGACTCCCGGTATCCCTTGCAAAAGTCGTTCCATGACGCTCTGGAACAATCCTGGGGCAATACTCACACCGAATTGTAGCCGGTTGCATTTGAATGCTCCTCTGTGCGTCACTATAGTTTGGGCCTCCGCTGTGGCGCTATCAACTGGCAGTTGCTGGTAAGCTTGTGCCATGTCTAATTTAGCAAATACCTTTCCTGGCCCCAACGAGTGCAATAAGTGCTGTACTACAGGCACAGGATATGCGCTCTGTTGTAGCGCGACATTAATTGTGCATTTATAGTCCGCGCAGATGCGGACTGATCCGTCTGGTTTGACTGGGGTCACGATGGGTGTTTCCCAGCGCGCGTGATCCACCGGCTCAAGGATTCCTTGCTCCACTAACTTATCTATTTCCTTATCTATTTTTGGGCGGAGTGCAAAGGGCACTCGTCTCGGTTTAAGTCGGATTGGCGCCACTTTGGGGTCTAAATTGAATGATATCGGTTTACCCACATACTTACCAAGACCGGGGCTGAACACATCCTCGAACTCCTTAAAAATCTGCTCAGCGCTGCTGTTTTCCACGGCGTTGATTCCGGTGACTTCTAGCCCCAAGGATTCGAACCAATCCAGTCCTAGGAGGTTTTATAATGGTGCGCTGGCGATGGTCACGGGCAGCTGGGCTACGATGTCCTTGAAACGGATCTGGAACGTGCCTTGGCCTACGATGGGGACTCGGTTCCCCTGGTAGTCTCGTAGCAGGATGTCTGGAACGCGTAGTTGGCTCTTTTTGAGGCTAGGGATAGCCTGTTTCATGGATGCCCATGAAATGATCATCAGGGATGATCCTGTGTCGACTTCCAGCTCGCAAGGTGAGCCCTCCAAGAGGACTGTGACTTTCAGCTTTTTAGGCCGCTTGGTGCGGACCTGGCTTATTGATGTGAGATACGTTCGCAATTCCTCTCTCTGGGTCAACTCTATCTCATCATCTGTATTCTGAAAATACTCTTGTTGAGCGTCTTGATAGAACGCTCTCTCAGCTCTTTGTGTGTAATCTCTCTGGGGATACGTTCGCTCAGCTCTTTGGGAATTTTCTCTCTGGGTAAACACTTGTGGATTTCTCTCTGGGCGCCCTTTTTGATTTCACCAAGCCCCTGGGTTGGGCTTCTGTTGGCGGTACATGGGTGGCTGCCGTGAGGCAGGGACTTCGCTCCGGCACACTCGTGCGATGTGCCCAAGTTTGTTGCAGTGCGAACAAACAACATTCCTGAACCTACAAGTAGACCTGGGGTGATTCCCTCCGCAGCTTGCGCAGGGCGGCAAACGGGATCCGGGTCTCCCCCCAGGCCTCATGTGACTGCTCCGCATCAGGTGGCTGTCCTCGAACTCGGGATCCTCGTAGTCGGGGCTTGTGTCCTCGTAGTGAACTCTGGTTTGCCTTGGTACTGGCTGGTTTACGCTGAACCCTCGTTGTATGGTTACCGATGATTTCTCTGCTGACTCTGACGCTCTTGCTTCGTTTAGAGCTATCTGTAGGGTTAAATTCGGGTTTGCCAACAGCTTCTTTTGTAGTGAAATGTCTCTTAACCCACAGATGAGCTGCGCTAAGATATGCTCGTCCAGATCCCTGAACTCGCAGTGAGTTGCTGCTTTACGTAGGGCTGCAACATATTGATTGATTGATTCTCCCGCCTTCTGGTTCCGCGTATTGAATTCTTTTCGGCAAACATGGCGGGAAGGTTTTGGCGCGTAATGGGTCTGTAGAGCCTGTTGCAACGCCGTCCATGATACTGCCTGTATTGGAGTGGGCGCGGTGAGGTCTCTGGCCGTGTTGAAGACTTCTTTCCCACAGTAGCCGAGGAAGATGTTTTTCTTCCGGGCGTCGGTGATCCCCGTGTATTCGTTCGCTTCGAGAAAACACTCGAAACGAATCATGAAGGCTTCCCATTCGTCGTTCGCTGGGTCGAATGGAGCGGGGGGAGTGTGCATCGCCATCTTCTTTCGTTTGAATCTGCCGCGCTGCTGTGACCTGAGATGGCTGCCGGAATTTCTGCCGAATTCCTGGGCTGGATCAAATCCGGAGATTCTGGAGGTAGCGTTCTTCGTCCTATCTGCCTCTCGATCCCACCTTCGTCGCCATTGTTGGATCTGGGCAACGAGAGAACAGACTGCGGACACGGAGTGACTTATCAGCTCTTTATTAATAGTAGTAGTGATCCAGCTTGCTCTGTGGTCGGAGGGTCCCCCTTTTATAGGGATCGGGTACGCCCCTCAACCAATCAGAACGATACCTGTTTCCCGCTGTAACAGCGGACCAGAGAGGAGACTTCCCCCGATATATGCTAATATCTAACACCTATTCAAAATATTTTCCTCCCCCTCTTTATTGAAACGAGGGAGGAGAATATGTATGTAAAGTACATATGACCAGGATTTGTATATATATGACAGAGAATGGGAAGAGTATGTTAAAATTGCCTATAAGTTAAAATGTCAGTCTAATTTAGGATATTTTATTTTATCAATGTTCATAATTTAATAAATGTAAATTAATTTTATTGATTTAATAAATTTAAATTAATTAATTTTGTCAATTTCATTACTTTTAATTTTATTCTATTGTATGTGTGTGTGTGTTCTAGCCCTGTCTCCCTTTGCCACATGGCTTCCGGTAGCTTTTTATTTACATAGATGTATATGAATTCATTGCATGAATAGAGATCATGGATTCCTTTCCTCTTAGAATGTTCGTGTCAGTAATGTTATTAATTATTGTTGTGCTTATCTGGCCTTCAATTGAACTAAAAGCCAGAATGATCTAATAGTTGGGATGTCGGATAATGCCTGAGAAACACCAAGTTGAGCTCCACCCTCAGGGAAACTCATCTTTTTTTTAAAATTGAGCTATTATTATCTCACAGCATTACTCTCAGTTGACCAGGTGAAACAACTATTACAAAAAATGGCATTTCATCCTAGGGTGCCCACGTTTAATCAAATCTGCATTATACGGTTTCTGCATATAGTTGCCAGCTGCTCCATCCATTTCTTAACTAGATAGAAGGCCTTGCGGTTTGCCTACAGATCAGAGAAACAGGGAGCAAATGTTTTTGTAGAGATTAGTAATGAATATTTTTCCCCACTTCAATATCATTCTCAGCTCTTAGGAATTGAGTTGGGCACCCCTGGTATAGACAGTATAGCCATAAAGTTACAAAACAGTCAGTTATGTGCATTGGCTAGGTGATAACACATGTTGAGTATTTTCTTTTGAATGCTCATAAGCACACTCTACTTGAGCAAGTATGTTAAGTTGAAACTAGTTGAAAAATGCTGTTGCTTAAGAATTTCAGAAAAGTTGATACTGGTACCTGTTATCAATACTAATATGCCTTCAGGCATCTTGTTGAAATTATGTTGATATAAATCAGAGCAATATAATGCTTTAGGAATTTAGCATGGAAAGATTTCAGCAGCCTGTTAAGTAATTAGTGAACTGGAGACGTCAAATAATGTTTATCCATGGTTTTATTGAAAAGCGACTATTTGGTGCCCTCGATTTAGGACTAAAATACCAACTCAGAATTACGTTAAATTAATTTTAAATGAAGAATTTGACTTATGGAGTCTTTCATATCAGGTTGAAAATAGGTTTAAAGCACCTAAACTTATAAAGTTAATATGTAATATACTGTTTAATCTATGGTGCCTTGTTTTTGTTTTTATTTTTAAAATTAGGATTTGAAAAAAAAGACATGTTCAATTATTGCATGGATTTGTAAAATGATGATAAATGAAGCAACTCAGTACAGGTAGTCCTTGATTTACTATCAATTTAGTCCGAAGTGTCTGTTGCTAAGCAGGACAGTCGTTAAGGGAGTTTTGCCCCATTTTACCATTTTTCTTGCCACAGTTGTTAAGGGAATCCCTGCAATAGTTCAGCTAGTAACAGTTGTTAAGTGGATATGGCTTCTTCATTGACTTGCTTGTCAGACTGTCGCAAAAGGTGATCACATGACCCCTGGATATTGCGACTGTCATAAATATAAACCAAGTGCCTGAATTTTGACCATGTGACCATGGAGATTCTATAGGGGTCGTGTGAAAAATGGTCGTAAGTAACTGTTTTCAGTGCTGTTGTAACTTTGAATGGTCACAAAAGAAATGATTATAAGTCGAAGACTACCTGTATTATGATCGCCCACCCCTGAAAACAGTTTCTACTGATGGTGTATAGATATATGCAACCTCAAAAGATCTTTGGAGGATCTCTTTACTGTGGATTTTAAGGGCACTTAGGAATCTGCTGGGGGAACAGGGAAGAAGTGGCTAAGACGCTGAGCTTGTCAATCAGAAAGGTCGGGAGTTTGGTGGTTCGAATCCCTAGGGCTGCGTAACGGAGTGAGCTCCTGTTACTAGTTCCAGCTTCTGCCAACCAGCAGTTTGAAAGCATGTAAAAATCCTATTTGCTACTTGGAGAAAATTCCATCATAGGGGTTGCCTTTTCAAACTTTAATAGATTATTACAGTAGAATACAACTATCTTACTTTTTAAGTCTATATTATACTGAAATAAATGCATTTAATCAGTATATTTAAAGATTTCTTTTCAAATAACTTGTCTCTAGATTTCATGGCTAGTTAGATAGTTCCATTGAAATTAATGAAACATTAAGTGGTATTTTGCATGAGTAATTTAGTCTAAATGCTAAATAAAAACAACTACAAAGATCTGAAATTCGGTAAAAACAGCAAAGTTAGATAACAATAACAATTTAAACAATTTGTAAATGGAAGCTATTTTCATTAAGTTTATCAAATCTGGGCTGTGAAAATCCAAACCACCACATGGAGTTAAAGTTTTTGAATTTCACTGCTTCCAACTTATCTACAATTTTAAAGTCTAGATTTGGTAGCCATATGTTTTCCTTTCTGTAAATTTAATGTTTCTTATTGGCTTACTAGTTCAATTTATTCAACTGCTCATATTTTAGTGTGTTGTATATAACATTTCATTTTCTTGCTAAGATGAAATTTGTTGTATATTAAGTCTTTGTAAGGGTGTTTTAAGATAACCCTATAGCGTAATTTAACTAAGATTACTTTGAAATGTTATTTTGACATGACTCAGCATCTGGTTTCACTAGAAAGCATTCATAGGACTGGAACAATTTTTCAGGATTGAAATCTTAAACCTTGATTAGAGTATAGATGTAATTGATTAATATATTTCTAGGTTGCTATGTTTAAGTCTACAGCATAATCTTCTTAGGTTGTGATAACATGACAACTCATATGTGCTGGAATTCAACTTAAAATGTTTTTTTTTTATATTTAAAAAACTGAGTCAACTTTTAAAGATTGTTCTTGCTAGACCCATTAAATCCACTTCTAATCCAATTTTTATAGAGGAGAAGCAAACAAAATCTGCATTATTCAACTAGTTTCACTAGGATCAAGTGTTTCTTAAGGACGTAGAACTATTTTAAAGATTCAGAAAGTAGGCAAATTCTATTTGGTTACATAAACCAGGGTGTGGTAACCATTGACTGCAAATAAAATAAACATTTTCCTTCCAAATCCTTTTAAAAGCATAAGCCTACATTTAAGCTTCTATGCATTAGGAGAATTTTAAAACCGTTCATATGAACACTCTCTGAGAAACAAAATATTGGATTGAAATGGGCCCTGGAAGAGCTCTTCTTTTGTTTCTATGTTTGTTGAAACTCGGCAAGAAAGCATTTAGATGGCAAACCAGTTTCAATGCTAAGCCTTTTCAGGTCTGATTGCTGATAATTCTGGAGCTGAGGGAAGATCTCTGTGTGTGTGACAGAGACTGAGAGTCTATACAGTATTTGTGTGACTCTCACTCTGCCTCATTTTGACTTTGATCTTCTTTACTGTGGCTTTAGGAAATAATGCAACCATTGAGTGACAGGAGATTCTTTCACTTCTCTTTTATGGGATTCAACTGTGGAGGATAACATCTCATAAATGAGAACAGCTAGCTTTAAAAATTCCATTTTATTTTATAGGTGTATGTATATATGTAAACTTACTTGTGAGATACAAAATTATAAAATAGACAGTTTCTTGTTAGAAGTGATGCTTAGCAGATCCTTCCCTTCTACTAGAATGTTTTTGACTATCACAGAAACACAACACCCCCCCCCCCAATAACTGAATGAAGAAATTCTCTGTAGGTATGTTTCAACAGCACTTTTTCGTGCGGCTGTTGATAAAAATAGCTGTTGGCCAACATGATTGCCAATGTCCGATGACAGATATGGCACAAGGAGAAGAAGAAGGCATGATTACTAATCAGATAGCAATTCCTCATTTTGTATCAGCCAGGTAGATTTTTCAAGTTTCATATATCAGAATATATCCTCTTTTGATTTGGAATTCTTCAAGGAAAAACAAGATGCCCAAAAATGAAATGTGGCATAAAGATATATTAAATTGATAGCTCTGGCGTATGTGTCATGTTCATTAGTATAAATGTGTGTATAGTATAAATAATTATGTTACCATAGCAATTTATTACACAATATGCTAACATAGGGGTATCAAACTCGCAGTGTCATGTTGTTGTCACATGACATTTCACGGCTTTTTCCCCTTTTCCTAACTGGGGCTGGGTATGGCCAGCATGTGACGTAGCCAGCCCGCGGGCCACGAGTTGCCTGCGCTAACAGGTAACAACAACAAAAAAAGACAGAGCTACTCAACTCCTATTTTTTTCTCAGTCTTCTCCCACAAGAGGATATGTTATGTATCATTCAACTGTGGACAGCAGAATGTTGGAACTAGATTGAGATTGATAGAGCCATGGTTAGCAAAAATTTGGCTAGATCCCCAAACTGGCTTTATGCCTAATGTGGAACTAGAACTTAATATTCTCCGGGTTTCTAACCTGATACCTTAACCAGTACAAATTGATTATCATATTAATACATAGTATAATGTTAAATATTTTCTTTGTGAAATCTTGGATAACAGATGACCAGAAAAGACAGAATATTATCCAGGTCTTCAAAAAAAAGGGTGGGGGGAAGACTCAGGCAAGCATCACATGAACACATGGGGAAAATTCTAAAGCAATTCATAAAAAAGATTGATTTATAACAAGCTTGAAAAGAATGTGGAAAGTCAGCATGGGTTTGTCAAAACATAGGTATATTGAAGAGCACATATTGCCAGACTAAGCTTACCTTATTTTTCACCAAGTAATTTCTTCAGTAGATTGTGGTAATATTGTAGATAAAATGATGGCAAGCAAAGTATTAACAAGATATGCTATCACATACTTTGAATAGCAAGCTAATATGGATTGAATGGAATGATGTTTATGTGGCTATCTAGTTCACCCAAAAAATCATAATCAGGAGTATCTATTAACTATTTTTCAACTAAATGGTGTTTACCATGTTTATCCTTGGATTCTTCAGCATTTTTTATTCTTCCACAATGTGTATAAAGATGGCAAGAATACGTAAATCAAATTTGCAGATGACATACAGTATAATTAGATAGGTAGGGTAGGTTAATAACCTAGGAAAGAAATAACATTTGTAACTTGTTTGATAAATTAGAGATGTAAGCTGAGAATAACAATTAAATTTAACAGAGGTCAGTGCAAAGTTATTCACATAAAAATAAATCTAAACTGTGGTTATTGGATGGAGATACCTGGTTTTGTAGTAGTACTTGTGGGGAAAAAAATCTTAGAATAGTAGTTGATTGCCGAGTGAGACAGAAATATGTTGTTGTTTTTTTATTTAAAAAAAACAAAAGCAAAGTCTATTGTTTCTAAATAAAGTATAGTTTATTTTGAATTGGTCAGGCTTTATTTTGAATTGCAGGTGTTGTGACTAGATCTGGGTAGCACATTTACGGTAATAAAAGATTCAGACAAATTAGAACAAATTAAGGGGAAAGCAAAAAAGATAGTTAGGAGCCTAGAAACTAGAAACTATGAACAAACATTGAAGGAATTGGAAATTATTTAGTATTGAGAAGACTGAGTCAGTGATAACATTGATCGATATCTGGAATGTTTGGGCAAGAACTGTTATTCATAATTCCAAATTACAGGACACAGAATAATGAATTCTACTTAGGGATTTTCATTAAATATTAAAAAAAAACTTTCCAACACTAAGAACAGTAAGTATAAAAGTGAAACTAGATACCTAGATAAGTGGGGGTTCCTTTTGGGGTAGTGATAGTAGATACCAATTTGTCAGTGATGCTTTAATTTGGATTTCTATGCTGGTCATGGAGTTGGATTCTGTGGTCTAAGTGATGTGATTTTTGTGTAATGCATGCATACTTGTTATATCTGTGATTACTGCCAAGCTACTATTTCTGAACTCTTATCATGCTCATAAATATATATAAAAGTTCCAAAATCATTTTTTTATATAAGAGTCACAATTACCGTAAATCTTCACTGACATTTTGGACATTTTTAAGTAGCAGCTATAAGTCAATTTGAGAACAGCTAGTAAAAAATAAATATATTGGGAGAGTGGGAAGCTATTTCGTGTTTTTGTGCAACAATAAATTAATTATACTTTGTTTTCTTTTATTCCATTCTCACATGCTGATCTTTAATTTTGCTTGGACTTAGCAATGGGATTCCAAATCTTTTCCTACCAGTTCTATTAGAGAGTGTTTGAGCGTGTGCGCCCAACACTCAAAGACCGCCCTTGGTGTCAGCGCTGCTGAGCTGAGCTGGTTTTTAGCTCAGCTGAGGCACCGCAATCTGCTCTGCCATGTGAATCAGCTGAGCTAAAAAACAAGGGAATGTAAGACAGGGAAGAGTGGGGGCAGGAATGATGAGGGTGGGGGGCAGCCAGAGATGGTATTTGCCCATTATCCAAACTACTCAAAATTTCCGCTACTGGTACGCCAGAACCGGTCAGAACTGGCTGAATACTACCTCTGCCTGGAGTCCTTGATCTTACTATATAAATCCATATTTGAAATGGTTTGGAATGGGGTAGAACATCAATCCATTTCTTTTGGGCAGTTAAAATTGACCCTGGTCACATTCCTTCTTCTCTCTCTTCCCACCACTTTTCTTCTCCTTGAGAAATTTTATTTGGCAATAGTAAATTAATTACAGTATTTTCCCATGCTCTTTTAAAATGATTTATGATTGCAATTTAAATAATTTTCCTTCATTAGTTGAGTCTATGTATTTCAGGGACATGCACAGATGTCTGCTAATCACATTATTATATCTGAGATTTGTTTTTTAAAAAATATAGTGCTCAGTACTCACAAAACCTAATCTCTTTATTGTAATAGATGAGATTGCAAAACATAATTTTTTTCTAAATATATGTAACAATTTTTTTTTACATTATGACTAACCTAGAGGGGCTTGAAGACCGAACCATGAGATAAGTGAACTACCTAGATGGAGTCCAATAGTAATGCAAAAATATCCACTTTGAGCCTTTAAAAATATAATGAAAAAAATACTTTTTGGGAGTGGGGAATGAACTTTCATATGAATTTAATTCCTTCATGTTCAGAAGCCTGCCCAGATTAAGGCTTAAATAGCTTCTTGGCTATTTGCTATAGTGCAATCCAATTGTTGATTGGTACATGCTAATCTCCAAATCTATTTCAACATTACTGTACTCCTTGTATATCTTGCCTATGAACCCCTTTCGGTCTTGTATTTGTTAGTATAGTTTAAAAAAATCCTTTCTGTTATCCAGAAACAGAGTTTAAATTCTGCAATAATAAGGTGAAATTGTGAGGGGTCTCTAATCTATTGAGGCACATCAATGGGTCCATAGAAATTTACCATCTGATCATTGAGTCAGAATAAAATAGTCTTAAGGTTAGTTCTCCAAAGGAGATTTTCAATTTGAGTTTTCAAAATAAAACCGGGCTAAACGTCAACAATGTAGTTAACAACTGCATGGAAGCCAATTACAAATTCCAACGTTCCTGATTTTTAGAGATAGGCTTTGATGTCCTGTGAGCGTGAGTGAGGTCCTATACCTGTTACTTTCACTGAATAAAAAAAGCCTCTCACTGGCAAAGAAATAAAAACATATTTAAGTGTAGAGAGTCCTTTGTTTCTATGTATTAAGCAGAGTCCTTCTGCTTACTATGTAGACATAACCATGTAGTTTTACTTTGGTTTTTGGCAGTCCTATTTGTTTTCTATGGTCATTTTCTGGAATGATTTTTCTCTTTCTCTGTGAGCCAAGGTCTTCCAAGCAAATACGAATTTGAACTGCCAGGATCCAACCTGAAGCCAGTCCTCCTTTAGCTGCAAGCCTTGCTTTTAAAAAGCCATCCTTACAATTGTATAATTCTTTAGATGACAGTTTCGTTTGGCTCAGAGTGATTAAACAATATGATGAAACATTGAAACCAAAAATAATGATCCTATCGTATTTCAGCATCTCTGAGCTAATACAGATCGAGTTCCTACCTCACTAGGTGCTAGATTAAAGTGTTATGCATTCCATTTGGTATTCTGTAAGACCTGTGAGGTGCTCATGACTTTTTATGGGTCATGGGGAAGAGTTTGAAAGCTCTGAGAACAAAGTGTAACAGATGCCACGTTATTACTTAATGACACACTGTTTAAGTTTTCACTGGCAAAGTGTTTGTCAGAAAATTGGCTCTGCCATTTGGGAAACCAATTTATACGGGTGGTATAAATTCAGATCTTCATTTAGAAGAAGATGAATCAAGTACTGTAGCAAATTTCTATTTTTGGTTGCCGTGATCTACGTAAAGCTGTTCTTAGATGTAATTCGTTTAATTGCCTGTTTGTTGGCTGCCCTGAAAAAAAATTACCATTTGGAATCCAGCTCCAATATACTGATCTGGAACTGCAAAAGATCTGTTGTACCTATTTTTTTCTTGTTTGGCAGGGAAAACTGGAGAGGCTTGAAGCCTTTACTAGCACATTGCCTTCTTTTGTATCAGCAGTTCAGAAATAGGCTATAGCTCGTATATTATGGTTTTAATCCAAAACATTGCCTGTGGTGGTTTTAAAGTACAGTTTGTATTTTGCAAGTTATGCACACCCAAGAGTGGGTAGGTTTTTCAACAAGCCGTGAATAAAGATTTTGGCTTGCTGTAACATGCAAGCCTAATCTATATTAAAAGCAATCATCAGCCATGATGAATGTGTGCCCCAGCAAAAGCCACTCCTAAGAAGGAAAGAGATTGTTGCGGTGCCACTAATGTAGAGGGAAGGCAGAGTGGCCTTGAAGGATAGGAGGAAGAATGACTACCAATGATCAGATAAGAGGGGTTGAGCTTAGGCCAAGAAAGTCACCTGAGAAAAAGCCTAAGGAAAGCCCCTGTCTAGTTCATACTGAGATGTAGGTAGGGGAGGGATTGTTACTGTAGCTGTTGCAATGAAAATATTTACTGTCTTACTTGGCATTGGTTTGTAGAGGTGACTATTAATGTCCTTTCTGCTGTAGGAGAAGCAATTGAAAAGACTGCTGAATTTGAAGTCGTAAAGGAAGGTGTATAAAGAATCCATGTGAACATTGCCCTCCAAAGTAGGGAGACTGCCATTAAAGTCATTATGGCTTACACATACCCAAGCTTTGATGCAAGAGAAATTTGCTATAGGAATCAGTAAATGATCTAGTGCAATGGTTCTCAACCTTCCTAATGCTGTGACCCTTTAATACAGTTCCTCATGTTGTGGTGACCTAACTATAAAATTATTTTATGTTTTCGGTATTTTTTCAAAAACACGTGTTTTCTGATGGACTTAGGCGACCCCGGTGAAAGAGTCGTGCGACCCCCAAAGGGGTCCCGACCCACAGGTTGAGAACCACCGATCTAGTGATTTGCAGCTTTAGGTTAGTACTTGATCTCTGTTAATACTTCTGCTGAAAGTCTTTGCAATCTCAGTATGTATTACAATGTCAGAATCAATCCGCAACACCAGAAACATGGCAGAGAAAGCTTACAATCTGACTTTAATGTAACCGTTAACCCAGTTTAATGTAACTGGTTAACCCAGTTTTCTGTGATTGCACAACCTGAACTGTAAACTGTGTGTCTGCATAACCAACTGCTGATAAGAGTCCTGTTTTGTCTTTAAACCATTTAAGTTTACTCAGGATTTAGCATGGGCAGCTTCAGATAACAGCTCTCCCTTCTGACCGCTTTTTAACTAGAGGACAAAAGTTTTAAAATAAACCATGTGATTTCCTCCAGTAGACTAGAAGTCACAGAAGTTCAACATCCTCATTCACAGAAGTTTCACCACAATATTACAATGATTTCACATACACACACACAATGAACTAGGACCCAGAGAATTCAGTGTGAAAATAGAAGTGATTGGGCTCTTAGCTGCTCACTTTAGACAACTGCTAAAAACAAGGTTTTAGTGAATATTGTTTTAAAACTAAGGCTTTTTAAAGATGTTTTTAAAAAACTAAGGTTTTTTAAAGTTTTTTTTTAAAAAACTAAGGCTTTAAAGGTTTTTTTAAAAAAACTAAGGTTTTTTATTTCATAATGGTTGTATTATTGTTGTTGTTAATTTATCGCAGTCAGAAGTTTTGAATGGATTCGGCATTTTTATAACAATGTGGTACGTTAGCAGCATTTTAGTTGAAAAGAAGCTCTTTCCGCCTGACCAGAAAGGAAATCTCCCAAACAGCAGAGGAATAAAAGATCAGATCCTAACTGACAAGATGATGCTGGAAAACTGGAAGAGAAGGAAGAAGGCATTTGACTCCCTGCTACATAATTAAATAATCAGAGCCTAAAAGTAACAGGATTCAGTAGAAATATCAGAAGCTTTGTGCAAAGATCGAGGGCACTGGAAGACACACTTGCTGGTCAATGGTGAGAGACTGGAAGAGGTTACCATCAAGTGAGGAATTTATCAAGGAGAAATGCTATCATCACTACTGTTTCCCATTGCACTGATTCCCCTGTCAACAATACTAAATAAGTCATGCCACAGCTATCAAACATCAAATATATCTGCTCGGCTATTTCCACCTTCTTTAAATAGGCGATCTAAAGCTGTATAGAAAACCATCTGAAATAGAATCACTGCTAAACGTTGTCCATATATATATATATGGGCAAGACTTTTCAAATGTGCCACCCACACTAGGGGAAAATAATGAAAACTGAAGAAATCGTCCTATGGAAATCACATCGAGAACCCTGGCTGAAGTGACTCCATCAACATAGTGAAGAAGATATTAAGGTTCAACTTAAGTGGATGAAATATGATTAAGGCAATTAACATAATGGGCAATTCCAGTCATTAGATGCAGAGCTGGAATAATGGATGGGAATAAAAGCTCTGGATATCAGAAATATCAGAAAAAGAATGACAACGAATCATGCCCACCATTGGAGTGACGTTGACAGACTCTACCTACCAAGGAAAATAGGTGGGTGTGGAATGTTGTAAGTACACCAGAGAGCTGAAGGGAAAAAAAGGGCACTGGAAGAATATCTGAAGGACAGCGAAGAAGATGCACTGATGCTAGCATCCTAGGGAAGCTTACTAAATCTGTAGGAGCCAAACTGATCTACAAGAAAGATCAAATGAAGAATAGAAAAAAGGTAATGGTAAGGCGAAGTATTACATTTGTCACTCCATTAAAAAAAATACAGCAGGCAAAGCAGATAAAAACAAGGCATGGCATTGTCTAAGAGCAGAAAAGTTGAAGAAAGAAACAGAGAGGCTAATTCTGGCTGCACAAGACCAAGCCTTCAGAACAAGTTCATGCAAGGCCAGAATTGAGAAAACAGCAACAGACAGCAAGTGTCATCTCGGCAAAAGAGGTGAAAAAACTCTGGACTACCTGGTTATCTGCCACAAGAAAACACCACTTGACTACAAACAATAACATGAAAAAGAAGCAACAATAGTACATTGGAAGGTATATAAGAAATGCTATTAAGCGAGCCCAGGTGAAACCACAAATAGACAAGTAAAGTAACAGAAAATGAAGAAACCAAAGTGCTCTAGGTTTTTAGAATTCAAATAGAGAATACCTCTGACTTAATAACTGTTGATAAGAAAGAGAAAACAGTCTGGGTAGTAGATGTGGCAATATCTGAAGACAGCAGAAAAGAAAAGAAAAACCTGGAGAAAATTATAAATAGAAGTAGAACAACTGTGGCAAAAGAAAGCAAAGCTGTATTACCAATAGTAATTGGTACTACAATTCCAAAACAGCTGGAGCAATACTTGAAAACAATCGGCGTTGACAAAATCATCAGCAGACAATTGCAAAAAGAAGCTTTACTTGGAACAACTTACATCCTACTTAGTAGGTAGATAAAAATGGAAAATCCAGTCTTAAACATCCAGCTGACTACGACATATCATAATTATTTAGACTTAGAAGGCTGCCTAGTTCTAGAATGACTGGAGAGTTTATGTATGTAAAACAGATTATTTTGTTTTAAAACAAGTGGAAAGCAGTACTCTATGTCCAGAAAAAAATATCTAAAAATACTACCAACTCACTCTCTCTCTCTCTCTCTCTCTCTCTCTCTCTCTCTCTCCTCTCTCTCTCTCTCTCTCTCTCTCTCTCTCTCTCTCTCTCTCACTCACTAGGAGTTCAATAACAGCTTGATCTTTTCAAGGTGGAAACTGTACATATCTACAGTGGATGGGGTTCCAGAGCGCAAGCACTATGACAGAAGTTATATTTTGAGGTCTTTTAAGATGACATTGTTTAATGGAGGAGACCTGGCATAATATATAGCAATATAAAACATGCCAATTTTTCATGTTATAAAAAGGCTTTTAATTGAAAAACAAAGCAAGGTTATTACTAGCTCAGAGAAAGCCTACATTTATGGAATACTCACCATATCTCTTTTGTAAGCTTAATATTAAATGTATACACCCATTTCTTTGTTATGGTAACTCTGGGCAGCTAACAAAATGATATAGATATTAGTTTTATCACTAGGTAGCCTCTTGATGACATCTCTTTATGGTCATTGGGAGAGTAAGATTCCTGTTTTAGAACAATAGGGAACAATCAACATGGATTCACCTAGGCAGCTGTTGGCTGACACCGAGTGATGTGATTTGGGTTTTTCTGCTCTGGATAAATTTTGACAAATTTATTTATTTATTTATTTATTTACTGCGCTTCTAGACCGCCCCCTCTCCCAAAAGGGACTCGGGGCGGTGTACAGTCCATACAAAAAATACATCATAATATAATTAAATAGCTGAACAATTAAAATTATTAAATAGGTAGAGTTAAATATGGAGGAGGTTAAAAAGAAAGTTAAAAAGAACTGTACAGCTGAGTAAAGTATGTATAAATATAATTTTGAAACCCCTAAAAATATCACACAAATTAAATTTAAAAGCAATACCCCTAAAATAACCAGTTAAAAATATGTCTACCAGGAGGTAACAGTTATAATTATGCCAGGCTGCTAATCGGAACAGGTGAGTCTTCAATTTTTGTCGGAAGGAGCGGAAGTCAGTGGTGGTTCTAATGTCGGGGGGGAGGTCATTCCAGAGGGTTGGGCCCATCACAGAGAAGGCCCTACTCCTTGGTGTCGCCCGTTGGCATTGCCTAGTGGACGGCACCAGGAGAAGCCCCTCCCTGTGAGAGCGAATTGGCCACAGGGATGTGTGTGGGAGTAAAAGTGGAATGCATTGAAAATTATTAGAAGTGAATCATAACTTTTCTGAAATTCATGCATTCACTGTAGAAAGAGAATCTACCAAAGCACTACAGAGACCGTGTGTTGTGCTAATCTCTCTCTCTCTCTCTCTCTCTCTTTCTCTCTCTCTCCCTCTCTCCCCCTCCCTCCCTCCCTCCCCCCTCTCTCTCATCATCATCATCATCATCATCATCATGGATGAGATAGAGGTAGAGAAGCAAGCAGAAGAAAAATGAACCAATGGATCTACTTTCTAATCATATTGAACAATTACTTAGAGATTCCTTAATTTGTTTGTCCACATAACAGCATTTAAAAGTTGTTTATTTGTTTGTTTGTTTGTCTCTTTGTGTGTGCACGTGCATGCATAAATAATGCAAGAGAAATGTTCATGTTTTTTATCTTTATTCTCTCTTATCCTTCCAACCAAACTTTATTCTATCTTCACAGTCTTTCTTCTAAATGGTCTTTTGCATTCAACTGTCCACCAAGCAACTGGCGTACCCAGTGTAGATCATGTCAGGATGGGCAATGCCTTATACCAGGAATAGACAGCATCTTTGGATCAAAGGTCTCAGTCACTGCGCTCATCTCATTGTCAGTGATCCCGGGTGGCTTCAGCAGCATTTACGCTTACATGGGTTGGTTCGGTGGAATCCCTAAACCGCATCCTCCATGTGGCTCTCTTTATCAGGCACCTTGGAAGAGATACATTATCTGATTTTGAAGAACTTTTCTGGTAGAAAGTGCAATGCTTATTTTTGATCCCCCCCCCCCCACTTGACCAGGATCCTGACATAACTTTCCCAGGTTGCCTGATTTGGTACTATGTATAACCAATCTATACCTAAAGGTTAGTACAAATTTTGATGACTGCTATTTATCTGTATTACTGTTAATGTGTTAATTTATTTGTATGAGTGTTGTTCTATTTTATGTCTCCCTTTTAGCCTTATCAATAATTATAGGTTTATGTATTTCTATATCTCAGGGGTTGCCATAAAGAAGAGGGAATCAAGCTATTCTCCAAAGCACCTGAGGGTAGAACAAGAAGCAACGGGTGGAAACTCATCAAGGAGGGAAGCAACTTAAGAACTAAGGAGAAATTTCCTGACAGCTAGAACAATTAATCAGTGGGACAACTTGCCTCCAGAAGTTGTAAATGCTCCGACATTGGAAGCTTTAAAGAAAAGACTAAACAACCATTTGTCTGAAGTGGTGTAGGGTTTCCTGCCTAAGGGGGGGAGGGTGTTTGCACTAGAAGACCTTCAAGGTTAATACAATACAATACAATAGCAGAGTTGGGAGGAACCTTGGAGGACTTTTAGTCCAAACCCCTCCTAGGCAGGAAACCCTATACCGTTTCAGACAAATAGCTATCCAACATCTTCTTAAAGACTTCCAGTGTTGGGGCATTCACAACTTCTGGAGGCAAGCTGTTCCATTGATTAATTGTTCTAACTGTCAGGAAGTTTCTCCTCAGTTCTAAGTTGCTTCTCTCCTTAGAACTTAGGTTCTCTCCTTAGGTCCCTTCCAACTCTGTTATTCTATTCCTAAAGCATTAGTAAAGGTGATTTGATTTGAACAGCATTTACATCTGGCTGAACTAAAGTAATAATGTGGCCATGAACTTTTTGAAGAACATTGGCTATGGCATCAACATTTCGACTTGCAGTAGGAGTTCAAAAAAACAGGTATAATTTGACAAGGGGTTCCAGGAACATACTCACCCTCCATATCTATTCCATGTTACGACATTTTACAAAAGTGTCTTAGTGTTATTTGGTTAAAATACAATGAAAACTATTTTATTTATGTATTGAAAAAAATTAGACATTTAAGGGAAATTCCAGTATAGTAAATATCTGTGAAATGTTACACATGTTGACTTATGACTATAATATAAGCCTGAATTTATGGTTGTAGGTTGTGCCATGTGACCATGCCTGATTTTACCACCTTTTTTTTTGCAGCAGTCATTAATCCAATGCTACGGTCGTTAAGCAAATCCATTCTCTGCAATTGACGTTTTTTCCTGGAAACTGGAAATAAACATCAGTTTCTGGCAAAAAAAAATTGTCATAAATTGTTGTTACATGATTGTGGAATGCTGTAAATGGGACCTGGTTGCAGAGAATGCAAAATGTTATTACGTGACTTGGCCGGGGTGGGGGGCTGCCATTAGAACTTGGAATCCAGGTCATAAAGAACAGACCTGTTCTAAGTCGAGTACTATCTGTATTTTCCCAGAAAGATCAAATGTTCCTGGAACCTTATACAAACCTATTAAAAGTAAACAATAAATAAATCAGCAACAAAGGTCCAGTTTATTAAATATTTGGCATGATAGTTGAAGTGAGGTGCAAAAATTTTTGACTTTCCAAATTTTGCTTTGGATTCAGCCTTGAGTTAATTCCAGAGGTTTTTGACTTATAATTAGTTTATTTTCCAAATTGCCAGATGTGTGTGTCTGTGTGGGGCTTTTTTGTTTTCGTTTTACATAGAATTGTTTTGTAGCTCTCTAAAATACTTAACACATCTAGGAAATATCTTCTATTTTTAAAAAAAATCCAACAGTGATGATGACATCATGACTAATAAAAACATTTCCTCTTTGTTTTAAAATGTGTAAATTTCCAAAAGGAAATGAAGTCACTGACTTTCCCCAAGTATTTTTCAAGACAAGCTGTTGAATGGCACGCTCACATGAAGATACAGTTTGGGAAAGCTTTAAAATTAGGCTTGCAAATATCTATGTATTTGCTCGCCTATAATGATCACGAACTGATTCCATGCAAGTAGATAGGAAAATTCTTGCCACTAAGTGGTCTAAATGGGACCCTTTGCTTGAGGTACTGGGGCCCCTTGTCATCACTGGACTTTGTTGCATGTCACCTGCTTGTTTTCTCTGCAAGCTCTTCCCCAAAATGCTACATTTTGAAATATACTTTCCGATACATTCTATTATCGCACGACATGAGGAAATAATCATATGTACTTTCCCCCAGCAGGATATGAGGAAATAATCAGACAGGATTTCTAGGCATTCTAATAGTTGCCAATAGAAGGAGTCAATCAATCAATCAATCAATCAATCAATCAGAATAGAGCTGGAAAGGACCTTGGAGGTCTTCTAGTCCAGGGGTCGGCAACCTTAAACACTCAAAGAGCCACAAAGGTCCTAAACGGAAGCCCCCCATTCAATTCTGGAGCAGACCGGAAGTCCGGTTTCCCCACTATAGAGTGTCGTCCTAGCACCGCCCGGCGACAGGGAGCCGCAGCAGAGGGATGAAAGAGCCACATGCAGCTCCAGGGCCGTGGGTTGCTGACCTCTGTTCTAGTCCAACCCCCTGCTCAAGAGGAAGCCGTACCAACTCGGACAGGTGGCGGTCCAATATTTTCTTTAAAATCTCCAGTGATGAAGCACCCACAAATTCTGAAGGCAAAAAGTTCCACTGTTAATTATCCTCACTGTTAGGAAGTTTCTCCTTAATTCCAGATTGCTTCTTTCCTTGGTTAGTTTCCATCCGTTGTTTCTTGTCTTGCCTTCTGGTGCTTTGGAAAATAAGTTGACACCCCCTCTTATTAAAAAAAAAAAGTCCATTTGCTTCTTCTAGAGAAATATGCCTTTCATGCCTCTTACGCCCAACACCCTATTCCTTTTCAGAGTAGGCAAAAATTTGCAAAGTGCAGAAAATGATTTTAAAAATACTAAGCAAAAGAAATGTAAAATGGCAGATATGAAAAAAATGGAAATATAGCTATGTTTAGTTTAAATCAACTTCATTCTCTAAACTATTATGTAACCGTTTTATAACCATTTTTGCTTTCACCCACTCCTTTTATCTGCTGACTTTTGTGTCTAAACTCACTACCTTTTCCTTTTTGGGAATCTAATCAACTTAATTCAGTCATGACTTCTTCTTTCAGTTTCTCTGAACTCATTCACTCTTCTTTCATATATTTCTTTGTAATTTAGTCTTCATTCTTTCTTTACATCTGACCAATTCAACTCAATACCTCTTTTATACTGGTCATCAATGTTTGCATTAAGTGGACATTCATTTATCATTTATTCACTCCTGACCCCATTTTTACTTCTACTACCACACATACAGATTTTCTTAAGGTGCCCATTCCCCACTGCATTCAACTATCACATTTTACCTGGTAAACTCAGCTCCCACATCTTTTAAGACATCGAGCAGAAGCATATTCTCACACACATCTATTGTCTTTTCTTTTGATCAATATTACTGTAATTCCTAAAAAAAATTGTCCCAAAGGCATAACATAAAAGAACTATTAGGTTACTAATTTAAAACATGCGGCAACCCCATATTCCTTACTATTAAGGAAATTCAATTCAATATGGATTTTTAAGAATGGGACTGGTTTGAGTGGTTTACATACAAAATGGAATAAATCTTTCAGATGCTTTGATCTGAAAATGAACCGGAACAATAATGCTTTCATATGAATGTAACCTAAAACATAGTTGTTTGGAATAGAAAGGGTTGAATTCAGGTTTGGGTGATGTGAAAAAGTTGCCCTGCTTCTTGTCATTATCTTTGAATTCGTGTTTTTCTTTCTATTGGCTCAGCCTGGGTGAGGTTTAGAACAAAGTAATGGGCATTTGAGGAATGCATCAGATTGCAATACAATGCTGTTATGAGCTCAAGATTCATTCCAGTGAGTGACTGAATGACTCAATTGAGTCGATGTCTTAAATATGGAAGAAGAGGCAAGCAGAGTAAGGTAATTCTAAGGAAAGGTGGAAGTAGCCATCAGGCAACAAGTGGCAAGATGGTCCAAAGAAATCAGATGAGACACATGGTGCTGTTTAGATGATGGCTCTGTATTAACAGCCATTCAACATGTTAGAATGATTTCCAGCGTTTCCTCTATCTGGTTTTCTCTCTCTACCAGATCCTCCCAGCAAGCAGGTGATACATTCCTTATATCACTGATAAAAGGAGAAAGTGTCCAAATCTAATCGGTGATGCCCATTTTACTTTAAACTTCTGTTCTAGTCATGAGTGCATGCTTCTTACTCCTCCCTCACCATGCATTGGGGTTGAGTGAAAATAAGAAGAGTATCTACTGTAGTGCATCTCAGCATTTCCCAGGGTCTAGGCAGTGGTGAGTCCTGCTGGATATGGCTCAAATGGAAGATGAGGTAGCCACAGCTGTGAGGGTTGAATGTTTCTTACCTTATCCATCCATTCAAATTTAACATAGTCCACCCCACTCAAAAGATATATGTTTTGTCCTGCTACACCATCACCCACAGCAATGGTGCGATTCAATGGTGCAGCTTCACCCTATAAGAACAGGTTCTGTGGGTGTGGCTTTGTGGGCATGGCAGGAGAAGGATACTGCAAAATCCCCATTCCCTCCCCACTCTCAAAATTTCCGCTACTGGTTCTCCAGAACCTATCAGAACTGACTGAATACCATCTCTGGTTCAGTGAATCTTTCAGGAGGTGATGTTTTGTTTACAAACTACACTTTCTGTTTTCTGCAACATCTGTATTCAGTACCATCTTGGAGTAGCTTAGTTCAATATTAATCCAAGGGCTTTAATAAGAATGAATGCATAAAGGAGAAAAACAAGGGGGAAAGTCTGTTTTCTAAGCAGATGAGCTTATCACTCAGGAAATACAATCAGAATTTCTGTCTGGTGCAACGATGTGAATGAGTACAGTAATAAACATCAGCTGTTGCCTTTGCAAAGCCTCAAGTGTCTCTATATTCTAATCCCATCACAGAACAATGCTCACTTCCCAGCCAATCAGAAAGAATACCATTTGAATTAAAATAACATGCCATTGTCATTAACTGGAAAGCTTCACTTTTCTAGGAAAAGAGGCAAATATCCTTTGACCTATGACTGTTTTTAAAAATTTGCCAAGAAACAGAGGAAGCCAGATTAGTTTGGAAAAGGCAAATTCAATAATATATTTCTTATACATGGCAGCATACCATTTATCACTAGCATACTCTCTTTTTCCAGGTTTTTCTATGCTGGGGATATTGACATTTAGAGACATTATGATTAGGATCATTTTTTAAAAAAAATCCTATTCATGTGTTACTTCAAGTATTAATAGCTGTTGTAAACAAGTAGTAACAATAATATTTTAAATTCAGTTACAATTGGGACTATCTATTTTTAGAAAATGAAATTGTTCTGTACTGAGAATGATGGGTGGCTGCCAGAATGACTGAGGTGGACACAGGAATAAAGGCTAACAAGTTTATTCCTTAACAGTAACAAGCTAACAGAGTAACCGGCTCCGGGACAGGCACAGCTGAGCTTCCCACCTGACAGCTCCCTTTTATACTCGAAGCTGTCAGATGGTCAGCCAATACACCATGTCGTGTATTGGCGGGAGCTTTCTCCTGCCAATACACGACATGGTGAGCATGCTCAGAACATGACACTCCTTCCCACCACGTTCGTGCAAGCGTAGTCTTGTAAGTAGGCCGGGCGCTGCCTAACTCGGCCTGAATGGCGCAGCTCAATGTCGACGTCAGGAGTGGATGGACGACTCTCCAAGGACCCAGACTCGCAGGATGATGGCGGCGACGGACATGGAAACAACAGGGGTCGGACCGGCTCCCATGGTAAGTCGGTGTCCCGCATTTCCGGGTTAGCCGCAGGCTCGTCTGATGGTGCTGTGCTCTTGCCTGCGGTTCTGGCCTCTGGCTGGGACTGCTCAGGCTTCTGTATTAGTTGGCCCCGTCTGGCCCGCATCTGATCGCAATGGCGCCGCCACACCCGGCCGTCATCCAGCTTCACCCTATAAGAACAGGATCCCGTCTGGTCAACCACAATGCCCGGCAACCACAAGGGATGGCCTATGTAATTTCTGACATATACTGCCTCCCCCAGGGCAAAAGATCAGGTGCCCCCAATGGAGCCCAAGAGTTTGTCTGTGGCGTAATTAGGGTGAAGCCTATCTAGACAGGTCCTAAGGCTCCTGCCCATCAACAATTCAGCAGGACTAATGTTGGTAGTTGGGCAAGGCGTAGTGTGATGGGCCAACAAGAAAGCGTCTATGTGTTCCTGCCAGTTGGCCGGACCCATCTTGGTGAGAGCTTCCTTGGAGGAGCGCATAATGCGTTCCGCTAGGCCATTGCTGGCTGGGTGGAATGGAGAAATCAATGCGTGGTGAACCCCCAGGGACACCAGGAATCCCTAGAATTTGGCCGACTTAAGCTGGGGTCCATTGTCGGACACTAGCACATCTGGGAGCCCATGAGTTGCGAACAACTTCCTGAGGCCCCCAATCAATGCGTCTGAAGTGGTGGATGGCATTCTTTCGATTTCTAACCACTTAGAGAACGCATCCACCACAACGAGAAACACCTGTCCTTGGAGGGGGCCCGCAAAATTAACATGGATGCGGGACCATGGAGAGCTGGGACATTCCCATTCGCATGGTATGGCTTTGGACGGGGACGCCTGTGAACTTTGGCATTGAGGGCACCCTGAGATGTATGCAGTGATGTCTTGATCTAACTTAGGCCACCAAAGGTAACTGCGCCCTAACGCCTTCGTGTGGATGATTCCGCAATGTCCACAGTGAAGCTAATCCAAAACTGCGGCTCTCAGAGGGGGTGGGACAATTACCCTGTGACCCCATAGCAGGCAGCCACTCTGCACAGAGAGCTCCTGCAGACGCATTTTGTATGGAAGGAAATCTGGCCTATGGCATCCCGTGGCCACCCCCATTTCACCCAATCTAAGACCCGGGAGATTACCTTGTGTTTTGCGGATTGCCAGGTGATGTCAGCAGCAGTGACCGGTAGGTTAAAGTCCTCAATCAAGAGGACAACCGTAGCCAGTGCTGGGTCTTCAATTACAGCTGGGAGGGGGCATCTGCTGAGCGCGTCTGCATGGGCGATTTGCTTTCCTGGCCGGTGCAGTAGAGTGTAGTCATGGCAGCCAGGAACACTGTCCAGCAGGTCATGCGAGGAGAGAGCACTTGCGGGACTTGCTTGTCTCCAGTGAGCAGGCCGAGAAGCAGTTTGTAGTGATGGAAACGCTTAACCCCGGCCACAATGGTTAGAGCTTCTTTGTCAACTTGCACGTAATTTCTTTCGGCTGGAGACAGAGTCCTTGAAAAGAACACGACTGGCACCTCAGTGCCATTTGGCAGTTTGTGGCATAGGATGGTGCTGACCCCATATTGGGAAGCATCACAAGCCAGAAGCAGCAGCAAGTTTTTGTTGTATTGCGAGAGAACAGCATTTGATACCAGCAGGTGCTTTACCGCTTTGAACGCAGCGGCTTCCCTGCGGCCCCAAATCCGCGGGGCTTTCTGGTCTAGCAGGCAATGCAGTGGTTCAGCCACAGAAGCCTTGTGGGGTAGGAACAGTGCATAGAAGTTCAGCAACCCAAGGAAGGCTTGGAGTTTGGCTCTCGTGGTTGGAGTTGGCGCCTCCACGATTGCCTTGGTCTTGGCTGCTGTCGGATGGAGCCCCATGGCATCAACGAGATACCCCAGGAACTCGACCTGGAGCACAGCAACCGGGCACTTCTCGCATTTGACCTTTAACCCCATTTGCTGGAAACGATGAAGGACTGCACAAAGTCTGGCCATAAGTTTAGGACGGCTGGATGTGGAAATGAGGACGTCGTCAAACTAGGGGATGACGCCCTTGAGTCCGTGGAGCAGCCACTCCATTAGGCTTTGGAATAAGCCTGGGAATAAGCCTGTGCCAAGTCCAGCTTTGCGAAGATGGAGCCTTCGCCCAGGGTGTGTAGCAGATGATGAACGACTGGCACAGGGTAGGCATTAGACAGCAGTATGCGATTAATCAAACAACGGTAGTCAGCGCAGATTCTAATGCTGCCATCTGGCTTGATAGGAGTTATGATGGGGGTCTCCCATCTCGCATGCTTCACCGGTTCGAGGACCCCTTGCTCGATGAGCTTGTCCAGCTCTGCGTCCACCTTCGACTTGAGGGCGAATGGCACACAACGAGGCTTCATATGGGTGGGCGGCACTGTAGGATTGATGTTGAACAAGACAGGGGTACCTTTGTAAGTGCCCAGCTGGCCATCAAACACAGCGGGGAATTATTTGACTAAAATGTCCAAATCGGTTTGTTGTACACCGTGTATTCCGCTGACTTGAAGGCCGAGGGATTCAAACCAATCAAGTCCCAGGAGGCTGGGCAACGCCCCTTCTACGACAATTAGAAGCAACCTCCCTTTGAACCCCTTAAATTGGACATTGAATTTGCTGGTGCCGATTATAAGAATCAGGTTTCCCTGATAGTCCCTTAGAGTTAGATTGCACCTTTGAAGGCGGCGTTTTGCAAATTTCGGTATCAGTCTTTTTATGGTGCTCCAGGACACAATAGACGTAGCCGAGCCTGTGTCCAGTTCCATCTGGCATGGTGCCCCTTCAATGTACACCGTCAGCTGGATCTTCTTCTTGATGCTATTGCAAGATTGCCAATTGATCGATTCAGAGCTGGAGGCATTGCGAAGAATGGCATGGCAGTCATTTCTAGGGTTGGGCGGCTTGGCAAGCGCCCATTGTGGACCCCAAGTTTTGGCGGCTGGGAATGTTGGGGCTGTCATCGGCTGAGAGGCGCGATACACTCTGGCAATGTGCCCTTTTCGGCCACAACGCTGGCAAAGAGCTTGTCTAAATCTGCAATCAGCACTTTCGTGGTTGCCTCTGCAACCCATACATGCAGATTTAGGTGCGCTCTTGCCACTTGGCCAGCTCTTTTTGTTCGCCTTGTTAAGGCGATTAATGTCACCCGCCTCCTCAGGCTCGGATTCTTCGCTCAGTTCACCCTGATGGACTGAGGCCATGCTGGCGGTTCCAATTTTGTCATCAGTGGACGAAGCATGGTTTTGCTGGATAGCCGCCAGGGATTTCGACACTAATTCCGTCACGCGGGCTTCATCCAACACGGATTGGAAGGACAGGTCAGTCTTTGCCAAGAGATGCAGCTGCAGCCTCAGATCTCTCACGCCGCAGACCAGCCGGTCGAGTGAGGCGTCGTCTTACAGAACGTGACAGAAATATTTCACATGCATCATTCATGTTTCCCCATATACAAAAACAATTGTTCTCTCATTATGGCTAATGATGATGGCTACCTAATTGCCTTTACATACAGAATATAATTGAAATGTGTATTTAGGGATGTTAATTAGCACTGTTTTTCATTTCTTTAAGAAATTCAAATATATTAATTTACTCTGAATCATAAGGTAGGATGATAAACAAAGCCTTCTGTTATTGAAGTGAGCATCCATTTCTGGAACAGAGTCCTGATAGACTTATGGTAATTTGCAAACTATACGTTAATCATCTGCAGTTTAAGAAAGGAGAGTTTTAGGGCCGCTAGGCATAATGTCTCTCTGCTTTATTATAGGGCAGATTCCGCAAAACTAATAGATCACATCTGCCCATGTGATTCTGAGTAAATAGAAACAATCCAATGGGTTCAGCCTCTCTGTCATGTCTACAAGAATCTATGCAAAGATGATACATCACCCCTACTGTAACATCTCCCAGGAAGGACAGAAGCATAATTACACTCATCTTTTTCTTTGACTCATTCTCTTTCTTTCTGTGCTACTACCCACACAGCAGCCCAATTTTGTATTTTCGCTGCAGCGAGAAAAAAAAAACTGGTACAAATGTGACAAAAATTGTCAGTCTGGACTCATATCACTAATTTTATTTTATTTTTAATTTTATTTTTAATATGATGACCTTTAATCATAATAATCAATTTTATTAAGATTTGAAGTTTTCAATTTAATTCATTGTGAAATTACTCTCTCTCTATACCACCACCAGTAAGATGGGTGTTGGTTTCAGGTTGAGATCCAAAGCTTCCCTGTCAAGAATTAAAACTGGTGATGTTGCATCCATTCTTTCTCTTCTGATGTTGGGATTCATTTCCTCAGGTTATAAAGTTCATTGGCTTATTCATCTTCCACGAAAGTCAATGAATCAAGCTGGACTCAGAAAGATCACTTTAATAGAGAATCCTCCCTGTTTTGTTACGCTGATGTCTTCCAGTCAACAATTAGAAAGACTTCATATAAGCCCGTAATCTCTTATAATTATTTTTGAGTCAATTTGCCTATTGGACAGACCTGTTCTACCTCATTTCTTAACGTTCCATTCATATGTAAGGATACCTATTCTTAGTAACCATGACTATCCCGTTCTGAGTGGGGTCCCATGCTCTAGCCCAGCCTGTGAAATCCTCTATCCTTCCTCCATAGATACACAGTCCTGCGTTTCACAGACATATATCATAACTCCTCCCAATTTGCCTTTTAAGAGGCCACTGGTTACACCTTCAAGATCATCTCAACAGCCCGGAACCATCCCTCCCTACTTGCTTGTCAAGAGGCCTTTGGTCACACCCTTTATAATGGTCTAATTTCATCTTCAGAATCTGAATTCAGTGGTCCATAGCTGAGGAAGATAGGAATAAAGAAGGAAGAGCGATTAAATCTGTGCGAATATAATACAAGTCAAGACAGAGGTGTACAGGCAATCCTCAACTTACGATTACAATTGAGCCCAAAATTTATGTTGCCAAGTGATTTGTTAGGTAAGTTTTCCCCCATTTTATGGCTTTTCTCGCTACATTTGTTAGGTGAATCATTGCAGTTCTTAAATTAATAACACATTTCTTAAATGAATCTAATTTCCTCATTGACTTTGCTTGTCAGAAGGTTGCAAAAGGGGATTACATGACTCCAGGACACTGCAACTGTCACAAATGTGACTCAGTTGTCAAGCATCTGAATGTAAATCATGTGACCATGGGGATGCTGCAACAGTCATAAGTATGAAAAATCATCATAAGTCACTTTTAACTTTGAATAGTCAATAACTGAACTGTTATAGGTCGAGGACCACTTGTATATCTGTATATCCTCCAACCCAGCTGAAACATTTGTTCCATCGTTCATGATTTACATCTAAGATAACTCATAGTGAAATGAAGGAATTTCATAAAGAGTTCAAATAGGAGTGTCTTGCATTTGTCAATATGTTGGCCCAAGATCAAAACATCTGTCTACAGTATTCAAAAGGATTGGAGTTTTGATCATATCATCATAGGCACTATCTTGACCTTTTAAAACTCTCCAATAGATACTCTTAATCTTCAATATATACTTTAAGAATGTAATACACGTAAAGTGTTGCTTTACAACCTACTCAGCTACTAAGCTTTGTATTTTCAGTAAGACATTTTGGCCTTGTGTTTTCAAATTATCTTGACCACCCATCTAGAAACTGCTACAGGACATGAATCAAGCATGGTCTTGAAAAGTAACAGGCTAATAGTGGTAACCTTTCACAACAGTTTGAAATATTTTTTTAATAGCAACCAATTTATTTATAGCTCTGAGCGAAGCCTTGGATAATAGCATCTTGGAGTATGAGTCTACTTTGGGTTTACCAAAGACGCTGACTGATGGAAATATGCACATCTGGAGGACTTCATATTTCATCCTAGCCAAGCCATCTCTTCAGTGCACACACACACACACACACACAAAGGGAACATGTTGTCCTGAGAATTTTCTCTTCAAAGGATACTCCTCTCTATTACTGCAGAGAAATCTAATAGGCGATTCATTCACAGAAGTCTCTCTCAAAGGTGTGACTCATTCTCTTACAATGTGAATTTCAGTCTCTTACTGAACTATTTAGTAGCCTTCTCTTACATAGTCTAACTGCATGCTAGTTCACAAATTGGCTTCCTTTTTATAATTTTTAAAAGTTCAATTAGCATTATGAAATTAATGTAACTCTAAATGTGTCATTCAAGTCCAACATTACCTTACGTGCAGCTGAATATTAAATTTTATTAGACGTAATATCTAATGAAATAGAAAGGAACATTACCATTTCTTAGAATGGCTAAAAACAATGTTTTGGATTCAAAATGTTCTACAGGGACCCGATGCTTTTTATTTACTTATCATTATTCCATACTATGTACAATTATTCAATGGTGGCTTTAAAACTTTAATGTCCCTCTGTCATTCTTTATTTGTGGGATGTCCTGAATGCTTTACACTGAAACACATAAATGGATAAAACCTCAAAAATTCTCACAGTTTAAATATTAGTATAATACTTAAAATGCTTGGAAATATGCCAGAGCAAGAAATCATTATTCTCCCTGCCACCACCCTCCTTAAATCAGTCAGTTGTTTTCAGAGAATTCTTAGCACTTTTGATATTAATGGCTTTATGTGAGAACCGAAAACATATTTAAATTCTAAAATGTCTATCTGACTCATTAATTTCAAAAAAATGTGTGTGCAATCATGAAACATGGATCGGGAGGTCAGAGTCCAGCTGCCAACCTCCACAGTCAGGTTATATTTACTCTAGAGGTCACAGAGACCTCCAGTTCTATTTACCCTGCATTAAAAGCTACCTTTGATTGCAATGGGAAAAGAGACTTTTTATTCAGGAATTCTACCTCCCACTTGCAGGGTCTGGTGATCTGGTAAAGATGAGATTTAGGAGACAAATAGAGGCTGTAGGTAAACAGTGGCACCAATCTTCTGAGTCGTGCTGGCAAATACCTTCCATTGGAAAAGTATCTGCAATGGATACAACCAAGAATGCAGACTGGCTGGATTTCATAGATAGAAGCAACTGATATATAAGGTCAGTTCAGAATGTGTGCTGTGGTCTTCTCTGAATTCTGTGAGACCAAAGCTGAAAGAGACAAATCAGACAATCAACCCAAAGAGCCAAGATGTTATCTTATATCTACAGCAGTATCAGGGGAGCCTGAGTAGATGAGACCCGAATCAGTTATTTGGATTCAGATGTTGGCAGACACATAGCTGTGTTGAACAAAGGCAATCTGCGTATTTCCTTGAAGCAGACAGCAAGGTCTCTAATAAAGGCATGTGGTGTTATATATGAGCAGGATTTTTACAGACAGATGTTTCTGCTCTGCCTCTCTTCTGCTAGCAGATCACCAACTGTTCAATTTACAAGACAGGTTATGTTCCCTGTGAACCTCTAAATCTTAATTGCCTTAGTAATTGGATAATTACACAATTCCTGACTAGTTACAATATCAGTAGGTTTAGGTCATGACAAGGCAATAGAATGTTTCAGACATGTATTTGGCTTTCAGTTTTAGCAAAACTGACACAGGGTGATATGACAGGTGAATGAAGGTTCTCATGTTCTCCACACTCAAACACTTTGTTTAGGTCATATTTGCTCTCAGAACCCGAAGAGGTTCAAAACTCAATTGCTTGTGGCTGATTGAAGAAGTTTCTCAGAAATATGATTTTCTCCCCTCCTGTTTCTATAAATGTTATCAGAAGCTGAGCAGGATAAAGAGATCTACTGCCCACCAACACTGCTCCCTTCTGATTCTGTTGGTCAGAGATTAGTGCTGCTCCCTTTTGGACTTGACTGTCTGGGCTTCTTTCAGTTCAGGACTGACATGTGTAATTCCATCGTCATTAGAAACCGAAAAGGAAATAAACTACATTAAGGCAAAATGGCAGGAAGCAACAAAACATTTTATGGCTTGCTTACAGCACTTCCTTTTCTGTAGCCAAAAATCCCCTATGTATATAGATTTCAGAAAGCTTCCTGGAGAATATGTGGTCCAAGAGGATAGGATTGTTTCTACTTATGTCTAATGTGCTAGATGTCTCCTCCTTATATAATCCCTCTTGCTTCCATTTTTGTCTTTTCCATGAGTCAGATGGCACAGGGATTTATTTTCTGAGTCTCCTGTCTTGCTTTCCCAGAGTATTGTTTGCTTGTATATTTGTCTACAGTACTGTGCCTGTTTAGATTACTAAATAACTCTGTGGGGGAGGCATGTAAGAGATTTACTTTGCAGATGGGTTTGAATCACTCAGTTGCGCAATCTGTCATTAAGAGTTTAGCTTTAATTTCAAACCACCAAACATTCCATGCCAAGCAGCAGCTACAGATATGAGAACAGTTCCCAACATTACTACTCTACTGTTGTAGGAAATCTTTTTTTTTTTTGTGGGAAGTGGCTGATGAAGTACACCAGTTCTGAGTTTGAGAGATTGCCTACACAGTTTTTTTTTAAAGATCAAGAATTAATTTTTACTATTATGATTTCAAGGTAGCAGAAACCAGCATTAATCCTCTTGCATAGAGCAAGTAACTCAAGTATAGAGTTGGTTAGCTTATGCTTTTATTGTGATTCTGTAAAAAAAAACAGTTAAAGAACTGCAAATGCTTTGCGCTTTGCCAGTTGGCTTACATCTCTGACTCTTTGGCTGAGCATGTTATGTGTTGATGTGTTGTAATTACTGGAATGGATGATTGTGTCTGTTATCTTTATTGTCTTGTGGAGGCATTCTATTTCTGATCTCGCAGTAGAAATCAAATGTTTTCTGGTAGTTACCATATGGCTATTAGATGTGAAAGAGTGGATTTGACTACTTGACTAGAATGTTCTGGCTCTGCTTTTGCCTGCTATCAATATAGATATTTGTAAATAAGCTAATATATTACAGAACACTTTAAATCACAATGTCTGAAATCTAAAAGAAGAGTCAATCCTTATAATTTGGCCTAGTGGTTATGACATCAAGCTAGAAACCAGGAGATGGTGAGTTCTATTCCCACTTTAGGCATGAAAACCAGCTGGGTGACTTTGGGCCACTCAACCCAATCTACCTCACAAACGTTGTTGTGGGGAAAATGAGAGGGGGAAGGAACATTAGGTATGTTTGCCACTTTGAGTTATTTATAAAAATAATAAAGGTGAGATAGAATTAAATAAATAAATACTGCACAGTTGAAATTCGTTACTGTTTCAGGAAGCAGAATGAGTATTAATTTACTTTTGGTTTCAGTATTTAGATGAGAATGCATTTCATTCAAAAATATCCCCATTTTTTCTCCAGCTAAATCCTTGAGAAAATTGTTCGCAATGAGCTCTTCTGATATTTAAACATCAGGAATCATTTAGAAGTTTGTCTGCCTACTCAAAATGATTATGTAATTTTTCTTGTGACTGGTGAACTGATTCTTTTGCTATGTAGCCAGAGGTTTTTACTTCGATCCACCACGCCCAGGACTATCCTTTCAAACTTCCTTCGGATTCTTAAAAAGGAAATACATTTTCATCCTAATAAGGCATGTGTTTGTCTAAAGTAAACAGTGATGTTGTTAGTGTAAACATAGGGCTGAAGTATTTTAAATAGACTAGATATTTACCACTGATAACAGCATAACTGAGCTTGGGGGAATTAAATATTCATATAATGAAGAAGGCAGCTCAGAGAAACTTTTCATAATTAGAACGCTCATTCTGAGGAAGGCTCTAGAGTATTTCTCGGTGAAGACTGTTACTCATCTAAATTTAGAAAAGAAACGTGGTTGCATTGAAGTCAGTTATATAACACTATAGCCAGAGGTTTAAACCATGCTATTCAGTTTGGATTAAGGATATTCTGGATCAGGACCCAGCTTCTTCCTCAGCCTAACAATCCTTGAGAAGATGAGAGGGTAATATAATTTTACTGTGAATATATCAATGGTCAAGCATGCTTTTGGTATTATCTTATTACAGATCTCATGATAACACCACTTGGTGTCATGGAAAGTTAATAAGGTAGGAAGAAGAAGTTGAATATGCAACTTCCCTCTGCTCCCCCCCCCTCCACCCCCAGTGATCTATCTCCGTCCACTGATACCTGATGTCCCAGGTTTTAAACAGACATTTTTCACAATATGCCAACCACAGGGATTCAAATGTCTGGTATACGTACACTATTCCATGTGGTTCCCATAAGGCTAGGAACATGCAAAGGAATATATGAGGTGCTTTAAAAAATGATCTACAACCAACTTGCTTGCTTTGACAAAAACACAGTAAAATATCATCTAAGAGCCAGAACGGTTAACACAGGTAGTCATTGACTTAACAATCATAATTAATCAAACCTGATTACAATAATTCCCTCAACACTGTCAAACTATTCACTAAGGCTGCATTACTATTAGTCTTCTCATCGTTTCTATCACCCATCTCCTCCCACTTATGACTGCATGATTATAACTTTGTTGCTTGTATCCTTATGATTTATATTGATATTGTTTCCTGGTTGCTTATTTGTATCCTATGACTATCATTAAGTGTTGTACCTTATGATTCTTGATGAATGTATCTTGTCTTTTTATGTACACTGAGAGCATATGCACCAGAGGCGGGTTGCTAATTTTTTTACTACCGGTTCGGGCGCACTCCCATGCAAGCTCCTGTGCATGCTCCCACGCATGCATCTGGGCAGGTCGGCGGAGCCTCTCACCGCCAGGCCAAACCGGCAGCAACACACCTCTGATATGCACCAAAGACAAATTCCATGTCCAATCACACTTGGCCAATAAAAAATTATATTCTGTTCTGTTCTGTTCTAGTATAGTATAGTCTAGTATAGTCTATTCTATTCTGACTTTCCAAACATTTTTGAAGTGGGTGTTTAGTGAATGCAGTGATCATTAAGCAAACACAGTGGTTAAGAAAATCTAATTTATCCAGTGGGAATTTTTTGCTGGAAACTGGACATACTAAAAAAAATGTCAAAAATTATGGTCCCATGACTGTGGGACACTGTAAACAAGTGTAAAAGTGAACAGGCTACCAAGCCCGCAAAATGCAATCACCTGATTTGGGGAGAGTTTCGCAGCTGTAGGAACTTTGAAATCAGGTTGTTGAGGGCTGCAATAACTTTGAATAATCACTAATTATTGGTTATAAGTCAAGGGCTACCTGAAGTTGCACGTGGGAAACCCAGGTTCAAGTCCATCCTGTGGCATGAAAGTTTTGGACTGGTTACTCTCTCTTGACCAAATCCACCTCAGAGAAATATGGATGTGAGAACAAAATGAAGAGAGACCAGCTGAAAGCTGTCTTTATTTCCTAGACAAAGATGGAACACAACTTAGGTATTAATCACATCCTCTAAGTCTGTTTAAGGTCCTGGAACTTGAAGGCCCAACATTGCTGTTGTGAATAAAGAAATGGGTGATTAACATGGGATTGGAGCTAGCACAAAGTACTCTGTTCGGCTATTCTAATGGTTGAGAGCAGAATCATAAAAAGGCATTGAGTTTTTGATGAGTCTTACATTCTGGATAGCTAACTACTAATGAGGTGCTTGCTCATGTCCACCCTCTGTCCTTGAATTCTAGCCATAAATTCTCTTTGCACTAACCACTCATTTTCATTAAGGCTGACAAGCCTGTGGTTTTCATATTTTCTGGATTCCTTGCTTGGCTCCTTTGCTGTCAGTGTTACCCCAGCCAGGATCTCAGGGCATGGGTTAATTTAGTTGACTACAACGTGTTTATTGCCCACACTGAAAGTTCACAGGTAGGCTTTTTGTAGTAACCACAGTACAGGGAAAGAAGCCAACATATGAGCTATTCAGCCCACAATTTGGAAACTATGCACTCAGATCTTAACAGAGTTGGGGCTTCCCATAAACCACCAATATAGAATAACCCTTTTTGTAGCTAATATTAATCTGCTGCCTAGCAGAAGCAAATAGTAAGCATCAAATAATACAGTGGATCCGGCTAAGCCAGTGATGACTAACCTTTTCAGCATGGAGTGCTGAGGGCACGTGCGCGCATGAGTACACCCATAATGCAATGTGCGCATGATACCCCTTGTGACCGCTGCGCATACATGCTTGACTCCATGGGCCCCACCCACTCATGTCTGTGCGACCCCCTGCATGTGTGCAGAACCCCTCGCATGCAGCACCCGCATGAGTGCACAACCCTGCGCATGCGCCCCACCTGCTGCACATGCACATGTACCTCCCACCAGCAGAGACCCAAAAACCAGCTGGCTGGTTGGAGGCATGCGTGCATGCGCAGCAGAGTGTACCCCCTGTGGCACACATGCCATAGGTTTGCCATCACAGGGCTAAGCTGTTAAAAAGGGAATGTTTACTTTTCTCATGTTATACATGCTGGAAGTGGCCACGTATTTTGCACATATTCTATTGAATTTATCTTTTAATCCTATACATCAAGCAGATCTAAGTCTTCTTATAAGCAAATGTTTGGGTTGGCCCCAATGAAAAAACATATTCAAAGAATTAGCCTAGTGAAATATCTGAAAATTCACAAATATTTTGCATTATCACCTTATTGGAAGATGTTGAATCTGTTTTATGCAGACAAGAATGGACTTTGAAACAGATGCTGCATTATGAAGTTGATTTGTTATGATATTTTGTTTCATTCTCAACACATGTTTTTCTGATTTCTATAGTAAGAGTAATAGTAACATTTAGTCTAAAATATTTATTTTTATTTCTGTTTACTGCACCGGGAATTCCTTGTTTAGCCCTTTTCAAGCACATCCAAACAGTTTTTATTTCTATCAAGATGCATTTTCTTACACCTTGATCAGTTATTGCTCTCCTTAACTGCGTTCTTTAAAAAAAAAGATCCATTCTGAACATTAGCAGTTTATTAGCAGAGAAATAATATCAAAGGAAGCTAAAGTTGTATCCTAAAAACAAAACAGTGGCTAGAAGTGTCCATTACTTTTATTGCCCCCCTTTCAGAAATATACAATAGGTGACAGGAAGAAGAGGTAGCCAGTTAGTCTCATTTCAAAGTCCTGTGGACACAACATGAAGAGAGTCCCTGCTTACTTTTATTACTTCTCTTCATAGTGCCCCAATTGTTTTTAATCTAAGAAGGAATTTTCCACTTCTTTACCCGTTCTGTAAACCACCAGTTTCCCCAATAAAAATCAGAGGAACCGTCCAAGTGCCTGTAATTACAACAGATATTCTTGAATGCCACCCATATCCCTAAGATTCTAAATTCCTGAAATTAAATTTTTCCAGAAAGTATGGAGCGCACGGACAGATGGGGCAGCTAGTCTTCCCAAAGATGACTGCTCTATTCGGTGCAAGAGTTATTCTATATTGGTGGTTTATGGGAAGCCCCATAAGATCTATTAAGATCTGAGTGCACATTTTCCAAATTGTGGGCTGAATAGCTCATATGTTCGCTTCTTTCCTTGTACTGTGGTTACTACAAAAAGCCTACGTGTGAACTTTCAATGTGGGTAGTAAACATATTGTAGTCAACTAAATTAACTCATGCCCTGAGATCCTGGTGCACATGTTAATATCCTTAGAGGTAGATATAATAATAGTATGCCAGCCCTTCAGAGAGTATGGCCATGTGAATTAAGGGTGAAGAGTTGATGAAACATATGATTATGAAACGTAGGTTGTATACTGACTCAACGTGTAACCAGGGGTGGGCTGCTGGGGGTTCGCACAAGTTTGGGTGATCCTCTAGCTAGGATTTTGCCCAGTTCAGCAAACCCCCAAATGCCACCCCTGCTGACCATGCCCACTCCACCCCTCACACCCCTCCCCTCCCAGGAGTCTCCACGCGGCCCGTTCATCATAGTAGGTAAGTGCAGGGCCCGCTTGGAGCTCAGGGAGAAGGAAAATGGGCTTGCCGGAGATCCCGGAAGTCCAGAAACGGGAGTGTTTCTGGCTTCCGAAGGACCTCTGGAGCCCAGTGGAAGCAGTTTTTGCCCTCCAGAGGCTCAAGGAAAGCATCTGGAGCCTGGGGAGGGCAAAAAACACCACTGCCACCCCGCTGTGGTGCAGGAGGCCAACTAGGCCATGCCCACCATGGTCACGCCACCCAACAACGGGACAGCGAACCCGATGCTGCAATTTTTGAAACCCATCCTTGCATGTAACTACTACTTTAAGAAAATACCTCCCTAACCAGACAAACATTACATTTAGTATTTTTTGGTAAATAAAAATTCGGAAAGTGCCTCTCGCATTTCAAAGTTATCTGGAGAAAAATATTTATTACTTCTTCCAGGAAAGAAGTTAATTAGCAGTCCTTTTTAATCACTTTGTCATGTAATTTTAACTTGATTATTACATTTTAGTCTTGAGGTTATATTCAGTCAGGACTCCTACAGGTTTTATAGGCAAGCTGTCTTAACACTAATGAAAAGTGATCTTAAATAAAGAGAGGGGAGAAAGGCAACTCCCACGGTTGGTTTGGAACCAGTAGAAAGATAAACACAAAAGTAGAATGTAATAACTGTGTTGAAATTGCATGATAAAGTGATTGCGAAAGGACAGGTTTGTTTGGGTGACTCCAAATGAATACTCTTTATATATAAACTACCAACAGCAATTTGGTACTAGAATTGTGTTACAATCAACATTACTGTCATGATAAAATTTTAGAATAGAAAATATAAATTTCAATTAGTCAGAATGATTTGAAGCAAAAGCATTAGGGTATGTGAGGGGTGGGCTGCTGCTGGTTGGACCGGTTCGGGTGAACCAGTAGTTCCAACAATCATTCCCCCCCTCCGCCCGCCTGCCCTATCCTGTCCTATATTTCCTTCTTTCTGGCTCAGCTGATTTCTGCGCCTCTGCTGTTCTCCTTACCGGAGCTTCCTTAGAAGGTAAGCAGCTGAGCTTCAAATTGCTGTATTTTGAATGCTGTGCTCAAGCGTGTTAGGCGCACAAGTGCGCAATCACTGAACCAGTATTTAAACTGGTTGCAGCCCACCCTTGGTCCAGTTGGTTAAGAATTTCAATTGGCAGGGTCTAGGAAGAGGGCCTTCCCTGCTATCACCCCTGCCCTATGAAATAACTTGCCCTTGGAAGTAGAAGGCCCACTCTCCTGGCCTTCTGGAAGAGCATTAAGACCGGGCTCTGCCAACTGGCCTGGTGCCATGCAGTCCTTGGGGTGCTTGGTGGGCTGAAAACACCTCCTCTGCCTTTTAATTTTGCAATTGTTCATTTTAACTTTGTTTTAACCTGATTTTTAACTTTAGTTTTTATATCATTTTACTGTTATCTGTAAGCCACCCAGAGGTACACAGATATTATAGGAGTTTGAGGAACAAACAAATATAGTACATGTAGTCCTTGACTTACAACAGTTCATTTAGTGATCGTTCGAAGTTACAATGGTACTGAAAAAAGTGACTTATAACCTTTTTTCAGTTACCACCTTTGCAGCATCCCCACGATTATGTGATCAAAATTCAGATGATTGGCAACTGGTTCATATTTATAACTGTTGCAGTGTCCCAGGGGGCATGTGATCACCTTTTGCAACCTCCCAACAAGCCATGGGGGAAACCTAAATTCACTTAACAACCTTGTTACCAACTTACCAAGTTCAGTGATTCACTCAACAACTGTGGCAAACAAGCTTGCAAAAGGGAGCAAAACTCACTTAACCAATCTTTCACTTAACAACAGATATTTTGGGCTCAATTGTGGCCATCGGTCAAGGGCCACCCGTACAGTCCATCCATTTCCAAACATAGGTTAAGATTCAGTCCTAGTTTAAAAAAACAAAAACAAAGGGTTAGTTTTTCAGCCTATGCTAGGCCTCCCTGAAATTTCTCCCTTCACTGGAAAGAAACACTAATTTCTGGTGGGAAATCTTTACTAGCGTTGTACAAAGACTGGGATTTTTACACAGTATCCCATCCCTGTCTAGATTTTGTAGGCTTTAACTTTGCTGTACGTGCACATCATTAGCGGGTAACTATTTAAAGGAAGACACACTAAACATTGAATGTATGATTGCATGTTCAACTCAAGCTCTTCTGTCTTGCTGTGAATAAATCAGCTACAGAATATCACGTTGACTATTCAGCACTTTCAAGTTTTACTTCTTAAAATACTATCTGCATTTAGAGTTTATTGAAAAGGGGAGAGTGAGGAGGGTGAGAAAGTTTTGATATTATGCAACTGGAGATGAATCAGTATCCATTTCCCCTCTTCACTCCCAATCCCTTCCTTTGTTTCCCTTGCATCATTATTTTTTTTTTCTTTTGACAGAAAGCTCCAAAAGACCTCACCAGAGGAAGAATGCAATTCAAAGAATATAAAGGAAGCTGAGAAGACCACCATTCATCTGCCCACTTTCTTGTTTCTTTTCTTTTCTTTTTTTAATTTACGTTGTTTTGCAGACTAAACAGTTCAACTTTAGTGAGTCAAAAACTGGCAGCCGAGTTTTCCTAAGTGCATGTATAAACACACAGAGAGAGTCTCCCCCACCCCCCATGCAACAGGATCCACCCTATATATAAAGCTCTCAGGGAAGCATACATAATATAAAGGACAATGCCATCAAAGTAAAATGAAAAGTTGCAAGCAGATACGTTTACAAAAGCAGAGGGGAATACCGACTCTATGCTACACCTCAGGAGTGGGCTTCAAAAATTTCAGCCACGGGTTCCCTCCTCGGTTGCTGGGTGGGCCTGGCCATGATGGGCGTGGCCTAGTTGGCTCCTGCACCATGGCGGGGGGGGGGGGTGTTTCACCTTCCCCAGGCTCCAGAGGCTTTCCTTGAGCCTCTGGGAGGGCGAAAATTTCCTCCCCCGGGCTCCAGAGGCCTTCTGGATGGCCAATTTTTCCCCTCCCCAAGACTCCATGTGGGCCCTGCACTGATACATCAAAAACGGGCCAAATGGAGACTCCTGGGACGGGTGGGGTGGGGTGGCAGGGAGGGGTGGGTCATGTGGTGCCAGCCAGGGATGGGATTTGGAGGTTTTCCGGCCCATAGCATTAGCTACGGGTTCTCCCAAACCTAGATGAACCTATAGCAGCCCACCCCTGCTACTGCCCAACTTCTCCCTCTCTAGTATAGGGCTTCATCCTGGCACTGATCATCTGGCCAGCTTTAATAAGTCCATGTGCTGAGCTGTCTCTGCTTCTTTGCAGAAGGACTACACCCTGCTAGTCTACAATAAAAGAAGAAAAGCCAGTTCAAAAGTAGTGGAATATATTTCCAAATTACTGTGTTTTGTGGGGTAGCTCTTCATGAGGAAACCACCTCATGAAGGTGGCAGATGCTAAAAATCTAGATGCTAAACCTGAAGGGATTGGGGCAGAACCATGTCTGATAAGGAGAAAAGTCCAAAATTTGGAATGGCAAAGCTAGGCTACCAGGTCTAAAGCTGCTTAATCCAGGATAATCACAAGATAAAAGTAAAAGACTAAAGAAAAACGTTCAACGATTGTACAGATTTCTGTTTCCCCCGATGAGTAAAATGGCTGGATAAGGCAGAGAAATTGGATAGTTTTATTAGTCTGAAATTGAAGGCTCATTCCTGAACTCTTGAAACCACCAAGGTTTAATTATGGGTCATCTGCCGAAATTACTGTATACTGACAAGAAAATATTTAGTTTTGAGGAAATAAATACTCTCAAAGACATATTTTTTTTCAGATAGGCATGCCTTTCCCAGCCATTAATTATGTTTGCATTCTCTGTGGCCTACACTCCTTAGAACTGAGCTGTGCTCAGGGTAGTCGTTTCAGATAAGAGGATGACTTCCTTCCACAGGAGAAAGATGGATCTGAAGAATTCTCTCCTAGAGGAGTTGAAACTTGCTGCATCTTAGGCTTTTGGAAATGTTTATGTCCAAGATCTAGAGAGCTTTTTTGGAGGCGAGTTGGGAATGGGATGGCTGCGGGGAAAGACCAGGGGAACACTAGATTCTGTAGTAACGCTGTTGTTAAGTGGACCTGGCTTCCCCGTTGACTTTGCTCGTCAGAAGGTCACAACAGATGATCACATGACCTTGGGACACTGCAACCATCATAAATGGGCCAGTTACCAAGAGTTTGAATTTGATCAGGTGACCATGGGAATGCTGCAATGGTCATAAGCATGAAAAACGGTCATAAGTCACTTTTTTCATTGCAACTTCAAACTGTCATTAAATGAAAGGTTACAAGTTGAGGACTACCTGTATATCATTTCAAAGAATGGACAGAGTTGGCATGCTTGTATTCATTCATGTGAAAACATTTTTGGTCATAGTTGAAATTTAGGGTTACTATATATAAAAATACAAAATCTGGATGATCATCAGATAATGGCAAAGTTTTCTGTACCTCTTTAATCTCTAGTGTTTGCTGGATTTTGCAGTAAACAAAACCTAGTAATGTCTAACATTTCTATCGTTAAGAGTTCTGAGATAACTACAGTATGATTTACTCTTGCAAAAAAATCTTTTTGATCTCATCTTGTGATAATCTGGATTTTTTTTGCACATCACACATGGTAGTCATTTATGACAGAATTCTTAAATTACTGAAATTGTATACATTACTGAGCATTGTTTTTCTAACAAGCTATTAACACACATGAGCTTCTTTCATCTGATATGAGAACAAAAGAACAATTGTAACTGTATAATGTTTGAAGAATTAATCCTGTGCCATACAAGGCATATCTTTACTATGATCAAGAAGTAACAGCACTTATGCTCTCCTAACCTGCTAAATTATTTACTCAAATATCAAATTAAGAAAAATGAATTTCCAAGAAAACCTATTAAGTGAATTAAATACATTATAATTGTTTGGTCAGAGTGCTCCCATTGCAATAGTTGTATTGTATAAATTGTAGGATGGATTTATTTTTGGAAAAATGTAAAAATATTCAACATTTGACCATTTCAGGAAGAGGTTACCCTGTTTCCCCAAAAATAAGACCTCCCCGGATAATAAGCCCTTCCTGAAATACAGCAACACAGCAGCAGCCATGAGGTGACCATGCTCACCGCCTCTTCCACCTCAAAAATAATAAGACCTCCCCAAAAATAAGGCCAAGAGGGGCTCAAAAGAAAATAAGACCCTGTCTTATTTTCGTGAAAACATGGTACTAGAACACTGCTGCTCCAGAGATCAGAAGCACAGTCGTGTTTAGCAAAGGTACTGAAGATGGATACCAGAACTCTGAGTTTCTTCCAGCTAGATTCCTACATACTGAATATATGTTTTGCTGAAGAGATGCTAATATATTTATTTTGGACCCTGCCTTGATTATTGCTTATGCACAATCATTGAATAAAGAGCGTGATGAAAAGAGTAGAGTGTTTGGTTCTTTCAGGAATCACAGCTGTGTCAACACTAAAGCATCATATTTAACCACACCAGATGTGTTCCCCTAAGGTCTTGTTGCACTAGATTCTTTGACTGTGGGAAGATAATTTTGGGAAGGAGTGGTTTGCCTGCTGCTTTAAGAGAAAGGAAATGAAATAGTCATCTGTTTATGGTAACAGTCCTTCCTTAATACTATACTTCCATGTGGAAGTGGGGAATTTGTAACCTTCGGCTTTATGTATTAAGGGTCTTCCTAAAGGACAACCCCCCTAAACTATCTTTAATTGTGCTTATGGACTCTCTTCACTTGTAGCTAACCATTAAGGCTACTATATATGCGCTGTATAAATCCAATAACTACTGAATGGCTACAAAGATACATAGGACAATATAATGCTTCCGTGTTCTCAAACATACTCTAAATTTTGCAAATTTGTCACTCTGCCACCCATGGTACAAAGGTGCCTAGTACATCTTTTTTTATGGTTTGTTCTCATGACACTCCTTTTAACCAGAGAAGAAAATTCTCCTAAAACATTCTTAGCTGTACTAATGTCAAAGCACCGTTTTCTCTCTTAAACTTAACAGCATGAGCCATGATGGCACAGTGGTTAGAATGTAATATTGCAGGCTAACTCTGCCCGCTGCCAGGAGTTTCATCCTGTCTGGCTGAACATTGGCTCAGCTTTCCATGAGGTTGGTAAAAGGAGGATCCAAATTTTGGGGTCAATATACTGACTCTGTAAAAACCACTCAGAGAGTGCTGTAGACCACTACGGAATGGTATATAAGTTTAAGTGCTATTGCTCTTCAGTGACAGTTGCAAAGCCTATAAAATAGTATGTGTTTCATCGACCATACCATCAATGTCCAGATGACTTGTAGCAAGTAGGATCAGCTAACTTTCAGGCTGATGCAGATGTATCCTCTCACCTCTAGTTCGTGGATGATTTCCATCCCCATTCTCTTCTCCCTGAAAGAGTTGGATTCTCAAAGCATAGGAGGCTGCTTTACCACTTTTACAAAGCAGTGAGGTATGCCTTCCATGCTATCTGTACCTTCACACTCTATAGGAGGATGCAGGACAAAAATCAATAGGAGTCTGCACCTCGATAAGGGAACTGTTATTTTTCACCTATTGGTGAAAGGCTGATATGGCGCAGCTTTATATGTAAACTGATTTACATATGTATGGACTTGCACAAGAGTACTAGAGCCATATTCTCAGGCAGTTTCAGAGTGAATACCACTTATGCTGGACAACCATTTGTCTGAAATGATATAGGGTCTCCTGCTTGAGCAGGGGGGTGGACTAGAAGACTTCTGAGGTACCTTCCAACTCTATTATTCTATGTTCTATATTTAGATCTTGACATCTATGTCATCTTCTTGTTGTCTTTCCATGTCATGTCTTATTCTAGATTTCATTTTTTGCATGATGTTTTTTTTAGCATAGTTCCTTCAGGTGGTTGGGATGAAGCAGCAGTCAACTTGTTACTGTGAGAAACAAAACATGTCCCATTGCCATGTTACCTGTTCTTGGATATACACTTGGGCAACATCAGATGTAATGTATAGATACTAAATTTAATGCTGAACAGTTTTAGAAAAACAATAGTGCTGTACAACTTTAGCTCCCATAAAGTCTACTGAGTCTAAATAGAAGTAATAAGTAAATGCAAACAGTTTACTTGGCAATATTTTCAGAAGTGCTTTACTTCCTTCCTAGGATTGAGAGGGAATGACTAGCCCTGGGTCACTCATGCTTAAGACAGTTCTAGGATCACCATCTCCCAGTTTCTAGTCCAGTGACATTGACCACTACAGGAAACTGGCTCACAATTGTACATTACCTAATACATAACATTATTGCATTACACAATTTATAAATTACATTATTTGAGTATAAATATATTGGACCAAAAGCCTCATAGCCAACTACCACTAGCCATGGCTCTTGGACTTTCTTACATTTGTGTTTATTTCAATTAACATATTTCTTATGATCCTAATGAAGAACACTAGAATACTCTATCTATTCAAAAGTCATGTAACCACAGTTTGTGACATTTTTATCAAAGTGGCATTTACTTTCATTTTTTATCAAAAATGCCTCATGGTGAACAATAGATTTGCTTAATGATCATAAAATCATTTAACATTCATGATGATCCACTTATCATCTGGTCCCATAATGTTTGCTTTACAACCATCATGATTTATGACAGGCTCCATTACAGTCATCGGCCGAGACCCATCTATGCTTGAATAAGGAATAATCATATTTGCCAATAAAATAAGATACCAGATTTGTAAAATTGGTTTGCCATTTGGATATATGCACACAAACCATTTTCTCTCCCACATAGATATATCCTCATGCGTTCCCCTCTGTCTTTCCATCAGAAGTAGCAAAGAAATCAGGATGGAGATGGGGTGAGTGAGGGGAAGAAATTGGGGGAGGGGGGGGAAATAACGCTAAGGAAAACAAGAAAAAAAAAGATGAGGCAAGATGCAGAGGTAACTGGGTTGAGTGAGAGAGAAAAAGAAAGAAACCATGACTTCAAAATAAGAGAATGTGATGGACAAATGGGGGAGATGTTCCAACCAACCCTTCTGCTTCACTGAAGATTCCTGGAAAATGCTTGACATCAAGAGATAAGAGAGGAGTGTTCGACTTGACACATTTCTTTTGAATCCTCTCTCTACAAAAAGGCTGGAATTTCTCCGTTTGACAGAATAATGTTTCAAAGCCGTGACTAATGGAGGCCCTCCATCCCACCCTTGTTTTCGTACCCCTCATTCATAATGAGGAAGCAGCTGTCCTGCGCTTGCCGTTGTGTGATAACCCTCCCAATGGGGTACTAAAGTAGGCAACCTGTGTAGAATGTTTGGGAAAAATCCCCATGATTAACATTTTGTGCAGGTGAATGAGTTCATGAAGGCTAGTCATTTCCCATAATGGAGTGGTTTCCTTCATAATAAACTTTAGCATGATTAAGAATACAGAGTCCAGGGGGTTTATGAGGTTTATATTGTTACTGCTTTTCAGAATTTTCTCAGGAGCTTATCAGCGTCATTTTCTGATGATTTAACCAAGACTGTGGCAATCTTGGCAATCAGTACCCATTGCTCTAATGTTCTGCCATGGGTTAACAAACGGGATAAAAAGCAATGCAACATCCTGTTACCAAAAATAATATATCTATTAAAAAGCACGTTATGCTGAAGGCAAGAGCTTCCTCTTTAGAAAATCTTACTCTCTGGATAGATTTCCTGTAAAATATATTGTGTAAAATTCATGACCACACACAGACGATCACACACACCAAGATGAGGATTTGTTAGAAACATGCAAAACTAATATTCAGTTTAGTTTACAAATCAGTAAATGGAAATTTAAACCGTATGAAAATTTAGCAGTGTAAAATGATAAGGTTTTTGCTTCTCTGCAATATGATTTCTATTCAGTCTCAATCACGCCTTCATTGTTCTAACGGAAGCTACTAGGTTGCATTCATACCAGAGGTGGCTTGCTGCCGGTTCGGCACGGTTTGGTCAAACCAATAGTGGAAGTCAGGCCTGGGTTGCAGAACCGGCAGCAACCCAGGCCTGCCACGTCCCCGAACCAGTTCCCTCACCATCGCTGGGCCAACATCATTTTGGATTTTAGTGACTGCGCGTGCACAGTTCACTGTAAATTGTTCTGTGCATGTGCGCAGAACAATTAAGTTGAACAGTACGCATGTGTGTTGCACATTTGTTGCAAACTGGTAGTAAAACTGGCAGGAACCCATCCCTGATTCATACATAAGTAAATATGGCAGCCTTCCCCAGTCTGGGCTAAAGTGGTTGCTGACAGTAAATGATGAGAGTTATAGTCCAAACTATTTGGACTATACCAAGGAGAATACTGTCAGATACTATCTACAGTTATAATGGTTTCCACCAAGGTCCTCTGTTCCAGCAAGAACAGAGGTTTAATCTCATTGGTCGAAGGGTCTGACAGCTCCCTATAAAAGGGCTGCTGTCAGACTCAACCTTCGCTGGATTGTACATACTTGTTCTGTTACAATAAGGAGCTGTTGTTGCCTTAAGCCTTGTGTGCCTCTCCATTACCCGATCTAACAGATACCAATATCCTAAGTGTCAAGGTATGGACTTGACTTTTTAAGAAGAAATACCTAAGAGTGGAACCACAATTATGTTCCTCAAATTCATAAACATTTTTACAGGTAGTCCAAGGCATTTGTTCTTTCCTCCATTCTGAAATATGAATGATAAAGAACACCTGTAAAGCATCCAAGGATTTGACCATGATGCCTTATTGCATCCTTAGGACTACAACAACCAACTTCACTGAAGTTGTACCATCTTGAAGGAATCCTAGGTGGGAGGACAGAACATTAGCAGTGAAGTACAAGGTCCTTAACTCTGCATTTCCATACAACCACTAACCAGAAGCTGGGGAAGATTTTACTGAGAATAACTATGAGACTCAATTTATTCGCTATAATTGCATTTATTTGCTTTTAAGTTGTTTTTAAATAATCATAAAGTAGATTATAATACAGAGTAAAAATATTTGCTTGTTGTTTATTTAGTTATTTGATTTCTATGCTGCCCATCTTGCTATAGATTTTTACTTATCCTTCATATGAAATAAAAGGCATTTTCAGAAAATAAGACAAAATCATAACCAAAAGCATAGCAACAAAAAACTGAGTGAATAGATAATAGAATTGGGAGGGAAGTCTTCTAGTCCAACCCCCTGCTTAGGCAGGAAACCCTACACCACTACAGACAAATGATTATCCAACATCTTCTTTAAAACTTCCAGTGTTGGAACATTCACAGCTTTTGGAGGCCAGTTATTCCACTGATCAATTGTTCTATCAGGAAATTTCTCCTTAGTTCTAAGTTGCTTCTCTACTTGATTAGTTTCCACCCATTGCTTCTTGTTCTACCCTCAGGTGCTTGGAGAATAGCTTGACTCCCTCTTATTTGTGGCAACCCAAGATATTGGAACACTGCTATCATGTCTCCCCTAGTCATTCTTTTAATTAAACTAGACATACCCAGTTCCTGCAGCCATTCTTCATATGTTTTAGCCTCCAGTCCCCTAATCATCTTTGTTGCTCTTCTCTGCACTCTTTCTAGAGTCTCAACATCTTTTTTACATTGTGGCGACCAAAACTGAATGCAGTATTCCAAGTGTGGCCTTACCAAGGCATTATAAAGTGGTATTAACACTTCACGTGATCTTGATTCTATCCCTCTGTTAATGCAGCCTAGAACTGTGTCGGCTTTTTTGGCAGCTGCTGAACACTGCTGGCTCATATTTAAATGGTTGTCTACTAGGACTCCAAAATCCCTCTCACAGACACTTACTATTGAGCAAGGTACCACATATACTGTACCTGTGCATTTTTTTTTCTTGCCGAAATGTGAAAGGTAAGTCCTTGCCTGTTACAATTAGTATTGATTACTAATAGAGAATGGAAAGGTCTTGAAAAGTATCTTGAATCACCACATTCCAGCTCAGACGCACAAATTTAATCACAAGTAGGACTTGGTTGCTGATCTCAATCAGGGGATTGGTTGCTAAGGAAGAAGGGACACTTCTAGTAATTATTTAGAGAGGTTTCCCACTACTCTGGTCAGGTACTGTCTCTGGATCGGAGATTAGTCTACCTGTTGAAACAATAGCCTGGGGAAACAGTAATTTTTAGGAGAGCCAGAGTGGTTAAATTCTTTATTCATTAATCTTGATTCTTAAGTGACCCTTCCTTACCCCCGTGAGTTCCTGTTTGTTTAGCAATTGTGAAATTCTCACCGCATTGTTCCTGAAATTAAATTCAGTTCTGTTTTCAAAAATGGAAAAACCTTAAGAAGTACTTCTTAAATGTTAATGCACAAGTCAAAAAGCAGGCTGTGAAAATATCTACAGACCCCTAACATCCCGGACAAAACCTGTTTCAACTTCTACCCTCAAAACATTATAGGGTAGTGATAGCTAACCTTTTCCTAAAGGCATGCCAAAATTGTCTGTGCATGCGCTATCGCACGTGTATACATGTGCCCCACCCAGCTGCATATGTGCGTGCACCCTCATACGGGGGGATTTTTGCCCTCCCCAGGCTCCGAAGGCTTTCCTGAAACCTGGGGAGGGAGAAAATGGCCAGTACGGTATGTGCGGCAAGCTGAGGGCTGCCATGCTGGAAAATATGGCCCCGTGTGCCACCTGTGGCTATAGGGCACTGCATACCAGAATAACTAGACACAATAAGGTTTTCCCCGAATGCCATCACTCTGCTTAACAACTAATTCCAACACTGTCAATAATTTACCAAGAATGTATTACTATTATTCTTATCTTCCTTCCTAGTGTCTATCTCTCCCTGCTTATGACTATAACCATGTTGCTTGTATTTTTTTTTTAATTTTCTAGTACGATTTGATAGCTTATTAGTAAGCTTGACTATCACTAAGTACTGTATCTTTTTATTTTTTATGAATGTATTTTTATTCTCCTTATGGACACTGAGAGCATATGCACCAAAGACAAATTCCTTGTGTGTCCAATCACACTTGGCCAATAAAGAATTCTATTCTATTCTATCTTAAATAGATATCCAAAATCGTCTTAATACAGATTAAAGCTACCCTGTGCTGGCTCCTTCTGGGGAAAGTCTGTAATCACAGTGTTTGTGGTACGTGGTGTTTCTATTGACACAAATGTTTTATAAGCTAAGTAATTGCTTTGAATTTTCCATTTTTTATGTGTGAAAAGACATTGGATGAATACACCTAAAGGAAAATAATTTGTTTCGAAGAATGAAAACCATTACATTTAAGTACACGACTTCTTTCCTCTTCTGTTCTCTTACTTAAGAAGCAGTCACCGAATGGCTGGTGCCTGTCCAGTTCAGCTGCATTCCTTTGAGATGAATACTTATTGATATAGGTACTGGCTTACAGAAGCTCTACTCAATTATCAGACAAGAACCCCTTGTCCTGTATCATGGATATAGTCAGAGAATGTGCGGGTAGCTGGTCTGCACTTGGCAGCCTGTTTTGGCTTCTTTTCTAGGTCACTTTCCCATGTCCACCTCTGCATATTAAAGATCGGTTAGCTTCCAATTTTCATTCAGAGAGGCAGGGGGGAGAGAGGGGAGAGAGAGAGAGAAAGCAGTCTTTAAGGATTTAAAGAAAGATGCTGTCTCCAAGGGTACAGATTTGTATTTCACTTGTCCCCTAACTGTATTTGTAGGTAATCCTCAACTTACAACCATTCGTTTAATGACAGTTTAAAGTTATGACAGTCCTTCAGTTGCAATTGGTACTGGGACTTAAGAAGAGTTGCAGTGTCCCCACGATCAAAATTTGGGTGCTTGGCAACCCGTATGCATTTTTGATGATCGCGGCATCTGCGGTTCGTGTGCTTCCCCCCCCCCCTTTTTACTTTAAAAGAAAGACAATGGGGATTTGTTTAACAACTGCAGCAAAAAAAGGTGGCAAAATCAGACACGACTCAACACCTGCATCACTTAACGATGGAAATTCCAGTCCCAATTGTAGTTGTCAGTTGGATACTGTGTCATCTGCCTGCATGCTGATTTCTCTTCCCATTTAGCGTTTTCAGTTTTAAAATGGATATTGACATGATGGATTTCTAGAAACAAAAGTGATAACAGTTAAATGAGTAGAGTGTCAAACGAGAAAGAGAAAAACAAACCTCTTAGCTTGTTTGGAACACATTTACTGTCATGTTCAAATGCAGGATTATGACAGATGCATGCTATCTGCAAAGATGGGAAATTATAGGGAGTGCATTTCAGAGCTGCACAGTATTTTGAAGTCAGTTCCAAAAACATGCTTCAAACATGAAGACCATGAATGTAGCTCCTGTTTGCAAGAGTAGCATCTTTTTCTGAGATCTTGGGCAATTTCCACAGAGGAAAAACTTCATATTCATATTTTGGTATGCTCTGTCACACTTTGGCCATGTAAGCTTCCATGAGGGTATAAAGACTAATTGCTTTTGGCAGACATCCCCAAATCCATGCACAGACATCTGGGCACAATTAGATAATCTGTAACCTTGGGGAAGATGTTGGGGAGCAATTTCACCACCTCTTTAATCTACTGAACAGCTTTTTACCTGGAAACAAAATATGAACATGGTCAGATTTTCATGTTACAAAGAGATGAGAACTTTGAAAGGCAAGCTGCTTGCTTTTTCACAGATTGTTGTATTCTTCGATGGCACTTTCAATACTGCTCACTTGCTTAGATAAAATTCTTCCACACAAATTACATTGCTAATAAAATCTTGAATCCTAACATTCGGTGTTTGCAAAAGTGACTCCTGCTGAAGTATTTACTTTTCAGCCATAAAACTTACTTGGGAATTTTCTCCAAGTCATGCTTGAACTTTGTTACTACCACCTGCTATGATATTTACAGATTCAAAAATAACCTGGCAAATAAAATCCGGGACAAGTTTTCAAAATTCTATGAAAGACATCAGCATTTTAAATTGCTTCCATTACTCAGAACTCAGAGGCAAATAGAAAATTAGTTTCAAATAACTGTCCATTACCCAGGAGAGTCAAAATCAATGCAAATAAATGTCTATTTAATTCTATGCCAGATTGGGGATTATGAAATATCATGGAATATGTCTATCATGGACCAGCACTTGTCAGCAAAATGAATTTGTTTCCCTTTGCAAAGGAGTATCCTTCCTAAATATGTTGAACGTAGTCCTATAATTCTAGTGGAACTAGTGGAACAAAAACCTTTGCTGGGTTGTTGTTTTTTTTTTTTTTTGCCAACCTAGTTTAACAGCTAGATATTCTATGATAGATAGCACCATCTTGTGGAAGAAAACCCAGAATACAAGTGTTTAACAAAACCTGAGTTTTTCTACACACTTAATCTAGTGGGAGATACAAATGGAATACATTAATATAATGGTATTAGCAGAAAAATATTCTAATAAACACATGGTAATAATTATTTTACATAAAAGTGCACTATTTAGAAATGTCCAGTTTTCTACAAGGTTGAGTCAGAATGAGGTATGTTTTTAACATGAAAATATTTCATATATTTAAACTTCATTTCACTACATATGAATTCAAAGCTTGCAAAGATAAAAAAAAAAGTTCTGTGCAGAAACAATAGAAATCAACTTGACTTGCATGTATAACTATATTTTCATAAATTTCAATGGATATTAGGCTGCAAACATTTACCTTTTATTATTATAATATACACAACATGAAATCCACTGGTCAGTTCTTTAGCTGGTGTTAGCCTTCATACACATCAAACTCTTCCCAAGAATTTAGGATGTCATAATGTATTGGTATAGTATATCTCCAGATCCAAGCGGAATGGCATTTTGTAACTGACAAGCATAGATGTTGTCAATGCAGATTTTCTAAGTGCTGTTCAACATTTTTTGGTATCAGTGTGTGCTGATAACCACTCTTGTTATTTATTATGGTTCAACTGCACTGTCATCCAGATGTTTAGATTGGATTTGACATTTTTATTTACCTATTGAATACTTCCTAAGGACTTGGGAGCAGGAGTGGTTTGCTGCTGGCATTACTGCCAGTTCGCCGCACAAAAAAAAATGCTGATGCTGTTCAACTGGTGCTCCAGAAATGTTGGGATTGTTCCCAGGGTGCCTATTACTACTGGTACTATCTTTGCTTTCTTTTGTCGCAGTCATTCTATTTCTGTTTGCAGGTCTTTGTATTTTGCAATTTTCTCCAGTTTTTCTTCTCTTCTGCTTATTATTATGTGCCATTAAGTCATTTTTTAACTCTTAGTGACCACATCGATTTCCCCCACATGACAACCTGTCCCTAATCTGTTGTTTCAAATCTCCAAATTGTATACTTATTGCTAGTGTAACTGAGTCCATCTTCCTTGATGCTGATCATTCTCCACTTTTTGCAGCATTAAGCTTTTTCTACTTTCTTTAAAATCTTTGGGTTTTTTTTTTTTTGCCATATTCAAAAAAAAACATTTTCCATTTTATTTATTCATTCTTTTTTTTCATATTTCTGCCCATCTCACTCAAAAAAGGACTGGGCAGTATACAATCTCATTTTCCTGAAAACATTGGATTATACCACCGAACATGCATTGCTAGATATGTTGCAAAATTATAGTCATAAAATGCACATAAAAATGAATGCATATTAATTAAGTTTTTTAAATGAAGTATGCTTAATTTTATAATTGGCAGTGTTTGGTTTCTGCTTAAACTGCATGAATGATTAGTAACTTGATGCTAAACAAACAGAGATGATTGTTTTGCTACCTTACTTCCTACTGCAAAGATTCATGTTATCAAGCAATGCATATCTTGCACCTTTGCTCTAGCTGGAGAGGTTAAAACCAGATTGCAGTTTGAATGTTCTAGGACTGCCTCTATTCCACTTTCTTTTACATGATGTCAAAGTTCAGAAAAAGAAAATGCACTTTATCGAGTTTGGGGTTATAAATATACAGTACATCTTAATGTTTTACGTTGGGGGAGTGTGTATCTTGACAAGACAGATCCTAGCTCTGAGGGAGAGAACTCTACATGTTGTAAGTGCTTTCACAATCAACTTACATAATTTCAAATTACAGAACACTTTCCTTACTTTGCTTTTTAAAATTTAACTTTCTGAGAAAAACTTCCAGTGATAAATGCAATTATAAGTAAAGTCAGTTGTGATATTTAGACAGATAAAACCTTTAAAAATATTATGCAGAATCCAAGTATATGGAGGGATTCTCAAACTGTGTGTTGTAAATAACTGAGAAGGGTGATAATATTTTTTTTAATTGATCAGGTCAGGCTTACAAGAATATTATCAAACTTCACACTAGATTTACCTCACCACTTTGCCTACAGGTAGTCTGATTTACAGCCATAATTAAACCATAATTAAGGTCATAGATAATGTCGATCATTAAGCAGGTCATCACCTGACTGACCTAATTTTAAAACTTTTTTTCAGCAGTTGTTACGCTAACACTGGGGTTGTTAAGTGAACCCATTGTTTACAGTGGGCATTTTTGCTGGAAATCAGAAGTGAACATTGGTTTCTGGACAAAAAACTCATCATAAATTGTGGTTAGGAGACTCTTTGTGGGGAGATCCTGGAGGAAGGCAATGGCAACTCCCTTCTGAACAGTACTAACAAAACTGTAAGAAATCCAGCATGACTTAAGAACATTTTGTTTCAAGAAAGCAATGGCGATCCACATTCAAACTACATGGATATGTCCACCAAGTCACTAGGAGCCAAACATAACTAGGATACTTTTTATTCCAAGTGCAAAAGTACAGTGGGATCTTCAGTAAATAATTCTGGTGCAAAATGTTTTCCTGCCAAACTTTAAAATAACAAACTAAGATTAGAAGAGAGGTGTAGTGGTTAATGACCAAGCTAAAAACCAGAACAAAGCCAGTATGGGTGACCTTGATCTAGTCATTTTTTATCAACTCTAGGAAGGAGGCAAAAAACTTGTCATGAAAACTGCAAGGACTATTCCAGTGATGGCGAACCTATGGCACGTGTGCCACAAGTGGCACGCAGAACCATTTGTCAGGGCACGTGAGGCGCTGCCCTGTCAGCTGGCCAGTGCGCATGTGCACGCTGGCCAGCTGAGTTCACCGTTTTTAAAAAGCCATTTTTTCGCCCTCCCCAGGCTCCAGAGGCTTTATAGGAGCCTGGGGAGGGTGAAAAGAGCCTTCTCCGCCCCCCCCGGAGGCCCTCCGGAGGCTTCCCTGAAGCCTTCAGAACGCTTAAAATGACCCTCTGAGCAAACCGGAAGTGACTTCTGGTTTGCTCGGAGGGTCGTTTTGAGCGCTCCAAAGGCGTCAGGGAAGCCTCCGGACGGCCCCTGAAGCCTTCGGAACGCTTAAAACGACCCTCCGAGTAAACCGGAAGTGACTTCCGGTTTGCTCGGAGGGTCGTTTTGAGCGCTCCGAAGGCGTCAGGGAAGCCTCCGGACGGTCCCTGAAGCCTCTGGAGGGACGGGGGAGGCTCTTTTCGCCCTCCCCAGGCTCCTTAAAGCCTCTGGAGCCTGGGGAGGATGAAAAAAGCATGTAAAAATGGGGGGGTTGCGCCTATTGTGCGCGCATGCGCACTGGGGAGTAGCGCATTGCATTATGGGTGCGGCACACCCGCACACGCCCCCCTGCGCTACCCCCACTTGTGGCACGCGAGCCAAAAAAGATTCGCCATCTCTGGACTATTCTAATAGTGAAGCACTAAAAGAGAGCCAGTCTGGTTAAGGCACCAGGCTAGAAAGTGGGAGACCATGAGTTCTAGTCCTGCCTGAGGCATGAACGCTGGTTGGGTGACTTTGAGCCAATCATTCTCAGTCCAATCGACCTCAGAGGGTTGTTGTGGGGTAGTCCTCAACTTTCAACTACAATTGAGCCCAAAATTTATGTTGCTAAGTGAGAATATTTTTGTCAGTTTTATGACTTTTCTTGCCAGATTTGTTAAGTGAATTACTACAGTTGTTAAAGTGAACCTGGTTTCCTGGTTGTAAAGTGAATTTGGTTTCCCCATTGACTTTGCTTGTCAGAAGATTGCAAAAGCAATGACTCCATGTCATTGCAACCGTCATAAATGTGAGTCCGTTTTCAAGCATCCGAATGTAAATCACATGACCATGGGGATGCTGCAATGGTTATAAGTGTGAAAAATAGTCATGTCACTTTTTTTCAGTGCTGTTGTAACTTCGAACGGTCACTAAGCAAACTGTTGTAAGTCAAGCAATGAGAAGCAGCAACAGGTGGAAATTAATCAAGGAGAGAAGCAACTTAGAACTAAGGAGACATTTCCTGAGAGTTGGAACAATTAATCAGTGGAACAACTTCCCTCCAGAAGTTGTAAGTGCTTCAAGTTTTGAAGAAGATATTAAATAACCATTTGTCTGAAGTGGTGCAGGGTGGTATAGGGTGGTGTAGTGGTGTGCCTAAGGAGGGGGTTGGACTAGAAGACCTCCAAGGTCCCTTCCAACTCTGTTAATCTAAAGAGGACCGCCTGTAATAAAATAAATAAAATAAAATAAAAAGATTAGAAGGCACATGGACAGTTGTAGAACAGTTCAGAGCAGACTGTCTCCCCTTACCCAATTACAGAAGAGCCACAGAACCATAAAAACATTCAAGAGGAAAAACTCGGCAGCTCTGGTGACTTCCGTTCCTTCTGTATTGCCCACCTGAATCACTACGCCAGAATGCTTGTTTTGACCCAGGGTGCAATGAGAAATGCTAAGGAGGCTATGAAAGGATTTTCTTTACTAACTGGGTGGGCATTTCCTTTTTTCCGCCGCTTGCACGGGAAGAGGAATTTTTTTTTTAAATCACCTGCTCAGGTGCTTCAATCACACACACACACCTAACGTGGGAATCTTCCACGCGGGGAAAAAAAGCCTTGCTCGCCGACGACAGACCCGTTGAAGTCCAGTCACACACGAGAATGGGAAAGGCGCAACCTTCTGCCCTTCGCCAAGAAGATTCCATTTATTCTTCTTTTATGCGTTATAATTCACGCGCCGCCGCATCTCGCGGTGGCGAGCCGAGCTGGCTCCGGCCGCGCGCCTCCCTCCAGCGCGGAGTTGTGGTAAAAACTTTGCACACTCGCCGCGAGCACCTTGTTCCCGGAAAGGCAAACAAAGGCAAGGCATGCGGGGAAGGCCAGGCGCAAAGGAGCGCGGCGACTCTTGCAGCGAGGCACTTCCGACCTTCCCCCCCTCGCCACCGGTTTGCGGACCGGGACTGCAGCGTGCTAAACCCGAGGTTGGGATACCTTGGTTAAACCTGTGGCCCTCACCCAGCTCCAGCCCAGCCCAGCCTTCCCGACCTGGCTTCCCGGGGCTGGCAAAGCAGGAAGGAGCCGCCCAGGTTGCCCCAGCACCCAAAGCGGCGGGGGTAGGAAAGGAGGGAGCAGCATGGCGTGCTACAGAGGCGAGTATTCGGTAAGAGACCAAGCGAGGTATTTCCCTGAGGGGAGCTTAGAGGGGTGGGGGGATGGAGTGGTGCCCCCCCCTCACCCTTGCAGGAGGACCTTTGGAGGCAGGTCGGGACGTCGCTAACGACGCGAGAAAGTGGCGTTTTCTCTCCCCCCCCCCCCCACACACACACCGGTGAGGCGGCGCTGCCCTCGAAAGCGGACTGGGGTGTCTCCCAAGCCGACAGGTGCACGGAAAGACGGTATCGCTGCCACCGTTTTCCCGGGGCGACGGTTCCCCCCCCCCCCCTATACATTCGTACCGCGGGACGAAGGGACAAGCCCCGTTGGTTTTGCAAGGAAACTCAGCTCGGTTGGCGAGTTGAATGGGAAAAAAAGTTGCAATGCGAGGAAAAGCAAGAGTTTCTTCCCGTATCTGAATTGGGTGCAGTTAGCAAAGATCGACTGTTTTCAGGGATCGTTAAAAAAGGAGCCCTGCCTTGCCCGGGGCGAAAAGGTTTGGTCTGCTTGCACCCCGGTGGATCTGTGATTAGGTCCCATTGAGCTGGGATAGTCGCTGAATGGCGTTGGGTCCGTCGTTAGTGCTCAAACGAATCATTTCAGCAAAATTGTGCTGATAGAATGAAGAAGGAATAGCTTGCCTCCAGACGTTGTGAATGCCCCAACACTGGAAGTCTTTAAAAAGATGTTGGATAGCCATTTGTCTGAAACGGTATAGGGTGCCCTGCCTAGGCAGGGGGTTGGACTAGACCACCTCCAAGGTCCCTTCCAACTCTGCTATTGTATTGTGTTAAGTACCACTTACACTGCCTTGTTTTGGGGAAGGCACAGTATAAAAATAATGTAATTGGTAAACATTTGCATTTACTCCATTCAGATCATGACCTGTGTAGCTTATTTATTTATCCACTAGCCAATAATTCAGCGTTGCCTGGCCATTTATTTATAGGGGAAATGTCCCGACCAAATGTAATTTCTAATGTTGGATTTTCCCCCTTACCAGAGGGAGCCCACTTGTGGAGTACAGCAACTCCACTGTGCTTTACAGTAGAAGTTTTAGGGCAGAACAGTAGAAGCCATTGTAAGGCACAACAGGTTGTATCTTAACAGACCACACACCCCCGAGGGGTGTTAGCGGTGTCTTACCCCCACAGTATTTTTTTGCCGATAAAAGAGAGTACAGTATTAGTAGCTCAGAGTTGAACTATAGGTCCTTGGTATTCTCTGAGCTCAGTTGTTTTCTTACCTTTTCATTAACACACTAGGTAAAATCAGCAGTGCTTGGTAAGAATAGTTTGTTCTCGTTTTATATACTTGCCCTGTCAGTGTTGGTGGAAGTGGTCTTGAGACTATATAAAATGAGAGCGAACTTCACTCCCTACTAGCACTGATGATGTTACCTAGATTGGTAATGAAACCTCTGCAAGAAAACAGCCAAACTTAGAGAGCACCAAGAACCCCCCACAGTTAAATTTTAATTGTAAACTGCCCAGAGTTGCTTTTCAGAATGAGGTGGGCATCATATAAATATAATAAAATTAATAAAAATAAAGAGAAATCTGAACTAGGATCTCTAGTTCTTTTTGGTCACGAGTGGGAAGTGGAGTGATTTGCCCTGAAACTTTAGTCCAAACACTTACATGCCATGTAATCACTGTAATTTTATTTTCATTTTCTTATGATGTCATATCAGTTGTGTCCTAGAGAATGCTGTCCTAAGAGTATAGGTAGTCCTCAACTTATAACCATTTGTCTAGTGACCTTGAAGTTACAACAGCACTGAAAAAAGTGACTTATGACCGTTTTCACACTTATAACTGTTGCAATATCCCTGTGGTAACGTGACTAAAATTTAGGCACTTAGCAACTGGCATGTATTTATTATCATGGTTTTAATGTCCTGGGGTCACGTGATCACCTTTTGGTATCTTCTGACAAGTGAAGTCAATGGGGAAGCCAGATTCACTTAACAACTGTGTTTACTGACTTAACAACTGCAGTGACTCACTTAACAACTGTGGCAAAAAAGGTCATAATATAGGGCAAAATGCACTTAACTATTGCTTAGCAACAGAAATTTTGGGCTCAATTGTCATAAGTCAAGGACTACTTGTAAGTTCTTGTTTGTTCCAGTAACATGTATTGAGCAATTATGCAATACAACTCAGTAAAGCTGTTCACAGTATTTGAAAGAGGTGCTTTGCAACATCAGTAGGAACAACAACAACAAAACCTTTGAAGTTTTATAGCAGCTACATGTTTTGAAAGGCTGTTTTAGAAGTACTTCCCATATGTCTTTGCATGCATGCAGGGGAGACAAGGAGCTTAAAGTATACTGGATAACTATTCACTGCTACTTTGCTCTTGCAGGAGAGAAAAGCAAAATATTTGCTGTATACATGCATGTGGGGTTTTTTTGCCATTTTTTTTATTTCTTATTCTCTTACATACCATTGTAAGTATACATTCACATAATTGTTATTCTTCTTTACATTTGTCATTCTTATATGTTTGTTATTCCATTTAATAGGTTATAATATACAGTTTGGGTTGCTTTATTTACCATCCCTTCCGCCTGTTATAACACTACCTTATTTTCCCTTTCTTTTCTCCCTTCCTCCCGTCTCTACTTTCTTCCTTCTTCCTCTCCTTCGCCTTCCTTCTTCCCTTACCTCTCCCCTACTCCTACTCTTCCTCTTCCCCTTCCTACCCTCTCTCCGTCTCTTTCTCCCCCTTCCACCCTCCTCTCCTTACCTCTTTCTTCTTTCCTTCCTCTTCCTCTCATTCTCTCCTCCTTTCTCCCTTTCTTTTTCTGCTGTTAGAGGTGTCTCTTTCAAATCTCAGTTTATGCACTACAAGCATGTGTTTTGATGTTTTACTTAGCCTTATGTACAACAATCACAAAAAGTTCTAAGTAACCATGACTATCGGTCATTTATATATGTATTATATATCTAAATAGCACTTCTTAAGGCATACAATGAAATGGCTAGAATGCATGTGCACCCATAATGCAATCCATGCGCTCCCTGCACACTTCGCGCATACAACCCACACATGCAGGTGCATATGAGCCCTGTGCCCCGCGCATGTGCACATGACCCCCATGCATATGCACATGCCTAGACCTCCCACGCATGCACGCATGACCCTGCATGTGTATCCTGTCTCCCACGCATGCGCGGCAAAGACCCAAAAACCAGCTGGCTAGCGGGAGGTGCGCATACATGAGCGGTGGAACTGAGCTGGGCAACTGCTCACGGGCCTGCAAAGAGGGCTCTGTGTGCCACCTATGGCACGCGTGCCATAGGTTCGCCATTACAGATATAGGATAACTATTAGAGAAGTTACTTCTTCAGGTAATTCCTCCAGTTCATTTAGGGACGCAAAGTTAATTTCTTTGCTAATACCCGTAACATTTAAGTTTATAATCTGATATTTGTGTGCTTGGTACAGATTAAACTAAAATGATTATAATCTGATCCTTGTGTGCTTTGGGCAGATTAAACTAAAATGACCAAGTGACCAAGGTCTATCCATTGGATGCCATGCAAAAGAATAGATTGTCTATCTAAATATCCTTAATGTTTAATGTATCTTAAAATATGTCCTATTTGTGAATCTTAGGTTTCCGAAGATAGATTTCCTGAATCGAGAAAGTGGCGACCATTGATACATAGGAAATGCACAGACAAATTTTGGTTGCTAATATTTTTCCTCTTTTGGGCAGGTTTGGTAAGTAGAATTCCCTTTGAAATAAATGTGCTGAAAAGAATGAGATGTGATTGAATTTGTCAGGGTATGAGACTTATAGCACTTTTGGACTTGGCTTGGTGTAGGATGGTCACAGTTTCTCAATTGAAAGTTTGGTTAATTTTGTCCATATGTTTTGAAATTAAAGATTTTTCATCATGTCTTCTGACTGCAACCACATGGAATCAGCATAGAACACAAGCCAACTAAAGCCCTTCAAACATCCTAAGTAAGCCAAAAGACCTAGTAGCCCCAGAAGAAAAAACTGGCGTCATCTACAAAATATAGTGCAGGGGTGTCAAACTGGCGGTCAGACCAAATGCATCACACACGGGCAATACCCACGCCGGCTCCACAAAGGGGGAAAATGTCCCAAAATGTCACGTGACTCAGAGAGTTTGACACTCGTGATATAGTGTAATGCTGCAACACTCACTACAAACAGGCAGAAGACTGACAGAATGCATCTATGAATCCCAACTAGCAGTCAGAAAACATGATTAATTAACTCCAAAATTAACCTCAGAACCAGCAATCAAGTAAACAATATCTCAATAAGGAACGGCCAAACAAGCCAACAGTAAACGGCCCAACCAAATTAATTTTTAACACTGTCCTTCTCCCAATGCTGACAGGGCAAGTCACTAGAACATGGATGTCAAACCTGTGACATCATATTGCCGTCACCTGACTTTTCGTGATGTTTATCCCATTTGTAGGGTGGGAGTGGCTTGCACGTGACGCATCCGGCCCACACATCCGGCCAGTTTGACACCCTGCACTAGAATATTAGCTGAGAACAACCCTACTATTAATTAACACTGATGATGTTGCCTAGTTTGGGTAAGGATAACTCTGGGTGGCTTTACAGTCATTATACATACATGCCTAAAAATAAAAGCAAGAATTAAGGGCAGGGCAGAGTGGGGAGAGGTGGAATCTGTTACTCAATAAACAATCTCCATTGTGCTGTCCCCCCTTAAATTTACCAATAAAGGGGGTATTCTTTAATATCATATTTAATATAATAAAGGAGATATTCTCCTTCATTAGTTATATTAAGGTCATGTTTGGGGCAAGTTCAGGAAGGGAAGGAAAAACAGGCAGTCACTTATTGTTAAATTGGGCCTGGTTACTAATCTGAAGATTTTATTTCTCTTTTCATTTGGAGGAGAGATTTTGTGGGTATCAATAAATATTCTTTGCCTTTCCTGGCATGTTAAAGTTCTCCATATTAGCAGAGAAGAAAATGTTTTAACTTTATCATATGTCTCCCTATGTAAGCAGAACTTTTGTTATCTTTCCTCTCTGGTTTCTTCCCAAAATGTCTATGGAATTGTAAACACTAAGTATGTAAAGCAAAATTGCTTTTCAGTATAATCACTGACTCCTGGAAATAGTTGAGAATCCAGTTGTCAGTAACTTTACTGTTTGTGATTATCTGGGATTCTTTAATCTGATCTTATCAGTTACTGTGGTCACTTAAGTGGCTTGTGAATTTGAGTTGGAAAAAGCACTGTATATTTCTGAAGAAACCAGAAGGTAAGGGAAAAGTATACACCAAATACATATATAATATTCTGATTACAGCTTCTGATAAATGCTTCACTTGACATAATTGCATTATAAAGGAATCGTACATATACTTAAGGGTTGAAATAGTTAACCCATAATGTTCATTAGAAGAAATGAAATAAATGTGGCAGATCAATATGAATTCCAAGAATAAAGTATTGTTAAGGTGACCAACCGTCCTCCTTTAGGGAGGACAGTCCTTCTTTTGTAAGTTCTGTCCTCCCTCGAAAAGTGTCCTCCTACATGTCCTCCTTTTTGATATTTGAAGGCTAATCTGTTGTGCGTTATGTGACGTATTTTATTAAACAGTTTTTAATGGTGTTTTTTTTACTTCATCGCAAATATATTGAACAGATATTGAATCTTGTGTTGAATTTTTATCTAAAGAAATGCTAGACATTAAAATAGACAACAATTGTCTCTTTGAAGAAATTAGAAGACTGAATGTATATTTAAATTCTGAAAAATTAATAAATGGGAATATCAACATGTTGAAATTGATAAAAGATGGGTGGATATTTTCAGCCATTTCAAAAATGAACATATTTCATGTGAACATTTATTTATACTTGTTCAATTTACGTTGTGCTGCCCTGGAACTAATGCAGCAGTTGAAAGAGTTTTTTTCAATTGCCAATGATTTTTCGACAAGTGAGAAATCGAGATTGAATGTTGATACTCTAGCTGCAGCACTTACCGTAAAATTCAATATGAAGGATATTTCTTGTTCAGATATTTCCAATATATTGTTAGAAGATGATACATTGACAAAAAATATTAATTAAATGGAAAAGTACTCATTTAAATAATAATTAACAGGCATGTAAGCATAATTACAATATAAAATGTTGCAAATGTTTTTATTATGTATATATCATATTTTAGTGTATTATTGTTGCAATGAATAAAATATTTATTTACGATATATTTTTTCCAATTTATTTGTCCTCCTTTTCATTGTAAAAAAGTTGGTCACCTTAGCATTTTGGACAATAGAACGTGTTTTGTCCTCCTTTTCATTGTAAAAAAGTTGGTCACTTTAGTATTGTGCATGTGCTTACAGATGTTTATAGCAGGCTATGCTGTAACAGCTGGAGCTACAGAAAGGCTTATATTTGGATATGATAGCTATGGAAATGTTTGTGGTCGGAGGAACACACCTGTGGTTGGTGCACCTTTGTCAGGACAAGATATGAGAAACAGAAAGTGAGCAAATTATTATTTATACTATTTTAAAATTATCTCATTATATTTGAAGTGAAATTTGATTCCTCAGAAATACATAATTGGTGTGGCTACAGGTATTTTGCGCAAAGAAAAAAAAGCATGAATATCCTAAAGCAACAACAATATTTTGCTAACATTCAGTATGTTTGGAAATCCTCTTAAGCCTTACAATCATCTTTTTGTTTAATATATTATTAGAGTTTATATATATATACAGTATTGGTCAGACTAAAATTGAAGTAGTATGCAATATGAAACATATTAAATAAAAAATCATTTTTTGTTTCAGTTTTTTTAAAAATCTGCTTTCGATGCCTAGGTAAAAATTGTAGGTAAAGTAAAACACATATTTGCTTCTTAAATATAAATTTTCTCTCCCATCCTTAGATTTGTGTTCTATTTGAATTCATGTGGTTTGGAAACAAAAAAAGTTAACATCAACTCAACTGCATTATGTGTATCAAGCTGTCCGCAGGAGCAACTTAATTATTTGGAAGATATCCAGCTATTTGCAAATAACAATGGTATGCGGCCAAATATATGAGTTCCTTTATATGCAAGGTTTTGTGTATATATTTATCTTTACTTTATATATATATGTTTTCGTAGATTTTCACGGGTGTAGGTATGCTGGTTTTGTTGTCTTTGGGTTTTTTCCCGTGTAAGATAGAGATTGTCTTGGCAACATTTCAGCAAGATCTCACTTGCCATCTTCAGGCTTTGGGCTTAAAATGATTCCAATCATTCCACTTGCTGAAACAAAGCCAGCACCCCATCCCCTCCCACCAAGATTTACAGAAAGATGGCAGCTTCGTTCGCATTTTAAGCCCAAAGCCTGAAGATGGCAAGTGAGATCTTGCTGAAACGTTGCCAAGACAATCTCAATCTTACACGGGAAAAGACCCGAAGACAACAAAACCAGCATATATATATGTTGTATTTGTGCTGATAAATAAATAAAGGGAGACTAGTATAGATCTATTTCAAGCTATTTAGCTCTCATCAGCTAGCCATACCCTTACTGGGATTCGAACCAGGGCTGTATTACATATTAGGCAGTTGTATTAGCCACTAAGCCACAGGCTCTCCTCCTTATCAGCTGAGCCAGGGAAATAGGTATGTATTTGTTTTACAACCCCTGGTATGCCCAAATGTGTGTGTGTGTGTGTGTATGTATATATGTGTGTGTGTGTGTGTGTGTGTGTGTGTGTGTGTGTACATACATACATATGTATGTATACATACAAAAATATGTATATATACATACATACATACACACATACATATACATACATACATACACACATACATACACATACTTACACACACACACATACATACATACATATACACACATACATATACATACCATATGTCATATTTTTGGGAGTATAAGATGCACCATGATTTTGAAGAGGCAAATTGAAAAAAAAAGTTTTTGCACTCTGCAGACCTCCCCAAACAGCCCGTTTTTCGTGAAAACGGACCCTTTTTTTTCAAAAAAAGGGCATGCCTAGCCTTTAGGAGGCTTGTAGAGTGCTCTTGGGGGGTGGGGGTGGGGGTGGGACGCAAACGAGCAAAGAACGACCCGTTTTTTGCTAAAACAGGTCCATTTTTTTGTCAAAAAAGAGGCATGCATAGCCTTTAGAAGGCTTATAGAGTGCTCCTGGGGACTGGGGGGGGGGGGGGATTGAGCAAAAAACGGCCAGTTTTTCCCTCAGTTTTTCCCTCCCCAGCCCCCAGGAGCACTCTGAAAGCCTCCTATAGGCTATGCTTGGCTATTTTGGTGAAGGGGGCAGGGTTTCGGGAGGCAAAAAATGCTGTATTCAGTGTATAAGATGCACCCAGATTTTCACCCTCTTTTTTGAGGGAAAAAGTTACGTCTTACACTCCGAAAAATATGGGATATATCACAGAAGTGACTACACACCCTCACATCTTGTAAATATGTAAATATGTGTAGTTAAGTATATCTTTTCATGTGACAACACTGAAGAAATGACACTTGGCTACAATGTAAAGTAGTGAGTATACAGCTTGTATAAGAATGTAAATGTGCTGTCCCCTCAAAATAATGCAACTCATAGCCATTAATGTCTAAACTGCTGGCAACAAAATGTGAGGGGGTGTACTCACTTCTATATAAAATTATATATGTAAAATATAATTAATTAATAAAAGATTGAATAAAATTATTGATTTCATATAAACATGTTTGAAAATAATTTCTGCCCTTCCACATTATTTTATTGCCATTGTACATCACACAGAATAGTTTCTTTAAGATGTTCAGAGTTATAGAACCAATTGCTTATTAAAATTTCCAAAAATTAAAATGGGCTTTAAAATTATCAATTTATATAGATTTTTGTAATAAAATGAATATTTTGCCCAGTTTACTGATTCTGCTTTCTCGTGTGTGTGTGTGTGTGTGTGTGTGTGTGTGTGTGTGAATTTTAATTATATTTTAGTTTTGCTATATGTTTAATCTTACTAAATTATGAAATGTGATCTATATTTTCCTAAAAAAAATTGAAACAAATCAGTAAAAATAATTCCAATACTGTGGACATGATTGTGAACATATTTTATGGATTTGTTTTCTGTAGGATCTTGCCTTTGTGTTTACAGTTTGAATGCTAGTAGTTGTATACACGGATCCAAAGCATCTGAACTTTGTCCCACCCTACCAGTTCCACCAAGGTAAGAACAACCGTGGGTATTATTTACATAGAATGAAACACATTCAGTTGACTAGTTTTGCATTGAAAAGTTGCTCTTTTTTAGTATTCAAGGAAGGAATATTTAACATATTCTGCATATTCTAAGCACTCTACATGTATTTCTTGACTCCCAATGGCACTTGTGACTGGATTTTCCATCGTTAAGTAATGTGGTTGTACAACATTCCTTAGCAATCGAACTACATTGCTTAGAGATGGCAACCTCTGCAGTCCACTTGCTATCGTTCATTGAATTCTACAATTGTTAGACGAAACAACTTATTGCCAGCTTCCCACAATCAATGGGAAACCCAGGAGGAAGTTGCAAGTCCCAGGTTCTTAGGCAATAAGTGGCTGCTACCAGGTGGGGGAGGATTGAGAAGGGGTGCAGGGGAAGGTTGAGGGTGCATGAGAAGCTGTGCATAGTATGGAAACTGTATATGAAAGTACGAGGAAGTGTATGACTTTCATTCCAGTGTGTTCACTTTTTAACATTTATTATATATATTTTTCTTAATTGTCCCAGTTTATCATTTCCGCTGTTTAATCGATGTGTTCCACGGAACCACAAATGCTATTCCAATTTCGCATCTGTATTAATAGATGTGGTAAATGAGGTAGACTTCTTTCATCGTATTCTGGGTGGGCTTATGGCAGGAAGAGATACAGTAACGGGACTGTGCATCCTTTCATTAGGTAAGTTGAGTCTCAGCTTATTTCATGTAAACATTATTTATTATTTATATTTATCTTTTAAAAAGTTATTAGTGCATTACAAGAAATATGCTATTTTGCTCTGTTATTTATCCTCAAACAAATAAAGGCAAAATTCCCCACGAAGGAAAATATACCTGATCATATATTTAGTTGAAAAATTCTCCATTCTCCATATCAATATGTATTTCAATGAGTAATAGAGGATTTTCTTATTAAAGTATATAAAAGGTAGAGAATATTTATCCTAAAGAAAAAATACCCATATTAACATTGCACAAATGAGATAAAATCTATTCAAAATCATAGCCAAGCCTTTATAAGACTGACCAGATGAACCCAGAAGCCTGTGCAAACTTTTGAATTCTGCAGAAATTTCTCTGAATGGTATATTTTTAAAAAATGGAGTAGAGAACGAAGAATAGGAGTTGATGTAATTTTTTCAATATTTGTTCGTAAAACACCATATATGGTGTGCATAATAATTACCAGTCAAAATGTTTCATTCTAACGCATTCAGAAATGAGAAGCAAATGACATTCAGGTATATATGTGAAGTGCTTGCAAGCATATAGTTCCATTCAGTAGTTTGTAAGAAAACACATCTCAATATTAATTGATATAATTAATAAAAAAACAAAAGCTTCTTAATAATAAGAATTCTCTTCAAGAACTGGGTGTTGTGTTTTTAAATTTCTTGATGTTCACATAATTCTCACAATTATGTGAACATCATTTGTAACCTTCACTGATTGCTTTCAACAAGGGGGAAGCCAACAAGAGGTTACAAATGGCTATCAGCTGTGACACACAGGATTTGCCTAACAGCTGCAACTGAGACTATCAGAAATGCTATAATAAGTTGGTAGACTCATTTGATGGTAAACTAGCATTTGTTACAATTCCCAGCCCCAGTTACTGTTGGTAAACAAGGACTATCTGTAGTTTAATCATTATTAAAATATACTGACCCTTTTTCTAAATTATGTTTTTTACTTTCTTTCAGAATTTAGCAATTGATAATCTGCTAATGTAAATACTCACATGTTTCTTACACACACACATATGCACCTATATATTTATGAATGATTATCATGTACACTTTTTGTTTATTCAGAAAGATTAATACATGACATTTTAAAATTACAGTATGTAATTCAGTTTTTACAAAGGGAAATAATTCTGCAAATGCAATGAAAATGAAATGAACAGCATAAGAAACTTGGAAACTTGATCATGTATCCTTAAAAATAAACAATAATAATGAGTATAGTAGAATCTAAATAAAAATATGGTACTGAATTGGGAGAGAAATTGCATTAATTCCTATCTCAAAATGATAAGACCTGCATGAAGATATATAGAATTTATTGTTAAAATCAAAGACAGCATGTACACTGTGAGGTGGCCATTGGATCCTGTAATATTTGGCAATTAAGTTGGCAAGGAATGCAATTTCCATCTCTAGATACAAAGAAATTTTCCATGTAATCCACTTAATTGTCTTATTAAAATAAGCAATCTATTTCATTATTTTCATTGCAGTTTTGTCTGCCCTAATGATGTTAGCCTTCAGATGCATCAATATGTTTGTGGTCCATATTTTTCTTACACTATTTGTGTTCGGAATATTATGTAAGTATTTATAGTTATAATTTAATGGACAATTTAGCAAACCTGGCATTCATGCCAAATTCTTTTATCAACTATTACATTAACATAAGGACTTTTCACTTCCTTTCATCCTGATGAAAATCTCCCATACCCTGAAAAAACATACTGTATTTTTCGGAGTATAAGACACACCTTTTTCCCTCAAAAAAGAGGGTGAAAATCTGGGTCTGTCTTATACACTGAATACAGCATTTTTGGCCTCCTGAAACCCCACCTCCTTAGCAAAAATGGCCGTGCACAGCCTTTAGGGGGCTTCCAGAGTGCTTCTGGGGGCTGGGGAGGGCAAAACGCACTGGTTTTTGCTCGTTCCCCCCCCCCCCCCAATCCCCTGGGAACACTCTGTAAGCCTCTTAAAAGTTATGCATGCCCCACCTTTTTTTTTTTTTTTTACAAAAAACGGGCCCATCTTTGCGAAAAATGGGCCATTATTTGTTCATTTCCTCCCCCCCCCCCCAGCTCCCAGGAGCACTCTACAAGCATCCTAAAGGCTATGCATGTCCTTTTTTTGACAAAAAACGGGCCCATTTTCGCAAAAAATGGGCTGTTTTTAGGAGGTCTGCAGAGTGCAAAAACTTTTTTTTTAATTTGCCTCTTCAAAATCTTGGGGCGTCTTATACTTCGAAAAATACGTAATCAGAAATTATGTTATGTAAAGAGCTACTTGCAGAAGAAAATACTTGGACATTCATAGTTCTTTCTATATTTCATTCAAAAACCATTAATAAATAAAGTGATTCAATGAAAAAATAGATCTGATTCTTCTGACACCTAGTTCCAAAGTTCCAAAAACCAAGCTATTTATTTCACTTTTTATTTATATATTTATTTTGTTCCATTTTACAAAAAAACCAAACGACCTTGTAGGTCTTCTAGTCCAACCCTCTGCTCCATCATTCAAGACAATTGACTGTTCTGTCTCTTAGAATACAGGATAAGATAAGTCTTGGGCTATCACTGGGGATAGATTGCCCCATTCTATGAAATAAAATGGGATGGGGGGGGGCACAAATTGAACCTTTCCCTTATTGCTAAATTGTGGTATAATAGATCAGCTTTTTCAGCATCCAAAAAACATGCTACATTACCAACAACCTGAAATCTTACCTAACTACCACATATTACAGTAAGAACTGTAGGAAATTGAGGGAAATTGTTTTATTGAAATTCACATCAGTTTTGCAAGTTTTTCTTGTGTGGACATTCAGTTCCACACAGTTTAAAGAGAGGACGTGATTTTCTGCCTAAAGTTTCCTCTCAAAAAGTTGTTTTTGATTTTCATTTAAACCAGTTAGTCGTTCTTCCTACCATCTTTCCGACAATCTTTCTACCACTCAATAATGATCTGTAACTGCCGTTATTCATTATTAAACTTGCATGCCACCCATTTCACCAAAGGTGACTCTGGGTAGCTTACAGTCATTGATTAAAATGCAATATAAAATATTAAAACAATACCTAAAGAGCTTACATTTAAAAAAATCAATTAAATTAAAATTAAGCAGGGTGGAGAGAGAGGGAACAAAGTGTGCACAGGGAAGAGTGGATGTTATCTACTCCATTAGTCACCTCCAAAATGCCGCACCCCAATTGGGGCTCCAGGCTAGCTGGCACAACCAGGTGTTCAAGGCCAAAAGGGGAGGAGCAGATCTGATTTCACGGGGCAAGATGTTCCAGAGGGCAGGAGCCATGGCAGAAAAGCATATTCTTTGAGACTTCAATGGCAGAAATTCCTTAGCTGAAGATTGTGTAAGGCAGGAGGGTCAAACTCGCGTCACGGTGTTGTCACATGACATATCACAACTTTCCCTCCCTTTGCTAAACGACATGGGCGTGGCCAGCACGTGACACATCTGGACCGCAGGCCGCGAGTTTGACACCCCTTCTCTAAGGAGATGCAAACCCATGTGCCTTCATACGAACTCAGTTACAATCAAACTTCCTTAGCAGGTAATTGGAGTAGAAGATAATATGCATCAACATTATTATCTCACAAAAATGCAAACTAGAGTAGAATTTTAGTTTGTGTTACCTTTTTTTGTATCAACCTATTCTTCTTCTCTCTTTGGAACTGCAGTTGAATTGTGCTGAGTAAATGCTTGATGATAAGCTTAATATGTCAGTGCTGCTCTTTTCTTTTTTAAATTAAATAAACATTGCTGGATTTCTGTGTTTGTTCTAGTTGTCTCAGGTGTTATGTGGTGGCTTTATTACAACAACAGCAGCGGGCCCATCCTAGAATTAGAAACTGAAAAAGAAAATATGAAATTATTATATGGACTTTCTATTATATCTACAGTTATTGCGGTAAGGCATCTATATTATCATTAATATTCTATGGATACTTTATTTAATATAGGATAAGATAGGACTTTATCAAAAGTATTTGCTAAACTGAAAGCCTAAGTTACTTCTAGCAATTAAATTGATTGTAATAGATCTACATAACCTGTAGAAGCCAGTGTTAGTGCAGTTGAACATACATTTGCATTTGCTGCAGATAAATTATACTTCCTTGATATGGCTATTATTGAACAACAATAACATAGAAACATGCACCTTCTGTCTTCTATCTGTTGCTCACTAGTGAATGCTAGGGAAGATGGTGCTGTCCTGTTACCTTAGATCCTGCTGTGAATACCGGATCCACCTAAGGCAGGGCTTTCAAACTCGTGGCCTGCAGACCAGATGCATCACGCACTGGCCACACCCACGCCAGGTTTAGCGAAGGGGAGGGGAAAGTCCCAATACGTGACGAAGCGAGTTTGACACCCCTGACCTAAGGTGTTGCTGTTTTAAGTCATAAACACATCTCATCTACATCAATCTAAACTTTTCAAATTATATTTGATTGACACATTTGTTTTTACTATACCTTTCTTATAATAATTGCTGCTAAGATTTAATTATTTAAGAGGACTGATACATGAAAATTAATAGCATCATTCATAATATCCAAATAAGTCAGATTTCAGGGATGCCTGGATGCGGCTTTTTAAAAAAAATCAATCTATAATTTTCAGAATCTTTAGTAAAGACAGAAGATCTAGTTGTTCAGTAATGGAACTTGATGTAAAATACACTGTACACAACTGACTCGAACATTGTAGTAATCAGGCTAGGAATGTATTCATTTTTAAAAACAAATTTCTTGATTCTACCAGTTAATGAATGTCAGGGTACAATGGAATAGGACATATTTAAGTTGGAGAGAGAGAAAACACACAGCTGCTGCACTTGTGAATTGTACCAATGTGAATTAGGCTTTTGTGTCAATCATCAGATTCAATTAATAGAGAATTGTGGGCCCAAACATCAGTAGTAGGAATGTTTTTGCCTCATTAACCACTATACCCAGTTGCTGGCACAAGGGGGCAGCAGATATCTCAAGGAAGACAGCTGCATTAACATTACACAAAAATATCTTTTGAATAAACTTTTACTTAACATTTTTAGCACTGTATCTTGCAGCATATGAGAAGTAACAAATCAAACAAACCACCTCATTTTTAATCATACATATACTGGTATAATTGTAGCTGTTTATATTTAGATCAGTTAAAAAACTTTAAAAAAAGAAGTATCTAACAGAACTTACTCATTTGTTGAATTTATGTTTGAGCCTTTTCTGTATAGAATCTGTGGTTTTCATGGTGTATCTTCTACACATTTTCTTGGGCAGAAGTATGGTGCAAAACAGTGATAATTGTATTGAAATTTTTATCTCTGTAGTGGTGCATTTATAATGTAGATTTGTAAGACTACCATCTAAAAATTATTTGGTTAGTGGACAAATGAAAAATTAAGTACAATTTCTAGACTTGATTCTCATTTGGTAATAGAAACATTCTAATGCATTATTTTTCTTTATATAGGTGATTCTTATTGTCCTGATAGTATTATTAAGGAAGAAGATTCACTTGATTATTCAGCTTTTTCAGGCTGCCAATAAAATAATTGGCAAAGCCCCCTTTTTGTATGTTCAGCCTATTTGGACGTTTGTAATACTTATTTTATTCTGGATGTACTGGGTGGCTGTGCTCCTTAGCTTAGGAACTGCAGGTCAGTAATGTTACATCAACTCTCTTTGCTACATAAATATATCATTTTTCCCTGATGATCAAGAGTTATTAAAATTTTCCCAAGGTGTGGGACAAGGTGTCCCCAAATTGTCTCAAGGGCTCTAGAACCAAGCTGGACCCTACATTGATTGTTACCTGATTATCATAGATTGGCTTAAGTTGTCATGTTATCAACAGCATATCCTAGCCATGTGTATTTTCTTCTCTTGGTCTCCTGTTATTTGACCTTAAGATAGAAACTGCATTTCCTGCAAAAAGAGAAAATAGTTGGGATTAAGGAGGCTTGGGTGTTTATGGTCTTAAGTCAAGATGTTAAATTGATGAACCCATAGTTCATCAATAGTATAGTATTGAATTAAGGAAATTTAATAATTTTAATTCTATAATTTAATACACCTGCGAAGGCAGTATTTTGTTTCGACTATGGAAATAAAGGAGAGGGTCAGAAGTCCACAGATCATATAGGTAAGGATTAGTATGAGTACAATTGTATGAGAATACAATATCAATGCAAAAATTAACAGTCAGCCAACTAAGTGCCTCTTTAGTACGAAGAAACAATTATTACTTAATTTTGTTTCTATTTGCAAAACTTTAGAATGAAAAATTAGTTGAAAAACTATTCAGTTGATGTAGATACATCCCCAAACCTTCCCAAAAATTTTAAAAAACCATAGGGATAAAGTCACAATGATGCTCTTCTGTTATCAAAAATTTGCAGCTGAACAGATACGCCCATTAGTATTGTTTTTGCTATATGAAATTTTCCTCATTTTCCCCAGCTTATTAAAATTACATTGTGTGAGATAGATCTTGATCCATGCAGGTTAGTTTTATATGCTGCCGCTGTGTCCCTCTCCAAAAGGAATGCCAATGCTAGGATTTAAATACCAAATTTAAATAATAAAACCATTCTGCAAGAATAAAAGCCACGAGGGAAACTATTTGTTGATATTTAAAAATGACTCTAGAATACTCTATGGATTGAAGTGAAGCATTATAATTATTTTATTACAATCTGGGAATTATTAAGATAATGAAAATAGGGTGATTTGTAAAATAGCATGGACATTTATTGTCCATATTACAGTGAAACCTATATCTATGTAGGTTTCCCTGGCAGATACCATCCGGCTGAAAAAAAATGTGGACTTTGATGCACAAAACTAGTCATTTGGTGGGTGTGAGCTTTATCTTCAAGTGACCTTGCTCTGATCCAATCCAAATCTAATGATGATGCTGGTTTAGGTTTCAGGATTCAAGTAGCTCTGGACTCAGGGCCCACAAACCTAATGGATGTTGTTTGCTCCTTGTATGAGAATCTAAGCCAAACCATTGCTTGAAATGGGGGTTCTGAAATATAACATTAAAGCTGTTCTTTATGTTCTACCACTTAAACCTCTAGTACAGGGGTGGCGAACACGCGGCTCTCGAGCCGCATGCGGCTCCCGGCCAAAATGAATGCGGCTCTTTGCCTCTTATCATTATTTTGTATACTGTGGCTCTTTGCCAAGTTTGGATTTTGTCCCTTTCGGCACTAAACCCGGATCGCGCGCTCCCTTTCGGCGCTAAACCCGGAAGTACGGTCTTGCCCCACCCCTGGCGACGTGACGACGCTTGCCTGCGCTCCACCAGCTCGGCTGGGAACGGAGACGTTTCTCTGCTCAGCAATGTCTTCAGTGGAGTGGTGGCAGCCTGGCAAGCTGAGCCTGCGTCCCTTTCAGGCGCTCCGCTCCGCTGAGGAAACGTCTCCGTTCCCAGCCGAGCTGGTGGAGCGCAGGCAAGCGTCGTCGCGTCACCAGGGGCGGGGCAAGACCGTACTTCCAGGTTTAGCGCCGAAAGGGAGCGCGTGGTGTGGCTCTCTGACTCTCACAGTTTAAAATTTTGGCTCTTTTTGTCGAACTTGTTCGCCACCCCTGCTCTAGTAGGTACTTTAAAATGACTATATAACACTATTGTGTTATGTCACTCTAAGATGGAAATACAATTAGTAGATATGTGTGACTGAAAAAGAAAATTAGCATTATCAATGGTCATGTGCAGTTTTCCTTTAGCTGACCTTAACTATTGTGTTGTTAGATTACAAGGAAACACTTTCTATAACCTTGAAAAGACAGCTGGCTAACCTTTATATGTAGGAGTGTGACTTGAAGGTCACATATTTCCTAGACAATGTGCTTCACTTAGAATACTAAGTGAAAGTTTTTTTCTCTTTCAGTCCCTGCCCAGGCATCAATTAGGAAGCAGTTAGAGCTTCTAATTCATAATGGACACATTTATGTCTGAAATTGATAGAACGGTAACAGCCACTAGATCTGTTAGAAAGTTTTTCTTGTTTGTTTTGCATTTCTTTCCCAGGGTAAGATATTCAGGGGGAAAAAAAGTACAACATGAATACATTACCCTTTTCTCTATGTCTGTATTTTCTAGTACAGATGCATATTCTTGTCAGCTTTTGAAATCTTTTTAATTTTATAAATCTTTGTTTTCTCTCCATGGAATGTTGAGCTTTATGTTAGCTGTATTTAATATCTTAAGTTATAATTGATACAGGCAGTTCTTATTTAATTACCATTTCGTTGCTATTTCACTTCACCTAATAGTTATGAGAGGCCTACCTATATAGGTACAAAGCTGTCTCAGCATTTTAAAAGTTTATAATTGTAGCTCATTTTGATGTCACTTAAACATTTTGTGGCTGCACTTCATTCCTTTTTAAAAAATCTATCCATTTTTTTTTAATTTTAGTATAAACATCGTGTTTTAGTCTGACATTTATCTTTTTATTCATTTTTATTGTCGATTGTTTTTTATCTACAATCTGTTTCAAATATTTTCATTACAAATTGTTTCTAAAATATAATAAATGATCAGTTGAATAACAGCTGGGTAAGCTAAAAAAGGACAGTAAAAGAATACTGATTTCTATTCTTTGTGCCTTAAATTTATAGGCAGTGTGCAAGTCATTCCAGGAGGCCAAGTGAAATACAAAATTCGATTTGGAATCCGCTACATGTGGTGGTATCATTTACTGGGGCTTATCTGGACAAGTGAATTTATTCTAGCATGTCAGCAAATGACTGTAGCTGGGACTGTAGTTACTTGCTTCTTCAACCGGTATGTACAACAATCTAATTGCTAAAAACCTTGTTTCTTAGCTTGCTTTTATTGTATTTTTAAGAGATTTTGGGGGGGGGACGGGGGGAGGGAGATCAAACAATCCTGTAAGCATATATAAACAAGCCCTCTTGAAGTCAGTGGATTCCTTTCCCTGTAAGTAAAACAGGATTATATAATTATTGAGGAATGTGATGAGAGCAGTTGATCTTTATTGGTTGATGTTCTATTCTGTGAACTAAGTGGCTTTCTTTCAAATCTTACTTGTCTCATTAATTTAGTGGCTGCATTCATGCCTAACACAATGTATAATTTAGTAGTACATCAACAGGGTTCAGACTTCTGGACTTTCCCACACTACTTATGCTATTCTGGCATGACTTTGGAGAAAAGATGAGAAACGTTTGCTGTTTTTCAACTAATAGTAGTTTTACATTGGATATAAATTAGAATGGGCTTTAAATTAATGGTTTGTTTTTATCCAGAAAGCTCAAATCTTGTTTGTAATCCAAGGTTGTTATTAAACCATAGTTAAATGAGTGCAGATTGTGATGTGTGTGTGTGTGTGTGTGTGTATCACAACAAAACCAGCATATATATATATTTATCAGTACAAATACAACAACATATATATATATTGTTGTATTCGGGTCTTTTCCCGGGTAAGATTGAGATTGTCTTGGCAACGTTTCAGCGAGGTCTCACTCGCCATCTTCAGACTGGGTTTTGGGCTTAAAGTGTGATCGGAGCTGCTGTCTTTCTATAAATCTTGGTGGGGGGTATGGAGTACTGGCTTTGTTTCAGTAGGTGAAGTGATTGGTGTGTGGTTGTATCATAATTGGTAGATTGGTGCTGATTGGTGCTGCCTATGTGTACATTGTTGTTTCGTGTTGTAATGGCCTGGGTGGTGGGTGGGGCTCGTTTGTTGACTAGGGCTGGTTTCCAGATGTTTGGTAGGCAGGAGGGATCGTCACGTTTATTCATGTTGTGGGAGTGTTTCTCTATTTTGATAGCTTCCATAATTATTCTCTTGTTGAAGTGTTCTGTTTTGGAGATTAACCTGGTTCCTTCAAAATTAATTTCATGTCCTGTAGCCTTAAGGTGCTTGAAAAGGGAGGAAGTTTTTTTCTTTTTTTCTTACTGCATTCTTGTGTTCTGCAATGCATGCATTTATTCTCCTGTTCGTTTGTCCTATGTATGTTGCAGGGCAGATTTTGCATGGTATTTCGTAGACTCCTTGGTTTTCTAGCTGGATTTTGTCTTTGGGGTTTCTTAAGATGTTGTCTATTTTTTGGTCAGTGTTGAAGGCTGTCTTGATATTCTGTTTGTGGAGAATTTTGCTGATTTTATCTGTGGAGCCTTTGATGTAAGGGAGGAGGGCGATGCCGTTGTCCTGTTCTGTGTCTTGGTTTTTGGGGGGAGTCTCCCTTTGGATTAGGTTGGTAATTGGTTTTTTTTTTTGGAATCCGTTGAAGATTAATTCGTTTGTGAGAGTGTGTAATTCAGTTTTCAGGTGGTGTTTGTCGGCTAGGCATTTGATTCTGGAGATGAGGGTCTTGGCTACAGAGTTGATCTGTGCAGGGTGGTGATGGGATTGTGCGTTTAGGTAGCGGTTGGTATGTGTTTTTTTCTGGTAGATGGTGTGTCCTAGGGAGCCATTGGGGTTTTTGTAGATTAGGACATCCAGAAAGGAAAGTTGGTTGTTTGCTTCTATTTCCGTGATGAATTGTATTTTGGGGTGTAGGCTGTTGAGATGTGTGAGGAAGTTGTCCAGTTTTCCTTTCCCGTTTGGCCAAATCATGAAAGTGTCATCAACATATCTAAGCCAGAGTTTGGGTTTGTGTTCAAATTTATCTAAGGCATTAGTTTCAAAATGTTCCATGTATAAGTTTGCGATGACGGGTGAGAGGGGTGATCCCATGGGTGCTCCTTCTATCTGTTTGTATCTTTGTCCATTATGGATGAAGTATGTGTTGGTTAGGCAGTGGTTGGTCAGGTCCAGGATGTGTTTAGAGGGGTTGTGTTTGTTCTGGATAGCTATCAAGGCTTCTTTTATAGGCACTTGGGTGAAGATGGATATGACATCGAAACTCACGAGTAGGTCGCTGGGTGGTAGGTTTTGTTTCTTTATTGTTTCTATGAAGTGGAGTGAGTTTTGTACGTGTGAGGTAAGGGATTCTGCGTAGGGTTGGAGTTGCTTGGAAAGGAATTTGGCAAGATTCTGTAGAGGTGACCCTATGGAGCTGACTATGGGTCTGAGTGGTGTTCCTTACAATACAATACAATACAATACAATACAATACAATACAATACAATACAATAGCATAGTTGGTAGGGACCTTGGAGGTCTTCTAGTCCAACCCCCTGCCTAGGCAGGAAACCCTATACCGTTTCAGACAAATGGCTATCCAATATCTTAAAGACTTCCAGTGTTGGGGCATTCACAACTTCTGGAGGCAAACTGTTCCACTGATTAATTGTTCTAACTGTCAGGAAGTTTCTCCTCAGTTCTAAGTTGCTTCTCTTCTTGATTAGTTTCCACCCATTGCTTCTTGTTCTACCCTCAGGTGCCTTGGAGAATAGTTTGACTCCCTCTTCTTTGTGGCAATCCCTGAGATATTGGAACACTGCTATCATGTCTCCCCTAGTCCTTCTTTCTATTAAACTAGACATACCCAGTTCCTGCAACCGTTCTTCATATGTTTTAGTCTCTAGTCCCCTAATCATCTTTGTTGCTCTTCTCTGCACTCTTTCTAGAGTCTCCACATCTTTTCTACATCGTGGCAACCAAAACTGAATGCAGTATTCCAAGTGTGGCCTTACCAAGGCATTATAAAGTGGTATTAACACTTCACGTGATCTTGATTCTATCCCTCTGTTGATGCAGCCTAGAACTGTGTTGGCTTTTCTGGCAGCTGCTGCACACTGCTGGCTCATATTTAAATGGCTGTCTACTAGGACTCCAAGATCCCTTTCACAATTACTACTGTTGAGCAAGGTACCACCTATATTGTAACTGTGCATTTCGTTTTTGTTGCCTAAATGTAGAACCTTACTCTTTTCACCATTGAATTTCATTTTGTTAGAATAGTGCCCAATGTTCAAGTTTGTCAAGATCCTTCTGTATCTTTAGCCTATCTTCTGGAGTGTTGGCTATTCCTGCCAGCTTGGTGTCATCTGCAAATTTGATGAGTTCCCCATTTATTCCCTCATCCAAATCATTGATGAAGATGTTGAAGAGTACTGGCCCTAAAACAGAGCTTTGGGGTACTCCACTGCATACCTCCCTCCATGTAGATGCAGTTCCATTGAGGACTACACGTTGAGTGCGGTTCGTCAGCCAGTTACGAATCCATCTGGTGGTGATGTTGTCCAACCCACATTCTTTTACTTTATCTAGTAGTAGGTTATGGTCTACCTTATCAAATGCCTTACTGAAGTCCAAGTGAACTATATCGATTCTTTGTGTATCTTGTGGAGGCCATAGAGTTTGGGGCATCTGCAAGAATTCTCTGTGGGGATGATTCTTTGCTGGATCTCTTCACTGATGGGAGAGGCTTTTATTTTGGATTTGGTGGTTTTTTCCAGGTAGGTGGTGGGGTCTCTGTTTAGAGGTTTGTAAGGGGGGCCTTGGAGTAGGTTGGATAGTTTGGCTTGGTAGTCAGATGTGCTCATCGCCACTGTGGCGTTACCTTTGTCTGCTGGGAGAATGATTATGTTGTTGTCTTTCTTCAGGTTGGTGAGTGCTATTTCTTCTTCTTTCTGTAAGTTGCTTCTGGGTGGATTACTGGAGCAAAGGACGTTGCTGACTGCCAGTCTGATTTTATTGGCTTCATCTGGGTTGATTTTGGTGAGTGTAGCTTCAACTCCACATATGATGTCTTCAGTGGGAATGCGTTTAGGGGCAACTGCAAAGTTGAATCCTCTGGAAAGGACCTCGTTTCCTACTAGACCAAACCAACCGGGACCTACTCACTCTTCACCTCAAACTCGGCAACAAAATCCACCCAGCACTCTGGGACAAATCGAAAAAACTAGCCCTCTGGAGAGCTGAAACAGAAACCTCCTACAAGACAGACAAACACACCAACAAACTCCACAGACTAGAAAAACAACAGAAGCCCAACCCCCCTCCACAGCAACTCAGGAAACAAACAGTACACAACATATCAGACAGAACCCTCACCACAGCTGAAATCATTGTCCTTTCCAGAGGATTCAACTTTGCAGTCGTCCCTAAACGCCTTCCAGTAATCCACCCAGAAGCAACTTACAACAACAACAAGAAAAAGCACTCACCAACAAGAAAAACAATTACCAACCTAATCCAAAGGGAGACTCCCCCAAAAAACCGAGACACAGAACAGGACAATGGCATCACCCTCCTCCCTTACATCAAAGGCTCCACAGATAAAATCAGCAAAATTCTCCACAAACACAATATCAAGACAGCCTTCAACACTGACCAAAAATAGCCAACATCTTAAGAAACCCCAAAGACAAAATCCAGCTAGAAAACCAAGGAGTCTACGAAATACCATGCAAAATCTGCCCTGCAACATACATAGGACAAACGAACAGGAGAATAAATGCACGCATCGCAGAACACAAGAATGCAGTAAGAAAAAAAAACTTCCTCCCTTTTCCAGCACCTTAAAGCTACAGGACATGAAATTAATTTTGAAGGAACCAGGTTAATCTCCAAAACTGAACACTTCAACAAGAGAATAATTATGGAAGCTATCGAAATAGAGAAACACTCCCATAACATGAATAAACGTGACGATACCTCCTGCCTACCAGCCCTAGTCAACAAATGAGCTCCACCCACCACCCAGGCCGTTACAACACGAAACAACAACGGACACACAGCCAGCACCAATGAGCACCAATCTACCAATTATGATACAACCACACAACCAATCATTCCACTTACTGAAACAAAGCCAGCACTCCGCAGACACCCCACCAAGAGTTATAGAAAGATGGCAGCCCGACCACGCTTTAAGCCCAAAACCCAGCCTGAAGATGGCGAGTGAGACCTCACCGAAACGTTGCCAAGACAATCTCAATCTTACATGGGAACAGACCCGAATACAACAAGACCAGCATATATACAGTATATATAATTTAAAAGAATATAAAACTAACAAGCTTATACAGGGTAAGGAGAAGAGAGAAAGGAAGAAAAAACAAAAGTTAGAAAATATGAGGAAGCTTTTGATTTCCTCTGCTCTAAAGTTATCAAAAAAAGCTTACTTTTTTCTTTTACCCATTTTTTCTAATCAAATCAACAAATCATAAGTGCATTCTTTTCTGTTTCATGAAAAAAATCTGTGAAGTGTTTCCAGTCAACCATAGATACTATCTTTGGTTTCAATAATACTTTAATCTTCAAAATCTTTTGAATTCATTATTATTCATATCTAAAAGTTTTTTAGCTTTTTCACATATCCTCCAAATGATAAAATGTCACTTCACATTGTTCACATTTCTAGCAAACATTTGAAACACCTTTATACATTCTAGATAATTTTGGTGGTGATAAATGCCAACTATAAATCATTTTATAAAATTCTGTTTTAATATTAGAGAATAATGCAAATTTCAGTACTTTCAACCACGTATTTTCCAATTGATTCATTTAATATATAATAACCAAACATTTTAATCAATTTTATCAAATGTTCTTCTACTTGTTCTTTTGTCACATATTTCAACAAAAGTTTATACATTTTAGCAATAACATTTTAATCATTAATACATAGTTCTATTTCAAACTCAATCCTATGTTCAAACAATCAAATCTTTTATTCACTTCAGATACTTCTGATAATTGTTTAAGAAGACCAGTGATAAGTAAAATTTTTATTGCCAAATCTTCTATGTTTATATTTCACTTTCTTTGAGAAAATTCTAGTATGATAAATTAGCCATTCATGTTTACTTATCATTTCTCATCTAAAATAATTGCATATTGTTTTGAAACATAACAAGAATTAGTAGAAAACCAAAGTAGATGCTTTTAACTTACAAGTGAGAATTCAGACTCATAAATAATACATGCAGTTATTTAGAATTACCGGTAAATCAATCAAGCTTGCTGTTTCATTTTGAAATAATAATATTTAACTAATCTATAAGATTTGTTGGGATTATGGTGATGTGGCATGGTTCACACATAACATTAAACAAGAATTTATTTTTTGGCCATGGTTTTTTGAATAGGCCATAATAGCTTGGTTCACAGTAAGCCAAAACAAATCAAACATATTAGAGCTTAATATTAAGCATAAACCAGGTCACTGAATGCACAGCACATTTAATATCTTAAAAGAGCTATATAAAAGCTTAACAAAAATTAAAAACCTAAATTATTTCTAATGGTCTGTTTAATGTACGATAAGTTGCTTGTTTTTTTAGCATGTGTATTACATGTGTGTATATCTATTAGAGAGTGAATGTGTGTGATAAGGCTCTATGTTTTAGAAATTCTATCAAAATGGAATAGGGAAATCAGTGCCTTTGGCATCAATTAAGCTACAATCCAAGCAACGGTTTGTTGAGTTTCAGCCTGCAAGAAATTATACACAGTTCTCCACTTACAACTATTCATTTAGTGACTATTTGAAGTTACAGTGGCACTGAAAAAAGTGGCTTATGACCATTTTTCACATGACCATAGTAGCATCCCCATGGTCATGTAATTAAAATTCAGACACTTGACAACTGGTATGTATTTATGATGGTTGCAATTTCCCAGGGTCATGTGATCAGCATTTGCCACCTTCTGACAAGCAAAGTCAATGGGGAAGCCAGATTCATTTAACTACCGTGATACCAACTTACCAAGTGCAGTGATTCATTTAACAACTGTCTTGCTTAGCAAAAGAAACTTTGGGCTCAATTATGGTCATATCTCCAGGCCTACCTGTACTATCAGAAGAATTTATCAGATAGCAGTCCCTAAAAGCTTCTTTTTCATTAAATATTGTAAATACTGAAATATTCTGGCTTCACAGTACTCCAGTGTTTCCATGAAACTTTGAGATTATCCACAATTAGAACTGGAATTCTGATTTTTATGTTTTACTATTTGGTTAATAGCACAATGTGTTTTGAAACAATACATTTAGATTTTCTCTTGTATTTCTCATCCCCTTGCATAGGTAAACAGATTTGTGTGTTTGAATTAACTTTCCTGGCTTACACAGAATAGTTAGTCTGTAGGGAGTTGATTTGTTGGATTAGGAATATTAGGTTCATTTGACAGGTGGTTCTGTCTTTAAATATTCTTACGTGGCACAATAGCTCATTCGTAATCACCAGTCAATCCCAGGAGTGGGAATCACCAGTCAATCCCAGGAGTGTAAACTAAGTTTGGGAAGTAAGAAAAGATGCAAAAGAGAACCCTGGTAAAGTTTTGTTGCTATTTGTCTGCTTCCGTACAAAATGCCCTAGGGGTTGAGCTCATGCATTACAGAATCACTACTTCATAAGTTTCAGTTATTTTTATAGCAGGGATGTCTCACCCCTGTTAGATATGAAGGATTTTGGTTAAATTCTTTCCACTTCATAATTTTCATAAAATGTCAACATGGTGTAATTATTTTACTTTCAGTAGCTTGGTGAGGAGAGAAAGAAGGAATTCACACTAATTATATCCAGTGATGCGTAATGTTTTTGCTTTGTTTTGCTACAAAATATGTAATTTAGATTTGTATTCAGTTTGCAAAGAAATGTAAATATTATGTCTTGTGTCTGAAAAAGAGTTTCATTTTTCAGACACGTTCTTTTTAGAACATAACTAAGGATTCTGAGCATCTACACAGGACAAATACTGCTTAAGATACTTTTAGAACACACAGAATTATAGAAAATTTTTCATAAAACATTAATTTTTAACACTGCATCCTTTAAATCCTTTTAACCAGAATGTATAGGATAAATAATTTCGGACTAGTTTCGGCAAGAAATGTTGATTTGACCAATATTTCCTCTAATGAATACCTTTCTGTTTTTGCCATTTGTTTGAATCTCTTTCAAATATGATTGCATCATGTCAGAACTAAACTTGACTCTCTTAATACCACTAATAATTGTAAAAGTTACACAAGGGGTGTCCAAACTTGGGAACTTTAAGACTTGTGGACTTCAACTCCCAGAATTCCCCAGCCAACCATGCTGGTTGGAGAATTCTGGGAGTTGAAGTCCACAAGTCTTAAAGTTCCCAAGTTTGGACACCCCTGAGTTACACGATAGGCGTTTGAATTGAAAACCTTACACTTCCAGAGGGAAATGTGAAGTCCCCCTGGTGTTGATCTCTCTTCCTATTATTTGCATTGTCAGCGTGTAGAAAATGAGATGAATCAATATAGTAGAACAATGTTATAAATATAGAAAAGAAAAAAACAACAATGTTATTCACATATTTTGTGGGAGGGACGTGAACAAGAACTTTGTTTATCAGTCTGTATAAAGCTTTCCTTTTTAGCTAGTAAACAGTTACAGGAAACTGGAGAGACTTTAGTTTTGCAAATCTGCTTCCTTACTATGCAGTCCATTAGTCACTCTCCTCTTTTCTCCTAAGCAGAATTAAACTGGGGAGGGTTGTGAGATTACCTATTGCAGGAGACATCTGTTTGACCTAAAACAATAGTAATGAAACATGCTTTGTTTTTAAAAAATTTTTTTTGATGAAAGATGCATTCCTTAAAAACGGTAATGAAAACAAGGGATTCAGATAACAGTATGCTATATATATAGTTTGTGCAAATAGGCTTTGAATATTCAAATATATAGCTAGAATTTTACTTTAACAGATAATACATTTTTGGAAACTTGATTGTTTGGCAGAGTACTTCAATAAACATGCACCGAGGTGCAAACTCAGCTATCAAATTCATTGATTCTCGGGGTGGGGGGTGGGGAGGCTCTTATCCTATATCACCATTTCTAAAATGTGAATAGTATTCTTCCCAGTATTATTTTGTAGCAAAAGCATTGCTTGATTGTTAAGGAGGAAAATAAGCACTGTATAATTCTCTTCTACTAAAATCAGTAGTAGAAATGCTGGGCGCTAGCTTTAAACTTGTAAAGTTGCTGCTATGGGATTAGGTACCTCTCAGACTTAAACAAAGAGCAAACGTCACTAATGTGTTTTTAAAAATTGTAACAGCAAGAACAATAAAGCGCATATAAGAGTAGTTGTGCTATATCAATCATGAGGACAGTTTAGGAAAATGTTGCTAAAACAGCAGCCCCGAAGCATTTTCTCAAAGTGGTGTTTCCTTCAATCCCTCTTAAATGTCATACAATATTTACATGATTGCACTACTAGAAACACCATGAGAATTGCCCTAGTTTCTAGCCTCAGCATATTATATGACCTTGAATCCGCAATGCTGGAGAAGATTATATGTGTCAGTAGACCAGCTGATGGCATTCTTTAAGTCCCTATTATTTTTGCTAAAGATTGGGTGCTTTATACCTTTTGTATATTTGGCTTTATTTTAGATACAAAGAATAATATAATAGCAGGTCTTTTCCCGTTTTTCCTTGCCAAGAAAGAGGCAAAGAAATTATTGGTTAGAATCAAAGAATTTCTAGACCTTTTCCTAGACATTTCAGAACATTCGGTTTGTGCACCTTAATTATCTAATCTTACAAGTAAAAGGTAATCAAGCAAAGACAGTTTCTTCTTTTAATGTCTGTAAGAAATTAACTACTAATGAATGCATAATCCCTCATATATATCAAATATTGTACACTTGGTTTCTATACTAATTTAACTATGAAATCATAATACCTTCAGATGTTACATGAAATTTCAAATGTGAGTGCTTATTAAGAGGCATTTTGATTTATCTCCATTGAAGCTGAGATTTTAAAAAAACTTATTTCAGACAGAGAACCATTTGAAATATGTTAATAATTATTGTATACAAAAATCCAGTCATTACCCTTAAATAGACTTGTAGGCTGGATAACTAAAATATATGCATACCACTTTTATGGTATTTCCTATTGAAAATACTGAAACACAGGAAAGCAGTACAGCCATTTAGCTGTAGTGTAGCAGTAAGAAATTTTTGTGGGTCCTTGGGAATTTATGTTAGAACAGGCATTTTAGTGGGTGTTCTTTTGCCCTGGCAAAATAAGTTTTCTTGAATCTAGTTTAGTTAACTTCACTATGTTGCAGTATTCAGTATTGGCTAAATAGGATGGTGTTTAATTCTAAATTCTGGTTTTTTTAACTTTATTTAATTTGTTTTTCTTTTACCATTTTTATAAAAAATATTCTGAAAGGCTTCACAAGCAGCGGGCGAGTGCGTGAAGCTTCATTTGCGCATGCACAGGATTAGGTTCCACACATGAAACCATCCCTGCCCCCGCTGTTATTCCATAGAGCCAGAAAGGTTGGGGACCACTGCTTTATAGCACTCTAAGCTGTTTATAGAGTCACTTATTGTCTACAACGATCTGGCTTCTCCTTTTACCAACCTCAGAAGGATGGAAGGCTGACTCAGCCTTGAACCGGTCAGGATCGAACACCTGTCTGTGGGCAGAGTCAACATGTAATACTGGATTCTAACCACTACACCACCAGGGCTCATATTGCTGCTATTGTTGCTTTCTTTTGCCACAGTCAGTCTATTTCTATTTGCAGTCTTTGTATTTCATGATTTTATTCAGTTCTTTCTCTTCTGTTTCATGTTTCCAGATAATACCATGACCACTTTCCAAACATTTTTGTCATTCTTGTCAACAGTTGTTAAGTCTGGGGTATTATGTGGCAGGTGCTGCCTGTTTGAATTCTAAAGTCCTAGAGCACTTCTTCATTTTCTATTACTCTATTTTTCTGATGTATTTGGAACATTCCATGCTCACCTATTTTCTTTTGTAAATATTAAATTTATTGCAAGGATGAAGGGCATGTTTTCTTAATTATTAAATTTATTTGCTGCCCATCTTGCTATTCAAGGTGACTCTGAGAAGCTCTTTCCTTCTATTTTTACCACAACAATAGCCCTGTGAGGTGAATTGTACTGAGTGGGAGTGACTGGCTCTCACAGCTACCCAGTTGTTCATGACTAACGTGAGATTACTTGATGATAGGTGCAGTGGAAATTACACTAGTTGGCATTTTCTCTCTTGGCTTGGCTGTTTTGTCTTTGCATATGGCTACTTTCTCTCTCTTTTCAGCCTTACCATGAAAGCTGTCTGTAAAGAATAGATTTGCCCCATGATAATTTGTGTGGAAACAGTAAACCTTCGACAGTCAACTCTCCTGCTTTCTCAATCACTGCTAGCTATCTAACTTCACTCCAAGGCCTCTAAATCTGCCTTAACAGGTTTTCATATATCTTGAGGTTTGTTTTCGGTCTGTTGAAAAAGGGGAAGAATATTAGTATAATAGGAGTATACAGGTAGACCTTGACTTCTGACCACAATTAAACCCAAAATTTCTGTTGCTAAGTGAGACATTGGTTAAGTGACTTTTGCCCCATTTTATGACCTTTCTTGCCATGATTAAGTGAATCAGTTTAGTTGTTACGTTAGTGACATGGTTGTTAAGTGAATGTGGCTTCCTCATTAACTTTGCTTGTCAGAAGGTCACAAAAAGTGATCACATGACCTTGGGACACAGCAACAGTCATAAATATGAAGCATCTGAATTTTGATCATGTGACTATGGGGATGCTACATCAGTCGTGTGAAAAATGGTCAAGTCACTTTTTTCAGTGCTGTTGTAACTTTGAACAGTCACTCAATAAACAGTTGTAAGTCGAGGACTACCTGTATAGTGTAACTTCTGAATTGACAAATGAACAGAAATGATAAAATGATACAAAATGTAAGTAAATTAAAAGTGCTGTTTTATTTATTTATTAACAAAATGTATATGGTCGCCCAATTTACTCTTAGTGACTTTGATTTTTTTGCAAGGATAAAACTCCAGTTCATACTTGGTGTATTGGAAAATGGAGTACTGTAAACACTTGAAAGTATTTCCAAACTATTGGAAGAAGATTCTGATAGTTATATTGTGTTTATATTTCATTTTCTGTACAGTTTTTCATGCTTGCTTATTTTTCGTTGTAGAAATAAGAGTAAACTATCAAGTCATCCAATCCTGTGTTCTGTATCAGTTCTTTTTTGTTATCATCTGGGAACTGTTGTGAAGGGGTCCCTTATAATCTCTATCATGAGAGTCCCAAGGATTTTTTTATTGTCTGTTTATAACATTCTGAAAAACAAGGTAGGCTCCTACTTTTGATTTCTAACACTGCAGCATAACAATTGGGCAAATAAGTGTAGAAATGTAATATCTAAGTAAGGAATGCAAATGCAGTCTTTCTTTATTTGCTTACTTTTATATTGGACTTTATTACTTAGCCTTATCTCAGCAGGCAACAACTTAAAAAGCAATAAATTCCATTGTAACAGATTTACTATGAAAAGCATTCATATCCTCATGATTTGCTCCTGATCCCTGATAGCTAGAAAAAAATACTGCACAAACTTAGGCTAAGGCTAACTATCTTTGAGGGGAAGATGAAAATGTATATTATGAGTGAGTCAGAAATGGAGGGTATGTGGATTGATGTTTCAACTTTGTTCGTAAGGTATCATGACCCCTTGAGTGCTTAAGTTTCCAGTGAGACAAAATGAAAGAAATTTCCAGAACTTCATATATTAAAATGGAAGGCTGACAAGTATGCAATATTAGGTTTATACGCATAGATCAAATTAACCAGAAAGTAGCAGGAAAATGTGCAGGCTTTCATCCTTCTCATTTATGTTGTCCTTCATGTTGCTATAATTTAGGTGTCAAGGAAAGACAAGTATGCTTTGATAATATTTTGCAAATAATGATGTAGTTCGATTGGTTGTATCATTGTCACAAATCAAAACTAGTTCTTCCCCTTCATCATTGGCATTTTCCATAAGTGTAAATGATGGAATTTTAACTTGGGTGGGGGGAGGGGGGAGAGCAAAGGGAGGATTAGACATTTGCTTTTCCTTCTTGGTAATTTTGGCCATAATCGGGGTACTCTGCATCTATTTCTTAAGGTTTTAAAAAACTTAAGTGGGAGAGCTGCTGGACAGAGCTCATGAAGTTTACTTGGATGCCAGTCAGGAAGAAGAGGGCCACAACCCCCACCCACCCCCAGTTACGTAACCAGAACACTTATGGTTGTTTGCAAAATCTTGGATGAAGTTTGTGACATTTCTGCTGAAAACCAGCAGTTCTGGTTTTTGTCAGAACTACACCCCCATAGCAAACCTCTGTTTATTTAATGAACACAGTGTTCTTTTTACGACTCCTGCATTTGCTTAACAACTGCTGCAAAAAAATGTAAAATTGGGTTGATCACATGAATGACCTGTGTTACAATCATTACTTGTGACCATAATGGGCAGACTCCATTACGATCCTAACTCAAAAACTCCCTTTAGTGTTTTAGATACTGTATTCTTTATTCTGGTTCATTAGCAAATGAGTGAAATGATTTGTAGACGAACCAAAATTATTCATTATATATTGCTGGAACTTTTCAAAGATCCCTTAAATGTATTTCAAGAATAACTGTGCAATTGTTTACATTTCTATATAGTGTCCTATCATCAAACTTTTCTGATTTCTGATCAATGATGTTCCCATTATTAAATCTGACTTTACTTCACTTAAACATACTTAAACATCCTATCATCAAACTTTTCTGATTTCTGATCAATGATGTTCCCATTATTAAATCTGACTTTACTTCACTTAAACATAACTTAATTGCTTATCTTACTTCCTCAGAAAGAAGCAATAAAATAAAAGATGTTAATATTGCAGAAGCACCTTAGAAAAGAAAAACCGTGCAGTGAAAAGGGAAAAAAGAAGAAAACTTCTCAGTGAGAAAGGGGAAATGTTATATATTATAGTTCAAGGCTTATTATTAATCTAAAAATTAAAACAGAAGTCTCTTTGGTATCGCTGCAACGTAGACGCATATCTAGTTTGGGTGATGAATGGTAAAGAAGATTATAACTCTTTGAGGGAGACAGAGAGGACAGAAATGTGGAAAAATAAATAAGTAAAATTAATTAATTAATTTATGTCAAAGAAATTGTACACTTGTTGCTGAAAATGGTTGTGATAAGGGAAAATTACATTTGAAAATCCTAGGTATGTATTTCCGAGATTGAAAAATATCCTGTATTTCTAAAATAAAATAAAACACCAAAGCTGCTATTTATCATTGCAGGAACTTTAATTCCAAGATTCCAAGGTCCTTTCAAGCTACTTCATGAATCATGAATATAATTGATGAATATGAATCTTGTATTCTGTGCATGGGAAGTGTGAAGTGTTAGAAGAATCTGAAACACTTGTTTTTTTAAAAATTCTGGCATCTTTGATAATTAATTTACAACTTGTGCTTTTTTCCACAGGAGAATGTATGTGCAAGGTGTATTTTCAAATGCTGTTTTTGCAGTTTCTGGTGCCTAGAAAGATTTCTTGGATATTTAAACCAGGTATATTATATAAATTGGATAATATCACATGCATAAAAATGAAAGTCACATGAAAAAGAAATGCTATGCTGATCAGTAATGTTTCCAAGGCAGTTACTATCCCAGTTTTGTAACAACGCGCAAAGAAAGATGATCTTTATTTAAGAACCCTTTGCCCCTTTCATTCCAGCTGATTTTATAGAAAGCATGCAGGACTGTGCTTTAAATCTTAGCTGAAATAAATCACATTGAGTTCAATAGGCCTATTCATTGGTACATGGGAGGTAGAATAATTACTGTGATTTATAACGACCGATTTAACTAATGTGACGAAACTAGAATGCATCTAAATCTTATTATTTCATTCTGCCAGACATAAGCACCTAGTGAATTATAGTCCGCAAAATGCGAATATAATCAGCTTCTGTAAAAATCTAAAAGGAAACTCCTTCATTGGAATCAATGTCATTCATGGCATTATTTCTATCATACCCTTAACTGTTCTAATCTGGGAATATATAGTAGTGTTCCATACATTTTTTTCAGGTGTGTTTCCCCAGAATTATTTTACATTTTGGTGGAATACACATTAATATAGTGATATAATTATTGCTTTGAGTCCTGATTTTTACAAGTGGGCAGATTGGTTTGTTGCAGGCCTTCCTCTTATTTTGATCAAAGTTTGGTGCTTGCCATTATTTGATATAATAGGAAACATTTTCATGTTGCTTTTTCTGGCGGGAAAGAAATTAAAATCACTGAGGCAGCATGTTCAGTATTCGTGTGAATGAAACATCATTTCCTTCTCTAATGCAATAAGGAAAGTAGGGGAGAGGACAATTGGAAGATGAAGGCAAGCTTAGAAGTAATTTTAGCTTATATCGTGGAAGGCACTGTTTTCAGTTGAAGCTGTAGAAATGTTAATTAATATCTGGCCATATGATAGTTGTTAATAATAATAATAATAATTTGAATTTATTAGCCGCTCCCTTTCCAGGCAGGACTCAGGGCGGCGTACAATGGAGCATATAGAACATAAAGCATGTGTACAAACACATAAACATACATATATACAAAGACACACATGCACGGAGGAGGTAACAAATTACAACATTTTGACAGTTAAAAATCACCATTAAAATACCCCAATTGTAAGAAACCCAATGTACAATTAAAATTTAAAATTTAAAAAGACAGTCAGGAGGAGTGAGAAAAATTACGGTTGAGCCAGGCCAGATAATTGAAAGAGCTGTACACGGAAGGAGCGGAGATCGGAAGTAATCCTGATGTCACGGGGGAGGTCATTCCACAGGGCTGGGCCCATCACAGAGAAGGCTCTGCTCCTGGGTGTCGCCCCCCGACACTGTTTGGCGGACGGCACCCGGAGAATTCCCTCTCTGTGTGAGCGAATTGGTCGTAGGGATGTGTGGGGCAGGATGCGATCCTGCATGTAACTAGGCCCTGTGCCATGAAGCGCTTTAAAGATCATAATCAAAACCTTGAAACGCACTCGGTAGACCACAGGAAGCCAGTGCAGCTCGCGCAGGAGAGGTGTTACAGGGGAGTATCTAGTCCTCCCCATAATCACCCGCGCGGCCGCGTTCTGGACCAACTGTAGTCTCCGAGTGCATCTCAAGGGAAGCCCCATGTAGAGAGCATTGCAGTAGTCCAGGCGAGACGTCACTAGCGCATGGGTGACTGTGCGTAGGGCATCCCGGTCCAATAAGGGGTGCAATTGGCGCATCAGGCGGACCTGATGGAACGCCCCCCTTGCCACGGCTGTTACATGGTCATCCATGGACAGCCGGGCATCTAGGAGGACGCCCAAATTGCGCACCTGTTCCATGGGGGCTAGTTGCACGCCCCCGATGGCCAGAGATGGAAGCACCTGGTTGAACCGGGAGGCCGGAAGCCACAGCCACTCCGTCTTGGAAGGGTTGAGTTTTAGTCGGTTGCCATCCATCCAGACCCGTACGGCCTCCAAACACCGGGACATCATTTCGACGGCCTCATTGGGGTGGTTCGGGGTGGAAATGTATAGCTGAGTATCATCAGCATACAGATGATATCCCACCCCGAAACCACGGATGATCTCGCCCAGCGGTTTCATGTATGTGTTGAACAGGAGAGGCGAGAGCACCGATCCCTGTGGCACTCCACATGTGAGTGGCCTCCGGGTCGATCTCTGCTCCCCTGCCAACACACGTTGCGTCCGGTCAGAGAGGTAGGAGCCAAACCACCGTAAAACGATGCCCCTGACTCCCAACCCCTCTAGCCGGTGCAACAGGATACCATGGTCGATGGTATCGAACGCCGCCGAGAGATCTAATAGGACCAGGATAGAGGAACAACCCCTATCTCTGGCCCTCCAGAGATCATCAACCAATGCGACCAAGGCCGTCTCCGTGCTGTGCCGTGCCGTGTTATACAGGGCAATAAACTGAAACAGTGGGTGGTTTGTGTGGAGGAGTGGTGCTTTTTATAAAGGGGTTCCAGCTGCTCTCCCCATCCACAAGTAATGACTTTCATGGCTTGGGGATGCTTCTAGATCCATCATCATGGGACTTTATGTACATATATGGCATGATATAACCACCTAATTTGACCATTGTAAATTGCACAATTTGAGTATGCCTTTAAAAACTTGGAAACCACAGTTGGTCCAAAATGTATGGCCTCCATGTTTTCTGGCTTCTGCCATTAGGACCTTATGATACCTAGTTTGCAGATCCTGCATTGTTTACCAGATGGTTTCTGGATACAATTTAAGGTGCTGGTTTAAGCTGGTTTATGGCTGAGACCGTGGATATCCGCAAGACTGCCTACTCCAGGGGTCAGTAACCTTAAACACTCAAAGACCCTCAAAGATCCTATTTAGAAGCCCCCCCCCTCCCCGTTCAATTCTGGAGCCGAACGGAAGTCCGGGTCCCCCACCATAGAGTCTCCTCCTAGCGCGGCGTCCTTTTTCCACTACCTATCCTAATCGAAAGCCCTATCAATTGTGTAGCCGACTAGCGACAGGGAGCCGCAGCAGAGGGATAAAAGAGCCACATGCAGCTCTAGAGCCACAGGTTGCCGACCCCTGGCCTACTCTAAGCAGTACCAGCCCGATGAGTTACATCATTTAATCTTGTTTTCTGAATTTTCTATGTTGCTGGAAAATTTAGAATTTGCAGAACAGGTACTGAAGCTGGAAGACATGAAAGAAAACACCAGGACTGCCCATAAACTGAATCCTGTTTAATAAAACTTTTCCCAATAATTACTGCACCAAGTTTTCTTTCAAATCCCAACCTGGTGAATCCAAGCAGTGGGGACTGTCTCTGGAATCTGAATCACAAAGGGGGATACTTTAATTAGGCATACTTTAATTTATAGCCCTTCCATCTGCCCCTGGAGTTGCCTAGCTCAGGCATCAGCAAGGGAAGGTTACATATTAATGGTGATTAAATGTCTGGAAGGCATCGGGGACCCTCTAAGACAAAAGAGGAAAAAAATTACCTACTTAAGGTTAGAGCAGAAATTTGTTACCTTGTAGGTTATGTATAATTTTTTCCTGCTTCTGTTCTAGAGATACAATTATTTTGTTCTCTCTTAATTTGAGGGGTTGCTTATTGACAACGCTTAAAGTCAGTCTATCATATATATATTATATATTTATGTATATTTATTAAATTTATAGATTGCCCCCTCTCCCCAAAGGGACTTGGGGCGGTGTACAGACCACAATAAAACAATATACAACTTAGATAATTATAAATACCCATTAAAACAAAATATATGATAGGCTGTACAGTTACATTTAAAAATTAAAATAACCCCAAAAATCTATCCCTAAACATTTAAAATTTAAAATATAGGCTAGAGGGACACAAAGCTACAGTTAGGCCAGGCCAGCTAAGTTAAACAGGTGGGTCTTAAGTTTTTTACGGAAGGAGCGGAGATCAGTCGTTATTCTAATGTCGGGGGAGGTCATTCCAGAGGGTCGGGCCCATCACCAAGAAGGCCCTACTCCTGGGCGTCGCCCGCTGGCACTGCCTAGTGGACGGCACCCGGAGGAGTCCCTCCCTGTGAGAGCGAATCGGCCGCAGGGATGTATCAATTTATGAGTACTTTGGGGAGCTGTATTGTCTGGTATTCTTTCCAGTGTCATACACTCCAAATAGCTCTACTTTCTGGCATCTCTACAAACTCGGGGAAGGAACATTTAAAAGAAGCCACATTATGCAATTAAGAACTGTCCATAGGTGCATATGTTCACATTGTACGCAGGGGACAAGACAAATAATCCGGCTATTTCCAGCTAAAGCCGTTTTATTCCCTGCGCGTATCTGAAAGAGGTTGTGTTATTATCCCATTAATATTTCCTTTACTGCTATTAAAAAAAAAACCTACTTCCTTCTACAGCTTCCATCTGTCACAGTCTCTGGATCATTACTTTTTTCATTTTGCTGCACCATTAGGTCTCTAGGAGAGCTCTCTACATAGTGGGAAATGGCCAACCACTCTAAAAATGCAGACAGGCTGTGGATTGGATGCTGGGCATAGTTGTGTGCCTGGTTTGTTTTCGGTTTCTTTCCAAAGAAGATTCTGTTGCTACGGTGCTCTTCCTCTCACTGGGATAATTTTTAGAATCTTAGAATGGAAGATAGAATTTGGCTGTGACGCAAAGTAGCAATTATTTTTCACAAGTAGGATTTTTAAAGTGCTGGACCTGTGCCATATAGCGTTTCTCATGGAGCTGTCAGGTCAGTTTTTCCAAGACCTTTGACATTCTGTCTGTGTTGGGAAGTGTAGACGTATTTTTTCCTAAACATTTTCTTCGCCTATTAAACTTGAAGTATGTAAACAACCCTGTTCCTTATTTATCTGTTTCTTTGGTTCCCATGCATATTAATGCAAAAAAACCAGAGTGAAATCCAGAGTAATTTACTCTGAAATATAAGCTGTCAATATCTGAAGCTTACTTTTTTGTGATGTTCCCTTAATCAAGATATTTAGTTTATGATACATAAATTAGAGAAAGATTTAAATCTTAACAAAATATCCTTAACTTAGCCAATTATTGGGTGAATCAATGTTTGTTACTTTCAGTGTTTATCTTGACTGCTGCTTCAGTTTACAAAAGATTGTACTTAAGTATTAGTTCTAGAGAATTGTAATTATTACTAGATAGCTTTTTAGAGTTCAAGGATTTGTATGCTAGGATTTATTTATTTATTTATTTATTTTGCTTTTCTTGACTTCTGACTATGCACACCTGGAATCTGCTCCCAAGGTTGGGAGCCTGAATTAGGATGCAGAAGGCAATTAGAGAGAAAAGAAAATTAGTTTAAATGGGAAGAGATCCCTTGTTTGCTGTTTCATCCTCTGCCCCGTTCTATAATAAGATGTTCTCAGTCCTTGGGAGTAAATTGCAAGCAGTTGTATTAGGAAGAAGACAAAACCCCCACAAATTTCTTTTTTTTTTTAAATCATCCCTTGTGGAATGAATAATATCTATTAAAGCTCCATGTTGGAATGTATTTTTTTTAAAGTACTAAAATAATTAAGTTGAGCTGGTTAATAGTACAATATTTTAGATGATGTTTTTTTCATTTTGCTGCTCCATTAGGTCTCTAGGAGAGCTCTCTACATAGTGGGGGAGATTGGGTTTTTTTTATTGTTGATATGTTGTGCGTATCCTATATTCAGGAAGTCATTGTCATATTACCCCCTATGGCAGCATAAATATTATGTAGAAGTTTCATGGATTACAACTGATTTCATGTATGTGTGTTTTACACTGTATTATTTTGGTTTGATTTATTATAGACATCTGGATTTATATTTCTGTATTAATATTTCCCAACTCTCTGGTGAAAATAAATCATTGTGTACATTGACTTAATTTTCATAGGTTCCAAAGGACTAAGCACAGGAAAAAAGTAAGAACAGAATATTAATCTTAGGTTGTTGAAGGATGTATTTAAACAGATGCTGAGAGGATTTTCAGTCCCATTCATGCCCACAATCAGAATTTTAATTCCAAGCATTAGAAGACTACACATTTCTTTTTAAGAATAATCTTTGCAGACCTTTTCTTTTTAAGAATAACTTTTGCAGAGTTGTGTACTTATTAATATGCCAACATGAAATTTCTTCTTTTAAAGAGGACAAGAATGGCTCATTTTTCACTACATAAAATAAGGATGTTTATAGCTTATTGGGAAAAGTAATTGTAGACTTTTGGGTGTTCCTATTTATATGCTTAATTAGTTTGGTTCTTGAGGAATGAAGCTTACTGATCTCCACACTTCTAAATAAACTAGAGAAAAGATTGTCCTCATATTAAAAATATTTTTAATTGAATGATATGTAGGATTGGACAATTAGATTAAAAGTTATGCAAGTAATTTAATTTCCACAGTATGATGAATTTAGATATCCTATTTTCTGTCTTGTTACTTCTGCTATTTTACCAATTAATGTTCTGATTGCAGAACGCATATGTGGCAACTATCATAAATGGGACAAATTTTTGTACCTCGGCTAAAGATGCCAGTGTTATTTTATCAAAAAACGTAACTAACACCATGACAATCAACTGCTTCAGTGACTTTGCTGTCTTTCTTGCAAAGGTAAAACTTTATTAACCTTTTCCCCCTCATTATAAATCCTGTTTAGTCCATATGGTGGATCAGTCAAATTCAAGGTTAAATTCAAATTTTATGGAAATTAAATTGTTCTCTGGAAGCTAGTAAATATGTACGATATCCATGACCATGTTTAGGACTTGATTACTGAGCAAGCAAAAAAGTATTGTTTGGGTTGGTAATTGTGTCAAAGTATAGTGTGCATTGGGGTGTTATGTTAGTTTTGGATCCCCCTATTGGCAGAACCCTCTCTTAATTTTTTTATTCATCTGATCGTTACATATGTTTATAGCCAAATTAGACCTACAGTTGGTACAGACAGGTGTTGACGGTGGCATCCAGTGGGTCCCGCACCACAGTGTAGCCGCTTCCATCACTATGGAAATCTGTGACTTGGGGGGGATGGGGAGTTCAAAGAAGATAACCAGTTGTTCAAGTGATGGGAAGAAGAGATGCCTCTTCATGGGAAAGCCAGATTCATTCATAAATAAAACAGTGAAGATATTTTCTTCAGTTAAATTAAAGCAACATATGGCAGGACTGAAAGGCCAAACAAAAGAGAAAAAAATAGTCGACCAATATTTATTGAGACAACGTAGAAGGTTTAGGTGAAAATGTCCCAGCAGATTTTTTTAAAATAGTCATAATCTTAATACTTATTTATTTATTTAAATTTATATGTCGTCCATCTCACTATCCAAGCAACCCTAATACTAAGCATTTGCATACAGTTGGTACCTTCTTTGGATGAGTTACCTTTTAAAACATATTTGATTTTATCCTGATATAGGTGTTCGTAGCATGTTTCACCGTTTTTGGGGGCTTGATGGCATTTAACTACCACCAGGAATTAAAAGTTTGGGCCTTGCCACTGCTGCTGGTTGCTGTTTTGGCTTATTTCATTGCCCATAACTTCTTATCAGTATTTCAGACTACAGTGGATGTTCTTTTCCTTTGCTTTGCTGTTGATGTAGAAACAAATGATGGCTCTTCAGATAAACCCTACCTAATGGATCAAGATTTAATGGTAAGCACTCCCAAAAGCAGTTTATAACGCCTTAATTCTTTAAAATGAGGTAGTTCTGTCAAAAGTTGATAGTAAACATTTTTAGGAAACACCTGCATTCTTATCGAGTTTAGTGTTCTATTTTCCAGTTGAAACATGGTGAAAGGTGAAAAATATACTGTGAAACGTATTCCACTTTCTAATAGGAGTTTCTATTAGAATGTATTCTAGATTTTTAGAGTTGAATAGATGCTTCAGTGATATAAAGGTAAACTTCAAGAATGTTCCCTACTAAACTATAGCTTTAAAAAAGCCCATCAGTCACAATTGTCACAACTATTTTCTTCTCATCTCATATTCCTTTAAATATTTTCCCCAAAAACTAAAGCTTACTATTATACTCTAACAGAATTTATTTAACGTTTTTCAGATAATTGAGCCATTTTTTATTAGAACGGTTTAAAAAATGTATTAATGAAAAGATTTTTCCTGCTGATGTCAAATGCTATGTCTTTATAGACTAGGCATTTAACGTGATTTTCTAAACATCTGTTTTAAACTGCATGATAATTGTGGTGCTAAATAGCATTAATTACATATAACTCCCATTTAACCAGAGGGAGGTGGGATTTCTTTTAAGTATGCTTAGGATTTCTGATTTAAAGCCTTACCCTATGCTCTCAAAACTATAGATTCAATTATATTTAACCTATAGATTCAATCTATAGGTTAAGAATTCAAGAATCATTCTACCTAGAACTGTGGCTTAATTATATATTTTCTATATTGATGGAAAGTTATCTTAATTTTAAATTTGTGCAACAAAATATGTCATATGTACTTGTTTTGTAGGACAAATAAAACAGCATTTTATAGGAAATTAGTTGTTACTGTTTTTGTTTCATGTATTCTTTTACCCATCAAGAATACATAATTTCATTTACTACAGGATATATGTTTCATCCCAGAATACAAAGAACTTTTGGTTAAAATTTAGTAATGTTAAAATTTTAATATTGGCTTGACAATCAATTGATTTGAGGTTGCTCAAATAATAATAGTATTAAATATAATAAGTTTGGATAATGCATTGCTATTATTTTTAGAACTTTGTCTATCAGAACAGCAAGCTTGCAAAGATCAAAGAAAGAAATAGAAGAATATTTTATAACAATGAATACAGCATTGAATTGCAGCTTGTGGTAAGAGACAAACCAATTCTAAACATCAGGTGATACTGCTGATTGCCCTGGGTTGCACTGTTCTATTATAGCTAAACATTTGATAACAGAAACCCCTCAGTCAAATGTGGGTCAGTAGCAGAGAGGAGAATCTGTTCTTATATGTGGTACAGGTGGTCCTCGTCTTAACAACCGTTCATTTACTGACCGTTCAAAGTTATAATGGCACTGAAAAAAATGACTTATGACCATTTTTCACACTTATGACCGTTGCAGCATCCCTATGGTCATATTATTTGCATTCAGATGCTTGACACATTTATGATGGTTGCAGTGTCCCCGAATTATGTGATCACCCTTTGCGACCTTCTGGCAAGCAAAGTCAATGGAGAAAACAAATTCACTTAGCAACCATGTTACTAATTTAAGAACTGCAGTGATTCACTTAACAAATGTGGTGAAAAAAGTCATAAAATGGGGCAAAATTACTTAACATTGTTCTCACTTAATGTAAATTTTGGGCTCAATTGCGATTGTAAGTTGAGGACTTACCTGTATTACTTCCCTTCATCTGAAATCTGGATGGAACAGAACAGTGATGGCAAACGTTTTCGGCACTGAGTGCCCAAACCGGAATGCGCATGTTTGTGCCAGACCCTTGGAAACCCAAAGACCAGCTGAGTGGAGCACATACACGCACCAGCCACCCAGTCTTCTGGTTTCCGTTGCGGTGGCCAGCTAGATTTTGTGCTTGCCGGAGTGCCAAAAAGCCAAAGACCGGGTGGCCGGCACGCACATGTGTGCTCGTGCCGGAAACCAGAAGAGCCGCTGATGATGGTGCACGTGCCCACAAGGAGGGCGCTGCATGCCACAGGTTCGCCATCACAGGAATAGAACATAGGTGTATGTTTTAAAATAAATTGCTCCAGTGTACATTTTTAACCAGAATGACCAAACCTAAGTATCTGGTAGAAAGAATTCACAGTGGGATGAACTGGAAGCAGAATTCCTTGATTTCTGGGGATTTTGAAAGTTGTTACTTGGAAATTTATGAGAGATATATTAATACAAGAAGGCAAAAATAACAAGATTCCAGTAGTATCAAGTTGTTAAAATTAACACTGCTATGATCACTGCATTGCTGGCTGCATTAATCTTTTCCCAAGTGTCATAAAGTCCACTTCAAATACATAATTTCACTGTAAAATAGTAATATAATCTTTAAAATAACATCTGTGCAGAATGTTTTTTATTTTTTGGCATTTGAGCAAAATAAGTCATTGTGATGCTTCCAAAGTATCATTTTGCTGTCAGGGGATTTCCAGTAGCAGTCATCATTTTTCTGCCAAAATTATTCATGCCAGAAAAGACAATCTGCACGTAGGGGTCATATTTCTGGATTTTATTTTATTTTATTTTTTTGTTCATGCTGCACACTGTGGAAGGCTTAGGTCCTTGGGCCTTTTTTAGAAGTTTGGAAATAGTATACAGTAGGCGGTTGTGCTGCCGAGAATCTGTGGTTTTAAGTTGATTAGGTTTATATATGCCTCTGGCTTATTTTATCATATGTAGCTCTTTGTATATTTTGCCTACATCCAAAAAATCTTCAAAAAGTTAACATATGCAGTGACAGAATGCAAAAATATTGTTATACTAAACTCCCCCCCCCCATTATTTACAGATGCTTTTCTTATTATGGCTAATTTCATATTTTATTTTCCTTATTTGTAGAGCTGAAATTGAGATGGCTTTAAAACTACACGCAGCAAAGATAAGGTGAAGATCAGGGAAAACAAATTCCCTGTATTGATTTGTATATTTTGCACTAAAAGAAATGATTTGGTCCACTTTGTGCAAAAAAATGTCTTCAGCTTTTATGATTTTGTTAAGAATTTATTTAAGATATTTTATTAAAGTATATTAATGATCAACTCTAGTGTCCCATTTTGTATATTTCATTTAGATCTTTGGTATCAATTCTTAACTACATTGCCAAAATGACTACACATCTGTTCCAGCGTCACAAGTTCCACTCTCTCTTGTTTCAGTTGAAATGTTGCATCCAAGTGCATAAGAGGCGGGGATTGCGTTGCTACACAGGTTCTGCAGTTTTCTCAGACAGTGGCTCAGCAACCATTTTATTCTACTAAAGAATGCATTGGGGAGATCAAGATGGTTTTTTTTAAATGACCATGTAGATTTTTTTTTAATTGCACATCCTTTGTGAAGAGCAGCTCAGTAGGAACCCTGGTTTTATTTTCAGACATCCCAAAAATGAAAACTTTAATTCAGAGGTTTTTAATGTTAAAAACCAAGAACGTGTTGCACCTGCCCAGAATCATTTGTTTGGTGAAATGGGCAGATATAAATTAGAGAACCTATAGAAAATGTAACCAGTTTGCTATAAATTGTATGAACAAAAGAGAGATTGCACGGGGAGGATCATGTGCTTTAATATCACAAAGGTAATATGTTTATTCATATGCCTTTTTTCTGAATATTTAGATGTAACTCTGCACAGGTAGTCCTTGATTTATGATTGGTCACTTCGAGACTGTTCAAAGTCACGACAGATCTCTCCAGGACTTACAACCTGGTTCCAAAGTTCTGGTGGATGTGCCCCCCCCCCACCCCCCGTCAGGCGACCGCATGTCAGGCACTCAACAACTGGTCCGTGTTTTATATTTTTGCCGAAAACCGGCATCACTTTTGGGTTTTGGCAAAAATGGCCTGTAGGGAACAGTGAGATATATAGCAGGCTCTATTATGGTCGTAAGTTGAGGACTTTCTGTACTTCACTATTTATTTCAACTTGATCATATCCTAATTTTCAAGGCTACGAGAGTGACACGTTTTTTATTTGTAACTATGCAGAAGACAGACGGGAGTAATCCCGCTCTATGGGTCTAGAATAGACAGCCTTTCTAGTGTTTCTAAAGATCGTAAGCGTGTTGGAACAGTAACATCTTTGGAGAGTATGGAATTTCAAGCCTTTGGCTACATACAAGCTTAAAAAACAAAAGTAGTACATAAAACTGATGACTTGAGGCTGAATATCAGTGACTGTTCTTAAAGACAGGTCTGGCAACAGCAAAAAGTGGTGGGCTATGTGGTTGGGAAGACCCCTTGAGTTGTCCACCTCAAATATGTAGTGTCCTGGTCAAAACTTGCTAAGCAGCAAGTTGAATCAAGACGATTGTGCAATCATTTCTTAAGTCTCTATTCATTGAAAAGGAATGTGTTCTAAGACACTGTAGAAGCACCAGAAACTGCAGAATTGCAAAAATAGTGTACATATGTATATCTGCTGAGTACACATTGAAGACACTGTAGGAATGCCTAGGGTAGGAGGTTGCCTGTGTATTGTAAAAATTCTTTTAATAAAATAAATGCTAACCTGGTATGATACCAAGGATGTTTTTTACCAGAATGTCATGGGACCCTTGGTGACCCCAAAGTCACTTATAGAAAATAAAGGATGGATGACTGAAGTTCTCTGAAATAAATCCTTGGGTTAGCAGATTTCAGATATCATGAAAGCATTGTCTGTTACATAAATGTTTTAGAACAAGTGATGCTATTTACTTAACCCCATACTTAGGCAAATGACATAAATTGAAGGAAACAAAGTTAGATTTAATACACAGAGTTAACTTACATAGCCTTCCTATGACTTTTTCATTATGCTGAAGTTTTACTATATTTGGAAGCAATACAATACAATACAATAGTAGAGTTGGAAGGGACCTTGGAGGTCTTCTAGTCCAACCCCCTGCCTAGGCAGGAAACCCTATACCGTTTCAGACAAATAGCTATCCAACATCTTCTTAAAGACTTCCAGTGTTGGGGCATTCACAACTTCTAGAGGCAAGCTGTTCCACTGATTAATTGTTCTCACTGTCAGGAAATTTCTCCTCATTTCTAAGTTGCTTCTCTCCTTGATTAGTTTCCACCCATTGCTTCTTGTTCTACCCTCAGGTGCTTTGGAGAATAGTTTGACTCCCTCTTCTTTGTGGCAACCCCTGAGATATTGGAACAATGCTATCATGTCTCCCCTAGTCCTTTTCTTCATTAAACTAGACATACCCAGTTCCTGCATCCGTTCTTCATATGTTTTAGTCTCCAGTCCCCTAATCACCTTTGTTGCTCTTCTCTGCACTCTTTCTAGAGTCTCCACATCTTTTTTACATCGTGGCGACCAGAACTGAATGCAGTATTCCAAGTGTGGCCTTACCAAGGCATTATAAAGTGGTATTAACCACTTAAATTAAGCATATCTGACCACCAGTGGCAAGGAGGGTGATAAACTGAACAAAAATGCAATCTGTTGGCTTTTAATAAACAGGTAATTTCTGACACACACCCAACAGCCATTTTGTGAGGGCCCCACATGTATGCTTTCATAAATCCAATCCACTCCTCCCAACAGATTGACCATTTCCCCCCCCTTGGACAATCTGATAAATGAAATATAAAGTCTGAAGGGGATTGATAGAATTTTCTTCAAATTCTGCATGAAAGATGGGTTTATAGATCTATGTGAGTCGAATCTGATTTGATTTGGAGAAAAGATACTTGTTTACCCACAAAATACTTTAATATGACATTGGGGGAAAAACTGATTTGGAATGCCCAGGGTATCAAAATTGCCCTTGAATTAAAGTAGGTATTTGCAGCCCCTTAGTACTTCATGTAGAAATTCTGGGATATTAGTTTCAAATTTTCAATATAACAGGCAAGCTAAAAAAATTACCAATAGAATCCAATAAAATGTGTCTTCTATTAAACCTGCAATTGAGCCCAAAGGATGGTTGCTGTATCGGAGAAATCATTTGGTAGCAATAGAAAATGGCATTATAAAGTTTGATAGTGTGGCCCAGGGGAGGTTTCTGGCAAGCGTTACTCCCGGTTCGCTCGTGCACTCTCTTCGCTGCGCACACATGCGCAGTTCAATGAAAATTGTTCCATGCATGCGCAGAACTAAAAAAAAAGGCGGTGTCGACCAGGGGACCAGTCTCGAGGCATGCCCAGCCTGGGTCGCTGCCGGTTCTGTGACGCAGGCCGGCACACCACTACTGGTTTGGCCAAACCAGTAGGAACCCACCTCTGGTGTGGCCGCTACACCCAATATTAGTAGAAAAACTATTTTTTTAAAAGAAGTGATTTAACTAGGGTACTATCTTCTAATAGGCAAAATTGACATCTTAATCAGCAGCAATATTAGTTAAATAGAATCCTATTTCAGTGATGCGCTTCTAGCAACATAGAATTTCTATTTTTCAGGTTGGGCATCTGTTACTGGAGGCCAGGGATGTCAAACTGGTGGCCCACGAGCCGGATGCATCACACACAGACCACGCCTACCCCAACTCTGAAGGGAAAAAAACATTCTGAAACATCACGTGACGGCAACGTGATCCCGCGAGTTTGACGCCCATAATGTAGGCAGTTGCCTTCTACTACTTTATTATAATTTTACTTAATTTGATTTTGAAGTTGCTTGTCTCCATATGACTCCTTGATGACTTCTGTCACTAGAATTTGTTTTTTTAATAATACATGTTCTACGTCTTCAAGAAAACAACATTTATTTATAAAAAATACAACAAGATCAGTTGATGATGAGAAATGTGGCAATAAATACAATTCAAAGGAAAGGCAATTCTACATGGATATATTATGGCACAGAAAACAAAGTCAATGACTTTCAAAATGTAAAGATTTTTGTGGGCTCAGAACTTAATACTAGTTCCTTTCTAAAAAAAAAGAAGAAAGCTTTTCCTAGAATTTTGGTGAATTTAGACATTGTGATGAAACATACACAATCACAAATGCACATTTATTATTTCTACTATGACTTCAGGAGATAAGCAAGCAAGTACAAAACCAACATTTTTAACTATTAACTAAAACCTTTATTTTGATGGTATGGTCCAGAATTAAATTTATGAATGAAAGCATTTACAGTCTTCCACAGACTGGAGCTGTAAATAAAAAAAAGTTTAAAGGAAAAGCTTGGTATAGTATGCAAAATGCCTATTTCAGAACAAGATTGTAAAAAAAAAAATGCATAGTTCCTTATTATTAAAAGACCTGGCTGTATACGAGAAGTTCCCTTTCACAGTATTCCTTTTTACTTCATATGCTGTTATTGGTTATGCTGTAGACCGCAAATGTTACAGCACTAAAGGCAACTAGAGAAGAAAAGGGCAAAGAAAGGAAAAAGGAATGTTATGTAAGGCAATATTTCCTTAAGTACATGAAGCATAATGGATAAAGGATGGGTAACAATTCCACAAGGCTAGTTTCGTTTTTCTTGAATAAAATAATAAACTAATACTGAGCTTTTGAGGCAAATCTAGTAATCAATGCCATGGTCGCTATATTGACCGTGGTAATCTCTCTGATATTCGTCTTGGTATTCGCCGTGATAGTCATCTGGATATTCTGCCTGATAATCACTATCACTGATTTCTGATCCATTAGTTCCTGTTCCTTGGCTTCCATTATGAATGACAGGTTCTGTTGGTGCAGCACAATACTTAGGATCATACACTTGCCGTCCAAGCCCATATACACTCATCCCCTTCTGTGAAGCCACTTTGTTGGTGCCCATTTGTAGTGAAATTGTAGTGTTATCAATGGGCTGTAATGTGACCTTCTGGTCATAGATGTCTCGCCTTGTTCCTGGTGCAGGCATCCCTGCCTAAAAAACAAACACAAAAATATTTCAGGGATTATAGTAACTACTAGCAATATAGTTACTACTTAAGACTGTCCACTTAAGGTTGATTCAACCTTAGCTCAAGAAAGGGAGTGTTACAGGTTTCTCTAACAATCGCAAAACGTTGCACCGCATCACTTTCCTGCCTAAGCAGGGGGTTGACCTAGAAGACCTCCAAGGTCCCTTCCAGCTCTGCTATTGCATTACTTTCCTGGTCACATGATCACAATCTAAGTGCCTGACAACCTGTTGGCGATTCAGATTGGTTGCCAAGCATCCTGCGATCACATTGATTGTCGTTTGCAAACTTCTCTGGTTTCCCCAAAAAGTCAATACAAGTTGCTGCCACTTGCCAAGATGACTTCCTCTTGTCTCTGGGGGCTGGCTGAAAACCTCCATGCCAAATCCAAGCAGCCACAGAGCTGAAATCCTATAGGATGATCTTCTTTCAGCCAGCCCTCAGAGAGAAAGGCGAGCTGAAATCTAAGCAAGGTTTTTAGTTCTTGACTGGAGAGGCAGCATGTTAAAGTAAAGAATGTGGGTGCTTCTGGGTGAGGAAAGCCCAGCCCAGCACGTGCAGAAATCTCTGCATTTGAGCTAAAAATCCTGCTTGATTGGTGGGAGGATTTTCAGATCCAGAGAGGAGATGCAAGGCAGTAAGGTAAGGCATGTGAGGTGCTGGAGGGTGGAGAAGGCCTTGATCCAGTGCAGGTTGTACATGAATTGTTCCTGCTTGGGCTAAAAGTTCTGCTTAGGTTTTAGCAGATTTTTCAGCTCCTGACAGGAGAAACACAAGCGGCCTGCGACAGACCTCTCCCACCTTCACAAGGCATACCACGTTACTTACCTGGGACTCTGCTTAACAATCTGCAAGATCACTTAATGATCATAACAGGAGTGCTGAGATTGTGGTCAATGAGTGAAGTAATTATGTGACATCTTATTTTTACTCTGACTGGGATTTGGGCCCCCAATTGTAAGTTGAGGACTATAGTGGTACCTCGGTACTCTACTGCTTCAAAACTTGCTGAATTTGGTATTCAACACATTTTGATGCGAAAATGTCCCAGTACTCATCGTTTGTTTGGTACTTGACACTCTATGATCGGAAGCAGGATAGTCCGAAGGCTTTTCTTTGTATTCTTTACATTATACTGTTAAGTACTGAAGCAACAAGAGTCCTAACAAATTAGTTTCCCCGTGTTCTGTGTAGAGCTATTTAACAGCACTGTTTAATGAACTTTAGTTTTATGGTATTTCACATGGATCCTAGTTGTACCATTTAAAGACACAGTGGTACCTTGGTACCTGTTGTTAATTGGTTTCCGGTGGTGCGATGGGTACTAAAAATGAGCACCAAACAAACCATGTGACTTACTGCATGACTCTTTGAACTTCCAGTCTGTCCCTCTTCCTATGTCAATGGCCTTTCCAGCATGGCTGACTTCCTATTCGACCTCTTTCCCCTAATTCCTTTTGCAATTACCTTCTCAGCATGGCCAACTTCCTGTCCGTTCTCCACAGCCATCCCACCTCTTTTCCCCAAGATTTAACTGAAGGATAAAAAACGCACTGAGACTAAACCAGAGTCAGTCCTTTCCAATAATTAGACTATTAAATAGAGAAGGTATGGAAATCTAGATCAGAGAGAAGACATTCCTTACCTGACTGGCTCCTTTATTAGTCCCCATCTGCAGGCTAATTGTTGTCTGGTCAAATGGCTTGTCTGTTTGCATCTTTGGATCATAGAGATGTCTCCTAGTTCCATAAGCTGTCATTCCTGCCTGGCTGGCACATTTGTTAGTCCCCATCTATAATCAATCAGAGAATACAATTTAAAAGAAAAAAATTCCGCAAATGTTTGTTGTGATAGGTACAGTGGTGTGTTGCAGGCGGTACGCCCTGGTACGGGCGTACCGGAGCCAGCCCGGAGCACTGGATACCATTCTAGTACGCTGCTCCGGAGGGCCACCCGAGCTCACCTGTGTTTTAAAGCTTCTGCGCTGCTGCACACGGGTATGGCGTGTACAGCGCCTGCGCAAAGCTCCGCGGAGCAACTGGAGCATTGCGGCGCATCACAGAGGCACTAAGATGCATCTGGGTGCTGCGCGCATGTGCATGCGCACTGCACGCGTCCATGAGAACGCCGTCGGCCTGTTCCAACCATACCAGTTGGAACGGGATTTGAAACCCACCACTGGATAAGTATGACTAATATCCAAATAAGCATGAATTACAGAGAGTAAAGTGGTACAGGTAGTCTTCAACTTATGACCACAGTTGAGCCCAGGATTTATGTTGCTAAGTGAGAAATTTGTTAAGTTTTTTTCCCATTTTATAACTTTCGTTGCCACATTTGTTAAGTGAATCACTGCAGTTGTTAAGTTAGTAGCATGGTTGTTAAGTGAATCTGGCTTCCCCAGTGACTTTGCTTGTCAGAAGGTTGCAAAAGATTGTTATATGACACCGGACCCTGCAACCATCATAAATATGAACCAGTTGCCAAACATCCGAACATAAATCATGTGACCGTGGGGATGCTGCAATGGTCGTAAATATGAAAGATGATCATAAGTCACTTTAATCAGAGCCATTGTAATTTTGGTCACTAAATGAACTGCTGTTAAGTAGAGGACTACTATTTTATAGTAAAAGAACTGAAGCCAAGGAACTTGACTTTAGGATGGGGATGGCTTGCAGTCCCAAATGATACATAAATAGTAGCCATGCCCAAAAATTTATATTACAGAAACTGATGTTTAGAAAAAGAATGCAAAAGCATGTGATGGATATCCATTAAAAAAACAAGGCAAGAAAAAATTCAGCAAAAATATAACATGTACCTATAGTAATAGAAACAAAATAGATCATCATGGATGCCAAATATATATAAAGGAAAAAGACAAAATATACTTTTAAAAAAGCCTTTTTTAAAATAAGGCTTAGAACAAAATATACTGTACAGAAACAAAAACTGCCCCTTGCCATATCCACCATCTTAAAATTTCAGGATGTTCTCACCTCTACCTCAAAGTCTTATACCATTAGCGTTTCTGTTCCCTGGTACAGTTAACATTCTTGACTTTATGTTTAGATTAGTTTAGTTAGAGTTATGGACTATGCTGCCTCCCATATTTGGCAGCTCACAAAAATGGTATTCATGGGCAAACATTACCTAATTATATACTAAAACAAAAAACCATCAACCTCCATGTCTCTGTGATGATGTTGGAATTTTTCCAAATTATGGTAAAATCAATTTTGGATATACTTTGGCAAGGGTGGGCTGCTGGGTGTTCGCATGGGTTCTCTAGCAAAGATTCTGTGCAGTTCAGTGAACCCCCAAATCCCACTCCTGGCTGGCCCCGCCCACCCTGCCCCTCCTCTCCCACCCTGCCTCTCCCCTCCCCTCCCAGGAGTCTTCACGCGGCCAGTTCATCATGCCAACTTGGAGAGCGGGGAATGGGACTAGCGGAGGTTCCAGAAGTCCAGAAACGGGCCTGTTTCTGGGCCTCCAGAGGGCCTCCGGAAGCTGGGGGAAGCAGTTTTCGCCCTCATGGAGGCTCAAGGAAAGCCTCCGGAGCCTGGGGAAGGTGAAAAACACTTCCCCTCCCTGCCGCCATGGTGCAGGAGGCCGACTAGGCCACGCCCATCCAGCAACAGGACAGCGAACCATTGCTGCAATTTTTGAAGCCCACCCCTGTACTTTGATAATATCTATACATCTGATATGAAGCAAAAGCCATGTTGGACTAGTCAACTGTCTCCTTGTGAACACAGGTTGCATTTTCTGCTCTCCCCACCCTCCCGGTCCCAATCTTACATATGCAAAAAGTCTAATATCTGGTAAACATGATTGTAAATGCAACTAGCATAAGGAATAAGCTTGAGGAAGAGGAGGAAGCAACAACCAAGAAAACAGTTCAGATGACAGAAATTTTAGTCTAGAGCAGAAATTCAAGAAAGTGCCCCAGACATGACCCCTAGTTCTCATGAAGATAAGGGTGGGGGGGACTTGCAAGATTCTATTACTGTAATTTTATAGTAACATTAACATCCGTAACTTTGGATTCCTAATAAAATAGTGTATGCTGGAATAAATCACTGCTTTACTGTGGCTTGTACTTTCTGAGGTGAAGAATCTACCTGGAGCACCTTTTTATAAAAAGTTGCCTTATTGCCAAGTATGGCCTAAAAGTAGCTCAAGTTGGAACTATTGGAAAACTGTTCCGTGATAATATAAATCTCATTACTTTTGGGGGGCTATGGTATAAATCATAGGCAATTACATGCCAAAAGGTTTCTCTGCATATTAATTTAGTGCCTTTATCCTTGCTGCTTACCTGCAAACCGATCACACTTTGTCCAGCCTTCAGTTTTCCGGCATCAAAACTTCTTGCTTGTTTTTCTGCATATTTAACACCAATATCAATTGTAGTGTGGAATCCCTTGGTTTTTGCCTAGGTATAAGTTAAAATTACACTTAGTACTTCTTGTACCAATAAAAGAGAATATTTGAGTTGAAATGAGGCATCCTTAGTGCTCTCTGAGCTTGATTGTTTACTTGCATATGTTTCATTACTCAAACTAGGTAAAATCATCAGTGCTACGGTAGTAAGGAGTGGGGCTTGTTCTCAGTTTATATTATCCAATACCCCAAACAAAGGTATTGTTTACTTCTTGATTGTTGGTCTAATGTTAATCTTGATTAACTTCAGGCCAACAATAAGTAATAAACAATATCCAAATCAAGGAACTTCCAAATATGCTAACAGTAAAGAGCCCAACCAAAGAACCTCCAAGGCCTCTCCCACCAACACGGACAGGGCAAGCCACTAGAACATAAACTGAGAGCAAAGCCCATGCCATACTAGCACTGATGGTGTTATCTAGTTTGGGTAATGGAATGTCTGCAAGAAAATAACCAAGCTCAGAGAGCATCAGTGACCCCCTTAGTATTTCTTGCACTTTTCTCTAATCACTTATTGTTAAGATACAAATATCCAATATAGTGGTGGTGAATTATGGCATAAATGAAGGCATCGTGCAAATGTCCCCCAAAACCCCTAGTCGCACAACAGCCAACTTCAGTAAGTAAAGCATGGCATTTGTATGATTGTCAGGCTCTGTGAAAGAATTAAGGTTTGCAATGTTTATTCAAAATCAATGATCAGGTCTTTGATTTGACATTTTGACCTATTGCTTTGTTGACGTTACATGGTAAGGTAATGATTTTTGTGCAGACAAATTAATGGGATTCATTAATTTAATTCTTAAGGCAGCCATAATACAAACTCAAACTGTGAAATTCATGGGCATGCCTGTTTATCATTTCTTTAGGTAACAAATGATGTGAACCAATGTTATAAAGTTTGTTATTTACTAAGGATTGTAAATTGTGCATTGGACTCCATGGATCAATGTACTTACCAAGCCTGCTAGAGCGACCAATGATGTTTGAACTTGGGTCATATTTCCATTCTCAAAGAGATCATTTGCTTCAAAAATATCATGTGGTTTCATGCCATATTGTTGTATGGCCTTGATAAAATTTCCAATGTTCTCCAGCTAAAAACAAATGTAGGAAGTCACATTTTTACGACTTGTTACCATTTGTTTACTTAAAGTGGAGCTATTATACATTACTTGGAACCAGTAATTGTGGAGGTCTATTGTTTGAGAAAATAAATCAGGTGGAATTCACATCGATGGGAGAAATGCTACCTGCCAGCAACCTCCTTCAAATCACTGTTCTGGCTCTTTTTAATGATAGTTATGATTTAGGAGCATATATTTGTAAATAAGATATTTTAAATTGAGGAAAATAGTACTTAAATGAAGCTTGCATAACGAGCATAACAGAAAACAGGAAGAGAATATTTCAGTGACTAACATGGCATTAGATCAGTGTAATTTTATTTTATTCAACTTCGATCTTGAAGTGCCCAGCTACATGATCCCATAATATTTATACTACTGTTGCAAAAAATAATTTTGCTTCAGCATCTGTTGCATTTGAAGGTTTGCTTTGTTGGATGTGGGTATTCATCCATTTAATTTTTCCTGATACATATAATGTGAAAAATCATTTCCTTTAGAAAATGGGATAAGAAATAAGAAGATGCAGTTATTGATTTTCATTCTTGTACTACTACAGGGCTCTGCTATTTGGAAAGTGAGTGCACGTTATCAGATTCCTTCAGCTATGAAAATTTAGAGAAAAACTGCCAAGAGATAGAAATTTCTCCAATCCCAAGAAAGCTTTTAACAAAACTTCTGCTTCTCTGATTTCTCTTAAGAACTACCTTCCTCCTTGCTTTTCCATTTGCAGGAAATATATGTACAGGGATGATACTTTCTAAAATTAGTAATCCTGTCGCACAAACATTGGTGTTTTACAGAAGTTAATACTGTTAACCTGTTTGTGGTTCCTGAAAAACAAATCTCTTTTTGAAAACCACTGGCCATTAACATTTATTCATTGCAATTCTCCTTAAAGAAAAGACAAATAAAAAATAAACCGTAGCTTACCTGGTGCCAGTTTAACTTGGACTGGTTTATTTTCTTTATTGATCCTGGCTGGAGTTTGTTGATAAGCCTGCAAAAGTGATGAAGTAAAGGGCGTTTTTCTACTTTCAAAGCCATAATCTATTTTATTAATCCTGCCATCAAAGGGGTTTTATGTTTTCTTCATATAAGAAAATGATCAAGCTGCATAAGTTTCATATTTTCCATGGACTAAGCTAACTTATAATTTTGTTCAACCATTATACTGCATATTCCTGTATGCAAAATGTAAGAAATTTCTTGAAGTTCCAATTTTTAAAAACCTGACATTAAAATTATAGGGTATAGGGAAGCTTATTTCATAGAGAACAAAAAATGCACAAAATGTTGATAATGTTGATTCAGCTGAAGAGACAGTTATAAAGGAGAACTATATTTTGTTGTTTCTAAGAACTACAGAGTTATTTTGGTAGGTTCAGTTCTTCAAACCTGCACTTTCAACAATTATGTAACATAACATCTCTAGAAAAACATGTATAGCCTTTCTAAGACACAGGCATGTGTACATAACGTTTTAAAAATGGAAACTATAAATTTGGATCTACGCCCAGCAGCTGGTGTTTTAGATTTAAACAGATCTACCTGAAGGAGAATTTTAAAAACATTGCTTACTCGCATAGTATAATGCCATCTTTTAAGCCCAGCTGGAAATTTGGGCCAATGCTCATGCCAGTAACTTCTTCAATCCAGTTGCGGAGATCTTCTTCTACCTGTGGATCATATTTCAAAGCAATCTACAAAACAAAAGGGAAAAAAAGAATTAATGTCTCTTCTCTAAATTTAATTCTTTTTCCATTTGCTTAAGCAATTATATTTGAGATGCTCCCTTTTATGGATAGATGTTATTTTAAGCATTGACTTTATTAATCTGTATAAAAATAAATGTGTAATTATCTCTAAAGTTTTTTTCCCCTAAATTATGAATTAAACTAATGGATATTTTAGAATTTATGTGATTTTCTTCTAAGAGTTTAAAACATAACATATCATTCTTCCTTGCACTTCATTCTTAATCAGGCTTTCTAGACTGTATGACAATGAACCAGTCTGCATTATGATGATATAAACTCTTCTGAATATACCCAGAGGAACCTGTCACAAGCAAGCATGACTAACAAACATATATGGTGTATTTAGCTTAATATGCAAAACCAGAGGCTCTGATCCATTCCTCTTACCAAGGCAAAAGCATCTGTCAGATTCTCAAGAGGTTGTATGAGTACCATCCTCAAATAAAATGAAATAAAAACCACTATCAAATGAAATCCATATATGTTCTTGCTATGGCTTTGAAGAGTTGATAGCGTGCATAAATCAGAAGTGGCTATTTGGATAAGCAATTCCACCCTTCAGCTGAATTAAATTAATGACAAATAACTGCTATTCTGCTGCTACGTAAGACTCTTAGCCTAACTTCAAAAACCTCTATTTTTCTACATAGAAACAATGGGAAGAGAGTTACATATTGAGACTGGAGCAATAGGCTCCATTCCGGCGGGAAAATACTCAAAACCGATTGGCTGAGCCGTCTGACAGCTCCCTATAAAAGGCCAGCGCTAGATCTGTACATAGCTTGCTGAATAAAGAGCTGTTGTTGTCACTGAAGCCTGAGTCCTGTCTCATCTGTTCACCCTATCTAACAGAGAGAAAACAACAAATGATTACAAAGCATTCAGGCATTAAGATGGGTATATATCAAAAACAGAGTGGAAATGTATCATCCCTTTCCAATGACTATCAAGGCAATGCTTCGAATGGCAAAAAGTAATTACCCACAATTCTAGAATATAGATTTTAGAACCGTGATGGTAAACCTATGGGACGTGTGCCACAGGTGGCACGCAGAGCCTTTTCTTAAGGCACGCGAGGCGTTGCCCTGTCAGCTCCAGCATGCATGTGCGCACTGGCCAGCTGATTTCTACCTTCATTTTCAGCCATTTTTCACCCTCTGGAGGCTTCAGGGAAGCCTCCAGAGGGCAAAAAACGGCCTAACAGGCAACCTGGAAGTCCATTCCCAAACTTCTGGTTTGTGAGTTGGGCTGTTTTTCACCCTCCAGAGGCTTCATGCATGCGCGGGGGATGGGCACATAGAATTATGGGTGTGGACACATGCGCGCATGACAAAAAAACCCCGCTTTTGGCACACGATGGCAAAAAGGTTAGCCACTGTTCTAGAATCAATGTTTATCTGAGTTCAACCACATTTGAGAGCAATACAGTATTTTTGTATTTAGAAAAAAATATTCCTTTCAACACTTTCAGTGATGAGGAAGCTAAGCAGAGGCTAAATACTATTACAGAACTTTGACCTAAACATCTGCTTTATATTGATTGAAAATGGACAAAAGATGGTTATTGGCTAAGAATTTAAGTAGTACTGTAATCATGATTTGCCTTCCTGGCTACCAGGATCATTACAATACACTACGGAAAGGCACCATAGCAGGCAGCAAAAAACAACAACCAGAAGAAAGGCAATTAAATCACATCCTGCTGTATAAGATTAGGCCCAGAACACAGCAGGTTTTCAATAAGTAAAACAAACAAACTACTGACAGTCTATACCAGGCACAATGGATTCAGCAGGATAAAAGGAATGGTCACAAAATATAACAGACCTTTCGAAGGACTTTCTATTTCTGGCAATGCCACGCTTGGGCCAAGAGAAAAATAATGTAGGAGACCATTTTGAAAAGTGAATATATATATATATACTTGCCAAATGCAAGAAAAATGTCACTGCAAACCACTGTGACAATCAAATACTATTCCAAACATCAAAACTGAATATCATGACTGTTAGGAAGTTGTGATGGCTTAAGATTGATATTTCTTTCTATAGCTGGTGAAAAGTTGGATTAAGCAAATCAGAAGATCCTCTAATGGGTTCACAGATAGGGTGGTTGCTTTTAATTAATAAGAATCGGGCACAGCATATCTATCCCACTGGGAAAACCTTTCAATTTAATTAAGATTTTGCTATCCCACCTTGAAATTATCATAAATTGAAATGCACATCCTTAATTTAATGCACAACTGAGGTACGTGCATAATAGCAATCAACACCTTTCACTCTTGGCAATTCTGCCAACTTACTCCCAGTTGAGATGCTTTCTCCACGGCAAACTAAAAAGTTTGAATTTAGGTTTATGGCCAGTGTCTAAGCAAAAAAAATAATTCAATTAAAATGTTAGGTAATCAAAGAGCTGTCATACTTGAGCTTCTTTATAGCAAAATATCTTCCTCAGTGAACTGCACAGACAAAATGGATTTTCACTGGAGCCAAGAAGCAGCTTTTTATTTCTCCACTACTCAAGATTTCTGTGGAAGTAAATTACAGCCACGCCATTATATTCAAAACATTTCATTATAATGTATATTTTGCATAGAACAAGCCGGCCAGTTGTTCATATTTAAGTCCCACAAGTAATTCAGTTCAGTTTATTGCATTCTCTACAGTTGATCTTGAACTCACTTTGTCTTTTAAAGGGAATCATTACCAGCCTTTTCTCTACATGCACAGATATGGGACAAAAACAGTCAGTGAATATAGAAAGGGTGAATATAGAAACTAAAAAGCTGCATTCAGAGTCAATGAATCTCTGTTTCTGTCTTGAGTGTAATACAAAACCTTACTGTATAATTCTTTTATAAATCAATGTCATTTTTTGTCAGCTTGGAATCTTTTTAATAAAAGAGATACAGAGCTAAAAGAGAATGTCAACACAAGAGGCATTTTGAAGGAGATTAATTCCATATTGAAGACCACAAAGAGCAATATTTTCATCTGGTTAGTAAAGCAAACCCAATAATCAATTCTATCCCTATTTATTTACTTAACATATTTTTCAGAGTATAAGATGCATCTTTTTTCCTCAAAAAAGAGGCTGAAAATCTGGATGCATCTTATACATCGAATACAGCATTTTCTGCCTCCTGAAGCTGCGCCCCTTCACCAAAATGGTAGTGCATATTCTTATGGAGGCTTTCAGAGAGCTCCTGGGGGCTAGGGAGGGCAGAAATGTGCAAAAAATGGGCCGTTTTTGTCCCCCCCCCCCCGAGCCCCCAACAGCAATCTATAAGTCTCCATAAGGCTATGCATGCAAATTTTTTTGACAAAAAAGGGCCAGTTTTCGCAAAAAATGGGCCATTTTTTGCTACTTTTTCCCCCTCCCAGGACCACTCTGCAAGCCACCCCCAAGGCTATTCATGCCTTTTTTTAAAAAAAAAAAAAGGTCCCGTTTTTGGGAAAAACGGGCCATTTTTGGGAGGTTTGCAGAGTGCAACATTTTTGGGGACTCCTACGAAGGGGGGGGAGTAGAGAGGGAAAACCTCCCACAAATAGACAACTGGAGGATTAAGGACTGAAATTAGTGAGATCAGAGAAGGCAGGACAGAGAGGAATCCAGTAGAAAGCTATCACACGCTGGGGAAAGAACCTTGGGATATCGGAGGAGGCAAGCCAGAGGGGAATCCAGGAGAAAGCTATCACACGTTAGGGAAAGTACTTTGGAAGGACAGAGTGGAATCCAGGAGAAAACTCCTGAGCTTGCCGCTGCTGTCTGGTGGATTGTGCCGCTGGACCTCTCCATGCTTCTCAGTTCACTACCTCCACTCCCAGGTATTGGACTCGACATTAATTGGACTAGGATAGTGAGAACGAGTGAGCGAGCGAGAGGGCCGGGGCAGGCGTTCCGGAAGTTACTTCTGGGTCTACCGGTCAAACCTCCTCTCACCGGATCGGTAACTTTCACCATCCGGTTCTCCCGAGCCGGTGCGAACTGGCAGAAACCCACCACTGCTACCTACACACACACACACGCTCACTCACTCTCACTATCTACCTACTGTATTTCTTTCTCTCTCTATTTCTCTTTCTATCCCTTTATCTACCTACCTACCTAACTAATCTCTCTCTCCCCCTACCTATCTACTGTATTTCTCTCTATATATATTTCTCTCTATCCCTCTACCTATCAACCTACCTATTCTCTCTCTCTCTCTCCACCTACCTATCTAATGTATTTCTCTCTATTTCTCTCTCTACCCGTCTACCTACCAACCTAACTACACACACACACTCTCTCCCTACCCACTTACTGTATTTCTCTATCTCTATTTTTTCTCTCTCTCTCCCCCCCCCTTTATCTACCTACCTAACTACTCTCTCTCCCTACCTCCCTACCTCCCTACCTCCCTATTGTATTTCTCTCTCTTTCTCTCCCTCTCTATCCCTCTATCTACCTACCTACTTTTTTTAAATTTGCCTCTTCAAAATCTTGGTCTGTCTTATACTCCGAAAAATACAGTACATACTCTCCTACCTATTGGGAAAATGATTTTTTTCAATATTCATGTTGCTAGTTTGGTATGCATATGAATTTCAATATTTCCATTATGGAACAAAATGCTTATTAGATGAGATGCATTTTATCACCAGTGTTCCAGCAAGAGCAGCAACAATAAAAGCAATAATAGTAGCTTAGTAAATCTGTATGCCATCTGACTCTCAATGTCTTTAGGTGGCTCATAACTATCCAATTACAATAAAATGAATTAAATATAAAAAATAAAGAGAACAATGCTGAGTTAAACATATGGAAATACTACCAAAAGCTGCAAATATGTATTTTAATTTTATATATTAATTTCTTTGTTTTCTACAATATTGCTGAAATGTTTTTAAAGGATTTTAAAAAATCCTTTATATAGTGTGTGTATATATATATATATATATATATATATATATATATATATATATATATATATATATATATATATATATATATATATATATATATATATATATATATATATATATATATATATATATATATATATATATATATATATATATATATATATATATATATATATATATATATATATATATATATATATATATATATATATATAGTAATTCCAATATCAGACAAGCTGTGTTGTGAAACTTTACTCATTTTTCTAAATTTTCTCCATGTATAGATTAGAGCTTCGGAGACTCAAATGTACACAAAATAATTGTTTAGGCATAAGATGTGTTTTTTATTATTATTAAACTGCTGCTTTTTCTCTGAAATTACAACATAACACTCAAGTCATCCATTCCCATTATGCTCATCATCTGTAGATACTTCTTTGCTGTTTTGACATGTTGTTATGTCATGACAACATATATGCTAAATTTCTCAATACTTGTCCCACCTAACTCACATTTTCTTCCAAATATATTATTTGTCATAACCAATATACGGATGCTTATATACATGCACAAGATCTTTAAAAAAATAATTATACTGGAATTTAAGTACATTCCCAGATATATAGAATGGATGTAATCATGGTATGTTATCAAGAAGCTTAATCTGCAAATAAGAAATATAGTATGGGATTACGTCAAGAGGATGACATATTTATTCATGATTCAATATAAGATGGAAAACAAGGGGAAAGTTCCATCAATAAATTAGTGAATGTGTCTCCCAAATGGCATTCCAATTTATGGGTTGCTTACATACCATATTTCTATGGGAGAGAGCGAGCAAAACCTGAGATTCTATTTTTCATTGCTTTTAAATCTTATGATTGCAACAACACGCATAAAGTATTTCAAAGCGTGTTGTATATGTATAGCGAATATATTGAGAAGAAGGGAAGTAGAATGAAACCAATCTCTCTGATTCCTATTTTATCCTATGAAAGTCTGAAAAAGGCTCTATTTGGATATTGTTGTACATATGCAACAACAGAAGGTGCAATTCTGGTGGCCAAAGATCAAATTTAAAATTGAGGGGGGTAGGAGTACACCCTCTATATAGGCATAGCTTCAGGGATCATTAGGGGGGGGAGGGGAGATTCGTTTTGTGACAGACCTATTTTTAGGCACTCACTATATATCTCCAATAAGTTTCTTCTCAGCATGGCAGAAAATTTCACTGCCAGTTTTCTACATAATTAAAGTGTGATTTGAGGTTGAAAGAAAAAAGTACATAGGATCACAGGTTGCTCACTCCAGTTTTACACGATTGGCAAATAGAACAAGCAAGATATACCATATTGTAGACATAGGCCTACTTCTCTCTCCTCTCAGGGGTCACCTCTGTGAAGATGCTCTCTACATGGGGCTTCCCTTGAGATGCACTCGGAGACTACAGTTGGTCCAGAACGCGGCCGCGCGGGTGATTATGGGGAGGACTAGGTACTCCCCTGTAACACCTCTCCTGCGCGAGCTGCACTGGCTTCCTGTGGTCTACCGAGTGCGTTTCAAGGTTTTGATTATGATCTTTAAAGCGCTTCATGGCACAGGGCCTAGTTATATGCAGGATCGCATCCTGCCCCACACATCTCTACGACCAATTCGCTCACACAGAGAGGGACTTCTCCGGGTGCCGTCCGCCAAACAGTGCCGGGGGGCGACACCCAGGAGCAGAGCCTTCTCTGTGGTGGGCCCAGCCCTGTGGAATGACCTCCCCCGTGACATCAGGATTACTTCCGATCTCCGCTCCTTCCGTGTACAGCTGAAGACCCACCTCTTTCAATTATCTGGCCTGGCTCAATCGTAATTATTCTTATTCCTCCTAACTGTTTTTAAATTGTATTTTAAACGTTAAATCTTAATTTTATATCGGGTTTTTACAATTGGGGTATTTTAATGCGGGTCTTTTAACTGTCTATATGATGTAAATTGTTTACCTCCTCCGAGTCCGTGTTTGTGTATCTGTATGTATGTTCTGTATGTACGCCTATGTGTTTTATATATTTTCTGTGTTTTATATGCCCCATTGTACGCCGCCCCGAGTCCTACTTGGAAAGGGAGCGGCTAATAAATTCAAACTTATTATTACTTATTATTAAGGTCTGAGTAGAGGTAACAAGTATAAATGGATTCTAAGTAATCTCAGACAATTGAGAAAATTTGCAATGTCTGAAAGTACAAGATCAGCAAATTCTAAGCTTATTTTGTCTTCAATGCTAACAAACTAGATTAGATTAGGAAAAATTAACAAACATGTTTCTTTTAAGAGTCTCCAAGAGTTATGCGGGTAGTACTATTCAATTATTTTTCATACAAAATTAGAACTGTTTGCAGAATTATATTTATTTGAAACTATACTCGTTTCTATTCAGTTTAGACTTAAATGACTGTCATTCTGTAATGGATCCAAATTTCAAATCAATGGTGTTTAAATGCCTATCAAAAGTAGTACACATATACTAAGCAGGGACAATGATAGAAATTTTTTTGATAACTTCAATAGGTAGCGTGGAGATGTGATTTAAGCTGAAGCCCTTGTAAATGTAATTATTATGACATGGTTGTATTGTTATAAAAGACAAGCAAAATAAATCTGCATGAGGTCCTTGGTGCTCTCTGAATTTGTTTTTTTCTTGTAGACTTTTTATTGCTCAACTAGGTAACATAATCAGTGCTAGAAGAATGGGGCTTGCTCTCTGTCATAGAGCAAACTGCATTCCCTTCTAGCACTGATGATGATACCTGGTGGGTAATGAAATATCTGCAAGAAAACAACCAAGCTCAGAGAGCAGCAAAGAGCACTCAATTTAATTCTGAGCTACAAATATTCTCTTCTATTGAAATCTACATAATTCCACTTTATTGGCAACGTCACAGATAAGATCCAACTGCCCTGTTGTAGTCAGCATATTTTGTTAATCTTCTCATTACAAAAATTACTGTATTTTTCAGAGTATAAGACATACCGGAGTATAAGACGCAACAAGGTTTTGAAGAGGCCAATTTTTAAAAAAGTAGGTAGGTAGATAGAGGGATAGAGGGGGAGAAATACAGTAGGTAGGTAGGCAGAGAAAGAGAGTAGTTAGGTAGGTAGGTAGATAAAGGGATAGAGAAAGAGAGTGAAAATAGAGATATAGAAATAAAGTAGATAGGTAGGGGGAGAGAGAGTAGGTAGGTAGGTAGGTAGTTAGATAAATAAGGGGATAGGAGAGAGAGAAATAGAGAGAGAGAGAGAAATACAGTAGGTAGGTAGGGAGAGAGAGTGTGTGTAGGTAGGTAGGTAGGTAGAGGGATAGAGAGAGAGAAATACAGTAGATAGGTAGGGGGAGACAGAGTAGTTAGGTAGGTTGGTAGATAAAGGGATAGAGAAATACAGTAGGTAGGTAGGGAGAGAGTGAGTGTGTGTAGGGAGGTAGAGGGATATGTAGAGAGAAATAGAGATAGATAGAAATACAGTAGATAGGTAGGTGTTTCTGCTGGCACAGCACTTGATCAATGTAATTCTCATCAATCAGTTAAAGAGCTTTCCAAAAGGAAAAAAAACGTTTTTGCACTCTGCGAACCACCCCAAAACGGCCCATTTTCCACAAAAACCGGCCCTTTTCCCCCCCAAAAAGGCATGAATAGCCTTGGGGGGGGGGCTTGCAGAGTGCTCCTGGGGCGGGGGATGAGCAAAAAACGGCCTATTTTTCACAAAAAAGGGCCCGTTGTCAAATAAATTGCATGCATTGCCTTATGGAGGCTTATAGACAGTGGTCATTTTCTGCCGGTCCGCACCGGTTCAGGCGAACCGGTTGGTCAATGGACCCGGAAGTAAGTTCCTGCCCCGCCCGTCAGTCACTCGCTCGCTCGCCACTGCCTGTCCAGAAGCCGCTCCATTGCTCACTCCCCCCGCCCGTCTGCACTATCCTAGCCCCGCCCACCGCTCACTGATTGGCTACCTCACCAATCATCACGCCCGCCTCTAAGAACCCTATCTAAACCCACTTACCTTTTTTTCCTGTTTGGCACTCTATTGCTGCCTGCCAACTCCGAGGAGGTAAATAAGCTACAACTAAATGTGGGGCGGGGGGGGGGCTACCGTGGCCCTGCAGTATAAGCGAGTCCGGTGACCTTTTGCAGCCTTGCAAGGATCCAGGGCTCGCTTATTGCGCAGGGATGCAGGGCTGCCAGAAAGCGCGGGGGTGGGAACTGCGGTGGGAGCTTATGCGGCGCGGCTGGCCCAAGTTCGGGGATCTTGCAAGGCCTTGCCGTTTTTTGCATCGGGGCATGCTGCAAGAGAGAGGGAGTAAAGACCTTTTACAGATTGTTGGTGGTGGAGGTGCGGGCCCGTGCTCACTAAAGCAAGTCTGAGGAAGTCCTTTGCGCCAGCTGAAAAAGGTCTTCACCCCCCCCCCCTCTTGCAGCATGCCCTGATGCAAAAAATGCCGAGATCGGTGCACTTGGGGCTGTTGCTGCGATGTCCAGGGAGGCTAAACCAAGTCGCGCGCCTCTCCCAGCCACTTTCCCGTCTTCCTGGAGCGCCAAGAACCTTTGCGCTCTTCTCTGCGCTCTCGTCGGCTCCTCGCGACGGCAATAGATGTCCAGAAGCAGCAGGGCCCGGAAACCCTAGCCCCAAAAGCAGATTCTGGACATCTATTGCAGTCGTGAGGAGCCGAGGAGAGCACAGATAAGAGCGCGAAGGTTAGGGTTACTGGGCAACATGTGTGTGTGTGTGTGAGGCTGGAGTTACACCCCCCCCGCACCCTCCCTCCCGGGGGTCGAAGCGCCTGAAAGGGATAGGCAGGCTGCCACAGCTCCACTGAGAAGACATTTCTGAGAAGAGAAACTTCTCTGGTTGCACCCAACCTGGTGGACCGCCAGCCCGTCGCCAGGAAAAAGTCAGTGAGGTGAGCCGCGTGGTTGCTCCGATCGCATGGCTGCAGCCCGACCGGAGAAGTTTCTCTTCTCAGAAATGTCTTCTCAGTAGAGCTCCTGAAAGGGACTGGCAGGCTGTTGCCGGCGCTCCACCAGCTCCGGTGCAGCCCAACCGGAGAAGTTTTTCTTCTCACAAATGTCTTCTCAGTGGAACTGTGGCAGCCTGCCTGTCCCTTTCAGGTGCTTCGACCCCCAGGAGGGAGGGTGCGGGGGGGCATAACTCCAGCCTCACACACACACACACACGTTGTCCAGTAACCCTAACCTAGGTAACATCATCAGTGCTAGAAGGGAGTGGGGGGGGGGGAGGAGAAAGGACAAAAAGGAGAAAGAGAAGAAGAAAGAGGATGTGGGGGAAAGTGGGATCCTTGCTACTTTCTGAGCTTGGTGGTTTTCTTACAGACATTTCATTACCAAACTAGGTAGCATCATCAGTGCTAGAAAGAGTGGGATATATTGAGAGGTGGAAGAGGGGTAGGTGGGGGGAGACGACAGTAGGGTCCTTGGTGTTTCCTGAGCTTGGTGGTTTTCTTGCAGACATTTCATGACCCAGCTAGGTATATCACACCAATGACAATAAAATATCTGCAAGCAAGCCATCGAGACCACAGGGCATTTATTTCTTCATTTATTAAATTTATATGCCTCCTGCCTCGTGGTCATCACGATCTCATCAGGACCTTCCACAATGACCAGCCTTAGAATTACATCTCCACAATCTCAAATTTTATTTATTGTGTATAGAATATTTTTAATGGTTTTATTTTAATTTATTATGTGTATCTTTTTTTAAAATTATTTTAGGGAATTTTTATTTATTTATTGTTTATAGAATGTTTCTTACAAGAAATGTTATTCCTTTTTGCAAATGTTTTGTGATGCAATATGTTGCTTTTAAGTGTACAGGTTGGTGCATGGTTTATGTGTCTCAAAGTGGCTGCTTTTCTATGGGCAGGCCAGGTTGGTGCAAGGCAGCTTTGCCAGATTTTGTGTGTTTCTGTGTGATACCTGGTTGTTTAGGTAATTGTGAGGTGGTTGCTGGTTCTGTGAGCTTCCTGGCACTGTCCTTTATAATTTCCCACAATGCCTTGATGGTTTTTATTCCAGTGGCTTTGTCTTTCCTGTCCTTCGGGTTAGGGAAAGAAACTGGTTTCATCTGCAATCTTTTGGGGGGAAATTGTTGATTTTTGGTGTTTTCCTGGCACTGTCATAGTTTGTGTGTGTGGGTGTGTAATGTCCCGCAGTTATCTACACATTAATAATGATCAAGTACTAATAATATTTCCTTATGCATTTTAGTGACCTTTCCTTACGTAATTGGTGTTTTCTTTCATACTTTTAGATTTCTAATTGCTGTTTCTGTTAGTTAGCAATTGCTAAATTGCTTTTTCCCACGTGAAAAAGTATTCAAAGCCTTCTTGATTTTAATTGTCAATTTATTTATTCCTGCACATTCTAATATTTATTCATTTTCATATCTCTGTTTTTCCACTGTTGTGCAAACACAATTCCAGCAGCTGCTAACATGTGTAAGATTAAATATGTATTGAATTCCCTTTGAAATACAAGTAGTAAGTAGTAGCTACTTACCTTCTGTAAGTAGCTCTTTTATTGTTCTGTGCACTTATTTTAATCTTATTTAAGTAGTAAGTGCACAAAATAATCAATTTCCTTTTTTATATCTTCTTTTTGTAGATCATCCATTGGGGCAAAGAATTCAGTGACATCGTCTTGGCCACTCCCACCCAGTCACATGGCTGGCAAGCAACTCCCACCCAGTCACATGGCCGGCAAGCCACTCTCACCCAGTCACATGGCCAGCGAGCCATTCCCACCTGGTCACATGGCTGGCAAGCCACTCCCACAAAGCAGGCCACACCCACAGAGTAGGTTCCAAAAATTTTTGAAACCCACCATTACTTATAGAGTGCTGCTGGGGACTGGGGGAGGGGGGGGGACAGCCCATTGTTTGCTCATTTCTGCCCATCCCAGCCCCCAGGAGCTCTCTGAAAGCCTCCATAAGGATATGCACGGCCATTTTGGTGAAGGGGCGGGGCTTCAGGAAGCAACAAATGCTGTATTAGATGTATAAGCACCACCCAGATTTTCAGTCTTTTTTTTTTTAGGAAAAAAGGTGCGTTTTATACTCCGAAAAATATGGTAAACTCTTAAATTCAGCTCTTAAAGCTGAATTGCTAGTGACAAGCTGGGCATGTCCAACTTGTGTTCTTGACAACAATATGGAAGTGATTAAGCACTAACTCTTTCCAGGATTCTTCTAGTCTACAGCCCTGAATTTATGGTGGTATTAACCAAGTCAAAATTTTCTTCACTTATTTCAAGATCAGCCAACTAAAAGCATGAAATCAAAACCACCTAGGAAATCTTCTAATCCAGGGGTCACCAATCTCAGGGAACACTAATAATTTTAAATCCCATGGACCACTAATAATTTTAAATCCCATGGACCACTAATATGATCTGCCTAATGACCGGCTAGGTGGGTGTGGCTAGGTGGTCACGTGACTGGATGGGTGTGGCCAACATGATGTCACTCATGTCGAAGGATGCCTCACTGGCCTCTAGTCACCCCTCCCCTCCCAGCCACTCCTTGCCTCCTCACCTGGGCTCCTTAGGGCCCCAACAGGAAGCAGTTGTTGGAGCTAAGCAGCCACCATGAGAATGAGTTGGCAAAACAGTTCAAATTGGATCTGACCGAGGAGGCTCAGCAGAAGCACCTCACTGAGGACTATGAGCATAGGCTTTCCAAGCAGAGGCCAGGTACCAGCGCCTGGAGATGGTCAGCCAGTTCCAGGCCATGATACAGTCCCACTGGAACAAGGCCCTCCAGCTCTTCGCCACAAGTGGCAGTTCCCTCCAGCCTTTGCCCAAAGCCCTGCACCAGGAGTTTGAAGCAGACCCCAAGTCAGAATTTCTTCTCGCCTCCAACCCACACAAAAAGACCCCGAAGGGGCAGCAACACAAACATTCATCTGGCCTGAGGGGCGTAGTTTGAGGACCCCTGATTTAGTGCAATATAAAAAATGCAAATTATTTTTCTGCACCAAAATTTTCTCCCGGACCACCAGTTGGTGACTGCTGTTCTAATCAACCCACTGTCCTGCATAGACAAATGGCTGCCCATTGTTTCAAAAACGTCAGTGATGGAGCACCAACAACTCCAGAAGGCAGTCTATTTCACCGTTTAATAGCTCTTGTGATTGGGAAACAATTCCTTATTTTGAGCTTGGATCTCTGGAAAATTTCTACCTGCTAGTCTTTGTCCTACCCCCAGGTGCTACCGAGAATGAATCCACACTCTCCTTCCACTGGTGGCTAAGTATTGGGAGACTGCTACCATGTCTCCTCTTATCCCCCACCCCACCCTCTTCTTTTCTTTAAACTGCTATATTTTTCAGAATATAAGACACACCTTCCCCCCCCCCAAAAAAGAGGGTGAAAATCTGGGTGCACCTTATACACTGAATACAGCATTTTTGGCCTCCCGAAACCCTGCCCCCTTCACAAAAATGGATGTGCAGAGGGTTTGGGATGCCTGCAAAGTACTCCTGGGGACTGGAGGGAGCAAAAATGAGCAAAAAATGGTCCAATATTTGCACATTTTTGCCACCCGCAACCCCCAGGGGCACTCTACAAGCCTCCTAAAGGCTATGCGTGCCCTTTTGGGGGGCAAAAAACAGGCCCATTTTCGTGAAAAATGGGCCATTTTTGCTCATTTCTCCTCCACAGCCCCCAAGAGCACTTGCAGGCCTCTCAAACCCTCTGCATGCCCTGTTTTTCACACAAAAAATAGGTCTGCAGAGGATTTGGGAGGCCTGCAGAGTGCAAAACCTTACCTCTTCAAAATCTTGATGTGTCTCATACGCTGAAAAATACGGTAAACATATTTAGTTCTGTCCATAGGATTGTGCCTACCTCACAAAAACTGGCAAGATTTTGAGTTCCATATGAAGAAATAGGAACATGGGGCAAGTTACAGCTTCATTGTTTTCAACCTAGATGAAACAGTAGGTAGAACTGTAGTCCATTGCAAATCATGAAAATCATAAATTTTGGCCAGAGGGATTATTTTAAAAACATTTCTGAACACCAAAATAACCCCTACAGAAAACAATTTTAATACTACAGTATAGTTCTGCTTTCATTTACTGAAATCATCTATTTGGGTCAGAAACTGTTCTCAATCTTTCTTTCCCCACCTTCTCAAAAGAGAGCATAGGCAAGTTTTTCAGTTTCTTTAAACCCTTTCAGCTAGCAGATTACAGAACAAGCTAGTCACTTTAATATTCTTTCCTATTAATGCATCTCAATAAACCAGTCCCATTCATATGTATTTCATTGTATTTTAATGTACTCTGAAACTCAATATCCAATTAACACAAAAGCATGCAGAGATGTTACATGCATTTCAAAATTTAACCCTGAACATACCAGCAACACTTGAGTGTGCATTATGGCTGTATATGCATGCAAACATCTTTGCACTATCTGCCTGAGAGGGGGAGAAAACTCCACAATACAACACTAGCAACCCATCCATCCATCCCTCCCCCCACATAAATTCTAACTTTCCCATAAAGTTGCTAAAATTGCAGTTGCTTTAGCAGGTGTCTTCTGTCAAAGCCTTTATCAGTCATTCAATCAACTTCAATCAAACACAGGGACAAGACCACTCCTGCTGTTGTGCTGCTGAGGTTGAAAACAGATTGAAAAATAACCTGAAGAGTATTTGGCGCACCTCCCCCCCCCCCACTCCTAGCTGTTTTATTTCATACTTGGAATACTCAAAGTGGCCACCTTCAAGCCAGAATGTTTTGTATTTGAAGAATTCTTCATTATCTCTAGTGATAAAAATATTTTAGATAACTTATTTGAAAATACAGTAAACTTTTGCTTTACCAGACCATTCTGAGACACGTAAAGCAAGGGTCCATTACTCCTGAATGTCTGCTAAATATAGAAAATCATGTGTGTTAGTAACATCATTTGGTATATTACATATGCACAATAGTACTAATTAGTAGCTAAAAGAGTTATGCACTCAACTCCTGCTTTGTTTGATATTGTAAACCCTTAAACTGTATTACGGTATATCCAGATTTATTTATTTTTTTCCTGAAATGAAGCACTCAGATACTTTATTAAAAGTTTGATGAAGTACTTTCTATAACTCACTTATGATTCTGCTGGGCTAAAAAAACAAAAAATATCAATTATTTTGCATGTTAAATGTTACATTGCAGGCAGTTACAGTTAGTGCATAATGATAGATAATTAGTGATTTAGCACATAGAAGAGATCCCACAAAGCTTGTTTGCTAATCACGTTGGCCTATCACAGTGATGGCTAACCTTTTTGTCCTCACATGCTGAAATTGTGCACACCCACAATGCAATGTGCCCTGCCGCCTGTGCACGTGCGCATGACTCCTGCCCCTCCCACATACATGTGACCACCCTGTACATGCGCGTGACAAAACCCCCCATAGCCGATTTTGAGCCTAGCAGTCCTCCCTGAAGCCTCCTGGGACCAAACACCTGGCGCAGAGGGCTGTTGCACCCGCACGTATGTGCCCATGTCTCCCGCATGCGCAGCAGAGACCTGGAAATCATCTGGCGGGCGGGAGGCACACACGTGTGGTGGAGCTGAGCTGGGCGACGGCTCGTATGCCAGCAGAGAGGGCTCTGCGTGCCACCTGTGGCACATATGCCATAGGTTCGCCATCAGATCTGGACTGCAAAAAATCTAGATAATCTTTTTTTAAATGGCAACAAAGAGTTACAGTTTTTCTGTATCTTTTCTAGTACATCTAGTGGATGCCCAGGTTTTGGCTGTCCTAAACTACTTGTGGATGGCTACAGGTAATCAACAATGTTGTTTTTCTTGTGCTATTTTTACATTTTTTTGCATTGTCCTTTGCTTTTAAATGTTTTAACAATTTTAACCCACACAAGATTAGTGGAAGTCAGGTAGCATATAAATTTAATAAGTGATTATTAATGCTACCCATTTAATTCACCTAAAAGCTGCCAGACATACCATTCCAGACTTTGTAAAAAAAACGTTTAAACCAATTGGTATCTGATGACATTTGCAAAAGAACTGAACTCAGTGACATTTTTTAAAGATTTCAGTGAAAAATGCATGTTAATAGAAACTGTTCTGTCTCAGATTCAATCCAGCCAAAAATATCTAATAAGGAGTATATAAAGCAGCGCAAATCTCCAGGGCTAGTGTAGTCAGCAACACAACACGACTCAAATCTAAAAGAAAAATAGATCTGCCTCCTTCTTTTTTTAAAAGTGCCTAAGAAAAAATAAAACTACTTTTTATTAGTTTCTTGAAATCAGAGTTTCCCAGGCTTAGCTGGACTCTGCTTTCTCTCTAGACAAATGCTTCTATATCTATATAGATATCTATGTAGATCTATAAATGTCAATCACAGTCTGAAATTATTGAAGGAAAAAACACTTTCTATATTATATTTCAGAATACGGAACTATGATATTTCAGACTTTTCCCTTTATTTTTTCCTCATACAATTTTGGGTCAATTGTCCTCAAATGACAAGTGGAAAGACATTCAAAAGAGCTAGGGTCAAAATAATCCTGCCAAAAACATATGAGCTAGTTGCCATGTAACTGGTAACAGAATGACCACTTCTCTCAATTTGTGTGTGAAAAAGGAACATAATCTTCTCTTATAAAAGTATCAAGCATCTGGATGGAATCGCTCTGTGTGTATATGTGTGCCGACCAAATATGGAAAGCATTTGAGGTGAGATCTCTATATCTCAAATCTCATCTCTAACACTGCATTCCAGAATAATTGTTAAAAATAAGTGGAGGAGATACACTCAACAGTAACTTCTTATAAAGTTTCAAGCATAGGTTCTCCCATATCACCCTTCAATAAGAGGTAACACCCAACAGCACTGGAATTTTGGGGAAGATGATACAAAACACAAGTAGTTAAAGAGGGTACAGGAAGAATCTAGGCTTCTAAAATGAAAATCTGTCATTTTGGCTCCCAAAAATGATTACTATGATATCATCACATGACCTTAAAAAATATGCACAAATCATTATTTAATTAAAAACTGAACATATGGGCTACAAGTCCGAATTCAGTTCCTTTCTTCTCCTCTTAAGATTGAAAGATGACAATTTCTTATAAAGCTAACATTTAATCACAATTAAGAATTAAGGTTGCTATTGATTATATCCGCAACAAACCAACATTCATTAATTGACAATCACATATAGCAATATCCAAGATCAGATCATTTGATAACTTTAAAACATGATTTTGTCAAATGGGACACTGAAAAACAAAATGCATCCCATTATTATCTTCAAGTACTAACCTACAGATGTTGGCTTTGAAAATTAAACATGACTTAGGAAAAATAGAGATGCCCTAACCATTCAATTTAACCAATACGTTATGTATAAATTGAACAAGAAAATGTAAAATCTTTGCACATTCAACTGAGTTAAAACAATTAGATTTAGACCATCTACCATAATTCCTATGATTTGGTGTTGGCCAAAATCACCTCTCATCTTCCCCATCAATCAGTTTTCCATTTTACCTATTTTTGTCCAACACCTCCCAGATGCCTATATTTTATTCTAAACCTTCCTCACAAATATAACACAAGACATCAAATTTAAAGCAAAATGTTTCTGAATTTTACTTTTCAACATCGTAGTAAATGCTGCTGTTAATAACTTGTGGGTTTTAAAAAATATTAGAAATTTTCTCCAACAAAATAGTTTCCCATCCCAGTTATGTTGTACAAGATATAATAATTCAGCTTTCCGATTATCTGGCTCCATATACCAAGTTTTTCTCAGGGCTTCGTATCCTTTACAGATGCTACATCTATTAAATTATTACTGCCCTTCAACTGAGGTTACTGAACATTTAAAATATGGAAGAACATATTATGCAGAGCGTGCTTTTATGATGTTGGCATGTTTATGATGCACAAGCAATAGAGAGAAATACAGATGAAGACTTGTTAATAAAATGAATTAAAATAAAATAAGATATTCATGTAACCATATTTCTGAGTTCTCATCATATTGGCTTCCCTAATCATAAATATTGAAAACCAATTAAACCATTTTTAAAAATCATTTTGGGATGAGAAATAAATGCAGTATAAAATTCAAAATAGGCATAATGAGAGAGAGACAAAAACAACCCAAACAAACAAAAGTCCCAAAATCACTGAAAAGGAACAAACGCTACTTTTTTGGGGTGATATGACTCTACTCACATTGAGGCCATAAATATTAAGCAATATCCTTGGCTACAAATAGCTCAACACTTCACTCCTGGGAACTACAGCACCTCATAACTAATCTACCTCAATTAATCAAGAAAAAGTATTGATTTGCATACCCAAAAAAAACAAACCCCAATATTCCCTCAGCATTGCTGGCCTATAGGTTTAGACTATAGTCAAGTGTAAGCATTTCAGTTTTTTAGAATGATGGAAAACCATTTGGACTCAGTCTCTCTCTCTCTCTCTCTCTCTCTCTCTCTCTCTCTCTCTCTCTCTCTCATTTCCATCTCTTCTCTCTCTCCTCTCAGAAAGAGGGAGGAGAGAGAAACAATTGACAATAAAGAGTAATAAATTGTTCAAATTTATTGTTTAATATGTAAATACTTAAATAATTGTAAATAATGTTCCTATCGGAGGCAGTTCTTGATTGTGTGAGACCTGGGAACTTCAGAAAATGCTCTTCTATGGCCTTGTAGTCTCCAAAAAAGAACAGGAAAGCAAGTCCTATTCTCACATGTTTTTTGGGGGGCTTCTAAGGCTGCAGAAGAGCAGGGCCTTCTCGCGCATGATTTTCCAGAGGATTACTGAGGGCTAGCATGTCATAGGTTTGCCATCCCTGTACTAGATAAGAATGTCTTTTTCCCAAATGCATCAATATGTAGCAATATAATTGCTACATGTGGTCGGATCCAGTCCACAGGCCGTCCTATTCTACCCAATGCAGTCGGCCCAGTCTATGCTGTGCGAAGAGGAAAGATCAGGTCAGCGTAGCTTCGGCCCGGTGATCAGGCCAATGTAGCTTCAGCCCAGTCTACCCAATGAGAAGAAGAAACATGTCAGCAGTTTGGGGAGTGGTATCAAGCTGGTCATGCTCACCCAGTTGGCCACACCCACCCAGCTGGCCACACCCACCCAGGTCCCCAAGGTCAACCACAGCCCTTATGTGGCCCTCAATGAAATTGAGTTTGACACCCCTTATCTAGTGGGCTATCTTTATTAAAATTAGTTGAGATACCAAAAAACAGAGACATGTAGTTGAATTCTTCCAACTCTTATGTTTTATTATTAAATAATTCTAAAAATTATGATTATTTTTAGAATTATATCACAATGTCTTTTATCCCATAGCATTCATGGAGGTCTCTTTTTGTATTAGATTAGATTTAGGAATAGGAATAGGAATAGGAGTAGGAGTGGAATGGGATAGAATAGAATAGAATAGAATAGAATAGAATAGAATAGAATAGAATAGAATAGAGCTTGGAGGTCTTCTAGTCCAACCCCCTGCTCAGGCAGGAAACAGTATACCATTTCAGACAAATGCCAATATACCATGTCCAGTCTCTTCTTAAAAACCTCCAGTGACAACTTCTGACTTTTATCTTTACAACAATCTTTTGAAATATGCTTGATTAAGGATAACCCAAAAAGTCCATAGCCGAGAGGGAGAGCTAATCCTCTGCCGCCTTAATCCTGCCTAGATACTATACAACACGGATCTTCTCACCCTTATTTTTGAGTTTAATAACACAAGAAAAAATGCTTCATTGGACTGGATAAGAGGTACATTGGGGGACAGAGGAGAAGCTGGCCATAATGCTTTGGCTCACATAATAGGAATGAAACAAATACAGAAATGGGTCTATGAATGTAATGTTGCTATATAAAGAATATAAACAAGCTACTGGGGCAAGGCAGACTAGATTTTTATTAGTTTACATAAATTAATAAATAATTTTTAAAAAGTATTAAAATATTATTACATTTAATTATTTTTAAAAATTAAAAAGTGTGTTTTAGCTCCTGTATAGTCAAGCAACATCATGACTTTGGAAGTAACATTTTATTTGAGATAAGCCTTTTTTACCATTTTGTACATTCTATTAATTTTGAGATTCTTCTTTTGAGATTTCTGTATTGAAGCTACACTGAAAGTATGAACACCAGACATACCCATTGCCATCTTTTGGGAAACCAGAATAAATGGGTAGTATAAACAGATATAGAACTGTTAGCCAAAAGAATCCAATTCAAGAGGGATAATCCTCCTGAAGTTCAGAAACATGTATATCAAGTAAGTCGTGTGTTTCTCTTCAACAGCACAGAAAAAACTACTACAGAGTGGATCTATGTAAAGTTAAATGTGATTACTTTAATAGGCAGATACACCGCAAATGCACTTAGGGACACTACTGCATGTAGGCAACCACACAATTATCTTGATAACTACAAATTACAATTGCTGTTGTGTAAAATAAGTGTATACTTACATCTCAGGTGTGCATAATTTGTAATCCAGTCAGCTGCAGCATGGTAGCCACATTAATCAAGTGCTAGTGACTGTCACCAAATAGAAGTAAAACCAATAATTTAATTGAGCCAGTGATGGGTTGCCATTTATTTTGACAGAATGCATTCCTTTTTTTTAAGCTCTTATTCAGAGTTTCTTTCTTTCTTTTAGGATATATTATACATAAACTGAGTACAAATATTTAGCGGTTTAAAAATGAACTACAGGTAATTGTCAACTTTTGACTCTTCGCTTAACAACTATTCAAAGTTACAACGTATCTCCCCAGAGCTACTTGTAACCCATTTTTGAAGTTACAAACCCTGCACTCTCCATGTGGTGACGTGACTGCATTTGGGGCACTTGACAACTGGTTCATCTTTTTTTTGGGGGGGGGGGGGTATATGTTTTATTTGCAGTTTTCCTTTAAAAACCAACATATTTTGTGGACAGCGTAATGACTGGGTCAATACATTTTTTTCCTCAGTGCTAACAATAATACAATTAAATATAGTTTTTATCATCCAATTTCTAACCTTAACATGCTCATTTATAATTATAATATATATATTATTTCTAATTTCTAACCTTAACATGCTCATTTATAATTATAATATATGTATGTATGTATGTATGTATGTATGTATGTATGTATGTATGTATGTATCAATATATATAATACTTTTCCCCTCAACTGGCTCATCTTTATGGCCGTTTGCAAGTTTTCTGGCCAGTTTCAGGCATTTACTTCCAATTTCAGGGGGGGGGGATTCCCATTGGGAAAAATGCATTTGGTTAATGACTGCTGCAAAAAAATGTAAAAAAATGGTTCTAGTGACATAATGTCTCAACTTATGACCATACATTATTACTATGGTCAGCAATTCTGGGCTCAATTACTGCTGTATGTTGAAAGCTACCTTTACACTCTCTTAGTTTGAAGCTTGATGGCTTTCACTGGCTTGAGAGAAGGTAGTGTAAAAGCAGGTACTTTATAGGAAATGAAGAGAACCAAATTAAGATTTGCTGGTTGATTGCTGTAACAGAAGGTTCATTTTTATTATAGGGTTTTGCAAAGTAGTGCCCACCCCTTTTTTCTCCCACCAGTAGACATCAGACCTGCAAGCTACACATTAAGCACATACCCCTGTAATTCACAAATCATGTCATTCCAAGCAGGGGTGGGTCCCGGCATGCACTACTGCTGGTTCGCTCATGTATGCACTTGATGTGCGCTGTGCGTGCATGTGCAGTGCAATTAAAATTGTTCTGTGCATGCGCAAAACTGAAAAACAAGATGGCGCCACCTGTAGCATCGCCCGGGGAACCGGTTCAGAGGTGTGGCAGGCCTGGGTTGCTGCCGGTTACAGCAACCCAGGCCGCCAAACCACTACTGGTTCGGCCGAACCAGGCCAAACCGGTAGGAACCCATCACTGATTCCAAGAGATAATTGGAAAATGCTGTTCTTCCTTGTTGTCTTCATTTTGTACTTTTCAGAATCTACAAAGTACCTCTTGAGGGAAGAGATACTGTCTTTAATGGCTACTTTCTGCAGTCCTGGGGGATGCGGTGGTGCAGAGGCTTGATGATCCTGTAACTGTGGCCGGAAATGTTCTGCACTCCGGTAGTTTGAGCCCGGCTCCCCAAGAAGGGGTGAACTCCTGCTTCTCGCTCCGCAGCTCCTGCCTACCCAGCAGTTCAAAAGTATGCAATATTGTGAGTTGATATATGGGTTCCATTTCACTGGGGAAAACCTAGCTGTGTTTGTGTGTGTGGAGAGCGGAAGCTGGCCCTGGACTTGGCTGGACCCGAGGCAATGCAATGTGAAGCAAGGAGACCAGTGGAGAAGCCCAGAGGAGCCAGCACCGCTAGCCAGCTGGGATAAGCTACTTTTCCCCACTGCAGGGCACCAAGGATAGGCACTAAGCACAGAACAGGAATGAAGTACAATTTACCCTGTCGGGACTGCATCGTGTCTAGTGTTGTAGATTTCTCTGACATTGTATGTCATAAATACACCTGAGGCAAATAAATAAAATCAAGCTAACACCCATTCCTTTCCTGATTTCCTTTTTCAATAGTGAAATACCATGATTTTTTATTCAGATCTTATGCTCACATCGGACTTTTGAACAGTCAGCTACTGTACTTAAAATCCATGGGAAGAAAAGATTACTAATAATGATCATCAAGACTGCCTATGGTCAGGCCTCATCGTGTTGTTTCTGCATTCTTCCTCTTTGAGATTGAAGTATATAAAGAAATTTCTTTCTTATACAAGTGAGTCACTGGTCCTTATTCACTAGTCCCTCTTTCAGAAGCAACTTCTTTTTGGGATATAAATTTGTGAAACTGTTTCAGAATCCAATTGGGGCCTCGGAAGTCCATTTTCTATTCTGTTTTGTGGAGCAGGGGGTTGGACTAGAAGACCCCCAAGGTCCCTTCCAATTCTGTTATTCTGTTTTCTCTTATTTTGAGTGGGAACACACCAAAATACCTTTAGAACTCTAGTCTGAGCAAAGATCTTTCCTGGGGTAAATGTATGTGGATGTGAAGCTTAAAACTACAAAAGGTTATCACTACTAATCTTTAAATGCACATTTGAAACTACAAGAATAGTTATTTATTCCCTTGGACATGTGAGTGTCCAAAATGTGGTGCAGCTTACCTGTGATAGGACAGAAGTTTATTAATACTGTTAAGAGCATTTCTAGGACAGCTTATGTAATTGCAAGTTCTTGAGGGATGTCCAAGGAGGATATAATCTGAGCTTTCTAATGAGCTAATCTATTTGTTGTGTTTATATCCTGCCTTTCCTTAGGAATTAAAAGCAACACACATAATATTCCCCCTCTAATTTTATCCACTTATCCTAGCCCAAAGCCATTCAGTAAACTTCATAACTGACTGGTGACTTGAATCTTATGAATCTCCCAGTTGGAGTCAACCACTCATTATAATCAATTTCTTATGTCCTTTCTGTATTAACTTCAGAACCTGGAAAATTTATTTAGACAAGTTCTGATATGATCAGTACTCTACAGCACTTCCAGTCCTAGTATCGCCCCGAGTCCCTTCTGGGAGAGGGGGCGGTCTAGAAGCACCAAATATAAATAAACAAATAAATAAATATCAAGCACAGAAAAACAATCATAAAGAGGAAACCAATTGACTGGAGGAAAATAAATTATTATTAAATTAGTACCGTATATTTCTTTCATTTGTTGTTGTTTTGTGGGAGGGGGAAAATGGCCATGCTTTGGTTGGGACACTGCAAGATTATTATTCCTAAATCAGAACAACATCCAGGTGCTGGTGGGGGGGTATGGGATATTCTGATGGAGCAGTGGTTAGAATACAGTATTGCAGGCTAACTTTACCCACAGCCAGAAGTTCGATCCTGACCAGCTTAAGGTTGACTCAGCCTTCCATCTTTCTGAGGTCAATAAAATGAGGACTCAGATTGTTAAGGACAACTCTGTAAACCGCTTAAAGAGGGCTATAAAGCACAGTGAAGCGGTATATAAGTCTAAGTGCTAATGCTATTGCTATCCTAAATGAGAACAACATGCAGGTAGTATCATAATATAACTTTTGCTCCTTCCCTCAGAAAATGCCCAACCTGTACAGCCTTGGAACTCGTTAGGTTACAGAGTCAAATAGAAAAGACAAATTGTAAAACAAAAACTCCATATCAGCATCTCAATACCAAAATAACTTTTCAGAAATTTTGAAGAGCTGGCCGCTTGGCAAAATGTGTGTGTTGGAATGGAGAATGAAAAGAGGCCTAGTAGCCTATCGGTGCTTGGCCTTGGCTATTTTCTCAGTTAAAGAACCAAGAAAAAGTACATAATCCTGACAAGCTTCTCTTTTTTTTTTAGGTTGAAAAGCTCTTTTTAAAAGTTTTGCAAATAGAATTCAATTTTCTGGATTCAACTTCCTAAATTGGAAACAATTCAGGACAGGCTACTTCCTAAACTGATATAATCTAGTCTCAGCTTCTTCTGGTTAATCATCCAACCACAAGCAAGCTACATGGTCCTTCTAGAGCCCTGTTAAATAATATTGGAAGACACTCCTTTATTATTCAATCAAGCAAATACTGTGGGATGTTTCCTGGTACAAACCTCTCTCATTCCATTTATTTATGACAGGCTCTCTATTCACTGTACATTATAATACAGTTGAAATGGACCATTAGACTTTAAATCCCTTTTAGTTCTACAATTATTTTTGATATTTGGTTCTATAATCATCAAGGAGGAGGCTTCAACTATTATATATAAAAACAAGAGAAAACTACATAATTGTCCAAATGAAGTATTGTATATTACACCACTCAACAGAGTTCTTGGTGGTGCAGTGGTTAGAGTGCAGTACTGCAGGCTACTTCTGCTGACTGCCGATTGCCTGCAATTTGGCAGTTCAAATCGCACCAGGCTCAAGGTTGACTCAGCCTTCCGTCCTTCCGAGGTGGGTAAAATGAGGACCCAAATTGTTAGGGGCAATACGCTGACTCTGTAAATTGCTTAGAGAGTAAAGTGGTATATAAGCCTAAGTGCTATCGCTACTTAAATATATGGATTCAACTGAAAAAATGTTAGAGAGCCCTCATAAGTTGCTAGCAAATACTTTCCCTAACATTCCTGTTATTTAGAAAGGGTTTTTCTAAAGGAAAGGAAAGGGGGGAAAATCCTAGTTTAATATTACAATTATTTAAATGTACTGGGTATTTTATTGACCTGCTCATATATTCAACATTTCAGAAAAAATATTCATTTTATTTATCAAGCTTGCAAACTGCCACAATTTCCTTGGACTCCTGACAATTAACAACAATTACATATATACATCAAGAAAATAAAAATATCTGCAGGAGACAGCAACATAATTATATTAGAGTTCAAATCAAAATAAATGTAATACAGCTTCATCAACACAAAAACACAGAGATGGTGTCATCCTATTGTGAAAACACTCTGGAAAAACTCTGTTTTCAACATTTTCTGGAAGACAGTCAAAACTTATCTAATTGTTGGAGGAAGGCTGCTCCATACAACAGGAAACACAACTAGGACTCATTCCTCCTCACCTCACCAAAAAAATAACCACTGGCAATTTTTCTAGGGAAGAAAGCTTGGACAAGCTGATTTTATTGAAGAAGATGGTCCTGGAAATATTTTAAATACTCATCACAGTTAATAAGCTTGACACACAGTTTAGCCTAAAAAACTCCAGCCTACGTTGTATATAAAACTCTTTTTTGGATTCACCTTGTCCTTTTATGACATATGGCCTAACATTATACTAACATAACCATACTTCAAATGATTATCCTTGTAACCAAAGGTGCTATTCTGCAGCTTCTGACCAATTCTAGAGAACTGGTAGCAGAAATTTTGAATAATTTGGAGAACCAGTAAATACCTCTTGTGACTGGCCCTGTCCCCATCTATTCTCTGCCTCCCAAGTCCCAGCTGATCGGGAGGAAATGGGGATTTTGCACTACACTACCCCTAGAGTGGGGAGGGAATTGATATTTTACAGTATCCTTCCCCTGCCACGCACACCACACCATGCCCACCAAACCATGCCACACCCAAAGAACGGGTAGTAAAAAAAATTGAATTCCACCACTGCTTGTAACAATATTTGAAACTGGATTTCCAAATTACTGAAGTTAGGAGATATTTGGAAAGGGTTTTTGAAACCCTTTCTGTTTTGTAATCTACTGTATCATTTGTGTGAGTGTGTGTGTGTGTTTGACAGAGGGGATCTGGCTAATGTTATTGAAATTAATGATTTCCACACACTGCAGTCTGCATTGGCTTAAGGTATAAATTATAAATCCCCCCCCCCAAATTATTCTTTGATTTATACATTCTGTTTCTTTAGCATATACATTTATCCTGCTGAAGGAGCCTTTACAAATGGATAAAGGCAGAAATTTTGTCTACTAGACATCATTTTCTATTAAAAGGAGAGAATTCGTAAGATTAATGTGGTTGGCAACCCATCACTATATTTAAATATAATTTTTAATAATGCATGTTTAATAATTATAAAATATTGAAATAAGAAAGCAAAGTATATGATAACAAATTTTCTTGTCCCTGCTTGAAAGTAGGAAACTTTTAATCAGCACCTCCCAATATTTTTACTGGTATATAAATTCTAACTGAAGTCTTCTCATAACTGAAGAATAGTTTGCTTTGTGACATAAAGGGCTGCAATCTTAAGAAATTTAACTGATTGTGCTATTTTGACAATATTTGTTGCACTGTTGTTAGATACTTTGTACAAATAATAAGCTTTTCCCATAATTTTTGGTTTTGAATAAGAGGAATTTTGAATCCCAGAGCAAATGGACTTAGTTAGAAATAGATGTCAACAGAACTTAGAAGCAGATGGGCAAGAAACTAGTCTTAGTGGAATTTGTCCTTTTAATTTGCTAATGCTTATGCATATAATATTGACCTTATTCAAGAGTTGCCCTTCTATGGTTAGTTTCTAATAACATGCAATAGTGCAATATCATAGAAAATGGGAAAAGACCATCAAGTTATTGAAGAGTAAGAACTATATTCTATTGAAGAAAACAGGACATATAATTGAGTGGTAAAACATCTAAGACCATAATAAAGCCTTTCTGGCTCTTTTATCATGCCAATCCCTGTATATTAAAAGAGAGAAAATTTGAACTACACTATTTTCTTCTGAGCAGTTGTCCTAACTTTGCTACCTGTCCATCTGTCTACAGGAGAGAAAGACTTAATGGATTGATCTATTTTGACCTACTTGTGTTTTATATTTCTTGTAGTAGCTGCTTTGAATTTCTATGCCTAGGTTTAAAGGAGAAATATAATACTACATGTATCATTTTCTAAATGTTTTATGTATTAGGTATCTACTGCACTTAATAATAAAGAGCGTTCATTCAATTCTCAAAAGTGTATTAATCTTTACAAAGTGTTTTGAGTACATATCTTTCCTTTTCCAATACATGCCAACAAATAAATTATTTTTCAATTAAGGGTTTATGAGACTACATTACTAATCATTGAAAGTACTTTATATTTTGGAATGAGTATTGGAAACAACCCATTTTATTTGCCACGTTAGAAACTTAGATACATAATTAATCATCTTAAAAGTTAGCAATAGCAGAAGTGATGTTTGTTCCAACAGGTAGCCCAGAAAGCAAAACGCAAACAAAACAAAACGAACAAAAACAGCTGATCCTAAACAGGTAACAATTGAAAGAACTACACTGGGAAGTTTAATTAGGAAGGAGAATTATCCATACTTATTTTGGAGGAAGCCCCATTGAAATAGCTGGGATTGAATTACAAGTAAAAATGCACAGAATTGGGTGATCCAAGAATAAAACAAGATGGATCAAGCAATATTGGAGAACCATAAAATAAGTAGGGTTTTTTTTAAGTTTTCTGTTCTATCACCAAAGACTTACATTTTGTAACATTAAAAAACTTGTGAAATTCATACTGTTCTATGCCTCTGGGTCACCTTGCTGTTATGACAGGAGTATGTTACCATGTAGGAAGTAGGTACGCATGCACACTGCACTTTTTTCCAGAGGAAGACTGGGAATATCTCACAATATACTTCATTTCCCAGGAGACTTAAGGGAAACTTAAGCCCAAGTCGCAGAAGCTTCCTTTGTGTGTATCTTCCCCCATCCCTCCCCACCACTTTGGACTTCAGAGCAGTATGGAGACAATGAATATTCTGTGCACAACACCCACATGGATTGGCTGGTCTCCCCCCCAATACCCTATGATGTAATGCAATTGGAATGTGCTGGGGTTTTGAGCTGGAAGTGTAGGGAGGGGAGGGAGATTTAGGTGACACTTCTCATCTGTTTGGCAGAGCAAAGAGGTTCAGCAAATTAACATGACAGAGCCGGGTAGATCTGCCAAGTTTCATTACCTTTTCCTATATGCTCTATTTAGGATGGAAAGGTTCATTTTAAATCCCCGAGAACACGCTCCAATTCCTGAATCAGTACATCACTGTTATCTGGGAAAATATTGTTGCCTAAGACAGGAAATGAATATAAATTAGGCAACATATCAAATAAGTGGTTTTTTTAAAAAAAGTGGTTGCTTTAAAAAAAATCCCTAAACTAGCAGGCTATGATGGAAGGATTTAAATGAGTTACAGTGCTGGGGGAGGGAGGGAAAGGAGGGGGCCAGCAGGATGTTCAGGGTCCTGCTGTTGTCTGCAGATCTGCTCTACTAGTTTACAACAACAACCCTACTCTATTGGCATTTTAATCTAGCAATCTTAAAACCGCAAGGGTTCGAAAGTAGAAACCAGCCTGCCCTCAATACAACCGTTTCGGGGGCTTTTAAAATCACTATTGTGGGCTTTGGGAGCTCGTTCTTTCCGTCGTGTTGTTGGATCGCTTTCCTTGGCCGTCAGGAAGAGTGGTCCCCCCCCCCCCCGAGCCAAAGCCCGTTGCAGCACAGAATCGGAGGACAGAAAGGCAGGCGGCGCATCCGTCTTTTCCCCAACGCACCATCCTCGCCTGGCGCTCGCTAGCGCTCGATCGGAGCCACGTAGGCTGAGAGCACCTCCCGCTCCCCCCGCTGCCGCCATGTCCCGAGCTTGGGTGGGTCCCACAGGCAAGCAGTAGGAGAGCCAGTCCTCCAAACAAGGGAGGAAGAGGGGGGGTTCCCCAACCCACCCACCCCCTTCCCCCGTTTGTCAAGTCCGTCTCAAGAGTGCACAAGTCCCGAGCAAAAAAACGCCACTGGGCAAGCAAGCATTTCGCTGCCTTTGTCTCTCTTCTTTCCAGCAGTCGGAGCTTGTCCTTCAGCGGTTCGCCGGACTGAGATTAACCCTCGGCATCTGCAGTGTTGAGTGGTTGGAAAGAAAGGAGGGGACGAGAGGGAAAGGGCCCCCCTTTTTTCTTCTTCTCCCCGCCTTTCCTTTCTGGGAAAGTACTTTTCCACTCCGGGAGGAAGGCAGCGCAGAGGCCAAGAAGAAAAAGTTTAAAGCGAAGCAGAAGGCCTCCTCGTCTCCCCGCTCAGGTCGACCCCGACAAGCGACGAACAGGTCTCCTCCAGCCCATGCAGAAGTGACGAGGAAAAGCGACCCGCAATAGAGGAACCCCCGCTCAAGCCAACAGAAACCTCCCGGGGAGGGAAGACCCTAACCCTAATCTCTTCTCTGCACACGAACACACACGGAGGGAGGGAAAGAGAGAGACAGAGAGACAGAGACACACACACAGAGAGAGAGAGAGAGAAGCGGGCGGTGGGGAGGGTCGGAAGAGAAAGCCGAGTAAAGGAGGGGAGGGGGCTGGCAAGCCAGGGGACGCCAGGAGAATCGCGGGGTAAGCGTAAATGTTCTTATGAAGAGGACGACGCGGGGAGCGCGCTATGCATTCCATTAAAAGGGACCAGGGAAGGGGAGGCGGCTATTGGGTGTCCTGGATCTCTTACAAGAAAGGTGCGCCTGGTCCTAGCTTATGAGTAAACCCCGCAGGGAGAACGTTTAGCAAACGAGAAAGACCGGCAGGGTTTCTATTGGGGGGGGGGAGAGAAGGGAGCCCATTTTTGTGCGCGTGTGTCCAGGAGTGAAAGCCTCAGAAAGACCAGGGTAGGGTTTGGGGTTTTTTCCCCCCTTGCATTGGCTATGACCCCGGGCCGCGTACCTCAGCGTCTGCGCGAATGTTTCCTCACAAACCGAGTAAGAGGCGAGAGGGCATTTCTCACCCAGGTTCCAACCCACGGGATAAGACCGGGACGATATCCTCCCTCCCCCCCTTCCCCAAATCCAAGCTGCCAATTTCTTTTTAAGGACCAGCTTAGGGTACGTGAGAAACTCCTTCCTCTGAAGCCTCCCTTTCTTTGCGCCCCCACCCCACTTAAACCAAACAATGGAGCGAGGGGGGGGGGGGCTGGAAGAGGCCGAGAAAATCAAAGACGCTCCAAACAGGAGTAGGGTTTCCAAAACCTGAAACTATGTGGGAAAAGAGGGGGGGCAGGAGCCGGACTCCAATCTCCCCCCCCCAATAACGGAACGCGCAGGGAAGCGCCGCCGCGGCCCCCTTCCTTCCTTCCCTCCCTCCCTCAACTCTTCCCGCGCCTGCCTCCATCCCACGCCTTCCCCTCCCCGACGCAAACAAAGCGGGAGAGAAAGCCAGCCGCGGAGCTGACGCTTGGGCTTTGACCGCGGCGCTTCCCTTCCCCACCTCGGCGGTGCTTTTACCTTATTCTTCACCTCGGCGGAGAGCCCGTATGAGGGGCCCTTGTTAAAGTGGGTCATGGCGGCGGTGGGAACAGCGCCGGGTCGGTGTCCGAGGTGGGGACGCGGCTGAAGCTCTCCTGTCTGCGCTCGACTGGATGCTCGGGGCTGCCAGTGGGGCGCGAGCGAGCGAGCGCGCTGAGGGCGGGCCGGCCTGGAGAGGGAGGGACGTGGGGGCCAAGCTGGCTGACGGCGCCCGCTGCGGCTTAGATCGGCCTCCGAAACTTCTAGTCCCGCCCCGGCCCAGAGAGCAGCCTTGGCGCCCCTTCTCCAAGCCCAACAACAGCCATTCCTCTCCCGGCCGCGGGAGGAGCACCCGGGAGGGCAGGGGAACTCCCGCTCCTCTTGCCGCGTCTCCCGCTTTTGGAGTCCTGGGAAAAGCCTTCAAAGGACCGGCCAGTTGCTACCAGTCGTTTCTCCCGCGTGAGCTCTACACGAAACCTCTGATAATGCTGGCTTAAACCGTGGAAGCCCGTTCATCAATCCCGTGTCAAATAAATCCATTTACGGCCCGCTCTCACGTACCAATCGCAGCTTGCTCGTTAATGATGCGCCAGGTCAATCACTCGCTGAAGGATGGGTGCGCTGCGCTCGGGGTGGTAGGCTATTAGTCCTACCTTGAGTGGCTTGCCTGGCCATGTGGGCTGGGAACGATGGGTGTTGTGGTGTAGCACCAAACTGGAGGGCACCTGATGGGGAAAGCTGTTAAAGATTAAAAGAATGGTGGTTCGTTCTCCTAATCCTAAATGCAAACTGCTAAGTGTTTTGATTCAGAAGGAGCAAGGACCTAGCAAGTATGTTTAGGATTGCTCCTTTAATCATATAAACTAGCATAAGTTATCATGGGAAAACTTCGTCATTTGAAGTCTTTAAAATGCACATGGATGTAATTAAACATGTGAAATATTATTTGTGCTTTATTCTCTTTTAGCCATGCATCCACCAACACATGTCTGTCTGTCCATCCATCCATCCATCCATCCATCCACCTCTACCTACCTACCTACCTACCTATCATCTACCCCCCTTTCTATCTATATCTATCTTTTGGAGGAATTATTCCTATTATAAACAAGCTATATGGAATGCATTTAACAAAAGCTGTATTGTAGATGAAGGGGCTGTTAGAAAGTTTGGGATGTTGCTGGGAGAAAGATGGTACAGTTGGATAGAAGATAACTTTTTCTTATGGATAACTGCAAAAAGTTATTATGAAAATCTATTGAAAGCTGTGCATTTGGATCATTGGAGCCTCAGGGTAGTTGGAGGGAGAATTGGCAGTTGTTAATGACTGGAAGGGAGTTTGCTTAGCTTCTGCCAAGAGAGAAACATCAAAGAAAGCAGGAAGGAATTACTTGCTGTTCAGAATTTTGTAGCAACATTATGGAAAAATAATGTGCAGGAAACTTTGTTTTAAGAATCCTGAAATGGCCACTAATTTTTAACACATGCTATAGAAGGGATAGAATCTTTTTTAAAGTTTCCCAACTGGATCAATACTGGGTTAGCTTCCCCCACCGCCCCCCCCGGACTTATACAATATTTGTATATAAACTAAGCATACACATGTGAATCCCTCTGTATTTAGACTGTCCTTTGCCTGGATCACAGGAATTATGGGTTTATAAATAAGATTGCTATTTCTTTTTGTCCTTTTAGCAGGGTTTCTTTACTTCTGACAGACAGAAATGCACCCCATAACTGATTGTTGCTGCCTCTCTTAGATGCATATAATTTGGATAAATGTAGTGTATTGGGTTTTGTTTGCCAAAATTTTTTAAAAAGTTTTGATAATGTCCTGTTGGTCAGCTGCCATAAAATGTCTTGTATGCGAATAGAATTTATATACAGCCTTTACAGGGGGAAACCTCAAGGCCGAAAATGTCTCCTTATCTAGGTTTGTTGTGTGTGGATATAGGTGTGTGGGTGGTTGTGTTTTTACATGGAATTCTAAGTTTATTTGAGTTCCCATGTGTTTACGTGGAATGCTAACTTTTATTTGTTTTTGTGAATTTGCTGGGCCTTTATGGTAAAACAAATCTATTATAGGAAATGTTCCTATTGTTATTTTGGAGTCTTCCGAAATGTGACCGTGAAACATGGAAAAAAGGTGTGGAATGAAATTTCAAGGAGAGACTAAACGTTGCAGGAAAAGAGCTGAAGATCATCGGTTCTCCTTTCTCTTATTTCACTTTTCTGTTTAATAAAGGAAGGCCCAGATAGACTCAGAACATAGAACTTAGAAGAGTGCAGTATTTACTATTTTGCTTCTATCACATCATAAAATATTAGATCAGAAGTATTTGTCTGTAATATGTAAAGTCTCCTTTACCTGGATGCCAGAGAGATGGAGGAGGAGGAGGAGAAGTCTTCTGATAGCAATGTATTTAGTTCTTCACAAATGTAGTTATAAAGAGGGACTTTTACTTGGATTCCACTATTGTAATGTGTTCAGTTGAAATAATTTTAGACTTCACCATCCTGTTTATTTTGGATTCTTTCACTTATAAAACTCTTAACTTGAAAAGCCAAACTAAAAAAAAAAAAAGTGACGTAACCCAAATCCTACTAAGCCAAAAGTCCACATTTGTCACATTTTAACTTTGGAGAGCACATAACACACACAACATGGCTACCATCATAGTATTGGTGAATCACTAAGTACCAGAACTAAGAGATTCCTGCTGGCCATCATCTATTATCTTGTTGGATAATTTCTGCTACCTGCATTTTTAAACAGAGACTAAATTTCAGCTCCCTGTTGTTTTTGTTTTCCGAGACTGCTTTTAAAATAAATTTGCAGGCTGAGAAGCATCCTTGAAAAGAAAGTGTGTGCTTAACCATAACTTTGTTTCAAAGTGCAGTACTTCCCGTTTATTTTTATCATTTAGACAGTCTATAAATGAAGAAAATCATGTGGGGCATGGAGATTGTTAAACATAAAGAGGTGCTCTGAAGTACTGTATTTGGATAAAGTATATGGCCATTAAAAGGTGCTATATGAAATCTTATCTCCTCAACTCTTATTGTGATGCCTTATCCTGGTAGGTGGATGTCCCTTGCAGGGATGAGCAAAGAATGCCACGTGTCTATGGAAAGACTATTTAATCCCAGCAGGGTCATTCAAGGTATGAATAGTCCAGCTAAAGCAACTTTGCATTTGTGTTGGCTGCAGTGCTTTAAAAAGAAACTGTAAATGAATGGTAACTTCATTGCAGTGGTGAGATTCAAATTTTTTTACTACTGGTTCTGTGGGCATGGCGTGGCTTGGTGGGCATGGCTTGGTCGGTGTGACAGGGGAAGGATACTGTAAAATCTCCCTTCCCTTCCCACTCCAGGGAAAGGTTACTGCAAAATCCCCATTTCCTCCTGATTAGCTGGGACTCGGGAGGCAGAGAATAGATGGGGCGGGACCAGTCAGAGGTGGTATTTAGTTCTCTGAAACTACTCAAAATTTCTGCTACTGGTTATCTAGAACTGGTCAGAACCTGCTGAATACCACCTCTGCTTCAATGACAATAGAACAGTAATGTTTTATACTGTGCAGGTCAGAGAAGGCGGGGTTAACCACCTCTGTATTTGATCAAGAAAAGCACATGGACAGATAAGATAAATAACTAATGATATAATACTAGATGGTAGGCCCCTTAGGTCAGGAGTGTCATACTTAAGGCCCAGGGGCCGGATCCAGTCTGCGGCTGCTTAGATCTAGCCCAAGGGGCTGCATTGGAAATAACGAAGGATTGGTCCGCAGTGCCTCTGCTACCAAAAACAGAGCTCATAAGAGCCACGCACAGCCCCCACCCTCCGAGCTGCTTTCACTGGCAGAGGGCTGCAGGAGGCCCTCGCAGCCGAAAACGGAGCTCAGGTGCCTGTTATCACTGGCAGAGAGCTTGGGCCACCACAGGTGCCCCTGATATGAGTGAGATCATGCTGGCCACACCCACCCCAGCCCCCCAAGATTAAACACAACTCTGATGCCACCCTCAATGAAATCAAGTTTGACACCCTTGCCATAGGTCATGTGGCACTCAACATGCTACTGAAGAAAAGCTGAGGATCTATCATAATAATATTGGTGTTTATGACATGAATAGACTAAAGCAGTGGTTCTCAACCTTCCCAACGCCATGACCCTTTAATACAGTTCCTCATGTTGTGGTGACCCCAAACCATAAAATTGGTTTCTCAATTCCTAAGACCATCGAAAATATGTGTTTTCTGGTGGTCTTAGGCGACCCCTGTGAAAGGGTCGTTCGCTACGTTCCCTCTAAGCTGCACGGCTGCGCTAGCGCGCACTTGAAAAACAAACGCCGCGCAGTAGCTTCCAACTTCCGTGCAGTGTTTTTTAGCATGATGAATCCAGAGCCAAATCCTCGGCTCTGCCAGCTGCCTTCCTCCCCCGAAACGTAACTACCCAGCCGGGGAGAGCAACGAAGCCGAAATGATACCATTCAATTCAGGACCAAGAGGAATCAACAAGCTGGGCAGGTAAACACCCCCCCCACCTGCCGCCGCCACCACCGGCAGCAACCCCTGTCTCCGTTCAAGCTTGTCGCGGAGTGACTGCCAGTTCTGTCTTTCAGCAGGCCCAGCCAATCACCGCATGAGCAACTTAAAGGCGGTCATGAATAATAAGTGTCTCCCGGGCCCTCGGGGATAGACTCGGCCTCCGCACCAGGACTGCTTTTAAAGCTCTGAGCGTGTAAGGCAGGCAGCGAGTCCGCAAATTGTTTTCCTGAAAATAATCTCCACTTAACGGAGAGGGGCTTCCTTGTGATAGCTGTGAACAGGACCACCGGCCCTGAAGGGCTGCTGGAAGCACATTAGAGCACTCTGCCTTTGGGGAAGCGGTTGGATTTCAGGTTACCGATCGGTCTGTTGCACATATCTATTGAAAAGTATAGGCGCGTAACACACACACACACACACACATTTAGTCTGGGAGGGGATTTCTTTCTGTTTGATTCTGAAAGTGTAGGGTCATATACCTCTTTCCCTTATCTATCAGGGGAAGGCTTTGCTGACACTTGCATGCTGTCATTATCTATTTTCTTTTTAAATGCTTTGAATTAGTCTTCTGTTTTTTTTACCAATGGCACCAGAGAAGAAAGGGATAATTTTCAGGAAACAGAAAACTGACCTAATGTATTGGTTTGCCTCTTTTATGCATCTTTGTCTGAAAGTCTGAAAATTAGTACTTACAAATCAACATTTCATCACACATTCCATGCATTATTATATCATTTGCGTATGAAAAGGCTGTATATTAAATGAGCCATTTAATATATTGAAAACCAACTTTATTTTCTGTTGGTTCATCCTCTCAAAGGTGACTGATCAGATTTCTTTAGCAAGTTCAAATTGGCTAACCTCCATGTAGTTTGTTTTGGCAGTTTGTTCTACTAGTTTTGGGGGGATCAGCCATGGTCAGCTAGGTGATACCATCCATAGTATTGATACAGCAAATGGTTCCAGTTCTTGGATCATCATATAAAAACAAATGGTTAAATATATTTTACAGCCAGCCAATATATAAATGTTGTATACATGCAACTCAATAAATAATAGGTTTGTTTCTTTATGTACCCCAATTGCTAATCTACATCAATTAGTAATTTATTCATCACTTGCTAATATCACTGCAGACTATTGGATAGTAAGGGGGAAAGTATGAAGCATATAAAGTAATTCATAGTATGAAAATGTGGATAGATCCTTTTCCCATAGAGAGTCATCCATTGAACTTGAATACAAGTAGTCCTCAACTTACTATATATATTACATAGTCATATATTATATAACAGTTTTAATTAAGCGGGTATCTTGAATAAACATAACTTTGAATTTCAAATAACACTGATTTTGTTGTTGTCTTGAGAGACATCTGTGAAAAAAATTCAGGTGCTCAGGCATGAAAATGTGCCGCTCAAACACTATACTTTTCCGCTCACACTGAAAAAAAATTAGAGGGAACATTGGTCGTTCGACCCCTAAAGGGTCCTGACCCACAGGTTGAGAACCACTGGACTAAAGGCTTTGGGACCCTAAGTTGACCTGCAGTAAAAGAAAAACTGAAGTGTCAAAAACAATTACAGTGGAGAACAAGAAGAATGTACTTAGGAAAGCACAATACGGTGAAACATGAAATAAGTTGACTAGAGAAATTCGCTGTGTTATTCCCAACGTTCTGGAAACAAGGATTCATTCTTCAAGAACTTAATGATGGATCCATCGTGCACCTCAAGAGTAGAGTAACCAAAAAGTATGTGATAACCATCAAGGAATATCTCTGCTCTCTATTGCAGGGAAATAAAGTTGTTGTAAGAGTTATATATCATCTGGAGCTGGCCTTGCTACCCCAGTCCTATTGGCTTCCACAGAGGTGAACATTTTTGCAGAGTACCAACTTCTGGATAAGTATTAAGAATACAATTGTGACCTCTATACAACTTTGTAGACCTCAAGATAGCCTTTGATACCATCAATCAACAAGGCCTGTGTAGGATTGTATCAAAGTTTGGCTGCCCCATCAGATTCATTCAGATGGTAGGCCAGTCCCATGAAAGCACAATGGCCAGAATGGTGGATGGTGGAAAATCCTCCCAGTCACCTATAGTGTTAAATAGGGTTATGTGCTGTGTGCTTGTACCCACATTGTCCAGCTTGATATTTACTGCCATGCAGAATGATGCCTCTCTCTAGAAATACAGGACCACCAACTTTGTATATCTCTAAAGGTAAGGCATCTTCCCCTTTGCTATTGAATAGCTGACTGACAGTTTCCATGGCTTCAGTTATTATTGGTGGATCATCCATGGAGCTGTTGATACTGAATGGGGGAAATCCTCTATATCACTGTCCCAAAGGTGCTTTTTCAGGAACTGGGCTTCCTTGTTTTATCTTTGAAGGCGTTTATAGACTTCTGTCTATCACTGCATTGTAAATAGATGACTGTTGCTTGAGGACTGCTACAGATTGTTCAGCTTATGTCTGTGGGATATGAGCCTACTGTGTAATGGGAGTTGTGTCATCTATGATCAGGAGAGGAGAACTCCCAAGAGTCTGAGGTCCATAGAGTGCGTTAAGGGCTTCATAGAACATTTTCAAGTCATTTCTATCAGCATATCCATGTATTATGTCTGCCTTGGTCAAGACATCTAGCATTTTATGCAATTTATTCTGGACTAACCTACTAGTACTGGTAAAGATGTTTTTCTTGTCATTTAATGATAAATCATTCTGATGGACGTGATGAATGTGATGCTTTACAAGTAGCGAAGTCTGTGTCTTCATTCTCATTGAACCAGTTATGCTGCTTATGAGTAGAGGGCTCTAGCTTCTTCAATGCAGATAAATGGATTTCATCCCTGAAGCATTCCTAATTGTCCTCAGAACTGCCAGCAAGGTGTAGGTAAGCAAGCTTAGTTTCTAAGCCTTCAGCTGATGCTGAAGCTGTGCTGGGTGGAGATGTTTAGCTTGCCCACATTCATTATTTTCATGGCTTTACTTCCTCATGGTCACCTCTTGCTTCTTAATGTCTTCATTTTGAAGACAATGTGTCTTTGATCTGTCCAATAGTAAGCATCATACATTCTGACATTCTGCCTGTTTTTTTTTTCTTTTGACAAGGACATAGTCATTAAGATGCCAATGCTAAGAGTGGCAGTGCACCGTCCTAGGAAGTCATGTTACAGACTTGGTAGGCAGAACATTCTAGCAGTGAAGCGGTAATATGCTACACAGAGTAGATTATTACTGTTACACTTCTCCGTTCTACGTCTCCCAGTGACTCCCTGCCAGGCTGTAGAATTGCACCCTGTTTTTACATTAAAGTCACCAAGCTGATTGGTGCTGTTCACTGTTGATAGTAGGGCATTTAGTTCTTCATGGAACCTGCCTTTCATCTCATCCAGGTTGTTCCTTGTGGGGGAATAGGCATGTGCAGAACACGGAAAAATTACTAAAAAACATGCTGGCAATGGCAGCAGCGACCAGGGAACCAGTTCAGGGGCATGGCCAGCCTGGGTCATTGCCGGTTCTGTGATCAAGGCCAAAATACCACTACTGGTTCACCCAAATTGGTGCGAACTGGTAGCAACCCACCTCTGGTCCACTTCTAATTTAAACCAGCTGAGCTTCATTGGCAAGATGAGTCTCACTCAGGGCTGCAAAGTGAATGGTGTAACCTTGCAAGCTCTTTGGTAACTTGAGCTATTTTTGTCTCTGGCCTGTCTGCTGTAGGATTGCCCAAAATCATCCATGAGAAAGATGGGCTTTGATATATAAATAAACAAAACAAAAATATACAGACATTCCAAGTGCCAATGTGTCATGGATCTGCCCCTGGACCTCTCTCCAGATGGGAGTTCAGAGGAGGGAGAGTTTGAGTCTGCAGAGGAAACCATGGAGCTGAGTATTGGTCAGGATCGGGACTCAGAGAATGTTCACCTGATGGAGCCACCTCAGCTGGATCAATTGGACCAGTGACAGGTTGAGGTAGGTGAGCCACAGATGCAGCAACTTGGCTACCAGGTTGCAGGCCAGGACCGGAAGCAGCTGCCACCCATTGGCAATGAGGTGGAGTCCACACCTCCTCCTGATCCAAGGACATGTAGAGCAGAGAGGAGACAGGCACAATACTGATCAGCTAGATAATTCATGAGGAGGCAACCTCGATTAGGAAGGGCTGCACCAGCATTGTCTACTTAACCCCGCCCTGAAGACTTGAGAGCTGCTGGAGCAATGTGCCCAGTTTTGTGCCTTATGTGCTTGTGCCCTGTATCCTGACCTGTTCAATTCCCGAATTGGTTTCCTGGACTTCATGTGTGCCCATTGGACTCAGTTACCCAATGACTCTGGCTGTACTGAGCTTGGAATCTGGACCCACATTAAGGGGTGCTTTCCCAAGATCTGTTTGGGGGCAGGGGTTGAATAAATACCTGTAGAACTCCTTCCAATATGGGCATGTGGGGAGAGGAGGAATGGGGGTAGCACACAACGGTGAGCAGTATTTGTATTTTTATGTTTGTTCAGCCGCCAAGATAGGTCACTAGACCAGTCATGGCAAACCTTTTAGGCACCGAGTGTGCACGCTCGTCTAGGCCGCAACCTGGAAGAGGAGCTGCCCAGGGCACATGCCCATGCCCAAAAATAAACTTCTGGTTTTCGGCACATGGATGCATGCCAGCTAGTCTTTCAGGTTTCTGGTGCACATGCACTCGCGACAATCAGCTGCCAATATGCATGCTCAGGCAAGAAAACGGAAGACCAGCTCTTCCAGTTTCTGGCACTGCCGCGCGCACAAAGGCCAGCTGATCATCACAGGCACATGGGCACCAGAAACCCAGAAGAAGAACGGGTGATGCCATGCATGCCAGGCAATGTGGCTTCGCGTATCACTTAGGACACACATGTCATAGGTTCACCATCATGGCACTAGACAATTTCAATAAGAAAAAACAAGGCAACAACAATAATTTTAGACAAAGAAAAAGGTTCTGAGAATTTGGAAAAGTTATTTTACTGAAGGTTTTTATACAAAATGAAACCACAGAAGAATTAAAAGCCTGGGAGGAGAATGCATATGAACAATAAATACTGAAGATTATAGTGAAAGAGATATTCTCTCTAAGTTTCCCATAGGTAAAGTATAATGGTGCCCACTCTGTCCCTTATTTATCTGTAATTGCTTTCAAGTCCTTGCAAACCGGATTTTTTTTTAAAAAAACTTTGATTAAAATCAAAGGAGAAAAATACAAGGTGAAATGTTATGCTGGTGATATAGTTTTAAGAATTATGCAATTACGGAGCTCTGCAGGATGGCTAATAACAAGTAATTAATGACTTTGGTTGCTTTCCTGGATCCAAAATTAATGAAAAGAAAACTAAGGCACTTAACCTCTGGTGAAGAAAATGCTGTGGAAAAAAACAGACCTGCAAAGAGATAACAAAAGCTTTGGTTAACCAAGAACTCCATCTGACAGGAAGCAATAAAGATATATTTCAAAGCAATTACAACAAATGATGGAAAGAAAGAAAGAAAGTTCTAAAAATATGGAGAGGTCTGAAACTTTCCTGACTAGGATTTAATACAATCATAAAAATGAATATATTACCTCAAATGAACTTTCTATTCCAAACGGCAACATTTCCAGTTTCAGACAAAAACTTGCAGAATTGCTAAAGAACAAGCAACAGATTCATATGGAGAAGGGGAAAAAGCCCCAACAAAAGGAAGACATAAAATTATACAGGATTAAAAAAATAAAAGAGGCGGACTAGCCTTCTCCAATCCAAGACTGTCCTCTAGAGAAAACTCCCTATCGTGGATAACAGAACAGATAAAATCCCTGAAGAACTGAACATTATTAAAAGAAAGGGGCAGGTCAAACTTCATGGATTATGTGATAGGAAGAAATAAAAGAAGAAAAGAATTTGAAAGTACATGCAGTAAGACGCAGCCTTTTAAAAAGTGATTTTTTTAAAAAAAACCAAGAATAAGTCAATACAATACAATACAATAGCAGAGTTGGAAGGGACCTTGGAGGTCTTCTAGTCCAACCCCCTCCTAGGCAGGAAACCGTATAATGTTTCAGACAAATGGCTATCCAACATCTTCTTAAAGACTTCCAGTGTTGGGGCTTTCACAACTTCTAGAGGCAAGCTGTTCCACTGATTAATTGTTCTAACTGTCAGGAAGTTTCTCCTCAGTTCTAAGTTGCTTCTCTCCTTGATTAGTTTCCACCCATTGCTTCTTGTTCTACCCTCAGGTGCCTTGGAGAATAGCTTGACTCCCTCTTCTTTGTGGCAACCCCTGAGATATTGGAACACTGCTATCATGTCTCCCCTAGTCCTTTTCTTCATTAAACTAGACATACCCAGTTCCTGCAACCGTTCTTCATATGTTTTAGTCTCCAGTCCCCTAATCATCTTTGTTGCTCTTCTCTGCACTCTTTCTAGAGTCTCCACATCTTTTTTACATCGTGGCGACCAAAACTGAATGCAGTATTCCACGTGTGGCCTTACCAAGGCATTATAAAGTGGTGTTAACACTTCACGTGATCTTGATTCCATCCCTCTGTTTATGTAGCCTAGAACTGTGTTGGCTTTTTTGGCAGCTGCTGCACATTGCTGGCTGACATTTAAATGGTTGTCCACTAGGACTCCAAGATCCCTCTCACAGTTACTACTATTGAACAAGATACCACCTATACTGTACCTGTGCATTTCGTTTTTCTTGCCTAAATGTAAAACCTTACTTTTTTCACAATTGAATTTCATTTTATTAAATAGTCCCCAATGTTCAAGTTTGTCAAGATCCTTCTGTATCTTTATCTTCTGGAGTGTTGGCTATTCCTGCCAGCTTGGTGTCATCTGCAAATTTGATGAGTTCCCCATTTATTCTCTCATCCAAATCATTGATGAAGATGTTGAAAAGTACTGGGTCAGTACTTGAAAATACATCTTTTCAAGTCCGGCAATTTAACTTCTAGCCTCACTAACAAATGGTTTTGAAGGCTAATTTAAGTAAAAAAAGATTCAAGTACATATGCTTAACATGATATATCTGGATTTGAGAAACAGATTAAAGATACATCAGGAACTGCACAATAAAAGGGGTAGTTTACCATGCTTATTGAATTTACAAACTGGAAAAATTTTAAAAAACCATTATCTCAAAAAAGAAGGGACTTTGAGAAAGATATCAGAGTTTTTATTATTGATGCATTTGCAACCTGTCTTTATTATATTTACAAATAGGCTGCCGAACATATCCAATGCCACTTTCCTCCTCCTATTTTCTATATCCCTCCGGCCGATTCACTCACACAGAGAGGGACTCCTCCGGGTGCCGTCCACTAGGCTGTGCCAGGGCGCGACGCCTAGGAAAAGGGCCTTCTCTGTGATGGGCCCGACCCTCTGGAATGACCTTCCCCCCGACATTAGAATGACTACGGATCTCCGCTCCTTCTGCCAGAAACTTAAAACCCACCTATTCCAGCTAGCCGGCTTGGCCTAGTTCCACCTATCCCACCTCAGTTCTATTTCTAAATTTTTAAGATTGGTTTTAGGGTCTGTTTTTTAATTTTTATAAATTGTACAGGGGTTGTTTAATCTGATTTTTATCTATTTGTATGATTGTCTGTATGTTTTAAATTTATTCCTGTACACTGCCCCGAGTCCCTCCGGGGATAGGGGGCGGTCTAGAAATTTAATAAATAATAATAATAATAATAATAATAATAATAATAATAATAATAATAATAATAATAATAATAATAATAATAATAATAATAATAATAATAATAATAATAATAACTTACTTAATATTATTATTATTATTATTATTATTATTATTATTATTATTATTATTATTATTATTATTATTATTATTATTATTATTATTATTATTATTATTATAATACTACAGCAACTTTGTGAGGTGGGTTGGGCTGAGAGAAAGTGACTGGCCCAAAGCCACCCACCTGGTCTTTCATGTCTAAGACGGGAGTAGAACTCATAGTCTCCCTTTTTCTAGCCTGGTGCCTTAACCACTAGACCAAGCTAGCTTTGAAATGCTTACACAAAACAAAACTAAATATATTATTATTTTTTATAAATTGTTGCTGAATATGATCCAGAGGCAGAACAAATTAAATAGTGATAGTTTGTGATGCAAAATTTGAGAGAAATAATTTCAATGATCCAATCAAAAGGATTTGGGGGAAAAAATCAAGAACATTTACTCCAGCTACAATTTAGGGGGAAATAGTATAAAATGTACTAAAGGTGGTATATAACACCATCTACAATTGTTAAGATAAATGAAGCAAAAACAAGAATGTTGGAAGTGGCATAACAATGAAAAAATATTTTACCACATCTTGTGGTCACAGAGAAAAAAATCCAAAAATATTAGAAAGTAAAACATGTTTAAAAAAAAAACACATTTGAACCGAAACCAGAGACTTTTCTGTTAGATATAATTCTATAAAACATAAGCAGAAATGATACAATTAGCTAAGATATAATTTGGTTGCAGCAACAATAAACCTAGCACAACATTGAAAAGGTGATGCCTTACTTATTACATCAGACTGGTAGATAAAAATGTAAGAACATGCTTAATGGTACAATTGATAGTATATATCCATAATAGAAGCCTAATAAAGCAGGGCGCTATTTCTGATTTAGACTTCCAGGTATGATTTTTAGGACTCAAATAGAAATAACCACAATTACTCAGGATAGTTGCAAAGTTCAAATATTTAAACTGTGGCTAGTGGCTGGGAATAGAAATGGAATGGAAAGGAAAGGGAGAATGTATCAATAAAAGTAACTGACTTTTTTGGGGGGGGGGCATGTCAAAAAATACCATATATTGAGGATTCTGAACTTTGGTGATGGAGAATGCTATGGAGCTAAGAAAGCAAATAAATGGTGCATAGAACAAATCAATTTAAATCTCTTTTTCTGCTAGATCTCAGGATAGTAGACAATAGCCAGATAATCTTCAGCCAATTATCTTGCTGAAAGTCAGTGATACATTGGATCTGTTCTGCTACTGAGCTCCTCTGATTAACATTGATTGCATTGGATTTTTTTTCCTTTTTCTTACAGCACAGTGGGCAAATTAATTTTGTAGTGTAGAATATTATGAAGATTTAAGATTTTCCCCAATATAATTATGCTTAGCAAATTTCAAAGTTATGGAGGACCCCTCAAAAAGTATTCCTGACCTAGTTCTGAAGCTACAGTGGTTGCCCCCCCACTTGCAGTCATGTGACCACATTTTGGTTGCTTCGCCATGCATTTATGCCGTTTGCAGTTTCCCATGGTCATATGACCATACTTTGCAATAATTTTCCTGAAAACCAGTGTTCATGTCTGGGTTTTGGCAAAAACAGCCTTAGCGAACAATAGATTTGCTTAACAGCCACCATAAAAAGACAAAAATGGGGTTGGTCACATGATGATTCACTTTATGACTGTCATAACTTAGTGACCATAATGGGCAGGTTCCATTAGGTTTGTAAGTTGAGGAATATCTATACTAGTATAGTTTGCAAGCAAGGTTACAAGGCATGACACAAAATAGTGAATAGAATTATAGAAGTAGAGTAGAATAGAATAGAATAGAATAGAATAGAATTCTTTATTGGCCAAGTGTGATTGGATGCATATGGAATGTATCTCCAGCGCATAAGCTCACAATGTACATATAGAAGCAAATAATAGGTCATAGATCATAAATCATAGTTAAATCATTAATCATTAGCTACAAACAACAACTGATAAATAATTAGAAACCAATAGGAAAAGATAGTAGGAAAGATGAGAAGATGAGAAAAGATGAGAAATGAGACAGTGCCGCGAGAATTAAATGTTCATCAGTGTGATAGCATGGGAAGCGGGGGGGAACGATATGTCTGGTTGTTCTGGAATGCAATGCTCTATAGCGGCATCAGGAGGGGAGAAGTAGAAATAGATGTCCAGAATGTGAAGGGTCCGTAAATATTTCCTCAGCCCTCTTTCTGGTTCATGCAATATACAGATCCTTAAGAGAAGGCAGGCTGATTGCAATTGTTCTTTCAGCAGTCCTAACTATCCATTGAAGTCTGTACTTGTCCTGTTTGGTTGCTGTTCCAAACCAGACAGTTATTGTGGTACAAATGACAGACTCAGTAATTCCTCTGTAGAACTGTATCAGCAGATCCTTGGGCAATCTGAGCGTTCTGAGTTGAACCAGGAAGAACATTCTTTGTTGTGCCTTTTTAATGATGGCTCTAATGTTAGGTGACCATTTCCTTAGAGATAATAGAACCTAGACACTTGAAAGTCTGTACTGTTGATACTGTGTTGCCTAATATTGTAAGAGGTGGTAGAATAGGAGAGCTTCTTCTAAAACCTACTATCATCTTTACAGTTTTAAGAGTGTCCAGCTCCATATTGTTCCAGCTGCACCACAAGGGCCAATTGACCTATCTCTCGTCTACATGCAGACCCATCATTGTCTCGAACGAGACCAATGACTGTTGTACCATCTGCAAACTTTAGTACAATAGTTGGACAGTATTATGATAGAGCAGGAAATATTAATTGCTAAATCAGTAGAAAATTCTACTTAAAATAATACCAATGAATTGAGTTTGGAAGGATTTCTTATTTTGTTTTTTAAAGAATAATGCTGTAGCTACTTCTCAGGTGAGTGAGGCACAAATAGTATACATTCAGTGGTGGGTTCCGGATTCCATTGCAACCAGTACGGTTGCAACGGGGCCTGGCGTCCTCCACATGAACGTGTGCAGCACATGCGCACACACGTGCAGCTTGCGCATGCATCTTACCCTCCAGTGACACTTCCGTGAGCCTCCAGCTGCTCGGTGGAGCATCATGCAGGCACTGTACGTGCTGTGCGTGGAGGTGCCGAAGAGTTTAAAGACAGGTAAAGACAGGCGGGCAGGTGGGCCTCTGTAGCAACGTATCAGAATGGTATCCGGTGCTCCAGACAGGCACCGGTACACCCGTACCGGTGCGTACCGCCGGCTAGCCACCACTGTACGCATTAGAGTTGACATTGGGAATACTGCAGCTGCTCACTCTCCACTAGTATTTTATTTTCTCTGGTTAATTTGTGACTGGAATCTTTTTCTTACAAGGGAGCAAAGGCAGATTGAACTGATATATTTCTGGATGCTGCATTAGATATTATTGCCAAACAGCAATTGTTTGGTCCTCTTATTATATTTAACCAAACAACAAACTGCATGCCGCTATTTATACTGAATAAGACTTTTCTATCCAAACTTTTGCTTAAATAAAAATGGAAAGCTTCAGTTTGGCTATCTAAATTACTTCTACTTGGCACTATAATTAGGGACTGATAGTGCTTCACAGGCTGATAGGCTACGGGCTGTTTCAGTGCAGTAATGAAATTAGTTTGTGGTTTCCTTTTATTCTGAATTTTGCCAAAATCAGATAATCCTGTGATTAACCTTGATTTATCTAACGTACCAGGGTCAGCCACTAAGTGTTTGCCATAGCTGGATTAATTTATAACAGAATGCAAATTCTGCAGTGCTAGCTTCTCTAAAAATCCTTATTTACAATAGAATGTAGTAATTTATGCTAGCAGTTCTTTAGGATAGAGGAACAAAAAGGTAGGAATCTGAAAAAGCACAGGCAACAAAAACTGAACTTAAAAAAAATAAACTGAAAGTGACTTAGCTTTTTTATGGGCTCAAACATTGTATAACTGCTTATAATGAATAGTTGTTTCAGGCTTGATAAAATTAAAGCTTTTTCTAAGCAGATAGTTAAAACTTTTTTAAAATGGCTAATTAGAACATTGGCCTTGAATGAGACTTTTGACAGTTTTTTAATCAGTTTTTTCTTAAGTGTATTGGAACAATCATTACTTTAATGTTTAAAGTAAAATCTGAGCTCTATTCTAAAGAAAAAACTGTGTTGAGTTTTTCTCCCAGTGGGAGAAGAAATTAAGTTATGTTTCAGCTTATTGGGCTACTAAAATGGCTCTGGGGACATAACAGAGAAAGCAGTAAGTCCCTAATATTAATTAAATGGGGAATGATTAAACTTACATCACACATGTCTTGTTAAATCCATCCAATTGTCATTTAATTAATGGATTGTACATGTATCACTTCATTTATCTCAATATGTTTCCATTAAGAAATTAGCAGTAAAACAAGAGAAGGATGAATATCAATTCATAACATAAAAAACAATCTCAGAGATGAAATAGGTGAGAGCATTTTCCTAGTTCTTTTTTTGCCCTAGAAGGCTTGCCACAAAGCAGATTATAATTTTGCGGTCATTTAATACAATTCATGCACAGTGGTGGAATTTAGGATTTTTAAGACAAGACTGGGGTTGAATCTAAGCGGAACATCCCTGGCAATACTTGGATTGTTGTGAAGAGATTGTGCAACAGCCCTTGTTCAAGTCCTTCAATGTCTTATCAAGAAAGCTGCCCTTAAAATGTCGTAATTTAGAGTACGTTCATTATCTGTCTTGATACAGTCAGTTTATATAGCCAAAGCACAAATAGAGCCTTGCGAAGGAGTTGTCTCTCTTAGTATTTCCTGTATTTCAAGGCAATGGATGTGTATAGTCTTATCTATATAATCCTATTTTGTTTTGTTTTTTTACAGTTCAGTAGAATATGTTTTTAGTCAGCAGTAACTCCCCAAAAAGAAAATAAAGTCAAGTATTGAATTAATCTAGCACAGGGATGTCAAACTCACATTGTCACATCGTCACCATCAGTAGTGGGTTTCCCATTTTTTTACTACCGGTTCGCTCGCGTGCAGGTGCACAACGCTTCTGTGCATGCGCAGAAGCGTCCGGGCAAGTGGGCGGAGTGTCCGGGCAAGTGGGTGGAGCCTCCTGCTGCTGCTACTACTGGTTCACCCGATCTGGGCCAAACCAGGAGCAACCCACCTCTGGTCGCCATGTGATGTATCAGGATTTTTACCCCCTTCGCTAAACTGGGTATGGGTGTGGCCAGCATGTGACACATCGGGCCAATGGGCTAGGAGTCTGACAGCCCTGATCTACACAAATGAGAAAATGTTTTGAGCATTTAAAAAGTAATGGAAATATCAAAATTAGGGTCATCTTGATAAAAAAACCTAGGTTAAAACAGCTAGTATTCCACTATTTGTCTATTTCCTCACCAGGAATGTTTTCTAATTTTACCCAGCCAATGTAAAGGCAATAAATCATTAAAATACATTACCATACCATATTATTATATGCTATGCGATATAATACAATATTACAGGCAATGCTCAACTTACTATCACAATTGAACCTGACATTTGTGTTAAGTGAGGCAGTTGTTAAGGGAATTGCGCCCCATTTTACAATCCTTTTTGCCACAATTGCTAAGTGAATCACTACTGTTAAGTGAAACATGTAGCCTTTAAGTGAATCTGCTTTCCCCCATTAACTGCTTGTCAGAAGCCAGCTGGGAAGGTTACAAACGGTGATTGCATGACCCCGGGACAGTGCAACTGCATATGTACATGCCAGTTGCTAAGCATGTGAATTTTGATCCTGTTTTGGAGATGCTGCAATGGTCATAAGTGTGGAAACTGGTCATAAGTCACTTTTTTCAATGCTGTTGTAAGTTTGAACAGTCACTAAATGAATGGTTATAAGTTGAGGATTGCTCTTGTACGTATTGTTTTATAACATATTATATTGCATTATTACATTATAATATCAATCACATTGCTATATCAATCTCAACTGGGTGACTCTGGGAGTTTTACAATAAAAATTGTATACTGTATAACTCATATTGCCACAGTGATGACTAAGAGATGCGTTAAGATATCATGGGATAGTATCTGTAGTTAATCAAACTTTTCCATCTTTTGGGAACAAAAATGACAGCAAACATGGTAGAAAATTTCCCGGTCGGGATGAGGCTGCTGTCAGCAGAGAATGACACAACATATGAGGATCATGGTCAGAGGTGGTATTCAGCAGGTTCTAACCAGTTCTGGAGAACAGATAGCGAAAATTTTGAGTAGTTTGGAGAACCGGCAAATACCACCTCTGACTAGCCCCACCCCCATCTATTCTCTGCCTCCTGAATCCCAGCTGATCGGGAGGAAATGAGGATTTTGCAGTAACCTTCCCCTGGAGTGGGGAGGGAATGGAGATTTTACAGTATCCTTCCCCTGTCACGCCCACCAAGCCATGCCCACCAAATCATGCACACTAAGCCATGCCATGCCCACCAAGCCATACCCACAGAACCAGTAGTAAAAAAATTTTTGAATCCCACCATTGGTTATGGTCCCTCATATCATTCTGTGGCTGAGGCAGGGTAATATCATGATAAAAGTCTCACTTGAAAGCATCTATTTTCTAATGTATCTTTGCTTTCTGGATTAATTTTCAACAAAAGCCTGAATGACCAAATGGCTTTGTTGGCATGTTTAGTCCATAACAGCTCTATTATTTAGCTACTCGCAGAAGAGAGTTTCCTGAAGACAGAATCATTGGTTTGAGATGACTTTTCATGATCAATTACTTTGAAACATCTTTCCTTCTGGGACTCTATGTAAACTAGGATAGTTTAGCACATGTGATCTATCTATTAAGGTAGAGAAAGAAATGGCACTGAATAAGCCATTATTTGGTGGTTGCTGCAGAACAGTCTCTTATTTGCCCTGCAAAAAGGAACAAATCCAAATTCACTGGATTGTGGTTCCGTTTGGGAACGGAAGCTAGTTGCTGATATTGTTTATTATCTTCAGAAGCAAAATTGGTGCTTGAGGGCTGGACCTCAGAGCCTAAAGCACCCACTGTGAATCCTGTCTCCCAAATGACCACCTAGAGTACAGGAAATGACAAAGATGTTAGCAACTGCATCGTCAAGTGCCCAACATGGGCATGCTGGTGCCAAGAGCGGTTACTATACTTTTAGTGCTTTATGAACACCAGGATAGTAATTTGTTCAACAGATCATTGTTTAAAAGCTACCCTTACTGAGTGAGCTATGAAAAAAAATAGCCATGTGTTTCACATTGGAGCAGCAGAAGTTAACGTTTATTCTTGAGATCCTACTGCAAGCTCTTCCTTCCTGGCATTTCTATTTTGTGTTGTTCTAACACTGTGTTTAAAGAAGTAGTTGTAAATCACATAGAGAAAGCTTTCCATGGCTGAAGCAATATATCTGATCATCTAAATCCCCTCTGTTCTGCAGTGAGAATGTTAAATCTAAGATCTAGAATCACCTGGTTTTACCTCTGAGAGCAAGACAGTAAAAAGTCAAGTTTCAAGCAGTTGTTCTTGGTTTGCTGAAGAATCAAGTTGTGTCACACCTACGTGAGAAGCAGAGAACTGCAGAGGAAGCCAAACATGGGGGTTTTTTTTCACAGCAAACCAAAGGGTGTGGTTTTTTTTAAAATTGATTTGTTAGATTGCCTCTACGCCTTGGACTCTACTAGAGTCTTATATTTGCTACCAGTTGTGATACAGTGTATAGCTAAGAGGAAAGCAACAATCAGAATCAAAATGGCTTGTTTGGTAAATGGTTGGTTGAACGCAGCAGTGGGATTCCAAATCTTTTCCTACCAGTTCTATGAGAGAACGCTTCGCGGCTGCATGCGCACAGCGCTCAAAGATCATCCTTGGTGTCAGCACTGTTGAGTTGAACACTGTTGTTTAGTTCAGCTGAGGTGCAGCAATCCGCTCTGCCACACAAATCAACTGAGTAAAAAACAAGGGAATATAGGATAGGAAATGGGGGGGGCAGCCAGAGGTGGTATTTGCTTCTCCAAACTACTCAAAAATTCCACTACTGGTATTCCAGAACTGGTCCAAACCGGCTGAATGCCACCTCTGGTTGACCGTGCTAAGAAAAAGCCATTCTTGCGAGTTTGCTAATTAAACCTCCAAGGCCATTCAGCTAATTTCAGAGGTTAACCCATGCTTCCTGAGTTCAATTAATACCATGCTAATTACTTTATTGACTATTCCTATCATATATCACAATAGCTATATTCTTCTTTGGTATTGATTTCAGCAAAGGAATGCATTTTCACTTAAAATAACCACAGCAGCTTTGTATTCTTTTGACCAAAAACAGAGCCAGACGTGGAAAATAATGGGATGAATGCTAATTTTTCGACTTCTGCACTGAAAGATTCAAAGGAAATGATATTTTATACAACTTAAATAGTTAAGAGTTTATCAATTGTCGCTGATTAGTGCTCCCGATAGCAGCCAGACGGTACAGCCAATGGTGAGATGCAAGAAGTGCTATTTCAGCAATATTTGAAGAGCTCCCAGATCCCCTCTCGAGTTTTAACAGAAATTAACATCATGACCTTTTGTGGGTCTAAAGTCCCCTTGTGATTTGTGGTTTCAGCAGCAACTGGGTCATCCTAATCAAAGCTAGGTTAAGGTAATTTCTCTCTGAGTTAAATGTGTTGGTGTATTTGCACAGCTATTACTTTATACTGTATTATTGATTGCCCTGGCCACTTCTTGATGTGAAGCAGCTGGTTCCATTCGTAAAGCTTTACTATCTCACTGATAATGAAACGTTTTCTCAGTTTTGGGTAAAATGCTAATGCCCTGAAATATCAAAGATCTTCAAGACCAAATATTAAACACGCTGAAACAAGTCCCAGTCATTTCCTTTAATTCCAAGAAACCTGTTTTAAAAATTGTGAGTAAAGTACCTGCCTATGAAACTGAAGCGCTCATCAAAGTCTGGTTTTGATTTTATGAATTTAAAAAACGTGCCCTGGGCAGCCCTGCTAGGGACAATCAAGTTGCGTAGTGTACACCCATTGACGGAGCATGATTACAGAAGGTGAAAAATATATGTTCCTGTATAATTAACTAAGCCAGTGTCTCATGCCTGCACTGCGTTTCTACACCACCCTGCCTCCAAGTTGTTCAAGGATCTGGATTTTTTTGTAATCTCTCTCACCTCCTCCACCCACATTTCTTGATGTAACTCTGAAATGCATGTATGCATGCCTGGTTTCCAACTTTTCCTTTGCAGTGAAGAAAAATGAAGAAGCAAGAAAGGATCTCCTGACTTGGTCCCTTCCTCTACTACAACAGCCCCCAACTTTTTGGGCACCAGGGACCAGTTCCATGGAGAGAGGTTTTTTTCCCCTGGACTGGAGAGGATGAGGTTTCATGTGCTGCCTCTGCATCCCACGGATGGAACTTTGCTTCTTTGCACAGCCTGGTTTCTGGCATGCCATGGCACAGTGCCAGTCCATGGATCAGGGTTTGGGGATCCCTGCTCTACTTTAATCTACTAATGAAGTGAAGACAATAAGGTTAAAAGGTTTAGAGCTTATATCCCAACTGCTTCCCCACAACTCATCTCTCCACCCATATGGCTCTTGTGGAACCATCATCTTGGAGATTGGGGGTGGGGAGCATAAAGATCAAAGGCTGCCTTGCTTAGGCAGCCCAATCCTGAAACAACTACTATATATTACAGAGAAGAAGAATTGAAATAAATGGTAGATCTGCTTCTTCCATCTATCCTTTCAGGACAAACTCGGTGCATTTGTTTGGCCATTGGCTGAAAAACCAGAGCAGCATATAGGACTGGTTGAAAGTCACTGCTACTCCATGAAATGTAGAATTCACTTTGAGCTAGAGTAGTGGGAAAAAATGCAATATCTGCACTTTCTGCAACCAAACTCTTTCCTTTCTCAGTAGCTGCAGGCGTGACTAGGCATTTAAAGTAGGAGGCCAGTTGAATATAGGCTGCTGAAGCCCCTTAGAAATGGGGAAGGAAATACTGTTCAGAAGCCCCGGGGGTAGTATTAGGACAGACTTCCAGCCAATTGAAAGGGATTGCCCACAGTCTCCAAGTTTGCGAAACCTCCGAAATACCGGTTTTAACCAAACTGGGATGCAGATAACCTGCTGTAGAGCCAGGAAGCACGTAACCAGCATTCCAAGCAAATGACATTCTGCAATCAGGTAAATCAGTAGCTGATTTCGAACAAGTCTTGATGTGAACTTGGTTTTAATACAGTATGTTCTGTGAACCCTCTTCATTGTTCCTTGCAACTCTTGGTTTCTATGTGAACTTGTGTAGCTGTGTTTCTTCAACAGTTGAACCCATGCATTGATTCATTCTCTTCTGTTCGTCCAGTATCTCCTATTCACTGCCTTGTCAGAAATGCAAATTGTCCTTACTTTTCTGATCCATTTACTTAAGTCAAAAAAAAAATCCACCCTATTTAAAACACATTCAGACAGTTAATAAGATTTATTTCAGTCCATGAGATAACATACCGGTAAGTTAGGCCAGCCTAAATTTGCTTATGTCTCTACTCTGCTTTGGTAATGAGGCCAGCAAGTTAGCTTGCAGGGCAGGTTATGGTGCAGGGGATTGGTGGAATTCCCAGCTGCTGGGATAAACAAAAATCAATCATTCCCTTAATGTGGACTGGGATATGGGGAGGAGGCAGGTTTTGACAGATAGCTAGAGTGGTGGGTTTAGCCATCTGTCAGAATGTTTTGTTTGCTTTAGGGTCCCTGTCCTATCGCTTTCTCTAGCAACATGGGCTTTCTGCTCTCTTCTAGTGTCAAATCAGCCCAGCAGGACAAAACAAAGTAACCATGGATGGAAGTCACTAGGCCTTGGGATCCAGAAAGATTCCATCCAATAGTTGTGCTGATTCGTGTTGGTGGTTTTTAACCTCTTCAGATGTGAATTATATCTGTGATGTTATTTTTTTATTGATTTTATGTTCTTATGGGTTTATGTTTGCATGCTGTTTTAAAATATTGTTAGCTGCCCAGGGCCATGAATTTGAAATGGGTGGCCATGTAAATGGAAGGAAATTAAGTAAGCAACTGGAAAGACACGTCACCAAAAGGAGTAAACAGATGCTGGGGATATAACATTCTTGTCGTCATTGTAAAGTGACATGGGCCATACGTAATAGAAAGCTTTGTGTTAGAAAAATGATAGATATCATGCCTTCTGCATGGAACAGAAAAAATAAGGTCAGCTGGCTTCAGTTATAGGCTAGGAATGAAAAGAAGGATGTGCTTTTCAGGAATGTTTGGCTGGGTTTGAATTTGCAGGTGGCCCAAAGCTGGGAGAGAAGGCTAAAACGTCAGAAGATAGGACCAAGGTTCAAAACGAATTGGAAAGATTTGAATATTGGATTCGGTGGCAAGAAAGTCAGGGCTCTGCATTTAGATAGGAAAAATCAGAGGTAAAGTTACATCTGGTTATGTGACACCTGGTTCTCAATAATACTTGTGAAAAGAATCTGGATGTCCTGGTAAATCGCAGGTAAGTCAGCAGTGTGTTACAATTGCCCAAAGGGTCAACACAAACTTAGGCTGCATTAGTAGAGGTGTAATATCAAGATCACAGAAAGTGGTAATTCTGCTTTTATGCTACACTGGTCAGATTACACCTGGATTACTGTATCCAGTTTTGGTTACCACAATACAAGAAAGCCAGGGAGCTGGAAATAGTGCAGAGAAGACCAACAAGGATGGTGGTGGATCTGCTCCACCATCCTTGTTGGTCTTCTCTGCACTATTTCCAGCTCCTTGGCTTTCTTGTATTGTGGTAACCAAAACTGGATTCCAATTTTGAACAACAGTTAAAAGAACTAGATAGTTTTAGCTTAAACCTAAGCCTAATCTTAAAGCTAAGGGAAATTATAACCATCTCCCAGTACTTGTCATAGGGAAGAGGCTGTGGATTTATTCTCTGTAACACCCAAGAATAGGGCAAGAAACAATGAGGAGAAGATTCTGAGAAGGGGGTTGAAGCTTGAAATATTTCTTCATAGAACTACAGATATTCCTCAAGTTACAATCACTTTTTCAGTAACTTTTCCAAATTATGATGGTGCTAAATAAGGGGAATTTAGTATCAATCTGCAAAGTTGCAGCTGCCATAGTAGCCCCTTGGTCACATGAAAAACTTAAAAATACCTACTATATCCAATTGCCATGCTGATTTGGAATGGTGAAAATATCGGTCCAAATGCTCTGGTGGGCACTGAGCAGAAAAAGGTTGTAGTATGGGAGAGGAATTTTTTAGACTGCAGAATACAGTACATTAAGTAGCAGTAAATTTGCCTCAAAAATGAATGCTCCTAGGAACTGAAAGAGCTTCAGTCATAACAATCAGTGGATGATATTCCTTATTTACTAAACAATATACAGTTTTACAAAAAGTCCTGATAGTTTAACCTTCATCTAAGCCACTAGGAAACAAGCTAGAACACATGAATCAAAACTAGGGGTCAGGTCATTCCCATGGTTATTTAGCCCTTCACAGATATTCCACAAAGTTGCTTTCAATAAAATCCTTCAGTTTTCACAAGGAATTCATTAGTGAAAATGGTTCTGGTCTAGCTAAACTATTAGTTAATATTTCATTACCTCACATCTCAGCAAACTGCCCACCAAAACAAAAAAGTGGCAACGAAGAGAACTGAACTCAGGTAGGAAAATTTATTGGAAAGATAAAGTGATATTTACCTAGATTTGCAGCCCTGAACATTATTTGTGTTCATGGATTAGACTGAAGCTAACAAAAATCCTGGCTCATTCATCACAATTAATTTACCATTCTTCTGCCTTACCTACCTCACACGATTGTTGTGTAGATAAACTGGGAATGAACAAAAACTATGTACTTTAGCTTAAAAAGGGAAGATGCAAAAATGTCAAATATTTTATTTAAAATTATCAAATTTCATAGAATTCCCTACAATAATCTGTTATTGGAATAAAAATGAAGTCCTATAATCACATATTTGAAAATAAATTCTATTGAAGCCAGAGGTGACGTATTTGCACAGATGTATGCATTGCACTGGGATACACATGCCATAATACAATGCTGTGAACTCACTGTTTATAAAGATAAAAAATCCCCATGAGTCTAATTTGAATTCTGGTTATCACATAATAAAGGGCCAGGTTGGTGTGGCGGTTAAGGCATCAGGCTAAAAATGGAGAGACCATGAATTCTAGTCTCACCTGGGGCACGAAGCCAGCTGGGTGACCTTGCGTCAGTCACTCTTTTTCAACCCTAGGAAGGAGACAATGGCAAACCACATCTGAAAAACCTTGTTAAGAAATTACAGTATTCCAAGACAACTGCAGCAGTCTCTGAGAATTAGATATAACTGAATGGAAGTGGTAAAAAACCAAATTATATGCATACAGTATACATTTAGGAGTTAGGGGATAATATAGGGGTTACAAATATTCAATACAATGCAGATCAGACTGAACTACAAATCAAACAGCCCATTGACCAGGCTAATGGAGAACTGATGGGGGTGGAAATCCACAATATCTGGAGATTATTGAGTTGCTTGCTTCAGTTGTACTATTCCATAAGACACATTTGGAAGGAGATTCAATTACACTACTGGTCCTAGCTGAATTCCATTCAACTGTTCAGTTACCCTCTCTCCACAAAATTCAGAAATATATGTCTGTTATTTTTTTATGTTTTAATAGTCAGTGTCATCAGAAGACTTTGCCAAGCCAAATTTGATTACTATGGTGCCATCATAATTATGCCAATTTCCACTTTTTCAGTTAAAATGTAAATGGAGCTGCTCAAAAAAATCTCACGGGATATTAAACTTACTTTGCAATCAAACTAAGGAAAGCCTTCAGAAAATATTCTTTCTCCAGCCAATTTCACACAAACATCCAACAGCATCAAGTTGGCATACTAAAAATGCATATATATTTTTTTAAGTACACATCTTGATTTTATCACATGGGTAAAGTGCAGGCACACTTTGAAACTGTCTTTCTAGCTCAATCAAAAGAATCAGAGAAGGAAATAAGAGTAGCAAACTTGTGTAGATACAGTTTAGACCAGTGGTGGGCAACCCGCGGCTCGGGAGCCACATGCGGCTCTTTACACCCTTTAATGCGGCTCTTCTGTGTGCCGGGTGCCCGCTCCCCTCCCTCCTCTCGGGCTTCGGAGGGAAGCTTCTGCAAAAGCCCGGGCGAGTGACAACCAATTTTGGTCCTATGACTGCAGAATGCTGCAAAATACCATAAATGCAGGCCAGTTGTTGAGTGTTTCAAATGTGATTGGAACACTCAACAAGGTGACCATAGTGTGTGTGTGTGTGTGTGTGTGTGTGTGTGTGTGTGAGTGAGAAAGACAGACAGAGAGAGGAACAGAGAGAGGGAGTGAGGGAGGGAATCAGAGAGAGACTGACAGACAGACAGACACACACACACACACACACACAGAGACAGAGAGGGGGAGGGAGGGAGAGAAAGATAGACAGACAGAGAGACACACACAGAGTGAGTGATTAAGTGAATGAGTGAGAGACAGACACACACACACACACACAGAGTGACAGAGATGGGGGAGGGAGGGAGAGAGAGACAAAGAGCCAGAGAGAGAGAGAGAGAGAGAGAGAAAGAAAAAGAAAAAAAGAAAGAAAGTGGGAGAGAGAGATGAAATTAAAAACAACAACATACAAACCTGACTTACTCAAACTATCCAAGGAAATGCAAGGCCAATGTTCACATTAGTGGTTGTGACTTTGTCAGTCAATGTCAGGATGTAATTTTCTCTACATTGTAAGGCAAATTTTACGGAATTTAACGTTATCGATAAATAATATCGTTCTAAAGTTTTTGTTTTATTAGTTGTGTTATTTGTATCCTCCCGACCTATGTGGATACTTGCATGCAGAATATTCTCAATAAAAACTTATTGAAACTAAAAACAGTGTACCATCCTATGTATTTTCGGTTTTAAAAATGTGGCTCTCAAAGTAAATTTCAATCGTGGTTTTGGTGAGATTTGGCTCAGTTGAAAAAAAAGGTTGCCCGCCACTGGTTTAGACTATTGTTAGGCTTCATAGATGGATCACGTAGCACATTTATTTTTCTTTCTGTTATTTTCTCCAATGTTTGTCTTTCTGCTAAATCTGTCCACTTACGTAATGCTGTATACCGATGACTGATATGTTTTCAGTGCTTTATACACAGAATAGTGGGTTTTTAGTGTGCTATATACACAGAATAATATTGGACTAGAATTTGCCTGACAATCTCAGACAACTACAACACATTTCAGAAAATCCAGTCCCCCCTGAAATCTATTATTTTCAATAGTGTTTGATATTTAATGCCATTTCTGATTTAAGGAAAAGGATTTCAAGTACTAACCCACATCTGGAAGTATTAAACAAACAAAACCTAAATACACAAAACTCATCTTTGCTGACAAAGTAGTATTTTTCTTGAATTTCTCTCTCATCCTCACTCTTTTGGCATTGTTAACCATCATTTAAATATTTATACATGAAGCTACCAAGAATACTTTAAAAAAAATCTTGTTGCTTGTCTAATGAAAGTATCTTGTCTGAAATTTAACACGGTAAAAAAGATGTAATGGTTAGTTTGGAAAATCTGCCTTTCTTGAGAACAAATGATGCTTCTGTTTGTGTTATCCAGTACTTCTTTTATTTCTTAACAATTCAACACAAGGCTTTAAGAATTGCACTTTAAATCACAGGGCCACTGTTAGGCCAAAAGATAAAAAGAAAAGGATAGCAGATTGTTTTGAGTTTGGGAAAAGCAGCAGCAGAGTGAAAACTGTTGTGGGGCCCAGTTAATTTGTTTCCTGTATGCTTAAAATAGCCAACAGATACAGTAGTCCTCAACTTACAATTGAGCCCAAAATTTACATTGCCTAAGTGAGAAATTTGCTAAGTGAGTTTTGCCCCATTTTACGACTTTTCTTGCCACATTTGTTAAGTGAATCCCTTCCATTTCTTAAATTACTTAACATGATTATTAAGTGCATCTGTCTTCCCCATTGACTTTACTTGTCAGAAGGTTGCAAAAGGAGATCATGTGACTCTGGGACACTGCAACCACCATAAATGTGAGTCAGTTGTCAAGCATTCGAATGGGAATTACATGACCATGGGGATGCTGCAATGCTAGTAAATGTGAAAAATGATCGTAAATCACTTTTTTCAGTGCCGTTGTAACTTTGAACGGTAACTAAATGAACTGTATAGGATTACCTATATTTTATTGCTTGAGTACAAGAAACAAGCACTGTTACACCAGAGCAAGAATCTCTCTCACACACATCTATATCATTGACTTCTGAAATGAGGTTGTATGATCTGAATCTTAAAACATAGTAGTCTTCTGGAGGGAATAAGGGATAATCGGCAGGAAGAATCTCTATTTGCTCCAACTAGCATCTTCTCAATTGAGTTTTTCCATATAAAGCTCAATGGGACTGTATACTGCCTTCTTAACTATTGTTGTCAAAACTTTGCAAACTTCGTGGGGGAAAAGTTTAGTCAAGAGTAAGAAATGGGAATGTAGCAGTAATTTCTCAATTCCGAGATGCTAGTTCAGTTCACATCACATACCAAGCTTTGTTTTAATATTTTAATGCCATGTCACAACACATCAGTACTGGTGTCATATTAATTGATTCATCCTTATTTATTTAATTTCTACAGCTGCCCATCTCAGACAAGTGACTCTGGATGGCAATAGTAAAAAAAATTAAAAGCAATTATAGTAGAGTACAAAAATAAACATACACACACACATACATACACACACACATATATACTGTGTATGTATGTATATACATACACACACACACAGAGTGTGTGTGTGTGTAGTGTTATGTCAAAGCACCAGGTATGCCCAAATATGGGAGGGAGCATACTGCTTCCCTTTTGCCTTTCAGCTCCACCCTAAGAGCCTTTAGGAACTAGCATCAAAGCAGCAGTATTCCCAGGGTACCAACTATATGACCTTGGATGGCACACACGTACAGTCCAGGGTCGGTATACACTTACCTTCCCTACCGGTTCACAAATGTGAATGTGCATGCACGCTCGCTTTGTTCACACGTGTCATCTCTGCACATGCGCAGATCCTTCCGCGTATGCACTTTGGGCAAAAAAGGGCCTAAATGGGATGCAATAGAGGCAGGTGCGGGTAGACAGAGCCACCTACGATTTCCGCTACTGGTTCAGGTGATTTGGTCTGAACCGGTAGAATACCACCTCTGATACGGTCTGTTTGATTTACCATCAGGTCTAGCTTGAAAGAAATTCAAGAAATTCAGAGTCCAAAGAATGTTTAGTGGTCATACTGGCACTAGTTGTATTTGTCCGTAACATGTCACACTATTCTCCCAAAATACAGAGAGTTGGGGTATTTTTCTTTTAGAGCAGGCCACTGGACAAAGAAGTAATCTGAAAAGTAGTAAAGAATTTTTCCTGATAGAGATAGGTTTTCAACACGGCAGATGCTCTCAACATACACAATGGTTATTTTCTTTAGTCCCAGTATTTTGAGTAAAAAAGCAGATAGACAGATGGGGACACACGTTCCTGGGCCATTGCACAGCACCTAAAAAGAAAAAAAAAAGGGCTCATCAAACCTTCCAGAAATCTTTAAAAATATATTAGCAACACGTAGGTTTAGTAGATATGCACAGTACATTCGAAATGAATCCAGGTTTAACACAAAATACAAAGAAAAGGAAAAAAAGGCAATGTTGACATATGAGTAACGCTTAAACATTGGAAAGACGCACTTTAGCATTAAGTTGAAAAGGTGCCTGGATCAAAGATTTAATCAATGTTCATCATCTGAATTAAGCAGGCCAAAGCAGATTTGTCAGCCAATCAGAACTGGGATGCCTTTTATGTACTTTGGCTTAAGCAAGGAGATGATTCACTGCCCTTCTGAATAACACATTGGGAAATGCAGTTTTAAAAAACCAAATTTTTGGACAACTAGGAAGAGAGAAACCTCGTGCTTTAGTTGAAGTTACTTGAGATAAATGTAGAAGCTGGGCGGCAAGGTCTTGAGTTTATTTCCTCCTTGAAAACTCGATTTATTCCAGGGAACTCTCTGAGCAGCCTGAGGTTCACACTCCTTAATTGCGCGGACATGAGGCTGGTGACTATGGGCAGAGGCCTGCTCTGATTTCCCAATGAGTTGGATAAGCAGTTTCATCTTCAAGATGGTCGTCTAAGCCCTCCCACTTTAATTTCCTCCTTCCTATGCTTCCTTACACTTCAGGCGTACAACCTTTCCAGGTTCCTAGCACAGATGTAGCTTAATTGGACTTCACAGCCTGGAAGAAGTAGCTGATTTTGTCTGATCAGTTGGATCCAGATTAGACAAAGGAGCAACATACCAATATCTACTCCCTGAACTAATCCAAACTCCTAGATCCTGTGAGTTCAGGAAGGCAAGGAGAGTCCTAAGTTGATTCAAATGAAGAGATAAGTACTCTATAAGACCTCCTTCCTTCTCCTCCTCTTGTAAATGTCTGGAGGCCATGTTCATCACCAATTCTCCATCTTTGCACCATAAAAGGAACACCTGTCTCTTCGCTTCCTTCCTCCTTTCTAATTGACTATCTGTCCTAACTTATGGTTGTCTTCTTCCACTACCCCTGATTTGTTACATAACATAAGGTCCTCAGTCCCCATTCCCCCTCCCTCTTTCTTCTGAACTCCCAATCACCACATTTAAGACATTGTACCTCTCCTTTATCTGGCTTCTCCAAAAATCACACTTGGCTCTCTCCTTCCCTCTCTACCACAATACAGAACATATATTGAACTCTCCCTTCCTATTAAAAGTGCACTGTACAGGCTGTTCCACTGTTACCTCCCCCCCCCCAGGGCTGTTCACTTCCACCCCTCAATACTGCTTATTGTTTTAAGTGCTATTTCCCAATGAAAGCTACATTTCCTTTCAATGCTATTTCCCACTGACCGTTGGTTCCACTACTGAGTGCTTTGTGAATGTTTTCATATTTTCATAGTATTGTCCCCTTAATAGTGCTTCCTTTCAATGCCATATCCCTCAATAAATAGTTCTCCAATGAAAGTTACCTCTCCTTTTATTGCTCTTTGCCACCCACTGAGTTCTCCACTAATGTTTTTCATGGGATGGTTGTCTTCTCCCTCAGTAAATTAAAATCTCCTTTCTGAGGCATATGTGGTTGCTATTTCTGTGGTCCGTATTTACTCTAAGACACGGGTGTCAAACTTGCCGCGTCACGTTGCCCTCATGCGACGTTTCACGACATTTTTCCATTCGCGGAGCTGGGGAGGGTGTGGCCTGTGTGTGACACATCCGGCCAGCAGGACACCAGTTTGACACCCCTGCTCTAGGACATGTCGTGTTTAATTCCCCTTTAATTAAAATATCTCAGTTGCATTCTGATCCCTGGTGAATAGCTTCTGAGTACAGGAAGTCCTCGACTTGCAACCGTTCATTTAGCGACAGTTCAAAGTCACAACCTCACTGAAACAAGAGACCAGTCCTCACAATTACAACTGTCACAGAATGCCCATGATCAAAATTCGGGTGCTTGGCAACTGGCATGTATTTACAATGGTTGCAGCCTCCTGGGGTCATGGAATTGCCCTTTGCAACCTTCCCAGCCTGTTTCTGACAAGCAAAGTCAATGGAGGAAGCCAATTCACTTAAAGACTGCATGATTCACTTAACAACTGCAGTAATTCACTTAGAAACTATGCCCCAAAAGTCATAAAATCAAGCATAAAATCACTTAACAACCTCCTTGCTTAGCAAGCAATCAAATTCTGATTCCCAATTGTGGTTGGAAATTGAGGAGTACTTGTATACACTCCCATAAAAGAAAGATTTAAAAAGAAGCTGCCTTTCTTTACCGAAAAAAACATAAGGTGATATACTGTAAGGAATTTGGGATAGGCAAAAAAATCCTATTCCGTTCCCTTATAGAAAGACAGACAATGTGAACTTAGCTGAAAGGAGGAAGGCACTGTATGTGGAAAAAGAGAAGTGGATGGGGGCACGCAATAAAACTAAGAAAATCACTATTAAGAGCTGTAGAAAGATAAACAACAAGACTGCAGCCAATCTTTTCTAATCACACCGCATGTGGCAGATGGTCAAAGTTATTAGGTACTCGATGAAGAGTTTTTGGGGGGAGGGGGACGGTGAACAGATTAAAAAGGGAATGCGATGTCTGCTCTTAGATCCACTTCCCTTAATATGCAATTCAGGTTCTCTCATAAATTCTGAAGATTTGACGAACGGCATGTTTCCCCACTTTAAAAAAAACAAAAAAACTAGGCCTTCCTAAAACTGTTTACACATAAGAAAAATGTATCCCTCAATAAGAGCCTAATGCGTGTGAATTTCTGAAAAAAAATCAGGAAAAACAGAACCTCAGAAGGAGTCTGGTAGCCCCTTTTCCAACTGTTGTGAAATCCCAGCCAGGCAGGGAGGAGGGGTCAAGCAGGGAACTAGCCTTGAGTCTTTGCGCATCTACGAATGGCATAACCAGAGGTGGTATTCTGCCGGTTTGCCCCGGTTCAGGTGAACCGGTAGTGGAGGCTGTGGGAAGCTCCGCCCACCTGCCCAGATGTCATCATGGACACTGTGCATGCACAGAAGCGCCACGTGTGAGAGCTCCCGGTCCGAACTGGTAGCGAAGGTAAGCGGATTTCATGCCTGGGCATAGCTTGTTTGGTTGTTCTCAAGGGAAGGCAAACAGCCCAGGGAAGATTCTTGTAATATAGGCATAACACAATAACATTGCTGACTTGAACCTTTCACGAGTGGATATGGTTGCTTGATGACTTTAACTAACAAATTGTATTGAAAAGCATAAGCTTTTATGAGCTGCCGTTTTTTTTTCATCTGATGATGCAGCTCACAAAAAGCTTATGCCTTTTAATATATCCTTTTTAGTTGGGGGAAAATATTCCCAGATGCCTGGGTTTTTTTTCCACCACGGTCTAACACTTTTCTCCTCCTACAGTGTTTTCAGACAAAAGCAGGGGAAAGCACAGAGTGCATTGGGACCATCCAAGATTTCTGTGGGAAGAAGAGGAATTGAGAATGTGGTTAGCATGAGTCATCCATGAATTTGTTATAATTTGGCCTTAGAAAATTACATTCATAGGTCATGGGGGAGATAAATAGCTAGAAAGAAAAACAGCAGTGGTCTGGTTTAAGTCTACCTTAGACTCTTGTATAACAGTCTCTAATGGCAATAAATGGGAACAGTTCTTGAATTCTACAATAATTATTATTCTGTAGGCTCAGTTGAGAATTATTTTTAACTCAACAGAGCATTATCTCAGGATTCTTTGTGCTATTTATCCTTTCTATATTACATTTTCTCCTAAATATAACTTAGTACGAATGACTTTCACAATCTACCCTAAGAAACAGAAACTGGCAACACCTGGACTGAATCTCACAAAATATGAGACAGATCTTGCTCTGCAAGTATACCAACTATTCCCACCCCATCTTCGGTTGCCAGCATATAAGGATATGTATGTATGTATGTATGTATGTATGTATGTATGTATGTATGTATGTATGTATGTATACACACAGAGAGAGACAGAGACAGAGAGAGAGAGGGATAGCGGCTCTAGCAATTCCTATCCCAAAAAATCCACTGCCACTTTCCAGGACCTTGTCCAGATATTTTTCCAAATGACTAGTATTTTCTTCTTTTCAAAGCTAAAAAATCTTTTAAATAGACCAAGGAAGCACCCCAAGTAAAAAAGCAACACACTGTAAACATAGATGTAGAAATTGCAGGTGGAAGGACTACCTGGGAAAACATATTCTCGCTCTCACACCAAAAGGAATCTTTCTTGTAACACTCACCTGTAGTGACAAGTCCAGGGAGTGTATAAATACAAAAGAATATCCTTTGATCTTCAGAAACACTAGTCTGAAGATTGATGCAAATTTAAACTAATTAAATTTACCAGGCAATGCTCCTATTTTTAATAAAACCTCTATACACATGGTAAGTCTCCCTCAAGCTCAGCTTGACTTTTGGTAACAACATTGACTATATCCAGATCCTAATTCTGAATTTCAGATCCTGATTTCCTAAAATGCATTTTAAGGCACATGCTGCTGACTAAATATCCAAGGAGGATGCACAAATTGTGAAAACATCTACCTACAGAGCATTACACATCATCCATATGTCTTCTCTTGAAGCCCTGTGTTCTTTGTGACGCACAGCATTGACCATATGTGTGAACATTTAAAAGTGCAACCCAAAACTTCAGGGGGTAAGCCTTAGTGAATCCAGGGAACTTATCTGACAAAAAACACGCACAAGAGTTGAGCCATCCAAAATTCCAAAATAATTAATTACGCAACCTCCTTAAGATAGAGCAGAATTTTGTACAAACAAATGAACATCTAATGTGCTTCCTAAAAACCAAGAGACAAAACAGCTCTTTAATGTACCATATATTCAATCCTTGCCTGGAAGACCGGAGAAAAGTACCCGAAATCATTTTTCCTTCCTCATTCCTCGCCCCCAACCATGGCAGATTATGAACTTCAACTCTCTCCAGATGAAAGCGGCTTCAGTCTACTGAATATAGCAAATGTATTCAACTGACATTTACTGGTTCCACTGAAAAAAACAGAATTTCCAGCCTCGAAGGGATTAAATGTCAGCCAAAGAGGCTAAACGTGGAAGAAAACATCAGTTTTCAGACACATCATGGTGATGGAAAAAAAGAAAAAACCAGTGCGTTTTAATTACAAATTGAAGATCTCTAGATGTTCCCAAGTAAAATGAAACAGGAAAATGACATTGTTCCCAAATCCTTCCAGCAAAGACTTGTCTTGAATGCCCTGCCATTTTGCTGAAGGAAGCCTTGAGGTCTTCATTGGAGCAGAGGCCTATTAGTGAGGCTGGTCTTTGTGAGCAAAATCCTGGCTAGCGCAACAATCTATTTCCACATTCTGTGCCAGAGCCTTTCTTTGTAGCTCAGTAATTGCCTGAATTCTGGCAGCGAGTCACAAAGGCACCTAACAAACATCTCTGTATTCCCTCTTTGCCTACAGGACACAGCTCAATTTACAAGGGTTTCCCCCACCCCACCCCTCCCAAGAAGGAATCAGCGTGGCAAAATAACTACAATGCTGGGTATGTATGTAGCTATGTTGCTTAAAAGGCAGTCCTGCTACTAGTTATGCATGTCCAGTTTCAATGGGTCTTAGGATATTTATGCAAGTCTGGCCAAACTTTTCTCAGACTTTAGGAAAGGGGTATGCTTGTTATGGGTTCTATATCTGTTTTAATATTTTCTAAAAGCCCATTACAGCAGCTCAAGCTGTATTAAGCAGCATTTACAGTAAGCTGTGCATTTAAATGTGCTATAGTGTGCATTTAAATCAATGCAAAGGCAAGAATCAAGTAAGGTAAAGGTAAAGGTTCTCCTCGCACATATGTGCTAGTCGTTCCCAACTATAGGGGGCGGTGCTCATCTCCGTTTCAAAGCCAAAGAGCCAGCGCTGTCTGAAGACATTTCAGTGGTCATGTGGCTGGCATGACTAAACGCCTAAGGCGCACAGAACGCTGTTATCTTCCCACCCAAAAGGTAGTTCTAATCAAGTATCAAATCACGCATCAAATCAAGTATCAAATCAAGTATCTAAGTGTAAAAGCAAAATCACCACTGGCCTAAATCCCCAGTTAGTAAACACAGATCTAATATTTTTGGTAGAGAATGTTTCATTGTCTGCAACTTTCCGCTGAGTTGTTTCCTGTTTTTGATATTTTGGCTGTGCTCAGAATCCTCAGTAGCTTTCAATTTTATTTATTTATTTGAATCCCACCCGTATTATTTTTACAAATCAGTTAAGGCAGCGAAGACATCCAACCTATCCTCCTCCTCCAATTTTCCTCATAACAACAGCCTTGTAAGGCGAATTGGGCTGAGAGAGAGCGTGACTGGCCCAAGATCACCCAACTGGCTTTCACGGCTAAGGCGGGACTAGAACTCCTGGTCTCCTACTTTCTAGCCTGGTGCCTTAACCACTAGACCAAACTGGTTCTATGAAGATGTTCTGGTATGTGTATATGTCTGTGTTTTCGCCCTGTTAATTAAAATTGTTCTTGAGACATATTGAACATAAACATAACATGTTTCTAAGGATATGCAAATTGAATATAAATGCAAATTTGAAGAGAGGGGGGAGTGCTTTGGAGTGCATAAGGAAATGTGTGTCACACCTGTCTGGAAATGCCTCTTGTCCTGGACTAACAAGGCAGCTGTGCACTCCTGGGGAAAACCCTGGATGTTTTAACGAATCCCTGCTTTAGTTGCTCCTCCACAGCCCCAAAGCACTTTTTTTTTATCAGCAAAAAGCTCTGGATAGATGCTGTCAGTGACTGTAGGCCACTTTGGCTAGACACAATACTATGTTGAGAGAAGTGCTTTATCTATAACACACCTGTGGTTGGGTGGAAGCCAAACCGCCCACAACAAGATTTTTTTTAAAAAAAGAATATACAGACAGTAATAAGATAATGCACAAAATTGCTAGTTGTGAGACAGACAATGAGCTGATGCAATAACTCATCAAGAAAAATCAACTAAGGAAAAAAATCAGAAAATAAGATGGGAGAGTACAAACTCATCATTTTAGCCACACTGAACTTCTGATGTGAGTAGAAATCAGAATAATTAGTATATGGTGCCTTCGCCCTATCTCAGTAATGGCTAACCTTTTTGTTGTCATGTGCAGAAAGCACACCTGCACCCATAATGCAACACACGTGACCCCCATCTCCACCCTGTGCATGCGGCCTTCCCCCCTTGCTCATTTTTGGCTTCCAGGTTGATGCAGAAGGCTTTTCAGGTCCCAAATGCCCCCCTCCCCCATTTCCCATTTGGGCCTTGGAAGGCCTCCTGCACCAACCTGGAAGCCAAAACGGGGCGCAGGGATACTGTGCAAGGCCCCAAAATGCAATGCGAGCGCCCCACATGCATGCATCCCTGCCCCCCCTGTGCATGCCTGGCCAAGACCTGCAGACCAGCTGGATGGTGGGCACTGTTCCCTCTAAGGTGCGCGGCTGCGCGCCCGCGCAGGTGGCAAGAAAACACCGCGCAGCAGTTTCCAACTGCTGCACAGTGCTTTCTGCTGTCACAGGCGCCGGAGGCTGGGGAGGTCCTTTGCAGACGGCTAGAACTGGCCGCCCGCAAAGGACCTCCCCGGACTTGTTTTGGTGAGCGCGGGGCGACTGACGCCAGGAAAGCAAGCCCGGGGAGGAGGTCCTTTGTGGGTGGCCAATCCTAGCTGCTTGCGCCCGGCGCTGCAGCTAAAGTAAAGCCCCTGCCGCTACCGGAATATCTGCTGCCGCCTCCTCCTCCTCTAACAGCACCCGACGCTGCGGCAGAGGTGAAGCCGCCAAAGATCCCGCCGGCGCCCCCGCCCATGGCAGCGGCGCCTCCCCCTCCGTTCGGAGCACCTGAGCTGGGCCCCGCGTTACCCTGCCCCCTCCTCCTCTGCTGTGCTTTTGAGGAGCCATGAGGCCGCGGGAGCCAGTAGGAAGGCGGCGGCGGGGTCAGGAGCAGGGGGAAAAGGCCTCATGGCTTCTCAAAAGCATGGCGGCGGCGGAGAAGGCAGCAGGGGTAACGCGGTGCTCCGAGTGGAGGGGGACGCCAGCGGGAGCTTTGGCGGCTTCACTCCAAATGTAGTGGTGCTGTTGGAGGAGGAGGAGGAGGCAGCTGTTATTCTGGTGGCGGCAGGGGCTCGTCGGCTTCTTCAGCAGCAGCCCTGCCCCCTGTGAAAAAAGCCGAAGATGGATCCACGCAGATGACGTCGCCGCAACATGACTGGAGGAGGAATTCTGGGAGTTGAAGTCCACAAGTCTTCAAGCTGTCAGGTTTGAAGACCCTGGGTTTTTTTTTCCTAAAGGGTTAGGGGTGCAAAGGGTCTTGCAACTTGACAGCTTTAAGACTTGCACACTTCAATGCCAGAGTTCCTGAGCCAACATGACTGGAGGAGGAATTCTGGGAGTTGAAGTCCACAAGTCTTAAAGCTGTCAGGTTTGAAGACCCCTGGGGGTTTTTTTTCCTAAAGGGTTAGGGGTGCAAGGGTCTTGTAACTTGACAGCTTTAAGACTTGCGTGCTTCAAATGCCAGAGTTCCTGAGCAAATATTTTGGTTGCTAAGCAGGAGCGTTGTTAAGTGACACTGACATTATATAACACTTTTAATTAAGCGAGTACCTTGAAGAAACATAACTTTGAGTTACAAATAATACTGATTTCGTTGTTGTCTTAGGTGACATTTGTGAAAAAAATTCAGGTGCTCAGGCATAAAAATGTGCCGCTCAAACACTATACTTTTCTGCTCACACTGAAAAAAAATTAGAGGGAACATTGATGGTGGGAGGCGCATGCGAATGCGTGGTGGAGATGAGCTGGGGCAATGGCTAGTGTGACCACAGAGAGGGCTCTGTGTGTCACCTGTGGCACGCATGCCATAGGTTTAACATCATGGCCCTATCCTATACCAACTGGCTGGTGACTTTGGGCCAGTCATGCTCTCTTCACACAACCCACCTCACAGAGTTGTTGTTGTGGGTAAACATAGGAGGAGGAAGGAATAATATGTATGTTCACCACCTTGGGTAACTTATAACTTAATGAAGGCAGGACAAAAATATAATAAATAAATAAAATAAAATACCGAGTAACCTGAGCACCAATAACTCAACTGGTTTCTGGGTTTCTCTACTGTACTTACCGTACACCCCACTGCCTTATATTCTCTGTTTCCCAGTTGCCTGCTAGTTTTTGCTGTGCCCTCTTCTAAACCCTGATGAGTTTGGCAGCTTCAAGAACAAGGAGACAGACAGGATGTCTGCTTCTATTGCCACCACACCAGCGACGACACCGAGGTAATCAATTTATTATAACAAGAGGTATCCTAGCAACTCTAGAGAAATCAAAAGTTCTCACCCTCTTTGGTGATGCAGAAAAACAAGTTTTTCTAGCAGCCTTGCAAAGATGCCCCAGCAGATAGGCAGGCAGGTATTTTTATATTTTAAGGGAAGTGCGATGAGACTCATAAAAACCTGCTTTGCGCTGCAAATGTTATGACTAACCCGTCAACTACATTGAGCAATAAGCGTTCATTTAACATCTGATCCTTGCACTAAAGAGGACTAAAAAACTGAAAGTAGCAGAACCAGTCATTTCTCTTTGCTCATGGATTACTGGTCAAATCCTATTTCCATTGTAAACAGGGCGTGCAAACAGCTGCAGCCACCCATTGCTGTTGGCTATGCTAAGGTCACTGAAAACTTTTCCCAAACTGTGTGACCAGCCACTCTGAAATTTCCTTATGGATACCTACAGTTTTACACAGTCCAAATGTCCTACCTAGATTGTCTTGATAATATGTGGAATGGTGGGGAGGATGTGGATATCCCAGAGCAAAAGTGAGACTACTAATTGTCCATGTCCCAAACTGGAGAGTCAATTTGATCTAGTCTTCAAGTCTCTCTCAGCCCAACTGACCTCACAGGATTGTTGTTGTTGTTGTGGGAAAAACAGGAGGAGGGAGGAGTATTATATATGTTCACCGTCCTGAGTTGTCTATAAAAATAATAAAGGTAGGATACTAAATGCATAAATGACTTTGCAGGCACAAGGAAAAATGAGAAATTAGGAGAGTTATGCATCTATCCTCTCAATTCTACCCTTACCAATTTTGATCATTTAGACCAGATTTACTGTAACCTGTCTAGGCAGTATTGTTTTAATTTTTACGTGTAGGGGAGGCCAAAAAGAAAAGTGGCCTAGAGCAGAGGTCTTCAACCTTGGCAATTTTAAGACTTGTGGATTCAATTCCCAGAGTTCCTCAACCGACTTTGCTGACTTTGGAGACCACTGGCCTAGAGGGTGCCTAATTTTAGGGTCTATCAAATAAGGCAGAGGCCACAGATTGAGTGGCTCCAAAATTTTATTACAGACTCTCTTTGTCTCCAAGAACAAATCTGTCATTTACATTTGTGGAACAAATGCAAAGGTGGAACCCCTCCCCCCCAAAGGTGGCATCCTTACCAGCAGATTTCTGGTGGAAAGATAATCTATTTAAGGAGATAAAGATTGTTTTGCCGTAGCAGATAAATTTGCCGTGGCAGATAAATTTGCAAAATGGCTTGCAGAGAGGAAAGCACATATTAATCTCTTTTATTCATTGCATTTTGGCTGAGCAACCAACTAGCCAATCATATTTTCATCTAGTATTGTATATGAACACGTCCCATGTAAATAGTGACCAATAATGAACAAGTAAAGCCAGGCAATTAAGACTGAATTCATTAAGCCATAGGTGAAGTACTTTTCAATTCTGTGCTTATTATTTTTATAAATAACTTAAAGCGGTAAACATATCTAATGCTCCTTCGTCCTACTTTTTTTCCTCAGCAACAATTCTATGAAGTGAATTGGGCTGAGAGAGAGTGTGACAGGCTCAAAGTCATCCAGCCAGCTTTCATGCTGAAGATAGGACTAGAACAGCAATGGCGAACCTTTTTTGGCTCGCGTGCCATAAGTGGGGGGAGCGCAGGGTGGTCATGTGCGGGTGTGTCGCACCCATAATGCAATGCGTGACCCCCAGTGAGCATGCACGCACTACAGGCGCGACCCCCCCCATTTTTACATGCTTTTTTCGCCCTCCCCAGGCTCCAGAGGCTTTATAGGGGCCTGGGGAGGGCGAAAACAGCCTCCTCCACCCCCCCGGACGCCCTCCGGAGGCATCAGGGAAGCCTCCAGACAGTCCCTGAAGCCTTCAGAGTGCTCAAAATGATCCTCCGAGCAAACCTCGGAGGGTCGTTTTGAGCACTCCGAAAGCTTCAGGGAAGCCTCCGGACGGTCCCTGAAACCTTCGGAGCACTCAAAGCGACCCTTCAGGTTTGCTCAGAGGATCGTTTTGAGCGCTCCAAAGGCTTCAGGGCCTGTCCGGAGGCTTCCCTGATGCCTCCGGAGGGCGTCCGGGGAGGCAGGGGAGGCTGTTTTCGCCCTCCCCAGGCTCTATAGGAGCCTGGGGAGGGTGAAAAATGGCTTTAAAAAAGGCATGCGCGCTGGCCAGCTGACAGGGCAGCGCCTCGTGTGCCCTGAGAAATGGCTCCGCGTGCCACCTGTGGCACGCGTGCCATAGGTTCACCATCACTGGACTAGAACTTCCTGTCTCCTGGTTTCTAACCTGGGGCCTTAACCACCAGACCAAACTGGCTCTCAATAGTCTCAATAAATTCAGCCATAAAGATCAATATTAATACTAGTTGGTACTTCTATACTTTATAAATGATAATACTGTAACTGTAAATGTATCATGTTATAACCGACTTTATTGCTTTATCTCTAATTTTAATTGTTGATAATTTTTAACTTGTTAATTTTAATTATGCTTGCACTGTACTCTGGGTGGGATTGCTGTTTAAATAATTTTTGCTAATTTTTAAAGATTTACAAATTAAAACGAGTCCTTTAATTTCATATCTTTAAGAGCAGATCTTCTGAAGAACAAAGAAATAGTTGACATATCTGCTATTCTTCAGAAAAGAAATGCTTTCTCCTTCTTTCTCTCTTTCTCTCTCTCTCCTTCTTCCTTCCTTCCTTCCTTCCTTCCTTCCTTCCTTCCTTCCTTCCTTCCTTCCTTCTTTCTTTTTCTTTGAAAGATAAATACTAAATAGAAAAGAATATTTTTTTGTCCAGGCTGACACACAGAGCTCAATTACAAATAGTCTTACTTGAAAAACAAGTCCTACTGGGAAAATTAAAGCTTATTCAGGTAAGAGTGGCATTGGGCCTACAACAAAGTAACCTCAAGTAAAAAGAATGGGTCAAATTTCAGGGTTACGTTTGTGGTAGCTGATGGCATTAAAATTCTAAACTCAATACAAATGAATTCCATGCATTTTAAAGGAAATTTAGCTCAAATAAACATGTGTAGGATTAGGCTGCCATTTAGAGTTAGTGGGGAAGGTGAAACCTAGGAGAAAACGGTTTGTTAAGTATTCCTGGGATGATATTTGGTAGAATCCTAGTTGTAAAGGAACAAGAGACAGCAATGAGCAAAATTTGGTAACTGCAACTTTTATGGAGGGTATATGGATGTGTACATCAGATTCCTATTTTCAGAAGGTTACTGAGAGTTGTGTGATTGAGAAAAAAACATTACTGTATGTCAATTGAGAAAGCATGTGGCAAAATGAATGGCTGTATATTATGGAAACATTGTGAGACAAAACGGTTGTAGATCAGCTACTGAATGTAAGAGCAGAATAAGATGGAAATAAAACATGCACGAATCTCAATGAAATGCTTCAATGTTGAGCAGAAAGTAAGATAAGGCTATGTAATGGCTGCCTAATGTACGTATGGAGAAATGAGTGCATACAGGTAGTCCTCAACTTATGATCGATCACTTAGCAACAGTTCAAAGTTATGACAGACACCCCCCCCCAAAAAAAAGCTAGTTACAATTTGCTTTGAAGATCCTATCTTGGAGCCCCTCTATAGTCATGTGACTGCATTTTGGGTACTTGTCAATGGCCCACATGTATGGCTTATTTGTAGCACCCCACAGGCATGTGACTGATTTATGATGGATTTGCTAGAAACTGGCGTTTTCTTCCACTCTCCAGCCAAAACTGACCCATAGAGAACAATGGCTTTGTTTAACAACCATGGCATTCATTTAATGATTGAATTGAATTGAATTGAATTTATTGAATTTATAGACTGCCCCCTCTCCCCGAAGGGACTTGGGGCAGTGTACAGACGACAAGATAAAAACCATATACAGAATAAATAAGCTTAAATACCCCTAAAATCAGATTAAATGTTAGGCTGTACAGTGATAAAAATTAAAAAACAACCTAAAAACCTACCCCTAAAAATTTAAAATACAGGCTAGAAAGATTAAAACTACGGTTAGGCCAGGCCAGCTAAGTTGAACAGGTGGGTCTTAAGTTTCTTGCGGAAGGAGCGGAGATCGGTGGTCATTCTGATGTCGGGGGGGAGGTCATTCCAGAGGGTCGGGCCCATCACAGAGAAGGCCCTACCCCTGGGCGTCGCCCGCTGGCACTGCCTAGTGGACAGCACCCGGAGGAGTCCCTCTCTGTGAGAGCGAATCGGCCGCAGGTTGGGGTTTTCACTTAACAACCACGCTGAAAAAGGGAATTAAAATCAGGTCCAGTTACATGGTGAGCCACATCACAACTTACAATTGTTAATTGCCGGGCTAATTATGGTAGTAATTCAAGGATTACCGTATTTTTCGGAGTATAAAACGCACCAGAGTATAAGACACACCAAGGTTTTGAAGAGGCAAATTAAAAAAAAAAGTTTTTGCACTCTGCAAACCTCCCAAAATGGGCCCTCCCCCCCAAAAAGGGCATGAGTAGCCCTTAGGAGGCTTGTAGAGTGTTCGGGGGGGGGGGAGCAAAAATGAGCAAAAAATGGCCCATTTTTTGCTCATTTCTGCCCTCCCCAGGAGCTCTCTGAAAACCTTCTACAAGCTATGCACAGCCATTTTGGTGAAGGAGCGGGGTTTCAGGAGGCAAAAAAATGCTGTATTCAGTGTATAAAATTCACCCAGTTTTTCAGCCTCTTTTTTGAGGGAAAAAGGTGTCTTATACTCCAAAAAATACGGTACTTCTGGTACATGTGATGATGTATTATACATGTCTTTTGGTATGTAGATGATGCTATGGTTCTAGATCAGAATCCAAACATTACAGAGGCCATGATGTATTGAAGGGTTCAAATGCTAAGATTATGGGTATTTCACAGGAAATTAGGAATGAACCCACAGCAGGTTTTACGCACAATGGTGAAAAATGATAGGTATGTGCTTTTGCTACTTTGTTATGTGGAAGTGAGAGAAGGGTACAATTAGGAAAAACATCAAGCAAAGTTGAATGCAACAGGGATGGGCTATTTAAGAACTGAGCATTGCAAAGGAAGGAGATAGGGCCAGGAATGGGTGCTGAGAAAATGTGGATCGAATTCAAAAATAAGAAAGAAGAAAATGAGGGGTTTTTGGTCATGCAGAATGTAAATTAGGCTCAAAGTGCAAAGAAATATGTGAAGAGTGAATGGTTGAAAGAAAGGGAAAGTCCAAAACTGTCACTGGATGAAGTTGACGAGTTCATGGAAAAGAGAAGTTTAATGAACCAAAGGCAATATATGAATCATGGATATGATATATGGATATGACAGAAGTAGATTTAAATGGATTCAAAGAGATATAGTGAACAATGTTGTTGTAAACCAGTTTTAACTCTGTTTCTGTTCCTTTTTTTCACATTTCATGCTTTTAATTTCTTTGGTTTACAGTTCTATACTCTTTCAGTGCTTTGTGTAAATAAGCTAGAGCTACCTTGAAATGGAGGAACCAAACCACACAATTATAACTTATCTCTTCAAAAACAAAAGAGAAAAAGGTCATACAGAGGAAGTCGGGAATTCTGGAAGATTAGGAAATTAAGATGCCACTCAAGTGTTTAGATTCCTCAAGGACTTCTCTGCAATTGCAAACTAAAATCCCATATTAATAGCATCCAAATTATGCACCACTTTAAGAGTAATTGAAGGAGCAACAAAAATATTAGGTCTATGTAGATATCCTGTCTTTTCTAAGGGACAGTTTTATTTTCTTATATTATTTTTTTTCATGAAAGACACCTAAGGTTGAGTTTGTGGGAACTTTACAGGTAGTCCTCGGCTTATGACCACAATTGAGCCCAACATTTATGTTGCTAAGCAAAACATTTGTTAAGTGAATTTTGTCCCATTCTACGACCTTTATTGCCACAGTTGTTAAAGGAATGACTGCAGTTGTTAGGTTAGCAACATGGCCGTTCAGTGGATCTGGTTTCCCCATTGACTTTGCCTGTCAGAAGGCCATCAAAAGATGATCACATGACCCTGGGACACTGCAACGGTCATAAATATGAGTCTCTAATAAAGGAGAATATTTTCAGCTCAAGGCTGACGGGAGGGGTCCTTGGTGCTATCTGAGCTTGCTTGTTCTCTTGGAGTTTGCATTACCCAAACTAGGTCACATCATCCGTGCTACGTAATGCAACATCTGCAAGAAAACAAGCAAGTTCAGTGAGCACCAGGGACCTCTCAAATATGAGTCACTTGCCAAGCATCTGAATTTTGATCACATAACCATGGGGATGCTACAATGGTGATTAAGAATGAAAAATGGTTCACAAGTCACTTTTTTCAATGCCATTGTAACTTCAGCTGGTCACTAACTGCACTGTTGTTAGGTTGAGGACCTAACCTATATATGAAACAAGCAGGAAACATACAGATTGTTAAAGTGACGATGTTCAAGGCAAGTCACAATGAATGTTACATTTTCTACATTGGTATTAATGAACAGGCTAATATGTTAGAAAAAGTTCTGAATAAATTTTCCAGGCATCATAAATACTGTATACATACAAGTAGTTCTCAATTTTGTGCAGAATTTTGGTTGTGCGTTGTTGCAATTATAGGTTGTTGCAATTATAAGTTGAATCACTGACCAGGCTTGATTTTATGACAGTTAAGGGAATCCCTGCGGTTGTTAAGTGAATCATATGATCATTAAGCAAATCACATGGTCATAAGTCTGGATCTAGCTTATCTAATGGGTGTTTTTGTTGTTGTTTTGTGCTGGAAAACATCAAAAAAACCCATGGCAAAATGCGATTACATGACTGGGGGACACTGTAACCAGTTATAAACGTGAGATGAAATGGAAAAGTGCCTGAAATGGAATCGCATAACCACAGGGATGGCGTGGCAGTTGTAACTTTGAAGACGAGTCATCAATAACTTTTTGAGTCCATCAGAACTCCAAATGGCTTGTTAAGCAACTGGTTATAAGTTGAGAACTACCCGTATTGAACAAAGGTTAAGAATATTGTTCTGGCATCAGAAAGACCTTGCTCAGAATGTGGAATTGCTCCGTTCATATCAGAATTGCTCCATTCATATCAACATCAGAAAGATAATCAAAACTAAGGCATTAACAGAAAGAAAAGCAAGATGGATACTGGATTTCCTTCAATTGCTTAGGGAAAAACTCAACAGCTGTATAGAAGTCAGAGCAAATGTAGGTATAAGTCAGATGGGGAAGCTTTAATACTTCAGTTGTGCTGTACACATAGACAACTTTGTTGCACCCTTCCCAAAGCTGAGACCTTCTTACATGTATTAAACTACCATTTGCTCTTAGCCAGAAAGGATCTTGTTCTTGGAGTATGGTCAAATGTATCAAATTAAGGGCCGTTTTAATCAAATATTTTCCTTTCGGTCATGCACATTACCATTGCCAAGCCTGAGGTACCTGAAGCCAAAAAACATGCTACTCACAATGTCCCCCTCTAAAAGTTCACACTCAACGGACAAGGAGAAGAACTTGGAACCAGCCTAAGAGGAGAGACTGGCTGGATTTTAACAACGTCACATGTCAGAATACTAGGCAGAATGCACTGTGCCAGACCCCAAGGGAGCACTGTGGAGATAGAAAGGTACCTTACTACCAGTGGTGAAATTCATTTTTTTTTACTAACGGTTCTGTGGGCGTGGCTTGGTGGGCATGGCAGGGAAGGATATTGCAAAATCTCCATTCCCACCCCACTCTGGGGCCAGTCAGAGGTGGTATTTGCAGAACTACTCTTTACAATAGTTCTCTGAACTACTCAAAATTTCCGCTACCGGTTCTCCAGAACCTGTTAGAACTGGCTGGATTTCACCCCTGCTTACTACTATATTGTTATCACCCTGCTTTTTTGGCTAATCAATTCACAATTGCTGGGTGCACTATGACCAGAGAAATTAAATATTGCTTGCTCCCTCCTCCCCTTAAAAAAATATCTAGCCAAAGGAAGCCTAAATATTTCCAAAGCAAACATTCAAAAGAATGCACTCTCCATTATTGACAAAACGAAGAACACACAGCTCCCTCTTACATGATCAGATATCTTTGCTTAGAAAATTGTTAGCCACATTGTGTACTTTCTGAATTCTGGAGATTGTATCATTGCCTTCCCTTCTCTGTACTTCAGGAGAGCACTGTACAAAACCAGTTGAAACAGCATGGGACGGCAGGGAAGTACTGGGAGGTAATGAGCCAAAACCACACGCAGAACTGCAGTTAGCCATGTTTGTGTTTGCTACAGGGGTGCTTGAAATGGTAGCACTGGGTTAAATGGTTCAGAAGAAGTTCAGCGTTAAAATATAGTCAAATAAAAATTTAATCGTCCCTGCCAAAATAGAAACACTATATAATTATTATTAGTAATAACCTGAGTAAGATATAAGGATGACTGTAAACTGGTTGTATCTTTCAACATTAAATATCCGAGCTTTATGAGAGAGAGGGAGAGGGAGAGGGAGGGAGGTAAAGAGAGAGAGAGAGATGATTTTGATTGCTACCAAGTCAGAGTTAAATCTTAATGATCTCATAGACCCGTGATGGCGAACCTATGGCACGGTGCCATAGGTGGCGCGCGGAGCCATTTGTCAGGGCACACGAGGCTTACCGTGTCAGCTGGCCAGCGCATGCCTTTTTTTGAGGCCATTTTTCGCCCTCCGTAGGCTTCAGGAGCTTCCCTGAAGCCTCCGGAGCGCGAAAAACCAGCCCTACGGGCCAACCGGAAGTTCAGGAACAGACTTCCAGTTTGCTCGTAGGGCTGGTATTAGCCTCCCGGAGTATTCAGGAGGCTTCCCTGAAGCCTCCGGAGGGCAAAAAACAACCCTACAAGCAAACCGGAAGTCACTTCTTGGTTGCTCGTAGGGTCATTTTTTGCCCTCTGGAGCCTTCAGGGAAGGCTCCTGAACGCTCCAGAGGGATAAAACCGGTTCTCCGAGCCACCCGGAAGTGACTTCCGGTTTGCTCGTAGGGTCATTTTTTGCTATCCAGAGCCTTCAGGGAAGCCTCCTGGAGGCCGCTGAAGGCTAAAAGCGGCCCTACGAGCAAACAGGAAGTTTTGATTTGCCTGTAGGGCTGTTTTTTGCGCTCCAGAGGCTCCCTGAAGGCTCTGGAGATCCTCCGGGGGGGGAGGCTGTTTTCGCCCTCCCCAGGCTCCTATAAAGCTTCTGGAGCCTGGGGAGAGTGAAAAAAGCATTCCAAAAATGGGGGGGAGGGCTGGTCGTGGGCACATGCGCACTGGGGTCATGCGCAAAGCATTATGGGTGTGGCACACCCACACACAACCCCCCTGCGCTCTCTCCGCTTTTGGCACACGAGCCAAAAAAGGTTCACCATCATTGTCATAAACAGATTCTCTGCAGAACAAAATGAGTGACTCGGTATTTATAGTTTTCAGCATTAGCTGTTGTATTCTTCATCTAGGTTTTATTGTATTATTGTGCAGTATTGCATGGTTTGATATTGCAAATTAGTGCAGGTTGTCTAATTTATTTTAATTCAACAACTAAAATTGGTTGGTATTTTATGATGATGAAATACGTTGACGTTTCACTGATTTCAATGGGACAGTTTAACTCCTTTAAATTATGCTCATTTGAAATAGAAACTGTAGCTGATTGTGTCCATCCACCAATGGAATTTTGATTTCCTAATTTGCTGGGATTACAAGTTTCACTAGAGCAGGCTGCCACTGTGTGAGTAGAGAAGAAAGGAATGGAAGCTTTTACAGAAACCCACCTGTAGTTCTGTAATGCTCAACATTGGTTCTCAAATTCCCTGATAAGGGAATGTAAAATAGTAGCTTCTACTGTGATGCTTTTATCAGTAGGCAAAAAAATGCTTTATTGCCTACTTAACAGAGGGTAAGTTTTACCACTGGGTTTTAATAATGCCTTATGATTATTATAATTACCCTGTTTCCCTGAAAATAAGACCTCCCCGGATAATAAGCCCAATTGGGCTTTTGAGCGCATGGGCTAAAATAAGCCCTCTCCCCAAAATAAGCCCTCCACAAAAATATTGCAACACAGCAGCAGCCATGAGGTGACTAGGCTCGTCACCTCCTGTGCCTCAAAAATAATAAGACCCCCCCCCCCCGAAAATAAGGCCGAGTGCTTATTTCATGGGTCACAAGAGTCTCTTATTTTTGGGGAAACACGGTAGGAATGTGATGGCTCAGTGGCTAAGACGCTGAGCTTGTCCATCAGAAAGGTTGGCAGTTCGGTGGTTTGAATCCCTAGTGCTGTGTAACAGAGTGAGCTCCTGTTACTTGTCCCAGCTTCTGCCAACCTAGCAGTTTGAAAGCATGTAAAAATGCAAGTAGAAAAAATAGGAACCACGTTTGGTAGGAAGTTAACAGTGTTCCGTGCGCCTTCGGTATTAGGAATGTGTTTGCTTAGCATTTTAATGCAGGCTTACTTAATCCGTGTTTCTCAAGCCAATATGGAAACCCAAATACAACTGTGTTCCTGGTAATTGCCTTTACTTTCCGAACTATGCAATTCAATGATCAAGAGTTGCTTAGAAAAACAGGATCATTTCTATAATTAGGTGGAATGAAGCTCTCTTGTAGTTATTTCTCATTTTGTTATGGGCTATTGTCTCATAGTAGAGTACTGGCAATCAATTCAATAGACTCCCAATTTCAGGCAATGGAAGAAGTCAGGTGTTGGATACCAGCCAAAACTGAAATTGTTACGTTCCTGAAGACATCTGGAAGAGATGCTTTTGTTCCTAAAATGTGGAAAACTCCTGAGTGGCTTGCTACCATAGCAGATTACACAATATGTGCCACTGTGAGAAGAACGTAAGAGTAACAATCTTTAGAAGATCACAATCCACTTTGTGCAGACTACAGCAACCTCACAATGAGTTATTTTGAGGATATTCTCCAGTGACACGATAAGGGGATCAGCTGGCTGGCCTGACCCAGGCATAATAGTGATGGGTCTGCCAAAGGTCATAGGGAGAAGTAACGGGAGGAAATGGCAGATGACTTTCCTTTATGTCTTGGGCTACTACTGCCAAAATGTTGTGTGTTAGTAAAAATAGATTTTTTTTTCTGTTGAGGGGGGAAAAATCAAGTATGCCAGAGAAAACCCATGCATTAGATAGAAATATGATTAAAATTACAAGATTTATAAATGCAAAATTATTTGACTGTACATATCAAATGTGTATTCTCTAAAAAAGTACAACTTGCTCCTGCTCCATCTAGAAAAAGAAGTATCAAATCAAATGTAGGTATTGCCCAGAGGTTCTGGGAAGAATCTCACACTAGGCATTCCCTCTAATAAATATAATCAAGAGCCGGGGTGGTGCAGTGGTTAGAATGCAGTACTGCACGCTACTTCTGCTGACTGCCAGCAGTTCGGCAGTTCAATCCTCACCGGTTTAATAGCAATAGACTTATATACTGCTTCATAGGGTTTTACAACCCTCTCTAAGCGGTTTACAGAGTCAGCCTATTGCCCCCAACAATCTGGGTCCTCATTTTACCCACCTCAGAAGGATAGAAGGCTGAGTCAACCTTGAGCCTGGTGAGATTCGATCTGCCAAACTGCTGACAGCCGGCAGACAGCAGAAGTAGCCTGCAGTACTGCATTCTAACCACTACGCCAACTAAGGTTGATCCAGCCTTCCATTCTTCCAAGGTCGGTAAAATGAGGACCCAGACTGTCGGGGGCAATATGCTGACTGTAAAAACCGCTCAGAGAGGGCTGTAAAGCACCGTGAAACGGTATGTAAGTCTAAGTGCAATTGCTATTTGTGTTTTTTTCAATTGAAAAAAAACCCAACCTATCTAAGTTACCTATGTAATATACACACACACACACACACACACACACACACACACACACACACACACATATATATATATATATATATATATCACAAGAATGTGAAAATATATTGGAATATAACTCAGCATACTGGTCTTACCCTACCACTAAAAAGAAAGGACCGTCTAATGTGAATTGTAATAGAAAGGAACAATGCCACATTATCTGTTCTAGCACGCTACTGAAGTGCAATGAACTTAAGACATTTTGAAAGCTGGAGAGAGAATGGAAAGTCTTAGCTAAGTGAAATAAAGACCTCTTTTAATATAGTTCTGAATGTCTGAATGTTTCTGTAACAAAATGTAGCTGTAACAGTGATTGTAAGCACATTAATTTGGCATGTAGCTTACTTACCTCCAAAAGTAGGTTATAAAAATATGGGGATGCCTCCTTCAACTTTCCATTTATAATACCTAATCTGATGTTTTTTAAGATATATAGTAATCACGTGGCCTGAATGACTTGGCTGCATCCTTTATCATCGTTATTGTTGTCAGACTCAAGTCAGCTGGCTATTTCTACCCATCTGGTTGTAAACAAGCCTGAAACCCATGAAAGTTTAGGGGACAAAATGCAATCCTTACTTTATTACTCTTTCACTTACTGAAGGCAGACATTGTAGGAGGAGTGTGTGTTAGTCTATAGTAGCCAAAAATTAGAAGGAATCTGATAGCACCTATTCAGATTAACCCATTTGATTAAAAAACATAATTGTGCTATTCTGAAAAGGTGTTACCAGACTTTTTCTGATACATGAGGTGGGAAAACTCTGAAGAGATTTGTGAGAAACTTTTCATCTTTTCTTGTATTTTAGCAAATTGGGTGGCAAATATACACGTGTTATTTAAAAAGCTCTTTTGAAGAAAAAGGGACATGAGGTCTTTGTGTATGGGGGGGGGGGTGGAGGCATTTCCTAAATGGAATGAATTTCTTTTAAATTATTTTTAAAAATTAATCACACAAAGACTAAGAGATAGAAAGCCCTAAAGTTAAATTTTGCCTAAGTTAGAAACCTCTGTGGAGGCCTAGAGCCAAGTATCTTTTCCTCTGACAGTGTCACTGAATTCAACTGTGCCTACTCATTTGTGCAATTACAGTTTGGCCTAGCTGCCAAAGCTGTCATAACATCGTTGATTCAATATTTAGGCTCCTTTTAAAATATGTTAAATGTTAAGTATAAGGATTATATCATCATCATCTTCATATCACCATCATCCTGGCTTCTGGGCCATTTCTGTCTCTCACCATGCATGCCTAACTTGTTACTCAGGCATAGCAATGGAACAGGAAGAATTAGACAAAAGAAAACAGAAGAAATAGGATTGATCCCTTGAGATGATTAAAAATGTCATCAAAGCACCTAGACAGCCAAAATATTAAAGCACACAACCTTTCGTACAGCACTGGTTCTTCCACTTCTTGCTTCACTCTCTGGAGCCTTTGCCTGGTTCCAGAAAAAAAGAGTTTAAAAGTAATTCTACACCAAATCATGTCTGAAGAGAACTGGGATGTTTGCTGCTAGCACATCCATGGCAGGAGGAACGCTTAAGTCAAAATGAAATCCACCTAGCTAGCATTTGCCCTTCCCAGGAAACAAAATATGGCAGAAACAGGTGGAGGTGGCATTTCTTTTCTAACATTTCTAAAGTGGCTGGGGGAGGATTTTAAAAATCTTTTTAAGCTTTAAAAAACCCCTTTGTAATTATAGGAGCACCTGCCCCACTTGAGGTGTGTAGATTTCATCCTGGTGCCTCCTGAAATTAAGAGAAAAGAATCTTTGGCTACCCAGGAAATTAATTTTAAAAGTAAATCCAATCTTATTTCCGGTATAGTTCTGATGAGATTTTTCTAGGGGTTTTTAAAAAATAAAAAACCTCCTGAGATCTACTTTCTGTGCCAAAATAGATCCCAATTACTGAGACGGTTTGAAAATGATTGGTCTCTTGATCATCAGGCAGCAAAACACCAATGTTAGTTTTCGTCCTTATCTTCTTTCTTAAACTTAGAACTTAAAATAACTTTATTGTCATTTTGAACGTACGCTAATTGGCATACATTAAAATGAAATTTCGTTGCATGCAGCTCTCAAAGGATCTCACCTTTCTTTCACGCTTCCCCTTTTTATTAAACTACACATGGTTAAGGATGGAGCAAGGGAGAACGCAGGCTAGTAAAATAGCTCGGCAGATCACTTTAGCACTCTTGCTTGACTGGTTACTTTGTTGACAAAAGAAAGAGCAAGCAACTACCTATAAAGACCTGGGCCACCATGTTGCAATACAAAGGTAATTTGGGGGCAATTGTTGGATGGGCTCATATGTTGTACCAACCAAGTCATAAAAGTGATTGAAAGTTTTGGCTTAAAACAATGAAAATTGAAAATTAAAACACAAAATAAATACTAGGCCTACCAATCTTCTTTACAGCATTAAATGTAGCTCATCTATTGTGGTTGGAACGCAAACATGGTGGTGCAACAGCCTAATTTTAGCGGTTATCTTTAGGTAATTATCTTAGCCCACCAGCAAAGCTCAAACTGATGGCCTCTGCTTTCTGCCCCCAGTTCCTAAAAGGTGAAAGCAATGGAAATTTTAATTTATTATCTCCCTCTAACATTTCTCAGGTTCCTAGGGTTTCTCGTCTGCAGTTAAAAAAGCAGTTTGGGAGGACCCAAGAATTTGCAAGATCAGTTTTTTAATCTATACAAGGAACTCCTTAAAAGCATTCCAAAAATCCTACATTGTTGTTTATTAACAATATTGTAGAAACATGAACAGGAAAATGACTCTGCCTACGCTGATTAATGCCAGAAACGCTCCATAAATTCCATCATGGCAGCTATGTAATTTTGGGTTTGTCTGTCGGTTTTCTGGGTACTTCCTATTTTAAACATTTAATTGTCGAATTCCCTGGCAGGCATCTCTGACAAATGTTGTCAACTCAGCACTGGCTTTTTTGTTTCTCTCTTCCAAACCTACGGGACCTGGTGATTTGCCAAGAATGTGGTGCTTAGTGGCTCTGTAAACACACTCTCACCCAAAGGCAGATTAATATATGAGGCTGTGGGGGCTGTTTTAAGATCAAAGCTAGTACTCTGGTCTGATTCTGATAAACTATACGATAATGAGATTAAAGAAAGCACAGTTAATGAAGCAAATTGTTTGGGGAAAGTATGATCAAATGTTGCATAATTCTCTCCTTCCATTATTATGAGGCTTGTCTCCAGAGAGACTTGAGTCAAAGGAAGTAGCTCACGTCTCCCATGAGGCAAATCAGTTGACCTTTCAAATTAATGATTTCTTTTTTTAATCAAAGATCGTTAGCTAAAGGATACGGCCTCTTGGAACAGAGGCACTGATTTCCTAATCTAGCAGCAAGAGGCGAAAGAGAAAGCAAAGGAGAAATTGTGGGGATGGGCACGTCAAGCTGGATGTGTCTTGGGCTACATAAAGTCCTTTGGGTTCATTTTAAATCCAAACGAGCCATTTGGAATGGAGCTGCGGAAGTGGTGGCCCCACTGCTTGCGTGGAACCATCCCCTTCCCACCAGTCTGCAAAGCTGGAAATGTTGGGGAACACTTTCTATTGCTGCTAGGAAATAAATATTATCTATTTATTTACAAAATTTATTGGCCTCTCATCTTATCTCTGGGTAACTCTGGCTGCCTTACAATCATAAATACATCAGGCAACTATTTTTTGGAGAAGAAAGAAAGTAGCTTCAGCTTCATTCAGAAGTCAACCCTTGCCCATAAACTGGGAAGTATGAATGAAGCAAATGTGTTTGGATTCTGCTCACTGTTCCTCTTCTCATCTCTCAACAATTACCATCTAAACCAGGGGTGTCAAACTCAAGGATTGTGGGCCCAATCCGGCCTGCTGGGTGCTTAGATCTGGCCCACAGGGCCACCCTGGAAACAGCGAAGGACCAGCCTGTGGTGACTCTGCCAGCAAAAACGGATCTCGAGAGGCTGTGATGGCCTCCTGCAATCCTCTGCCAGTGAAAAGGGAATTCGGGAGGGCAGCATGCGACCCGAGCTCCAACATGAGTGACGGTGAGCTGGCCACACCCATCCTGGCCACGCCCACCTGGCCCCCAAGGTCAAACACAATCCTGATGCGGCCCTCAATGAAATAGAGTTTGACACCCCTGATCTAAACTATGGAGTGGTTGTATGGAGTAGTCAGCCTGCACTCTCCTGATTTGCCTCCACTGCAACTCTTAGCAGTCTCATACAAGATGGCTATTAGTGACGGATATTAGAAACAACAGCGCCAGAACATCTGGAGAACTATAGGTTCCCCATTCCTGAAAGAGTATAGTTGAAGAGAAAATTAATTATGGCTTATGAACTGCAGCTCAGGCTGACTTCTACCATATTCAGCTCACAAACCAGTGCGCTATCTATTTAAATCTAGGTCCCCGAGTGTGATTGACTCACTAACTGAAGTGAAAATAATTTGATAAACCCGTGATTTGCCACAACGACAGATACAGATTTACTGTGTGGCTATATACCTCTTTAAATCATAAAATAAATTTCAGTGCAAAGTTCATGTAACATTTGGCAAACTGTTCTGAGGTTGGGAGGGGTTTTTTTTTGGCACTGTTATTTCAAATGGAAAAAAAAAATGCATAAAAGTTAAACTGTTACCAGGGAGCAAACTTTTGTCACTATTCCTTGCATCTGCCACAAGAGTATTCTCCTCTAAACGAAATATTGTTTTAAGAGTTATATTACTTCTCTTTAAACTTTTCCGCCTATCTTAGTGATGCTTTCTGTTTGATTTTCCAGACAATTTCTCTTACGATGAAAACTCGATAGAGTCAATACTAATGAAATGAAACCATCTCTCTAACAAGCCAATGCTCTAATGTACTTTCCTCATATTGTGTCTTTTAAAATCAGAATTAAGGCATTTCACTTCCTCTTTAATGAACAGGGGAAAATCAATATAGAGGGAGGAAAGCAATAGAACAGAGGTGGTTTTACAAAACCATTCCTTTGCTTTGCAGTTGTTTGAGTTGAGAAGGCAATTCTGAAGAGACCTGGAGAGGGATAGGCCAAAGCTATGGCTATTTCTCTATATTTGCTTCTACTTTTCTGTAGTGGATAAGCATGTCTACAGGCAAGAGAAAAAGGTCTGGAACCTCCTGAAGACAGATGGTCCTGTGATAATTTATAATTTGGAGATACATAAAATGGAATATAGCAAAAAAATCCTAAAAAAAACCAGTCCTAAATATATTCATATATGTACAGGTAGTCCTTGACTTACATTATTTAATTTAATTAAATTAATTTATTTAGTGACCGTTCAAACTTACATCACTGAAAAAAGTGGCTTTTTCACACAACTGTTTTAACATCCCCGTGGTCACATGGTTTATATTTGAATGCTTGACAATTAACTCACATTTATGACTGTTGCAGTGTCCCGGGATCATGTAAATAGCCTTTTGTGACCTTCTGACAAGCAAAGACAATGGGGAATTCAGATTCACTTAACAACCATGTTGTTAATTTAACAACTGCAGTGATTCACTTAACAAATGTGGCAAAACAATCTTAACAATTTTTTCACTTAACAACATAAATGTTGGACCCAATTGTGGCCGTAAATTGAGGATTGCATGTACCAAAGACCTGTTATTTTCAATTAGCCATATCTTTTGGAACTGGCTAGTTTCTTTACTGTTTCATTACATTAGTGACTTTACATACCACATCTGGGTTGAGCCTGAAGGCCAAAGGAAGAGAATAAAATAAGGAACGAATGGTGGTTAGCAGCGAAGAGCTCCAGGACTGATGGACCTCTCGACTTCTGGGAATGCGATGGAGGGCAAACTGTAATTCCTGGGGAGAATTGACAGATTTGCAGATAAGAATCACTCGGATATACTAAACATTATTTCCTGTACTGTAAAACTCGCGGGAATATAAACAATGATAGATAAAGAAGACAAGCCAACTTGAACCGGCTCCTGCTTATTTTCACTGCATTCTAGCATCCAATTGTCATGAGCCACGGAAGATAATTCTGTTCTGACCTAGGTTTCCCAAGAGTATGAAGCAAACTCCTTGTTCTGACAAAAAAATATTTTATTAATTTACTGTGAATTCTGCTCATTCACATCCAGCAAAGTCTTTCAAGAGACGGTTTACAATCACAGACCTTATCTGGTTTGGAGAGCTGCCAGGCTGATATCTGCAAAACCTGGCAAGAAGTCTCTTGTCGTGAACCAATTAAGCCAACTAATTTTCTCCTGCAAACTCCACTCCCCTTTCACTCCTCTTTTATTTCTTCTGGGAGGGCCATTCATCGTCCATCTGTCCAAGTCGACCCCTGTTCTTTAGCTGATCCTTTCGTCTGGCAACTCTGCACATTCCCACACTGAGAACAGGCTCCAGCTGTTCGTCTGCCTCTGAAGGCAGCTGATAACTGGCATACGGCTCTGGCCCCCTCTATGCCTCCAACACAGAGCCCTCATCAGAGCTTTCCCCAGACTCCAGGACTGGCCCATGTTCCTCCCCAACCTCCTCACTGTCCGAATCTGCTCGGCTGGCTGCTGGCGAGCCACAACAAATTCTGCAAAAAAAAACCCAAAGGAGAAAGAATCCACATTTAAGGTCCCCACCCCACCCTCCCAAAAACAGGGCAAGAATCTCAGCTAATTGAAGACAACCTTTCCAGTTCGAAGGTAAATTCTTTGAAAAAGAAACAGATCTTCCTTTCAGGTAACCAAAATAATAATCCGTGCTGAATTTCTTGTGGCCAAGACTTTTTTCTTTCTTCAAAACAGCATACAGGAAAAATCTTTTGGTAAGACCTTGAGAAACATAGAGCTAGGCAGTTAGAGTAGACCAATCTTATAGTTAATAGCTCATTTGCAACTACAAGTATTATCTCTACAAGGAGTAGCCAGGCTGGTATATCCTGCTGTTTGCTTAATTTCCACAGGTTAAAAAAAAAACTATCCTGCACCAAAGTCCCTTCCAACTCTATGATTCTGTTTCTCAGAAACTTATTGCAATAACTCCCACAGCTTCCTTGGCAGGAATCTATGTTTGTTTTTCTGGTAGACTATTTCATTTTCTGTAGGGCCATGGAGGCTGTGACCTTTCCTGTAGCTAGCATGCAACCAGCCTCTCCAGGTTACTAAAAACAAGTCAGTTTTGAGTGGTTTTGGGAAGATTGGCATAGATGTATCACACAGCACTAGATCAAGTGCCCCATCTGGTGGACAACTGTTAGCAAGACTCCAGGCTTTTCCTCTTATAATCCCCAAATCATCCAAAGACACACACTTAAAATCAAGGCATTTGGTTATCTCTGAGCAGACACTGAGCTTAAGAATTTGTTTTCAGAACTGAATTCAGTCTTTCAGAAAAAAAATCCTAATGTGAGTTACCATGAATTTTCTTCATTTCAATAGTCTCTCCTCTCTCCCTCCCACTACACACCTACATCCATATCTGTTTGTGCATCTACCCATCTAACTCTATGAGTATTTAGTGTAAAATGGGAGTTTAAGATCTTCTTGAGCTATTACAAATAACTGTCTGTAGATTCTGATCTACCTTTAGTCCACTTGGTTTTTTTTTTATGACCCTATAATCCGTTTTATTGGGGTGGAGCATTTACTGGCCAGATGCCCTTCCTAACACCTATATGAAGTTCGCAGCAGATATTTTCTCTTTGTGCCCTGATAGAGAAACATCTGTTGTTGCCTAGGGTTGAACTCTCAGCCTCCTGATTGTGTGTCGAGCATCTTCACCTCTAGGCCACCGCATCTCTCAGTCCATTTTCTGGGTTACCAATATGAAATTACATCTTCTGAGTTCATACCCTGTTAGAAGTACCTGCCACGCTTTGAATATTACTTGGCATTATTGTTTAATTGTTTAATCTTAGATTTGTTTCAGGTAGATTCCATAAGTACAAAACAGAACCATATCAAAACACATCTTTGCAATCAGACCTAAAGCGAATCAAACATACATACGTAATAACAGTCAGACGAAACCACAAAACCATATTTTATTACTCAAGATCTAGCCTGGGGAAGTTCCTACGGAAAACTGGGTATGTCTAGTTTAATAGAAAGAAGGACTAGGGGAGACATGATGGCAGTGTTCCAATATCTCAGGGGTTGCCACAAAGAAGAGGGAGACAAACTATTCTCCAAGGCACCTGAGGGTAGAACAAGAAGCAATGGGTGGAAACTAATCAAGTAGAGAAGCAACTTAGAACTAAGGAGAAATTTCCTGATAGTTAGAACAATTAATCAGTGGAACAGCTTGCCTCCAGAAGTTGTGAATGCCCCAACACTGGAAGTCTTTTAAGAAGATGTTGGATAGCCATTTGTCTCAAACGGTATAGGGTTTCCTGCCTAGGCAGGGGGTTGGACTAGAAGACCTCCAAGGTCCCTTCCAACTCTGCTATTGTATTGTATATTGTATTGTATTGTAAAACGAATAACTATCACAAGCTGACAGTCTCATGAGACAGGTATCTGGTCTTCTGTCTACATCATTTCCAGCTGATCAGAAGAAAATGTGGCTGGTGCACCTTGCCCATTAAGATGTCCTTCCGGCAGAAGGTTACTTAGAGACCATCAACATTCAGAGCTTGTTCTGGAGACAGCGCCTTGCATAAAAGGTATCTTTTTTGGATTGTTATGATTTTGTTCTTTTCAGAGGTAACACACATAGCCCTATTAGTTATAAGCATAAATGGGACTGGCAATTACCATCATACATTGTGATGGTTGTAAACTCAGTCATCACATGACCAGATTCAAATTTACAACCTTTTTAGTAGTGGTTGTTAAGCAAATGTGATGGTCTTAAAGCAAACATGATTGTTAAACAAACCCATTGTTCACTGTGGAGCATTCCCCCCCCCCCCCCCCCAGAAACCAGAAGGAAACACCAACTTCTGGAAAAATGTCATAAATTGCAGCCACGTGACTGCAGACCGCTGTACACAGTTGTAAACATGAGCCAGTTGCTGAGGCCCCAAAATGCAGTCATGTGACCACTGAGAAAGTTCAGAACTGAGTCGTAAGTAGCTTTTACAGGGGTTCTTCATAACTTTGAAGCTCACTAAGTGACCAGTAATAAGTCAATTGTCTCAACGGAATGTTGCATTGATAGTTATACAATTCTATTTCAACTATTTGTTATTCAATTGCTTTAAATATTGATTCCCATGGAAAAGAGGCCGTGTTAGCTTTTGTGGCAGTCCAAGGGCTATACTCAAAAATGAGTGGCTTAAGGCCAGGAGTGTCACACTCACGTTGTCACAGCGGCATCACGTGATGTATCGCTAAACCGGGCATGGGTGTGGCCAGTGCGTGACACATCCGGCCCATGGGCCAGGAGTTTGACAGCCCTGGTTTAGGCCAAAAAGAACCCAATCGTTTAAATTTTTAAAAAAGTAAACAATTCACACATTCCTCACAGACACTTTTACATTGATATTATGAAGTAGTTTTCACATGCTACTACTCCACTTCTGTTTGGGTTTAAAAATAATTTCAAAAATAATTTATTTTTCCCCAACTTACTGCAGGTGGCAGCATGTATCCAACTATAGTTGACTGAAAATGTGAAACAGGATTAGATTTAGTTGCTACTTGGACTGGTAATTACCAGCACTGAAGACTAGATAGGGAAGTTGAAAAAAAACATTTCAGGAGAATGCAGTGGCAAACTAGTTCTTTACTACTCCCTTAAGAAAACTACATCCATCTGTGAAACCCTCAAGAAACCTACATGCGCATGTGATGAAGTATGAATCAAGAATTTTTCATCTTCATTTCCCACTCCCCGCTTTCCACACACATTCACAGCTTCCACTGATTTAAAATCAGAATGTGTACACATTATCCACAGCAGTAACTTATTTCCTGATCAGTAGAGGGTGCTATGACACTGAGACTCAAATTTAGGGACAGTACAAAATCCTACAAAAGACAATTGTCAGAGACAATGCCTGCTCAATGGAAAGCAAACACAAAAATGTTTCAGTAAAAATGGAAACTTTAGAAATCAGTCCCATAGAAACATACTGTAGCTTTCATGTTCTTGGCCTTTTGATACCTTGAACATAAAAGAAAACAGAATAATATATATATAATAAGCTATCAGGTAAACACTATTCTTCTTTCTGATGTTTTATTTATTTGTCAAATTTATTTGCCACCTATCCTGCTAGGGAGTTAAAAAAATTAAAAAGAAAGAAATGAAAAGGGTATTTTTTTTTTATAATTCTGCACTGAGACTTTAAAAAATTTTTTTTTTTGATGGATCTTCAGTTCACCAACCTCCAAGCCTCCCAGTTTATCTTCATTGTAGAAGCAGAATTGGGAATTAGCTACGTCCCATATTAATTCAAGTAAGAAAGAAGTGCTGGCAAAGCTGTAAGGAGAACAAGTTTGGATGTGAGTTGAACAAGGTACAAAACTAGAGATGTCTGTGTAACATCCTATTCCAGCGGCCTGCTAGATAATATACACAGGAGTTCCTCAATCTTTCGCTCTTCAAATGGGTTGGATCGGATAATGTAGTCTTCAGCCAGCAGGGCCAAAGGCTGTGCTGCCTAGAGGATTATAGCAGTTGGAGTTCAATTCATCTGGAACTCATCAGGTTACAATAGTCTGGACTAAACATCTGCTAATAGTCATGTTGGTGGATTATAGATGTCTAGCGCTTCTATGAAGCGTCAGGCTGGAGAACATAATTTTGAAATGTGGCTACCAATCTTGCTAGTAGAAAAGCATCATGATGCCAGGACACAAATGTAATTTTCTGCATAAGCTGCAGGCATATTCTATGTATCTCCAGGGTGAGTAATCCAAACGAACAAAACAATGAAGTTGCAAGAGCTAGAAAAGCATTATTTGAGGGAAAGCATTCTTGACTCTTATCTCTATATAAAGCAGTCCGAAGAGAGAGTTCACATTATGTCAGCCCATATTTTTGTTATAGAGCTATGGTTGAACAGGATAGTTGAGCCCTAAAGAAATGTGAGGTTGCTTTGGATTGGAAACTGATCTGCCTTGTTCTCGTGATCTGGTGCTTTTGGGTTTCCACATTATGCTAATTTATCTTGTGAATCATGATGTTTGAATAGAGCCAGATAATAATCCTACATAGTTTACTTGGATTCACTGAGTTCCAAGGGACATTATTTCCAAGAAATGTATATAGGATTGCAACCTTGTGGTTTGGAATACTTCCAATAGTTCACTTTCCTTCCCCATGAATAATGAACTATAACTGGGAAACAAATTGAAGCATATAAAAGATTATGGCTACAGTCCCTCCATCCTGTTCCCCTCCAAACCCAAACCCAGAGCAATTGAAGCCCTGTCAAGTGTTTCACTTTGGTCTGGAAATTTTAAGGAAAAAAAATATCTGAATATGTTTAGTGATTATCTCAAGAATCTTAAATACACAGTGACAAATGTGTAATGAGAAATTAATGGAAATTACTCATGAGCCAGTTCAACAATGTAAGACATTGCAAACCCCCAATGCTTAGCCAATCTGTTCTGATGCTTAGGCTATGCCACTTTTAACATTTTTTTTTGTATTGCTAGAATAAAGGCAAGCAGATCTCAGGCTTGTGGAATCTTTTTTTTAAATGAGGACCCAGGATTCATCAAGCAGTTTGATAAAAAAGATAGACCCTTGAACTATAGAGTATTAAGCCCAAGGATTTTTTTAAATAACTGGACTGACGGAACTGAGGATCTCTCCTTACAGAACCCAACTTTTATTTACTATTTTCCCTTCATTTCAGTAATATAATTAATAGGGAAATGTATTTTCTAAACAGACCAGAGGGTAATTAGAACTGCAGAAAAAACAGTTGCTACCAACCTGCCTTCCATTGAGTCTTGCTTACTGCACGAGTCAAAAAGGGGGCTGTGGAAATATTTACAGACCCCTCACATCCTGGAAATAAATTGTTTCAACTCCTTTCTTCAAAACGATGCTATAGAGCACTGCACACCAGAACAACTAGACGCAAGAACAGTTCTTTTCCGAACGCCATCACTCTGCTAAATAAATAATTCCCTCAACACTGTCAAACTATTTACGTCTGCATTACTATTACTATTAATCTTCTCATCACTCCTATCACCCATCTCTTCCCACTTATGACTGTATGACTATAACTTTGTTGCGTGTATCCTTACGATTTATATTGTTTCCTAGTATGCTTTGATTGCTTATTTGTTCCCTATGACTATCATTAAGTGTTGTACCTTATGATTCGTTACGGATGTATCTTTTCTTTTATGTACACTGAGAGCATATGCACCAAAGACAAATTCCTTGTGTGTCCAATCAGACTTGGCCAATAAAGAATTCTATTCTATTCTATTCTATTCATTTGAAGTTTCACCCTTAGGTTGTTCTAAAATGTCCCAACCTTCTAGGTTTCAGAGAATATTTTAAATAGCCACCATGTATATTGAAAGCTTCACTGCACGGTGAAAGATGGAAGCATAAAGGGGATCCCAACTTGAGAAAAGGATTTATGTCGCCCAGCAGCAACCTTTTCAAGAAAATGCTCCCTACTCATGAACTTGGGAAGAAATAGGAAACCTCACTCCATTTGGCCTAGTGATCAAACATATCCCATTTCAATATACAGTACGGATTAGATGTATAAGGCAGAGCCAAAATTTCTGGAACAAAAGTGTTCAACATTGGTAACTTAAAAACCTGTTGTCTTCAACTCCAGAATTCCCCAATCAGCCATGGAGGACCCACCATCCACAAGTCTTAAAGTTGGACACCCCTTTTCTAGAAAGACAGCTCTTTCTACCTTTCTATGTTGTTTTATATTTGGAGGATATAGATCAGTGATGGCGAACTTATGGCACGTGTGCCACAAGTGGCACGCGGAGCCATTTGTCAGGGCACACGAGGCGCTGCCCTGTCAGCTGGCCAGCACGCATGCGTGCGCTGGCCAGCTGAGTTCACCCTTTTTTAAAGTCATTTTTCGCCCTCCCCAGGTTCCAGAGCCTTTATAGAAGCCTGGGGAGGGCGAAAAGAGCCCCCCCGCCCCCCCAGGCCCTCTGAAGGCTTCATGAGCCTCCCTGAAGCCTCCGGAGTGCAAAAAACCGCCCCTATGGGCAAACCGGAAATTCGGGAACGGACTTCCGGTTTGCTCGGAGGGTCGTTTTGACTGCTCCGGAGGCTTCAGGGAACGTCCTGAAGGTCCCTGAAGCCTTCGGAGCGCTCCTATAAAGCCTCTGGAGCCTGGGGAGGGCAAAAAAAGCATGAAAAAAATGGGGGGGAGTGCCTGTAGTGTGTGCATGCGCACTGGGGGGGTCGCGATTTGCATTATGGGTGCGGCACGCCCGCATACTACCCCCCTGTGCTCCCCCCACTTATGGCACGCGAGCCAAAAAAGGTTCGCCATCGCTGATATAGATGCTTCAAGATTATCTCAAAGCCAGCTCCCTTCCTCTGGAGTTAGGTGCTTAGTGAAGCTTTATCTGGCCTGCATGGAAGACACCCCCACCCCCCCAAGTTAGTGAGAAAAGTAAAAAAATTAGGATCGGAACTTCAGTGCAAACTGGAGAAAGCTACAGTATTTGAATAGGAAATGTGACATTTAATAAAATATGAATAATCAGAAAAATAGGTATAAAAACTCACCGAGGAATTGGGGTATTTTGCAGCTCTTTTTTGTTCAAAAGAACGGATTTTTTCTTCGCTCATCTTATCTGAATCAGCCAAAACATAATGCCTGGGAGAGTATTTCTTGGAGAGACTGTTAAGCAGCCTTAAGATTTCTGTAGTATGTCCTCCTGAAAATACACAGAGTTAAATTCTGTAAGTTCCACAGATTTAGAGTAAGAATTTTACTCATGCTGTTGATTTGAGTATGTACCTTTTGTTGGCTGGGTTTTACAAACCATACTTATCCACAATTAACTTAAATACAGTTTCCTTAATTAACCCAATCCTTTCTTTCCTTGACCACTGAACGGTAAACTAACCACAAGGGCTTGTTCAACAAGCTAAACTATGTAAGTTTGTTAGTTTGTGGTTCACTATGATATCTAGAACAACAAGACCAGGCAAGTAATAGTTGCCACTGTCTCCAGCTACTCACCTTTCCAATCCAATTCTGTTTGCTAGAATATTGTCTTGGGCTTGTCACGATGTTAAAAAGTTTGCTAGACATGAACTGACTGGAAACTGACACTCAAGAGTTAAACTAAGAAAGCTTTATTGCGCAGGTCATAAATGTTATCTGAAAGTGATTAATTGCGCATGCTTCACACATTCCAGAACTTATTCCTTTGTTCTTTTGTCCGGCTGCCAAGTTGGCAGACGGAGCTTTCATTATCAAAATGTAACAATTTAGTTAACTTTCTGTTTTATTTACTTTTATTAAAGTTTGTTTATTAATTAGAATATACTTCTCAAAGACTTTTATTTTATTTTCTTAACATCTCAATGATATGCTGAAGGGAATCAGCCCGGTCCATAAACCTCATTTTTCATCAGGGTGTTTTTCCCCTGACAGGGCTAATGGAACAGAATGACTGGACCAAGAATGTCTGCACCAAAGGAAATGGAGAGAGTGACCAACTTACCTGTTTTATTTCACTGTATGGGAGGGAGAGGAAGGAAGAGAAAGCAAGAGGTGGCAAAGCAGATTTCCCTTTGCTCACCATCAACTTCTAGGTGGAACACTAGCCAATTCAAAGGGCATGTGAATGCCCATGTAGTACTAAGATGTAATTTGTTTTACAGAGAGATAGTGCAAGTGAATGCCAGTGTAGTGCTAAGCTGTGATTAGTTTTAACCAGTTTCAGTACATTATATTGGCCTAGTGTGACATCAAACTAAACCATAAACCATGGTTTACAAAAGGCAAATTCTGAATTTAGGTACTGAATCAAAATCAAACCAACCAACCAACCACATTTGATATGATGTGTGAACTTTACTAGCAAGTATAAAAGAGCTAGCTGCTTTTTTTCCCCTCCCCAGCAAGAAAAGAGGACCAAATACCAGTCAGAACACTGCTTCTAAATGGAAAATTCTCCCTGTCTCAGTGCAAGAGAGAAGATTATAGTATAGCCTTATTGTCATTGTACATCATGTATACAACGAAATTGGTTGAGGTAGGTTGTCTTTTCTTTATGGGTTTTCCTGGTTCCCAAACTCAAGAGAAAGGCAATGGGAGGGGGAAGGAGCTTTGTTGTTTTATAATTTTGGCTGCAGAGCAAAGAAAAAAAGCAGACTAGAACTCTCTCTGGAATTCTAAAGTGGCTCTACAGATAGTCCTTGACTTACGACCATAATCGAGCCCAACATTTCTGTTAAACGACATACTTGTTGAGTTTTGACCCATTTTATGACCTTTCCTACCACAGTTGTTGAGTGAATCTGGCTTCCCCAGTGGCTTTGCTTGTCAGAAGGTTGCAAAAGGGGATGACACAACCCGGAAACACAGCAAAGGTCATAAATATGAGTCAGCTGCCAAGTATCTGAATTTTGATCACATGATCACAGGATGCTGCAATGGTCATAAGTGTGAAAAGTGGTCGTAAATCATATTTTTAGTGCTGTTATAACTTTGAACTCTCACTAAACGAACTGTTGCAAGTCTAGTATTAAAAATGATTTTTCAAACACTTAGGTAGGTAAAGATATTTCTACTAAGACACCATTGTAATATTTCCATCAGACTACACCAGGGGTGTCCAAACTTGGGAACTTTAAGACTTGTGGACTTCAACTCCCAGAATACCCCAGCAGCTGGCTGGGGAATTCTGGGAGTTGAAGTCCACAAGTCTTAAAGTTCCCAAGTTTGGACACCCCTGGACTACACCAAAGAACCGGGGTTGGTATAAAACTGGGGACAACCAGGTTCAGATTACCCTGGGTCACGCGAATCTCCTGCCTTTAACAATTATTGTCAAGGAAGAATTAAGCAATTGGAATGAAGAATTAAAATCACGAATGGAGCCATGATATTCTGCCTCTACAATATTAGCCGGAGAACCCTCGATTCCTCTCCAAATATATATCACCCAATTCCGAGCAAAATTTCTTCCAATCACCTACAATGCCCAGCCTATCTAGCAAGCACAGCAATCAGCATCGAGAACGCCTCCTTGCTGTAACGGCTTGCTTTGCTTTCTGGGTAATGTAGTCCGGATGGCCACAGCAACCCATGGTAATCGACTGGTTTCTAGCTTTTGGTCTTACCAGAACCGGCAACCACCAGGAGTTTGACATCAGCATCAGGAGTGACAGGACGTCGTTTTACAAACCGCAGGACGAAAAGAATCAGCAAAGGGAAAAAAGAGATGGAGACGCCCAGCTTTGCCCAAAACGACCATTCCATATCCAGACCGTCATTCGACAAACCTCTCCAGTGTTGTAGGAAGCTGGAGGGGGGTTACGGGAGCCGAAGTAGTTCAAAATACGGCAGAAACGTTCGTTCGTCGAATGTGTTTTCGTCACCGTTCCCGGGTTGTTGTTGTTGTTTTTGCAACCGTTGATTGTATATAGTTGCAATGCTTGTCTAAATAAAAAACCGAAAATATTTTCGAAATGGCTAAAGAGACAGCACGGTCTAGAGTTGTTTTAAGTGCACGACAGGTGAAACAGAGATGAGCACTGACTCCTATAGTCGGTAACGACTAGCGGAGTAAAATCCGCAGGGACTCCTTTACCCTTACGACAGAGGTGCTTTTTTTCTATTAGTTTATGGTGAGAATGGCAGTCATCATTTTTGTGTTCTGTGTTTAGTGAAACGAAACAACCTTAATAGGAGCCTAAGATTGAAGAAGGTCCGTTTACTAAAGATATGACTGTCCTAGTGTTTGGTGTTTGGTTTTGTTTTTTGCTAGGCAATACTAAACTGCATATATTCTTGTATCTTAAAAAATTATAATTTACAAGGTATATGGAATGGATTGTGGACAGGCAGACTCTTCCTTTTTAAATATAATGCCAAGGTGCCAGGTGATTAAAGTTCATCACGAAATCAATACAAATACTATGGCCACATACTTGTGTCAAAAACAGCAAATTCAGAGGTAGCTATTGAATCACAATGTCACTAAAGGGGTGTTAATTCTGGCATCATTAAGATTTGCTGTAGACTCTGCTGTTTGGGATGCTGCTAAAAATATTACTTTATATTGATGAAAAATCTATAGCTGACCTAAAAGCCTGGATGGAATGCATGCATTCACTTCCTCTCCATGAATTGGCTTTCTTTCAACTCCGTGGAAAGTCTGACCATAATTTGGCCTGGTTAATATTTTTCTTCTTTTTGCTTAGACATTCAAATCAATCAGTAATAAATTTATATCTATTTAAGGAGCAGCTTTCTTCTGAATGTATATAAAAAAGCAATCCAACACCAGAATCCCAACAGCAACAACAGCGTTCTGATATTCTTTGGAATGGCCCACTCCGAATCTTCCAGTGGTGGTGCATGCAATTACAAAATTATCTGAATTATCTGGAATAGGAAGTGCTTTGTGGTATTCAGAATATATCTACTCAATATCTCTTCCTCACAAAAATTCACAACATATACACATAGGAAAACAGAAATTTTAATGCATTATAATAGCTGATCAATGAATACTTTGGCTAGACATATGAACATTTGAAATGAAGTAATTGGAACTATATGCGTGAAATGCAGCCTTTATCAACATTTTTTGGTGTGTTAGGTTGGATTTTTATTGTCCTTAGCTAGATTAGTGAGAGGAGCTGTAGAGAGGGAGGGAAGAGGGGCGGGAGAGAGACAGAGAGATGATAGATAAATAGATTAGACAGACTCATGCTGTGTATAGTATCTTCCATAGCCAAGGGATGATTCATAACTATATACTTTTATCTTAGTTCAATATTCTAAGGTCTGAATCACAGTCCCATAATTTGAGACTATGAAGCCACATGATCCCCTCAAAAGCCTCAGATATGGCCCCAGAGCTCTCCCACATTTGCTATTGAATTGTTCTTTTTAAGTTACCCAACACAGAAATTATTAAATATGAGAGAATTAAATCTTTTAAATTAATTAAAATTAAATACATTCTATTGTAATTAATGCACTGAAATATTGTTTTAATTAAGTACAGCTTTTGTTTGGACTGCTCTATTTTTTTGCCTCAGTCTTTTCAAGGCCCAGGCAACCCTTGGTTCAAAGAACAAATGCATTTTTTCCCCTTAAACCTGTAATTTATACTTCTCAGAAAATCTTTGCCTAATCCTTAACTTAATCTGAAGCACTGGGTGAGGCTTAATTGTATTTCCTCTCAATAATCTTGAAAAACAGGGACCAGAGAATTAGAAGTAGGCTTTTAAGATAACTTTTAAGCTCCTATTCCTATTGGTGTAGCATAAACAGTGCTGCTATCAAAAGAGAATACTTTTGCCTGTGTTCATTAGGTTTAAGGGCCAAATTTGCCAGTAAACAAAGGTCAATTGGTTTTATGCACAAAATTAATATAAAGTGGTTAAAATGTTGTCTAAAATGCAATTGCATTTAAAATATAAATGTCAGGTAGAGACGAGTTTGGTTTGGATAGAATACTTCATTTATTTGTTTCAGGGTATCTGTATCAGAGGTGGGCTTCAAATCCCGACGCTACAGGTTCGCTAATGCTTGCACATGCACAGAAGCGTCTGGGTGGGTGGGCGGAGCCTCCCGCCGCCGCTACCACCATTTGGCTGATCCGGGCTGAACTGGGAGCAACCCACCTCTGATCTTATGTTGTTATTATTTATTGTTATCATTCATTAAATTTATATATTACCCATTTTACTATTCGGGGCAACTCTGGGTGGCTCTTTTTCAAGGACTTCTATCTCTATTATTTTCCTCAAACTGAAATTGTTGAATTATCTTCCCTTCCATATCTAGTTGTCTTCTGATATGTTGCATTAAAAGCTTCTATAATGGCTACCAAACATGGACCCAGTTTGTGTGTGAATTTCGGTATTGTAATACAAGTGGGCATGAAATTAGGGAAATTATTTTGTCTTTTTGAAGGGACCTGAATTATTTGTTCATAATTGAAGCTTCTAAAGTTACCTACTCATTGATGGTGCTGAATTTACAAGGATTTTTTAAAAAACCTATGCAATATGTTAATATACATTTTGATATGCATTGAGCATTTCGGATCTCTTCTTCCATATAAATTGTATGCTTTGGATTGCAGATCCGTGCAAACCATATATAATAAGAATAACCTTGGGTAGGCTCGATTTTTACAGGTGTTTTGTTATTGTTTTATGATGGCAGTAACAACCTTTCAGATCTTGAAATAGGGAAACATTATTATTTATCCACTATCTTGACTTTTCTTTTTCGTTTTGTTGTCTGCTTGACATTTCAACTACCTATAGTGGTAGATTTGCCACAAAGCTGTCTGTACATGCTCAGACATGGTATAATCCATGGAAATTAGAATGTAATTAAAAGGAAAACCAACAACCAGCCGGGGGTTCTTTTGATTCTTCTCTCTTTTTCCTCCTTCAAATTGATTAAAAGCTACCTCAGTAGTTCTGCTAGTTAACGTGCTTGATCAAACTGAATATGCAGGATGTGATTGACACTTCTAAATGTAGTCTGGATTTGAATTCAGCCCCCTCCTGGCCCACTGCATTAACTTTGATCCCTATCCATAGATTTCTTTGGATTGTGACAGACAGAGCAACAGTAGTTTCAACAGTACAGGGCTTTAACAGTACCCACAGCTCCCTGACAGCAAGCAGTGTTGATAAATGATGGATGAGAATGCTCCTCATCTTTGAAGTGATCTGTTTCTTCAGACCTGGCATGTTGTTTGTAGAGAAATATGAGTAGGCTGTTCTTTCAGCCAGTTCCTCTGCTCCTGCTTTTCCACATCAGACCTAAAGCCTAGCCTTTGTTGCTCTGCTTCTTTCCTTATCTGTGTTATAAATGCACCAGCCTCTTTCAACCTCTTTGGTAATTAAAATGTGTATGTATTGACTTATTGACCATCTGGTGGATTTAATTTTTTCCGGTACCAGGATGTTTGTGCCTAGTAATCAAACCCAATTATACATCATTTAACATTCATGAACCTGGGACCATATTGTTCTCTGATTTTGTCTTTCAGGCACACATCCAGGCCTCGTTTTAATTGTTTTAATGAGAGTTGGCAAAATCTGTGATCCATAAAGTAGGTTATAAGGTTTCGCAGCAGAGTATAATTGTGCCTTGGGCATTAGCCTATATTTTGTGTATCTTCTTCAGATTTTTTGTATTGCTTTAAAACCAGCTGCTGTATATATATGCTTGATGATGCAAAAAGGGACCACTGATGGCTTCCATCAAAGGATGCATAAGGTAAAGGTTCCCCTTGCACATATGTGCTAGTCATTCCTGACTCTAGGGGGCGGTGCTTATCTCGCTTTCAAAGCCAAGAGCCAGCACTGTCCGAAGACATCTCCGTGGTCATGTGGCTTCTTGACTAAACACCGAAGGCGCATGGAACACTGTTACCTTCCCATTAAAGGTGGTTCCTATTTTTCTACTTACATTTTTTAAGTGTTTTCGAACTGCTAAGTTGGCAGAAGCTGGGACAAGTAACAGGAGCTCACTCCGTTACATGACGCTAGGGATTTGAACCGTCGAACTGCCAACCTTTCTAATCGAGAAGCTCAGCATCTTAGCCAATGAGCCATTGCATCCCTAGGAGCATGGAATTTTGGACCAAAAGGGCCCCATAAGGATCATCGTGGCTAGGGAATTCTGAGCACTGAAATCCACATATCTTAAAGTTGTCAAGTTTCAAAAACACTGATCTATTCTAATCCTACATAATGTTCAGGAAAAATAGTATAGGCAGTGCTTGACTTACGACCACATGATAGTATGAGCTCTTTACCTCTCTCCCCACATGGCATCTGGAAGCTCAAACATGGACTCAAAACAAAGCCTAGAGAGTTGCCCCTGCATGGCACCATGGGAGTCTGACAACCAATCAGAATACATTTCTTACATAGGAACAGGAAACAGAGAGGTGGGGCCAAACAGAGAGTATAAAGCCAGGAACTCTCAGCCCTTCTGTCTCTTTTCTTCTTCTTCAGCCAACATTGAAGCATGTGATCACCTTTTCTGTTCAGGACTCAAGCAATGTGGTCCTGTCCACCATTAAACCATCTTTCCAAGCAGCCTCCATGTCTCCAGTGTCTTTTTCCCCACTTGGAGTTGAACCCAGAAGGACATTTGTTCTAACAGGTCTTCAAACTTGGCAACTTTAAGACTTGTGGACTTCAACAAGTCTCAAAGTTGCCAAGTATGGGGATCCCTGGTGAAGACTAATTCTGTCTTTGGAGTGGAAAATGTAATATATATATTTTAGTCCGAAAATACTTTTCTGAGTGCTAGCATATTCTCTCATCCATTTTTCTTATACTGTAAGTTCCTGATGTCCCAACCATGCTATAACTTACCTGTCCTGTCCTTTAGTTTTTAATCCTGACTACTGATCACACTGTCCTTTCTGGAATATTTGGAGATCCCTGGAATTGTTATTATTTTGCCCCTAGGAACCCCTTCTGGGCTGAGATCCCAAAGCTGCAAAGGCATTCTAATAGTTGTCTTCTCAAGACAAGGAAAGCTTTGGTCTCTTTGATTCCAGGGAGGAAGCTGAGTTCAGCCCTACAAGCTTAGCATCTACAAGCTCGATTACGTTCAGATTAAAAAAAAAAAGCTAAAATCAGTATTCCCAAACTGTAAGAAAAGTCTTCTTGTGTGTTATTGCCTTCCTTACATAGTATATGATCTTGCAAAAGCCCCCAAAATTTCCTGCAGGTTTACCTCTGGCTGGGTTCTTAGATCTTAGGTTCAAACATTTTCCATTCCTGGCTGTGAGCTGTTCGATCAATATCTCCTTTCCCCTTTTCAGATCTCAGCCTTGCAACAACTCTGCCTGAGACTGTTGTGAACTCTCAAGCACAGCCTCCCTGGAAGGCTGCCTTTGCATCAGGGCTGACTATGTTGATTGAATAAAGTAGTCAGCTGGCATGACAACCTGGTGTGACTCTAGTTGAAGTAGTAGATCAGTTGTCTTTATCTTTTTGCTTGACTGGGAGGTCTGTGCCTATAGCTAATCCTCCCAGCAAACTTATAAATATTCAGGGCGTGCCTTTTGCAAACAAATGTACGGTATTTCTAAATGTATTATCACAGTTGATCTCACAAGGCAGTACAATAATCACACTCAGGCTGTTTCAATTTCACGCAACTGGAGTGCTTTTTTCCTCATTCTTTTTTGTTTCCAACTTTAAGCTGTCCTCGCAACTTCCAATGGCCTTTCCTCTTCTATCTTGAGCAGGGTTCTCCAAAGTGATTGGACCAGCAAGTTGATTGAACTATCCATTGATTGGACAATCTGTTAATAATGATAATGATAATAATAATAACAACAACAACAACAAAATAAATGGTACAAAGGCAGTCAAGAAAAGTGAAGAATTGGAGTGCACTTGGACCAGATGAGCTACATGGCCTCTGGTTAAAAGCACTTACAAGTATGCACGAAAGATTGGCAGCCCAAATAAACCAGATATTAAAAACACCTGAAAATGATGAATGGATGACAACTGGAAGGACATTTTTGATCCAAAAAGATAAAGAAAAAGGAAAGGACCCTGGAAACTATAGGCCAATCACCTGTTTGCCAACAACATACAAGCTCCTTACTGATATCATTGCAAACCAAATTTACGGATACTTGGAAAGAAATGACTTGCTTCCTGTAGAACAGAAAGGATGCTGCAAAAAATTCAAGAGGAACAAAGGACCATCTGCTGATTGACAAACTAATCCTAAAAAATTCAAAGAAAAGACGAACCAACATGTTCATGGCTTGGATAACTATAAGAAAGCATTTGATTCAGTTCCCCACAACTGGATCAAGAAATGCCTGGAAATCTTTGGCATCAGCAGCAACATACAAAAATTCATGGAAACATCAATGAACCTCTGGAAAACGAGGCTTATGGCTAATGGAGAAGAACTGGGTGAAGTTGAAATTAAACGAGGCATTTTCCAGGGTGATTCCCTTTCACCCCTACTTTTTATACTCTCAATGCTACCACTGACAACCATTTTGAAGAAGGTGAACTGTGGATACAAACTTGCCAAGAAAGGACTGAAAATTTCACACTTGGTATACATGGATGATTTGAAGCTGTTTGATAAAACAAAAGCTGAACTGAATTTATTAATTGACAGCACAAAAGAATTTAACCAAGACATTGGTATGCAGTTTGGAATTGACAAATGTGCAATAATGGCAACCAAAGCAGGCAAGGTCATAGAAGATGATGGGATAGAACTTGTGAATGAAGAACTGATAAAGGGAGTAAAACTAGAAGAAGGCTACAAGTACTTGGGGTTTTTAGAGACCTCTGACTTAATGCATTACTCCTATAAGTAAAGCAGACTGTGGAAGAGGAAAGACACAGCTTGAATGATTACATCCAGAAAAGTGAAGAACCAATGATTAAGGAAGTAAATAAAGGAGGCCTTTTGAAGACAACTAAGTCAAAAGCTGAATATAAGAAAGAAGTAATTGAGAAGTGAGCTGAAAATTGGAAAAGCAGAGCTATGCATGGCCAATACTTGAAAAGAACTGGTTAAGATCAGGAGTACTGAAAAAAGAAACAGAAGGCTTTATTTTGGCAGCTCAAGGACAAGCCTTAGCCACAAATTGCATGAAGGCAAAAATTCAACATGTTAGCACCAACAGCAAATGTCGCCTCTGTAATGAGAAAGATGAGACAGTCGATCAGTGAATGCAGCAAAATTTTGCAAACTGACTACCTACAACGCCATGACCCCGTTGCTAAGATCATTCACTGGAAATTGTGCCAAACGTTTGGATTTGAGTACAGCAAAAACTACTGGGACCATCAGATTGAGAAGGTTTTAGAGAATGAGAAAGTCAATATCTTGTGGGACTTCAGAATTCAGACTGACAGGCATTTGGCCTACAACACACCTGACATAATAATAGTTGCAAAGAAAAAAGTATGGTTCATTGACATTGCAATACCTGGTGATGCACGAATTGAAGATAAACAGCAAGAAAAAATCACAAAATACCGGGACTTGCAAATTGAGGTTGAGCGACTGTGGAAAAAGAAATCATGTGTTGTCCCAACTGTAATTGGGGCCCTTGGAGCAATACCTAAAGGGCTACCTCGTTATTTGAAAATTCTAAATTTACCTGACTTGAACGTTCTGACTCTACAAAAAACCACCCTACTTGGAACAACTTATATCCTCCGACGTTACCTTAACAGTTCCTAGGTCCTTGGTTAGGATTCGAGCTGTTAGGCTACCAACCAGCCCCAAAGGCTGTGAATCTCACCAAAGATTAACCAAATAATAATAATAATAATAATAATAATAATAATAATAATAATAATAATAATAATAATAATCCTGGTTATACTGGCGTATAACACACCAGACATCACACTGGTTGAGAAAAATAAGGTTACAATTATAGACATCGCAATACCAGGTGATAGCAGGGTCGACGAGAAGGAACATTAAAAAATCGTGAAATACCAGGACCTAAAAATTGAAATTCAACGATTATGGCACAAACCAGCAGTGGTAATTCCAGTGGTAATCAGCACACTGGGTGCTATTCCAAAAGCACTGGAATTACATTTAAAACAGTTAAAACTTGACAAAATCACCATCAGTCAAATGCAAAAAGCTGCACTGCTTGGATCTGCATGTATATTACGAAAATACGTTACGATGTCCTAGGCCCCTGGGTGGGGCCCAACTAGTAATCAATGCCAAATCCGGCGAAACAACTGGCTGCTGTGATACAATCGTATAGTAGTAGTAGTAGTAATAATAATAATAATAATAATAATAATAATAATAATAATAATAATAATAATAATAATAATAATAATAATAATATCATCATCCAGACAGACAGGCACCTGCCACATAACACCCCGGACTTAACAGTTGTCAATAGAAAGACAAAAAAGTCTGGATAGTGGATGTGGCAGTGCCTGGAGACAACAGAATGGAAGATAAAAGAACTGGAGAAGATAACAAAATACAAAGACCTACAAATAGAAATAGAATGACTATAGCAAAGGCAAGCAAGGATAGTATCAATAGTAATAGGTGCCTTGGGTGCAGCCCCAAAACAACTGGAGCACCACTTGAACACCAAAGGCATTGACAAATTTGCCATCTGTCAATTGCAGAAGGCAGCTTTACTTGGAACTGCTTCCATCCTGCGATGGTATCTGTAACACCGTCAAACATCCAAATTTGCCTATCCCAGGTCCTTGTTAAGGACTCGATAAGTAGACAAATATGCCAAACCCAGTCTGATCATCTGGCTGACTGTGCGATGAATAATAATAATAATAATAATAATTCTATGAATTAACATATTAATTAAATATTTTCCTATAATGAATGTCTGGGAGTCAATGAACAATCTGAAGCTTCTTTTTTCTTTAAGGAATGGAAGGTATTATGACTGAGGAGGATGAAATTTACTCTTTTTCCACTGCTTTTCCATAATCACAATAAATTGTTTCATATCTTTATTTATATTCAGAAAGAAAGACTGTCTCGGCAATAGGAATAATATTTTTTCCTGCCTCTTTCCATACAGGGATTATTTGGGGGAGTAACACATAAAGCCTTGGTATAAGTTCTATATCTTATCTCTGCTTATCTTATCTACTACAGTATGTTGCCTTTCAAGGAATGGAAATATAATGCTTTTTGTAGATAATCCTTGATGTATGGTCGTAACTGGGCCCAGAATTATGGTCATAAATCATTGCAGTTGTTCTGTGGGTCACCACATGATCATGCCTAGTTTTTCACAGCAGTCATTCAATGAACATCGCACATTATCAAATCAATTTTATCTAATGGGCAGAGGTGGGATTCACTTATGTTCCCTACCGGTTAGCAAATGTGAGTGCACTTCGCTCAACACACCTTGTCTGCGCATGCCCATCGCCTTCTGCGAATGTGCAGTGCTCACACATTACGTTGGGGCAAGTGGGCGGAGCCTCCCGCAGCCACTGCTATCGGTTCACCCAAATTGGAGGGAACTGGCTGAATACCACCTCTGCCAATGGGCCTTTTTTGCTAGAAGTTAGAAATAAACGCCAGAAAGTTCAAAGAAACATCAAAAATCACAGTCATGTCACTGCAGGATGCTGTAAAGATAAGCCAGGTGCCAAGCATCCAAAATACAATTTTGTGGGGCTACAAGGTATGTATGGCCATCATTACTTTGAAACTGAGTTGTAATTTACCTTTGGAGGAGTCCATTGTAACTTTGAATGGTCACTTGCACACCTGAGCATTGCCTAGGAAGGGAGAAGGGTTTTTCAAGTTCTGAAAAATTGATTGTTCTTCAGTAGACACTCCAAATTTGTGTCCTTTTTTAAAAAAAAAGTTGAGAGAGAGGTTTTGTGTAAATATCTTTTATATTTATCAGTACCTTTGATGGACTGTCTGTTAAAACAGAGCAAGGTTATGGCATACACTTGAAAGGAGACAGGAACCCTGTAATTGTGGAGTCTGTCTGGCAAGAACAAAGAATGCTTATTTACAGGGAACGTGCACGTGTAAAGCTTGTCACAATCCTGGGTGGTTAGAAAGCTGATAAAAGTAACAACGAGTTGGGCATCTTGCAGACCTCAACTAAAAGTTAGGAATAGTGATGGCCTGGAGCAAATAGAATGTGTATTAGATAGTATTCATTAGCCAAGGCTTAGGAATAGGGACAGCTAGAGACCAATAAAATAATTGTTAGATCATTACTAAAATGTTTATCAGATAATATTTCTTACATATCCTGCCTTATCCAATCTTCTGCTTTAGTGAAAATGTGTAAAGCTTTTTAAATTTTATTGTTTGAGGTTCCTTGGCATTTTGGCCAGGGCCCTTTTTCTTGGAGTGCTTCAATAAAAGGAAACAAAAACCTGCACCTTGTGTCTGGCATCCTTCATCGGCCTCGGCACCAGGCTCAGACCTGAATTGGGGACAATCATGAAAGTGTGGATTGTACTTTTTCAGGAGCCATGTGTATTCCTTGTGCAGCGATCTAATCACCCAACTAATAATCCAAATTCACTTTTGTCCAACTTAGCAAAAAGCTTGTGTTAGTAAATGTCACTGCTCTTGTTGCTGCATTCTGCATCAGCTGAAGCTTCCAGGTGGTCTAGATTTAGCAGCGAGGTAACCAAGGTGTGAGTGACTGAATGAAGACCCCCCTCCCTAATTTAGGAGGAACAACTAGAGCACCAGATATAGCTCAGCACAAGCCATCCTGGCTGCAGCTGCCATATGCTCATCAAGTAGAAGCTGTGTGTCCAGGAAGAGTACCAAATTGTGCCCTACTCTTTAATGGGGACCTGCTGCATCTCCAAGTCAACCTTGAAATATCTCCAGATTTGGTCCAAATACCCACAGCTGCTCAGTCTTATTAGGATTGCTACCATAACAAGTCTGGAAAGCCTGTCCGAATTGCCTTCTTGTATCAAACCGAATCAAGATGGGTTTATTTTAAGTCTGTTTCCCACACGTACCCCTTTCCCAGGACAGTGTCGTTTCTCTTCTTTTAATGGCTCCTCCATTCTTTCATCAAGGTGAGCTCCACATTCCTCTATAGCGTGTGTGTATTCTAGCTCTTGATGCACATTTAAGTAAATCGTTTCTCTTTAAAATCTTGATTTGGAATAAGAACCTGAAATCCTATTGCAAAGTTTTTTACAGCTGGTTCCTTTTTTCTTTCTTTTTTAATGTGATACCACCTTGTGGTATGATTGCAGCACTGCATCTTATTTTCTTCTTTTTCAGTTAATTCAGAAGCAGCAGTTGTCATTAAGGCGTCTCTGTATATATCTCCTTCAAGACTGAATGCTTACATATTAGAAATCAAAAGATAAAAAAGCTTTTATCATTTCTTTTAATTCTTCATTGAAGTCCTGTGATATTGTGGGGAAAGAAAGAAGGGACAAAACTTCTAGAACTGTGATGGCAAACCTATGGCACACGTACCAGGGGTGGGACGCAGAGCCCTTTCTGTGGGCACGCATGCCATCGCCAGCTGCTCTTCTTGTTTCTGGTGCAGCCAACTGGTCTTTGTGAGCGCCGGAGTGCCGGAGCACCGGAAAATGACCTGAAAACAGCCAAAACCCACCTGTTTCAGCTAGCCGGCCTGGCCTAATTCCAGCTTTCCCACCTCAGTTTTATTTCTAAATTTTTATGATTGGTTTTATGGTCTAAGTTTTTAATTTTTATAAATTCGTACAGGGGCTATTTAATCTAATTTTAGCTATGTATACTATTGTTTGTATGGTTTTTTAAATTTATGCCTGTAGACCGCCCCGAGTCCCTTCGGGGAGAGGGGGCGGTCTAGAAATCTAAAATAAATAAATAAATAAATAAATAAATAAATAAATAAATAAATAAACAAACAAACCCAGGCTGTTTTTCTGGTCGTTTCCAGGCCTTTTTCAGGTGATTTTAATGCTGTTTTCAGGTTGTTTTTGGCCTGAAAAACAGCTTGAAAACAGCCTGAAAAATGGCCAAAAAACAGGCATGCACGTGCCAACCAGCTGGTCTTCAGGTTTCCAGTACTCCAGTATGTGCATACTGGTTTGGGTACTCGGTACCGAAAAGGGTCACTATCACTGCTCTAGAACAACATGCCTGTTTATTATATAGATAGATGACTGTATTTTAGGGGAGAAAACCCTCTTTTTTATGGGGGCTTTTTAGTCATAAAAAATAACTTAGGCTGCAAAAGCCTTATTTCCCACACTGGGCTTACGCAAAGGATCCCAAGTGAAATGCTTCAGGGAAAAAAGGTGATAGCAGAGACTAGCAATTAACTATCCCAAAGCAGGAGATGGCAGCCTGGTTTGTAGCCTAGAGGCCTTTGGGGAGAGGATGTTTTAAACATCTTCTCTTTTCTGGGCTCAGCTGGTCTACTACATGGTGGCAGAGGTAAGTTATGTGAACAACATAAGACATTCTGGAGTTTAAAAAAAATATCTTTCCTTCAAACATTTTCAAAGCACCTGTTGTTTTGTGCCTGGGATAGAGGTAGGTAAAGGACCTAAGAGATTTTGGCAGCCTTCCCCCGCGTTCTCTTTCTTTCTTCTAAATTGTTTTTAACAGATTTGCACACATAATAGGGTTTTTTTTGTAAGTTCCAGGTTGGCAAGATAACTAGCTTAGTGTTGAGATAGTTATCCTTTATGCTGCTGGGAATGGAAAAAGTATCTTAACATGCCCAGTTAGCAGTAGACATCTTGAGGGCCAGTATGTCCAACTTTGAGACTATCATTCAATTGGACTTACTGCCTCTCTTGAACTAAAAAATTGGAAATATAGTTGCAGTAAAAAAAAAAAAAGAATGGAACTGTAGAATGATGAAAAAAATAGAACTGGAGACACATCTTTTTAAAAATGGAGGAAACCCTTTAAAACGAACTGGCATTTAAAGGGTTGAAGGTGCAGACAACAGAAGAGGAGATTAAGATAAAGGTAAAGGTTCCTCCTCACATACTTGCTAGTCTTTTCCAGCTCTAGGGGTGGTGCACATCTCCGTTTCTAAGCCCAAGAGCCAGAGCTTTCTGAAGACGTCTCTGTGGTCATGTGACTGGCATGACTAAATGCAGAAGGCGGACATAATGCTGTTACCTTCCCAAAAATAGTCCCTATTTTTCTACTTACATTTTTACATGCTTTTGAACTGCTAGGTTGGCAGAAGCTGGGACAAGTAACGGGAACTCACGCCGTTATGCGGGGCTAGGATTTCGAATCGCTGAACTGCCAACCTTCTGATCGACAAGCTCAGCGTCTTAGCCCCTGAGCCACCATGTCCTTTTAAGAGGAGATTACAAGTAGAGAAAATGGAGAGTGGAAAGCTTCTGCCACAATTCATCCAACACTTGCAGCACCTTTTGTGGAAAAATCTAGGATTCAGAATACAGGAAGGAAATGAGCCTGACCACTTCTTGGATAATTTATCACGGCTTAGAGCTTGCTGCACCTTAGAGATGGGAGAACACTGGTATGTGCTCTTTTTGAGATCATTTTTATGCACAACCTAGGGTCTTCCTAAACTTGTGATTCCTGCTTCATGAGGGAGGGCCTAGGAGGACTTTTGCACAGTTCTATGGTGTGCCAGTTGTTCCTGTTCCTTGTGTAGGAAGTTAGCACCCACCCCTCTCCTAGAAAAATGAAACATTATAGGAAATATTAAAAAGGCAGAATATTATATTTCCCTGGATGAGAAAAGGAGAAACGTGTTTTTTAAGATAATGCAGCTTCCTGCAGCTCCCTTCCTCACCCCTCTTCAGCTCCAGGGTGATGGGATTAAGACATGGCCCTCAGGACATGATAGGATTAGCCCTCTACCCATCTCATCACATGGCACCTGTAAAGATAACCTCACCCAGCAAGGCTCAACTCAAGCACTCTCAAGCATCTCTGCCCTTTTTTTCCTTCACCCAACATCTTCAAGGCATGTGATCCTGTCCACCATTAAAACCTTATCTCCAAGCAACTTCCATGAATCCAGTGTCTTTTCCCCTATTTGGAACTGAACCCAGATGGACATTTCTTCCAACACTTGATTGGGAGGCTCTGCTCATGGTCATTCATGACCTTCTCCTAGCTCAGGGGTGTCAAAAGTCAGGTCATCACAGCATCGTCACATGACATACCACAACTTCTCCCCCCCCTTTTGCTAAACCGGGCATGGGTGTGGCCAGTGTGTGACGCATCCGGCCTGTGGGCCGCCAGTTTCACAGCCCTGTTCTAGGTGAACTATTGCAATGCACTGCAGTCTGCATGGAGCTACCCTAGAAGAGTATCTGAAAGCTTCGGCAGATGCAATATGCAGTAGTATGCGCAATTTTAGTGCTATGCTCCTAAAATTGCACACTTTATATGTCTGTTCCACAAGTATATTATCAGTTTACTTCCAAATCCAGTTCAATCTCATGGCATGGGGCTGGGTTACTTGAGGGACTCTTCCTGATTACATCTACCCATCCCACCAGATGGGGCAGAACTGTTTTGCAGGTCCTGCAGGTTGGGATCGCATCCTACCGCACACATCCCTGCGACCAATTCGCTCTCACAGGGAGGGACTCCTCCTGGTGCCGTCCACCAAGCAATGCCAACGGGCGGCGCCTAGGAGTAGAGCCTTCTCTGTGATGGGCCCAACCCTCTGGAATGACCTCCCCCCCGATATCAGAACCACCACCGACTTTCTCTCCTTTCGACGAAAACTAAAGACTCACCTGTTTCGACTAGCCGGCTTGGCCCATTCATAGTTTTATCTCACCTCCTGGCAGATATTTTTTAATTGGGAATTTTTAGGTTATTATTTTAACTTTAACTTTTTTTGGGGTATTTTTAGGGGTTATTTTTAATATTGTTTTTAATCGCTTTACTTTAAGATACAGTTTATAGCCTCCTCATCTAAGTATTTAAGGATCTGTGTATTTATTATATTTATTCCTGGGTATTCCTTGTGTTTTAATTTGACTGTACACCGCCCCGAGTCCCTTTTGGGAGAGGGGGCGGTCTAAAAATCCAAATAAAGTAAGAAAGTAAGTAAGTCCTATCTACTAAGGTGTTGCATCTAGCACAGCTGTCACACTCGATTTCATTGAGGGCCACATAAGGGTTGTGTTTGACCTCAGGGGGCTGGGGTGGGTGTGGTCGGGGTGGGCGTGATAAGCTCAATGTCACCTGTGCCGTGGGGTGTGTGTGCCTGTGGTGACCTGAGCATTCTACCAGCGGAAACAGACTCCTGAGCTCTGTTTCTGGCTGCCTCATACAACCCTCTGCCAGTGAAAATGGAGCTCGGGAGGGCTGCATAAGGCACTCCCATGCCTCGTTTTGGCTTCCAGGTTAGTGCAGGAGGCCTTTCTGTTATTCTATTTTTCTGGTTTCATGACATCCAGTTTTCCCTTCCAAAGGCTTTAGGAAAATGCAACACATGTATTCGGGCAGGGGGATGGGAATGGACCAGTGTGAGGCCTTGGTTTACATTTTGGAACAAAACTTTTAAAGACCTTGATATTTCCCTTTTTCTCCCTTCTAGGAACCTTGTATGGAATCACTACCTTATTTTTCTTAGTGTCTTATTTTTCTTCTACCTTGAAGCTGAGGCAGTGTGTCCCTGATGTTTTCTGGAATATTGTGGTAATAAAGAATCTTGTTGTGATCCTTGTGGATGGTCTAGAGAACTAAGCCAAGAGCAATCTGAACAGGCATGGTTACTCTCATATTAATACATTTGAATGCAATTACAGGATGAAGGAACTAAGGAAGAAACTGAAGCCTTCAAGCACTGGTAGAAAGATATATTTGTTAAGTCTGTCTACTGAGAAGCAAGGAAGGCAAACCCAGGATTACTTTGACATTGGAGTTAAAATAATCCAATAGAGTTTATGCCCAAAGTGGGTTTCTACTAAGTTTTAAAAATAAAAAGAGTATTTATTTGTTTAATCCTTCCTTCCTTCAATGTTTAAGGCCATCCAACTCATAATTTGTGACTCAGAGTGGCATACATCTGTAAAAAAAAAAAAAAAAACAATCCAACCAGATGAAATAATAATATAAAACTAAATTAACAAACTGTATTCATACATAAAAACCACTTTCAAATATGTTGCCAAGAAAATTGAAGGGAGTGATTCAGGTAGTTGCCAGGAATCAAAACTGACTTGAAGGCACAAACCAATAAACCCATACCCTAAAACATAACTGAAGTTGTGAATAACAAATTTGCATTCTCTCAACTGGAAAAGAGCTACCATTTTGGCCCAACACACTAATAAAAAGAAAAATCCTAATTTTCTCAGTTCTTTAAAAGCACAAAGGATTGCCTGGACCCTATGGGGCTAAGAAGAACTCATTTTAGAGGATCGGTGGTTGAGCCGATTCTTTAATATAGTAATATTTGTGCAATTCACTGGAACAGTAGTGCAAAATAAAATTTCCGTTAACTGACATAAGAGCAGCTGATTCCAATGTGCAAAATAAAAGCCAAGCATATTGATTGTGTCTCCCTGTTTCTCCCATCAAATATATCCAGCACAAATTCTACTCATTATAATAATGGTATAAAAGCTTCAGAAAGCTTCCCTATTTGTAGAATCCTAGAACCTACCAGTTGAAGTCAGAGCCAATTGTTTTAATTAAACAATTTGGATGAAAAAAAAAATCATTTTAGTTCCAGAGGTGGAAGGCCATTCAGTCCTTTTACATTGTGAACCATTACTGTTCTTCACGTCATCAATACAATCAATATAATTTGTTTCTGTTAATGTTACACAGTCTGAAACCCTTGTTAATGTGACTGTTCCCAGGTTGAAGGATATGTTCCTGTTCCTGAGGAAAAAATGTTACTGATGTTGGAAAATCTGAGTCCTCTAACAGGACTACCTTTCTATTTCTGAAACTTCTTCCTTTTTCCTGGCATTGGTAGTGCAAAATTCACAGGACCTCCCCCTCCCCTCAATGTGTGACTTTTAAATGTGATTCTGAGCCACCAACCGTATACATGCACACGTTAGGAAAATGCACAGGTCCAGAGTACGGTGGTATATGTCATGTATAAATGTTACTGGTGTTCTCACATAGTGAGTGAAAAATAAGGTAAATTTGACCATAGCAAAAAGAGATGGAAAGATGCAAAAGAGAATATTAAACAGCCTTTTCACAGCATGGGAAGGAAAAAAAGTTTCAAGCAGGTTTGAACACAATTTCTAGTCAGAGAGCTTTTCTTGAATCACAGCAATAATTTTGGCTATGGCTTCTTAATCTTTTTCAATAAATATTATTGGTCATAACATCTTAAGATATCTTGTAAGCTTTTCTAAGTGGTTCAAGTTCTCCCTATTGGATGAAGCCTGGCAGGATATCTGCTGATTATAATTATATAACTGTAGGAAGTTAGCAACCACCCCTCTCCTAGAAAAATGAAATATCCTGGGAAATATTGAAAAGGCAGAATACTATATTTCCCTGGATGTGAAAAGGGAGAAACATGTTTTTAAAGACAAAGAAGCTTCCTCCCTCCCCACCCTTGTCAATGGGCCATTAAAAAAGCCTGCATCGCAAATATCTCCCCCCTTTAGCTCCAGGGTGATGGGATTAAGGCATAGTAGTATTAGCCCTTTACCATCTCACTACAGGGCACCTGGGAAGAAGCAATGCTCAACCAAACCTGGACTCAAGACAGCCTAGAGCCGTGATGGCGAACCTATGGTACGGGTGCCAGAGGTGGCACGCAGAGCCCTCTCTGTGGGCAATCACACCGTTGTCAGTTTTTCAGGCCATTTTCGGACTGTTTTTCAGGCTGTTTTTTCAGCTCTTTTCAGGCTGTTTTTAGCCTGGGAAAAGTTCTGAAAATGGCCCAGAAAACGGCCAAAAACGGCCAAAAATAGGCATGCGCTTGCCGGCCAGATGGTCTTTGGGTTTTTGGCATGCACACATGTATGTGCATGCACACCTGTCCCAGTTTGGGCACTCGGTGCTGAAAAGGTTCACCATCACTGGCCTAGAGAGTTGCCCCTGCATAGCCCCATGGGAGTCTGACAAAGAATCAGAATACATTTTTTTACACAGGAACAGGAAACAGAGAGGTGGGACCGAACAGAGTATAATAAAAACCCAGCAAGCCCCTTTTTTCTCTCTCGTCTTCACCCAACATCTTGAAGCATGTGATCACCTTTTCCCCCAGGACCTCAAACCATGTGGTCCTGTCCACCTTTAAAATTATCTTTCCAAGCAGCCTCCATGTTTCCAGTGTCTTTTTTCCCACTTGGAGCTGAACCCAGGAGGACATTTCTTCCAACACAACCTATGCTACTTTGCTAGGGTGGCACAGTGACCCAGCATATAAGATGCTTGTCTTGTCTGCTGGAAAGCCAGCAGCCCAGGTTCAAGACCCAAGCTCAAGTGACAGGATGAGCTCCCATCCTCACCTCAGCTCCTGCCAACCTGCAGTTTGAAAATATGCGAACGCAAGTAGGTAAATAGGTACCAATACAATGGGAAGACAACAATGTTAGATGATGTCATGGTGGCCACATGATCGCGGAAGTGTCTTTGAACAGCGCTTGCTCAATGGCCTTGAAATGGAGATGAGCATCGCCCCCTAAGAATCAACAATAACTAGCAGAGTGAAATCTGCAGGGACTCCTTTATTTATTTTTTTAATACTACTTTGCCATCATTGCTGAAATTTAATATTTTCAGGGCAGCTTGGGTAAGATTCAGTAATAATAATAATCAGTATTTTAATTCAGTAAAACAAATATGCATGTAATGACAAACCACTATCTTATTTATCATGCTACCTAAACACCTTTCACATTAGAATTCACTCATATGCAGGTGTATAAAATACTTCCTGATATTTATAACTCTGCCATGCTTTTTAAAAAACCCACTAGTGGTTTGAAGACAGAGCAGTTACTGAGTATAAAAGGGAATTGATCTGTCTTTGACTAAAACAGTAAATTTATTTTGGTACCCTGCAATATTGTACGTAGCAAATTAAGATATCAGTTACTAAGTTAGCCAAAATGCAATCAGACTTCAACTGCTTGAATAAATATTACCAAAGCTGTAATGCTAGAAAATTGAATAGAAAATGAAGTTGTTTAAGAATGTATTTTCCTAGAAGAAAAGCTATATAAGAAAAAATATGAAAAAGAGAATTAAAAAGTATTAATTGCACTACACGGATAGAGTAATTTAAAAAGCTTTTAAAAAATAAAGGAACTTTGTCTTTTCAGGCTACTCAAATACAGATTTAGTGCTCTTTCAGAAGAGTGCTAAACTCACATTTAAAAATAAGTCTTTAAAAAAGCTGACATCAAGAGTCAATTGTAAGTGAAATGAGGAGTTTCTTCCCATGTCCCTTTACCAGTGCTGTTTCCTGACGTTTTAGAGCCAGAAAGTTGTATTTAAATATAGTCCCAAAGGGCTGGATGCTGTTGAGTTGGCTGTGTGGTGAGGCAAGTCTCCAATCCTTTGGAACATCTCTAGGTTATTTGTGCTCGTGGGGAAAAGTTAATTCCTCCTTCTACTTCAGTTGCCACCACTTTGAGCTCTGGCAGCCTGGACATCTGGTGACTGGACATGGGCCTTTATCTCATTATCCCCAGCTTTCAGGTAGGAAGAATCGGGACCGCACATTAAGTTCCAGTTAAGGTGATTTATTAACAATCATCCCTAAATTGACGCTAGATAAGAGTCAATTGAATTCAGGAGGGGTTGGACTTAGACCATTGTGGAAACCTTACAATTCTAAGCCGATTACTTTCTTGACTCTGCCCCTGGCTCTACCTACTCTGCCCTACTGGGTACTCCACCTATTCTACCCAGAGGTGGGATTCACTTACCTTCCCTACCGATTTGCAAATGTGAGCGTGTGCATGTCTTGCATGAGCACTGCCTTCTGCACATGCACAGTGCTTGCACATTACGTCAGGGCGGGTAGGCAGAGCCTCCCACAGCCGCCGCTACTGGTTTGCCCGAACTGGAGTGAACCAGCCGAATCCCACCTCTGACTCTTCCTACTCTGCCCTACAGCTCTATCTACATAGGTCTTCAGCACATCAGTAGCTCCAAGCAGAAGACCTGATAAGTACTGCGGATAACCTGGTTGAAAGAACTGTTCTTTACTTCAGAAAAAAGTAGAATAGCCCTAGAAACAAAACCCAGAGAACAGGAAACAAAGGGTACACTCATAGCAGTCTGAAAGGAGCAACAGAACTGGACAGTTTCCAGTCCTTGAGCCAATTATCAATTATGTCATTGTTGAAGAACCCTAGATCCATGGCCAACACTGTATAGGGAGAAGAGGAAAACATTATTTATTTATTTATTTATTTATTATTCATATTTATAGACCGCCCCCTCTCCCGAAAGGGACTCGGGGCGGTGTACAGTCACTAAAATACGTTATAAAATACATACAAAACAGTTAAATAATTAAATACGTAGGTGGAGGAGGTTGCAAGACTGTACATAGAATAATAAATATTAAATATAGTATATAGTGTATTAAAAACTTTTTAAAACCCCAAACCCAATTAAAATGAATAAATCCCCGGGAGGTAGAACTAAGAAAGTGCCAGGCCAGCTGATTGAAATAGGTGAGTCTTTAACTTTTGCCGGAAGGAACGGAGGTCGGTGGTAGTTCGAATGTCAGGGGGGAGGTCATTCCAGAGGGTTGGGCCCATCACAGAGAAGGATCTACTCCTAGGTGTCGCCCGCTGGCATTGACTAGCAGACGGCACCAGGAGGAGCCCCTCTCTGTGTGAGCGGATAGGTCGCAGGGACGTGTGTGGTAGGATGCGATCCTGCAGGTAACTAGGTCCACTGCCATGGAGCGCTTTAAAGATGGTGATCAATACCTTGAAACGCACCCGAAAGGCCACAGGTAGCCAGTGCAGCTCGCGCAGGAGAGGTGTTACGTGGGAGTAACGTGTACTTCCCATAATAACCCGCGCGGCTGCGTTCTGAACTAGCTGCAGTCTCCGGACGCGTCCCAAGGGAAGCCCCATGTAGAGAGCATTGCAGTAGTCCAGGCGAGACGTCACCAGCGCATGAGTGACCGTGCGCAGGGCACTCCGGTCCAGTAGGGGGCGCAATTGGCGCACCAGGCGAACCTGGTGGAACGCCCCCCTTGCCACGGCTGCCACATGGTCCTCCATTGACAGCCGGGCATCAAGGAGGACGCCCAAATTGCGCGCCCGCTCCACAGGGGACAATTGTTCGCCCCCTATGGCCAGCGATGGAGTCAGCTGGCTGAACCGAGGCGCCGGTAACCACAGCCACTCGGTCTTGGAGGGGTTGAGTTTAAGTCTGTTGTCCCCCATCCAGACCCCGACGGCTTCCAAACACCGGGACATCACTTCGACAGCCTCGTTGGGGTGGTTTGGGGTTGAAATATACAGCTGAGTATCATCAGCGTAAAGATGGTACTCAACCCCAAAACCACGGATGATCTCACCCAGCGGCTTCACATATGCGTTGAACAGGAGAGGCGAGAGGACCGACCCCTGTGGCACCCCACAAGTGAGTGGCCTCAGGGACGATCTCTGCCCCCCTGTCAACACACATTGCTTCCGGTCGGAGAGGTAGGAGCCGAACCACCGCAAAACGGTGCCTCCGACTCCCATCCCCTCCAACCGGCGCAATAGGATACCATGGTCGATGGTATCAAAAGCCGCCGAGAGGTCTAATAGGACCAGGATAGAGGAGCAACCCCTATCTCTGGCCCTCCAGAGATCATCGACCAACGCGACCAAGGCTGTCTCAGTGCTGTGCCCGGGTCGGAAGCCGGACTGGCGTGGGTCTAGATAGTCGGATTCGTCTAGGTGTCGCGGGAGCTGCTGCGCCACCACATTCTCGACAACCTTCGCCAGAAAGGGGAGGTTGGAGACTGGACGATAGTTAGCTAGCTCCATTGGGTCGAGCGCAGGCCTCTTGAGCAAGGGTCTCACCACCGCCTCTTTCAAGGCGGTTGGTAAGTATCCCTCACTCAGTGAGGCGCTCACCAGGCCCAGGAGCCAGCCTCGTGTCACCTCCCAGGCTGCCAGTACCAGCCAGGAGGGGCACGGGTCCGTTAAACAAGTGGTGGGTCGCAGCCGTCCACGCAGCCTGTCCAAATCCTCGGGGGCAACAGAGTCAAACTCCTCCCAGAATGGTCCCTCAAGACTCGCTGTTGGCGGCTCGTCTGGTCCACTGACGGAGGTCCACCCGCTCCGGATCTGATCGATTTTGTCCTGAAGATATTCCCCAAACTCCTCTGCTCTACCCTGTAAGGGTGTCTCCCGCGCCCCCTGCGATAAGAGGGAGCGAGTCACCCTAAACAGGGCGGCAGGGCGGTTATCCGCGGACGCAATAAGAGCAGCACAATGTCTACGTTTGGCCGCTCTTATTGCCACAAGGTAAGTCCGCAAATAGGCTCTTACCTGTGTTCGGTCAGATTCGGAGCGCGAGGATCTCCACCTGCTCTCTAGACGTCTCCTGTGGCGCTTCATCACCCTGAGCTCCTCAGTGAACCAAGGAGCCCGGGTGGGTCGATGCCGCAGGAGAGGTCGCAACGGCGCAACCCGGTCCAAGGCCCCAGTCGTCGCCCTATTCCAGGCAGTCACTAGGTCCTCGGAACGGGAGCGGGACAAGGCTACAGGTATTGGCCCAAGCTCCGTCAGGAATCTATCAGATTCCATCAGGTGCCTGGGGCGGTACCAGTTTATAGAGTCTGGTTCCGCCTCCTCGCGGTGGGGGATAGCGCCAGGGAAGTCCAGCCGGAGGGATGAGTGGTCTGACCATGACAGGGGCGTGATAACTAAATCCCCTATTCCCAGATCACTCGTCCACTGTTCAGATACAAAAATGAGGTCCAGTGTGTGGCCCCCTTCGTGAGTGGGGCCCTGCACTAATTGGGTCAGGTTACTAATACTTTGAGGTGGAACAGTGGAAGGTTGCCTTTGTGATCAGGTAGAGATAAAAGGAACACAATGTCATGAAGATACATCCTTTAGAAAGGCTTAGTGCAGGGGTGTCCAAACTTGGGAACTTTAAGACTTGTGGACTTCAACTCCCAGAATTCCCCAGCCAGCCATGCTGGCTGGGGAATTCTGGGAATTGAAGTCCACAAGTCTAAAAGTTCTCAAGTTTGGACACCTTTGGCTTAGTGGAACATTTTCACGCCACTGTTAGGAAACATGAGGGTGTTATTAATAAAGAGACCAAGGTTAATTTGTTTCCACCACCAAATTGAACATGAAGACATTTGTTAATAATAGGATTAAAATTAATCTGTTTTTACTCCACAGTTGAAAAAACAAGTCCTCTAAGTTTTCCATAGTTGACCACTGTGAAAACATGCTATACTAGATCCAGTATGATTGTTACATGATTATATTCATTTTAGTGACTTCCAACATTACATTTAATTCCAGAGATACCTACCAATCAAAATCTAGCATCTAATTAAGATTTACGCTAGTGGTGGAGCTCAGATCTTGTTGCAATATTTTGACCATTTAAATACACAGCCCCAAGTATGCTTAAAGTGCTTTTAGATAAGATTTTATTGTGGAATATCCTGCCTCAATCCCAAACTTGTAAAGATGATTGCAATCTTCCAGTGCATTTTCACCATGACTGTTGCTTCTTTTATCAGAAAAAGTTAAACGAGAAAAACAGTTGCAGAATGCAGTGTTTGTTTTGGAAACATCTATAATCCATTTATTCTCCATGAGGTTCTACAACTTTTTCTGCTACCTTAAACCAAAGTTAGCAGTCATTGACCCGTTCATTATATGAAGCTGACTCAGCAATTTATAATTTTTCCAGTTGGACAGTCCCATCTCATATTTGACAGATATCCTGGAAGTCATAAGTGGCTGACAAAAGGAAGGAAAAATCATTTCATTTAAAGTTAATAATAAATACAGTTGATATGATTATTCTCAAGGCAATCATTTAATAATTTCTATCAGTTACTACTCTGACCATTACAATTTGGTGACATTGAAAGGTTTGGGAGCTACATATAGACCTGTCCTTCAGTTGTGCATGTATGTAAGTTATAAAATTGGTAAGTGTGTTTTGGCCCAGAGCAAGTTTGTACAACATGGTAAATCATTGGCCTCATATTATTTTCTAAACATGATATGTGACTCTTCTAAGATAAAGCAGATTGTTTGCTAGAATGATTGCCAGACAATAAACTAAGCCTTAGAAAAACCTGTCTGTGATTGAGATTGGAAGTGCAGGAGGCAAATATGGCAGCAGGTGTGTGTTTTTATTATCTATCTAAAGTCAAGTATCAATACAGGTCTTAGGGTATTGTGTGAACTCAGCTGTTATGGCTTATTCAATAAATCATAAGTAAAATTAAAGGTGCTCCAAGTGGTATGTTCTACAAATCCTCTTTTGAGCTGGGATATTGAAACTTTTCAGATTCTGGATCCACTATTAGTGCAAAGAAACATTTGGGGACTTAGTTCTTCATTTCTTATAGATAATGCTGCTGCTGCAACTTATAAGTTTCCCAACTGCTCAGCCCTATGGTGCTTTGCTTGGTTTGGGCTTAGCTACTATGGCTTGTAAACCAATTTATGGCTGAACATGAAGTAAACAAGTCACATTCTCATTTTATTGTGTCCCACAAGGTGGAAATAAACTGACATTGAGAAATAATCATATAATGTCTTGAGCTTTTTGGAGGGAAATATAATTACAGTAGGACCTATTCCCACAAGCACTGAGGCTAAAGTGTTCAAATAAAAGTGCAGGTCGATTTGTTTTCTTATCCTGAGAGTTTTGCTGTTCCTTTTTTGTACCCATCCTGCAATGTGATTAATTAATTTATTTGGCAGGTTTATACAGCTTCCCATCCCACAAACCATGCAAAATTAAAGGACGTAAACATTTACAACAAAATAACAACAAAACCCAACCTAAAATAAGGCAAAAATATTTTTTAAAGTATCTTTAAAAAGCCGTAAATGAATGAACGGACCGAGGTCACCTGCTCAGAGCGCTGTAACAGATAGGCAGCCTTGTAAATAGATTACATTAAATTACATTTTTTTTTAAAAAAAGGTTACATAAAAATAAAAGGAAATACAAGCTTTGCCTAACTTTGCCCAGAATCCGCCTGACTCCAACCTAAAGATAGGAAAGAGAAGGACAAAACAAAACAACAAGAAGCATTTTTTTTTGGGGCGAGGCCTGTGGAAAATCTCCAGCCTCGCCTTCCCACAAGGGACCTGCCGAAGGAAAGGCATCCCCTTCGCTCTGGCAGGTGTCCACGAGGGCACCCTTTCACGCCTTGGCTAGCAGAGCGGCTGCCGATTTCTTCCGCCGCCGCGGTGCCTCCCCCCCCTTGTTCGGGGGCCGACCAAGCGGCAGGGATTGGCCTCTGGGGGAAGATATGGCCCGACAGCTGGAGGGGGTCATCGCAGTGATCGGCCTGCCCGCCGCCTCGGGCAAGCCAAGCGGCGGCCAGCAGCGCTTGGCTCCTTTAAGGCTAGGCAGGCGAAACGCGATCCCGCAGTGAGCGCGGGCTTCTGCTGCCGCTGCAGGAGCCGCCGTTAACAGCCGCCTCGCCATAGAAGCGAAGCCCACGCGTGGGCGGCCGGGCTGGCGTCGGGATTCTCCCGGCTACAGGAGATCGCCGGCAAGGATGGGCGGGGAAGCCGGGCGATCGCGCTGAGCCCGCAGGTGAGCGAGAAGGTGGCGGCGAGGGGGTGGGGTGGGGAAACCGGGTTGGGGTGGGGGGGGGGGGAGAAGCTGTGAGCGGGGAAGGGAAGGCTCGTAGGCCCGTTGGCGGCGGCTCAAGGGATGCCCCGCTCCCTCCAGGAGCTCGGCTGAGCAAGAGGCCACCGGCAGACCCAAGGCGGGGAAGTGGAGGGTGAAATAGGGTCAGGAGCTGGACGGAGTTCCCGTGGAGGTGAGAGATCTGAAGCTGAAATAATCCTAAAGGAAGGAAGGCGCCTCGATTTTCAATCCGGGAAGTGGGGAGTCTCTGAACGCGAGTGGGTGGAAGGCTTGAAAACTCAAAACCTGCCGGCTGTCCAGCTATTTTCCACCCATCCACCCACGACCTCTCCAAGCCATCCACTTTTTTGGGGAAGGCAGTAAAAGGAATAACAGTAAAAGGGGCAGTAACAGGAATAAGCCATGGCTGATGGCTTAAATGTGTTGCAAGTGGTAAAAGGAGTTAGGCTCCCGAATGGGACTTGAGTTCCAGTGCTGGGATTGCATTCCAGTTCCTGGCCTTTTCTCTTTTCCCACCTACCTTAGTTCCAAAGGGTTTGTGCTTTTCATTCCCCTGATTAGCCTATCAGGAATGACATGCCTTCTTTTGGTCATTGAAAAATGGAATTGAAGACCCGGAGGAGGGTACTTATGTGATGGATGGTGGATGGGGCTCTGAAATGCTGCATCTTCCAAAGAGCTGATGAAATGAACGAACAGGAGAAATAGGAATGCTCCTGAGTTTAATTTTTTTTTTAAAATGAAGGAGAATGTTAATATTATGTCTAGATGAGCTACTTTTAATAGTATCCCTGCTTTGCTGCAGTTCCTCTCACGTCAGGAAAGTTCTGCATTCATTTAATATTTGATCTGAATATTTTATAATTCACATGTTAATACGTGTGTTGATCATTCATCTGTTCATTATCTAGGTAGATATAAAAGAAATAACTGCCGACATAGTTGTTTACAATATGGAAAATGTTTTCTAGATGTTGTTACTCAAGAACCATCAATTTCTACACACCATGGCTTTACCTTTGTTAATAATCTAATTATCTTTCTGAATAGTGGGGTTGGATTCATGTTCAGAGTTGAGAAATACTTGATTATTGGTGTAACTGAGGCTTTCTCGTCGGTTTGCATTCCGCTTTGATATGTGTCTTTGAAGCTACGTTTTCCCAGCTTTACATTTGGTTTTGAGTCAAAGGACCAAAAACATCTCTTTCTGAGGCTTTATTATCGAAACATCTAGCTGAGAGAACTAGTACAACCCCATTCACGTTTACTGGGGATGAAGCCTTGCAAAGTGCAAAGAGGCCTCCTCTGAGGTTGAGTCTGCATAAGATTGGAACCTGTGTATTTTGTGTCTTAAAGAATATATAAAATAAAAGTGAAACCACTGAGAAATTATGAACAGTTTTTTTTTAAAATAGCAGCTTATACTTACCCTTTCTGGGATATCTTTAGGGACCTGAGGTAATTGTATTCAATCAATGTCAGCAAAGTTAGAGCCAGCACTGGCAGAATGAAGTAATGCAGGTGAGGCAACCACACCAGGATGTAAGCTGCTTTCTTTACACTGGCAGAGCGGGTGAATCTCACTTGGTTTTTCCCTGAGGCCTATTAGCTAAATGCTGTCTTGAGTTCAGTGGGAGATGCTATCTTATCTCTAGTATTAACTTGATTCAGTTAATGGTTCAGTTGGTATCTATATGAAGTGAGGAAAAGGCAACATGCTTAATCTGATGCCATGTTCCAGGCCACTGGGCTCCCTCTCATGCCCTGCTCATAAGACCCTCAAAAGCTCAGGCTTTCAATTGCTGGTGCTTAATACCAGACCAGTCTCATCTGTGACTTGATCACAGAGAAAAGGGCTGACAAGGCATGTATTGGCAAGACCTGGCTGGATCCATATAAAGAGGAGTTGCCCCATTTGGAAATGTACCCAGCCAGGTTTCAGGTATGGCATCAGCTGAGAACTTTGGACAGGGGTGGAGGAATGGTGACTGGCATTCAGGAGTTCCTAAGAACTTTGGGTCCTGCTAGCTCCATAAGTTGCTGTATGTAAGACCACGCTCATTAAGTTGCGTTCTAGGAATCAGTTGAGGTTGTTGCTACTATACCGGCCTTCCCCCTGCAAAATTACTTTCCTGCTTGAGCTTCGTGACATCATTTCTGGGATGGCAGTGGATTTTTCTAGTCTTATGGTCCTGGGAGACTTTAGTCTGTCTTCTCTGGGAGTAGGAAAGCCATGGGGCAGGACCGATTTGATTGGTTCACCGCGGTGTGGCGCTGGATAGGTTTCAAAGAAAACTGGGGATTGTTCCTATTGGCTTGCTGCACAGTCTGAGCAAAGCCTCGATCACTGCCTGAATAAGAGGGTGGCAGAGACCTTGGATAGGATTGCATCCACGCAGCTCTCCTTTCTTGCAGATCCTATTATTTTCCATTGTTTATGGAAGAATTGAGGGAGATGAACTGGGTTAAAAGATGCCTGGAGCAATGCTGGAGGTCAGTGAAGAATGAACTCAATGAAACATAGGTTAGAGCCGCTATTAAGTTCCACCTTGTGATGGTAAGAACAGTGAAGCATCAGTACTTTGCTGCCCTTATTGCGTTCATGGGTAGCTGCCCAGCAGTCCTGTTTAAGGTGACCAGAGTCCTTTTGGATATTGTGGTCTGCCGGCAGCCTGTGGAGCTGAGTCAGACAGTGAGGAGGTTGGGGAGGAATATGGGCCAGTCCTGGAGTCTGGGGAAGGCTCGGACGAGGGTTCTGCGTCGGAAGCAGAGAGGGGTCCAGGGCCATCTGGTAGCTATGTGCTGCCTCCGGAATCTGACATCAGCGAGGCAAAAGAACAGTGTGAACCTGTTCCCAGTGTGCGCATGCGCAGAGTTGCCAGGAGGCAAGAACAATTAAGAAAAAAAGTGTGACTCGGGAGTAAGGCTTGGAGATTATTGGCCCCTCCCATGAGGCATAAAAGAGGAGCAAATGGACGTGAGCCTTTGCAGGAAGCAATTGGTTCATCTAGTTGGTTTAAGCTCTGAGAAGTCCTGTTTGATTCTGTGCTACGTTTGGCCTTGCAAAACTAATTGGCAATTAGGTCTCTAGCAACGTTTCAAAGGAGATAGAGGTGGGTGCTTATCAACATTACCCTGAAAGACTCTGGTAACCTGAGCATGTTGGAATCTTCATAGACTATTTGTGAACCATAATTCACAGCCGTCTAAATAAAAGAGGGTTTTTGGGACTGAGATTGTGATTTATTCTTTCTCAGGAAGCCTAGGTCAGAACATTGGGTAGCGTGGACTCAGGGTGCACTTATAGGATCTCACAGAAGATTTTGCAGAGCATCTGTCACATGGGGAGGGGGAGGCTATGCTCAGATTCTTTCTCAGTTAGACATTGGTATTGGCCATCCTATGAAGGTGCCTGGGATGTAGTCTAACTATGTACAGTATCTGCGATGAATGAACCTTTGGACCTGGGAAAGTAGACAGAGTTAACTCATGGCTGTAAGTTCAACCATCTGCTTATTAGAGCTATTCCCCTTCTGACTGGTGAAGTCTTCCTGGGAAGCAACCTATGGTTGTGGTTTGGGCGTTGTAAATTCTTTGAGGGAGTGGTAGTGGTTCCTCCACCCTTAAAGAGGTCCTCAAGAAGCCATTGCTAAATCCAGCGGTGTGGGACAATTTTTATCTATTGGCCAATCTTTCCTTTTTAGGAAAGATTGAGAAAGTGGTCATGCAGAGAGGATCCTGAATGAAACAGATTATCCTTCAGTTGGGTTTCAGGCATGGGCATGGGACTAAAACAGCATTGGTCAGGCTTTTAGTTAATCTCTGGTGGGAGTGGAATGGAGATACTGTAGCCATCTTGCCCTACTTGAACTCTTGGCAGCTTTCAATACCATCGACCATGGTATCCTTCTGGATCAGCTCAGAGAAATAGGGGTGGGTGGCCCAGTGTTCTGCTGGTTTGCCTCCATCCTTCAGGGTTGATTCCAGGCTGGAGATGATTGGAGAGGAGAGGTCCTACTTCAACCCCTCCTATGTGAGGTGTCATAGTGCTTCCACTCCTCTTTAACAGCAACATGAGGCCGTTAGCTGAGCTCATTCATTGCCAGAGAGTGGGGAATAATCAGTATGCTGGTGTTCAATTACATATCTCTATCCCTGGTGAATTAAGCAGTGTTGTGAATGGATAAAGAGTCTGGATAGGAAACAGCAGACTTCAGCTGAATCCTGGTGAGAGTGAGTGGCTCTGGATGGGGACTGCCATTTTTGGTACTGAATAGGGTTACATTGCCCCAGACAGACCCATTGTGTTATCTGAGGGTCCTAGAATTTTGACTCCTGTTCGATGAGCAGGTGGCAATTGTGGCTAGGATGTCCTTCGTACATCTTCATCTTGTGTGCCAGTTGTGTCCTTTCCTGGATTGGTAGGCCCTTCTTACAGTCACTCTTGCCTAGTCATCTCCAGTTTCAACTGCTGAAATGTGCTCTACAAGGGACTCCCTTTGAAGAGTATCCAGGAACTTCAACTGGTACAGAATGGGCAGTTATGTGCGCTGGTAGAACAGTGCGTGTTCTACCAGTTGCATTGTTTGCAAGTTTGCTTCTGGGTCCAATTTAAGGTTTAGGTTTTAACCTTTAAAAGCCTTCATAATATGGGACCGGGTTATCTGAGAGATCTCCCATCCCTGGCTATGATGACCTGCTCTGTTAGATCTGGTAGAAAAGACATGCTGCAGGTACCATCAGCTAGGGATCTATATTTGATCCCAGGAGATGTGCCTTCTTTGCTGTTGTCTCTGCCTTATTGAGCATTCTCTTTCTGAGATTAGATGAGTTACAACCCTTTTAACATCTTGGAAGTCTCCAATACCTGGTTATGTTACTAGGCCTGGGCCTGCCAGGGAATCAGAGACGTGCTTTGATGACTCCATTGCCGACGTGACCATTCTTCTCCTCCCTGTGCCTAAGGTTTGATTATCTATTTTTATATTTTGATTTTCATATCTCTTTTGTTTGTATGGGTTGTACACTGCCCACAGTTGCTTTTCATGAGAAAATACACATTTGTTTAAACAAATTAACTAAATAAGTGGATGTTGTGCCTAAAAGAGCCTTTGCACAATTCCAAGTTGTATACTAGTTACTCCCATTCCTGGATCGGGAGGCTGACGCTCAGTCACTCACACATAGTCTTTTTCTGTATGGATTGCCATAATGCGCTCTGTATGGGGCTGCCCTTGAAAAGCATCTGGAAGTTTCAAATTTCAAAATGAAAACTTTCAAAAGTTTTCACTATGGTGCAAAATGCTGTGGCATAGGCAGTTAGGTGCACACCTAGACCAATGCACATTTGTTCCGTGAGCTGCATTGGCTACATTTTTTTCTCCTAGAAGGTACTTTTTGTTCTTGGTGGAAAGTAGCCCTAAGGAATCTAACCAGCAGCACTTTGCTCAGATCAATACAACTTTGAACACAGTCTTCTGGGCTCACAGATCCTGCTGATCCAAGCCATATGAGATTAAATGCTCGTGCAGAGTTAGCATATACTACAATTTTGATAAGTCTCTTACTACATTTAGCTAATTAATACAGTTAATCAGCTTCGGCTTTTGTTTCAGCAACGGGAAGTTGGCTTGGAAGTGTTGATGAATCTGATGACAATTTTGATGCGGTTATATATGTTTCCTATGAAATAATGAAGGGACCCAGTGGCTCAGTTGCTAAGATGCTGAGCTTGTTGATCAGAAAGGTCGGCAGTTTGACGGTTCGAATCCCTAGTGCCACATAACAGAGTGAACTCCCATTACTTGTCCCAGCTTCTGCCAACCTAGCAATTCGAAAGCACATAAAAATGCAAGTAGAAAAATAGGAACCACCTTTGGTGGGAAAGTAACAGCATTCCATGCGCCTTTGGTGTTTAGTCATGCCGGCCACATGACCACGGAGATGTCTTCGGACAGTGCTGGCTCTTTGGCTTTGAAACGAGATGAGCACCGCCCCCTAGAGTCAGGAACGATTAGCACATACAGTATGTGCAAGGGGAGCCTTTACCTTTACCTATGAAATAATATTTTAAAATTTCCATAAGAGTACAAGACAATATTGATTACTTTTTCATGCAGCTCCATCGAGATGAATTTAGGAACACCTTTATTTAGGAACATTCCATTCAGACCCTGCTCCACTGGAAACGTGGCCAACATTGGTACTTTTATTAATTCCATTGGAGTAATTTATTAATGGCGGGCTATTTCTAGATTACTTTTCACTTTGTGCCAGAATTGAGACATGAAGTCACCTAAGAAAGTTCTTTTATATAATTTATCCCAACTAAAGAAGTAAACACCTTAGAAAGAAAGCAGGAGAAAGGTGAATAGCCATTAGGTAGCTATATTCTATATTTGCTCAGGCATTTTGATTTCTATTCCAATAATAACAACTTGGTTAAAATGAGTGATTTTTTTAATAGACTTGTGTTTCTAATTTGCTACCATTTCCTCTGCTGATGAGGATATCGAGGAAAAGTTATGTGTTGTTTTCTTCTTTCCTCTTGAATTTTATTCACAAAGGAATTTTATTCCTATGGAGATGTTATTGTTTCATGTGTCTTCTCTAGTTGTTCTCTTTTAAATATTTTTAAATAAAAAGTCTATTCAGAGAAAAAAATACTTCTTCAGAAGATTTTATAATTGACAGACCATGGTGTGTGTGTGTGTATAGTAACAATTAAAACATGTATTGATCTATTGGTTTCCAGATAGGTATTAAAAATAATGAACTTTTCAAAATAACAAATAAATTTCGTCATGCCCCAAAGGGAAGTGTGGTAGCCTAGGATCAACAGAAAACCAATATTACATTTTAAACACAAATCTCTTAACACCAGTGAGCCCATTAATTTCCTCCTAATATATTCATAAATATTCAATAGAGCCCAGGCATGTCAAATTGGCAGCCCATGGGCTGGATGTGTCATGCGCAGGCTCTGCCCGCTCGGCTGCGCAAAAGCAAAACACATCACGATATGTCACATGAGTTTGACACCCATGCAATAGGCATAATTAAATAAGCCTATTGAATTAACCATAATTGTAAATCTGAGTCAATATGATGTAGGCACCAGCCATTCTAATTACTTTTTCATGCCTTCCTATAGAAAAATGCAGCAATAATAGTCTCTTCCATACCATCTCGATAGCTTTACCCATGATTGGATTGTTCACAAATATCTATTTATTTATTAAATGTATATGCAGTCACACAACTTCGGGCGACTTAAAAGCTGATAAAAATATTATAAAATATTAAAAGTAGTAGAACAATAAATATAACATTAAAATTAGCGGAAAGTAGCTAAGATGAGGAGGGCATACAATGGAGTGTGGGTAGGAACTTATATTTAATACAGTACACAATGTAATCTGGACTGCAGGCCAACTGGAGCTAATTCTTGAGGCTCTTATGCAAGATCAAAAGGATTGGGATGAACATCATTTCAAGGGATATAATGGTCCAGAGGATGGGAGCTGCAGCAGAAAAGGCTATTCTCCTGGATCCGGCTAGCTGGAAATCCTGAACGAGTATACAACAGGCCTGGCGTGCCAGCACAAGTGAGGCAGGTTAATCCCACTGGGATGAGATAGTATGTTAAGGATATATACTTTACTATAATATATTAAGGATACATTAATATATATTATTCATATATTAAGGATGCAAGATAATTAAATTTCTCAGGATTGGCCTGTACTGTATATTTTTTGAGTCTGGTTTGTAACATTCAATCTTGAGAGTACTATAAGCAGAAAGACCTTCATACGGTTGGGAGAGTCTTAACTTTTTTGGTGCTACTACTTCATTCAATCCTGGAAGCTGGGAACTGGGATGTACAAAATAGTTTAATTCACATGGGCGATAGAGATTATACACAATATTGATTTTCTTTTCTGGGAGTGAAGTATATGTGTGTTGAAAAGCAATATTAATCATGAAGTAGGTGATACTTATTGTAAAACCCAGTTCCTATTTCTTCTATATATGATTGCAAGTATTTTGCTACTAGAAAAGGTCTAAAATTTTGTTATTTTTTTCCTGTTTACTGTATAATACCATTGATGTTGAATTCAAGAACCAGTGAAATCTGGGCCGGGGGGGGGGGGGGGGATTATGAACTGTTAGAACATTCTCATCTACAGATAGCTTGCTAATATTTCAAACAGGACTATGTGATTAATGGGTCCATTAAACTTTGGCATAAAGACCAAGTAAAAAGTTTGCAAGGGGTAATTTTAAATAATTCAGTTGTATCCATTTTAAGAATCACAGCTTTTATTTAATACCAGTCACTTTTCTACGCTGTGGAAGACATAGGTAGTGATTAAAGCATTACCAACTAGGTGGACTAGATGATTATTGGTTAATAAGACAGAGAGCAAGTGTCAACTAGTATACATTCAGTCTTTTTTGTTGTTGTTGTTAATTCATTTATCTCCCCTAATGTCCATTCATAGTACTGCGACAGCTACATTAGCATCATCTAGAATAGAAAATTGTAGTCTCATTTCTGTTAATTATTTGCATTATATCTTGCAGTAAGTGAGGCTCTAATCCAGTGATGGCGAACCTATGGCATGTGTGCCACAGGTGGCACGCGGAGCCATTTGTCAGGGCACACGAGGCGCTGCCCTGTCAGCTGGCCAGTGCGCATGTGCACACTGGCCAGCTGAGTTACCCTTTTTAAAAGCCATTTTTCTCCCTCCCCAGGGTCCAGAGACTTTATAGGAGCCTGGGGAGGGTGAAAAGAGCCTCCCCCGCCCCCCGGAGGCCCTCCAGAGGCTTCATGAGCTTCCCTAAAGCCTCCAGAGCGCAAAAAAACGGCCCTACGGGCAAACCGGAAGTTCGGGAACGGACTTCCAGTTTGCTCAGAGGTTCGTTTTGACTGCTCCGGAGGCTTCAGGGAAGTGTCCTGAAGGTCCCTGAAGCCTCTGGAGGGCTTCCGGGGGGGCGGGGAGGCTGTTTTCGCCCTCCCTAGGCTCCTATAAAGCCTCTGGAGCCGGGGGAGGGCAAAAAAGCATGCAAAAAACGGGGGCTCGCGCACTGGGGGGGGATTGCACATTGCATTATGGGTATGGCACGCCCGCACCCTACCCCCCTGCGCTCCCCCCACTTATGGCACGCGAGCCAAAAAAGGTTCGCCATCGCTGCTCTAGTCCTTATGAAGAGTATACAGGTAGTGCTTGACTTATAACCATTCAAAAGTTACAATGGCATTGAAAAAAGTGACTTACGACTGGCTGTCCTTGCACTCATAACCGACATAGCATCCCTGTGGTCACGTGTCCAAAATTTGGGCGTTTGGCAACCGGCATGTATTTATGTTGATTGATTTGCTTTTCTTACTTCATATAAAGTTACATAGAGGTATGCTGGAATCATCATATTGCATCATATCTGTTCAGGCTTAGATTTAGTGAACTTTAATTAAATTTCTTCTGATATTATAAATTTAGACTAATTTTTATAGATGGGTTGGAATATGTAAAGTATTACTTTTGCGATCTACAGAATATGTGCAAAAAACAGTGGATGCAGCCAGAGATAAGCCTATCACAATTCATCATCAAGGTCAGTGATGACTAACCTTTTCGGCACTGAGTGCCAAAACTGAAGTGTGTGCGTGCCGCAGCACCAGAACCTGGAAGAGAACAGCTGACTGGTGCGCATGTGCATGGCGTCCAGCTGCTGTTCTCGGTTTTCTGACGCGCATGCGCTCCGGACAGCTGCTCTCTTCTGGGTTCTTCGCCGGAACCCAGAAGAGAGCAGCTGGCTGGTGTGCATCCATGCCGGACGAGCTGTCTGGCGCACATGCACACCACGGAACCCAGAAGAGCAGCTGGCGACAGAGCACATGCCCACAGAGAGGACTCTGTGTGCCACCTCTGGCACATGTACCATAGGTTCGTCATCACGGATCTATGTGGATCATGTCAGCAGCAAATGCACTTCTCCTGTGCCCATTGTTAAGAATTGTAGTCAATGTAAATTATTGTTGATTTTACAAATCGTAGTATTATTTGGCCATATGCCTGAATTGAGGAACTGTGTTTGGAATTGTTTTTTTTAACAGGCAGAAGAAAGATGACTATCTTTAATAAACTCAATCTGGGCATCGCTGTGAGCAGTTTTGCTATATTTCAACTTAGCTTTCATGTGCTGAGTTCTTGGCTATCTTCACGCCTAACATCTGGTTTTAATAATCTTGACCAAAAGAAGAAAATTGAATGGAACACAAGGTACAGTTTTTAAACAATATTATACAATTATATATAAATATTTTAAAGTTTGAAATGTTTAGGCTGTTGGCTGTAGTGTACTTGTTCAAACAATATCTTGGATTGTTTAGGGGATTTCTTTTAGAGAAATGTAGTTAGGATTTGTGTTAAATAATCTTCAGTACAAAATTGTCCTTGGGTTATTTATTTAAAAGTTATCACTTTAGTAAAATAAAGTTAAATTGAATAAATAACTATTAATCTTTCATTATTTTTCTGATTTTTTTTAAATGGTTAAATGATAATGTATAATATTCAGAGTACATTGTATTGTCAAGAATTGCAATCTTAATATAAATTATGCCTTGATCTAAGTTCAAAGTGCATTCTATCTAGGATATTCATAAAATATTATCCTGTTTAACTTTGTGAATTGGTCACAATATACTAATTATTTTAAGGTGATTAATGTACCACCTGTTCTATTAACTCATGAAAACACATGTATTCTATGCTCTGCAGAAGTTCTTTGCATGTAGTGTTGATTACTTTGTATCTAACAAATGTTTGTTTGTTTTATTGATTTTTGTCCCATTTTTATCACTATAAGTATCTCAAACGGCGAACATACATAACATTCCTTCTTCCTCCTCTTTTCCCCAATAACAACAAATATCTTGTTGAATAAATGGAGAAATATTTTACTGAGCAAATATTACTGTATTTTTTGGAGTATAAGATGCACCTTTTTCCCTCAAAAAAGAGGCTGAAAATCTTATACACTGAATACAGCATTTTTTGCCTCCTGAAACCCCGCCCCTTCACCAAAATGGCCATGCATAGCTTGTAGGGGGCTTTCAGAGAGCTCCTGGGGGCTGGGGAGGGCAGAAATTTTGCCCCCCCCAGCCCCCAGGAGCACTCAATAAGCTTCCTAATGCCCTTTTTTTTTTGACAAAAAATGGCCCCGTTTTTGAAAAAAACGGCCCATTTTTTTGCTCGTTTTTGCCCCCCCTGGAACACTCTACAAGTCTCCTAAGGGCTATACATGCCCTTTTTCTGGAAAAAAAAAACACGCCCGTTTTCACGAAAAACGGGCCGTTTTTGGAAGGTTTGCAGAGTTAGGGTTACGTAAAAAACTTTTTAAAAAATTGCCTCTTCAAAACCTTGGTGCGTCTTATACTCTGATGCGTCTTATACTCCAAAAAATATGGTACTTAATATGTTGGTATCAATGTAGATACCTTCTGCCAACCTAGCAGTTCGAAAGCATGTAAAAAGGCAAGTAGAAAAATAGGAACCACCTTTGGTGGGAAGGTAACACAGTTCCGTGCTCATTCGGCATCTAGTCATGCCAGCCACATGACCATGGAGACATCTTCTGACAGTGCTGGCTCTTCGGCTTTGAAATGGAGATGAGCACCGCTCTCTAGAGTTGGGAATGACTAGGACATATGTGCGAGAGGAACCTTTACCTTTATCAGTGTAGATTATATAAAGCAGATTCATTTCAAATTTTTCAAGTTCAATACTTTATGAAACTTTATGATATGCAAAACAAGTAATTTCATGGAAAGGCTCAAAAGTGCCCAATTCAGGTTGTTGCACAGAATAGAATAAAACTACTGATTTAGTTGCTTGGCCGTATCTAAAAAATATTAAACTAATACAAATGTACAGGTGGACACAAAGAAAGCAACAGGATACGTTCATAGTAAGTCATCACTTCGACAGTTAAACTCAAACTGATCTAAATATTCTGTCTCCTTCGAAATGGCCTTTGAAATAAAGAGGGCAGGGATATGCAGGTTAGTTCCCTGCAAAAAGCAAGATGGTTTCTCCCAAGTATTTTATACTTGCCCCAATATTTTTTATTTGTAGTTTTTAAACAAGAATCTAAGTATGCAATCTTTTCTGCAAAGTACAACTTGAGGGGGTCCTTGGTGCTCCCCGAGCTTGCTTGTTTTCTTGCAAACGTTTCATTACCTCAACTAGGTAACATCATCAGTGCTAGTAAGGGGTACTGTTTGCTATCAGTTTATATTCTGGTTCTTGGCTGTCCATTGAGCCATACAAGCGTTTAAATATTTTTCCAACTGGCAGGCTGATTTGTGTTGAGCTAGCCATTTCAGAGGCTTAACATACTTAAATTTCACAATGTTTCATGCCTGATCAAAAGGAAATGTTTTGCACATTCCTACTGTGCAAGCATTTAATAGAACACAAGAGAACGATTCCTGACTTAAAGGAGTTTATCGTCTAAATTTGGTTAGTTGTTGCTGCATATTTTATTGGAGAACAATTAAATTTGCTTGTGAATTTTTTATTCAAAAAATAATAGTCTGTGTATCAGAGAGAGGAATGCGCTACATTTTTTTCTCTTGACTTGGAGTGAATACAAATACAAACCAACCGCACTCAACGTGTAGTTCTCAATGGAACTGCATCTACATGGAGGGAAGTATGCAGTGGAGTACCTCAAGGCTCTGTTTTAGGCCCAGTACTCTTCAACATCTTCATCAATGATTTGGATGAGGGAATAAATGGGGAACTCATCAAATTTGCAGATGACACCAAGCTGGCAGGAATAGCCAACACTCTAGAAGATAGGCTTAAGATACAGAAGGATCTTGACAAACTTGAACATTGGGCACTATCTAATAAAATGAAATTCAATGGTGAAAAGAGTAAGGTTCTACATTTAGGCAACAAAAATGGAATGCACAGGTACAATATAGGTGATACCTTGCTCAGTAGTAGTAACTGTGAAAGGGATCTTGGAGTCCTAGTGGACAACCATCTAAATATGAGCCAGCAGTGTGCAGCAGCTGCCAAAAAAGTCAACACAGTCCTAGGCTGCATCAACAGAGGGATAGAATCAAGATCACGTGAAGTGTTAATACCACTTTATAATGCCTTGGTAAGGCCACACTTGGAATACTGCATTCAGTTCTGGTCGCCACGATGTAAAAAAGATGTGGAGACTCTAGAAAGAGTGCAGAGAAGAGCAACAAAGATGATTAGGGGACTGGAGACTAAAACATATAAAGAACGGTTGCAGGAACTGGGTATGTTCAGCTTAAGAGAAAGAAGGACTAGGGGAGACATGATAGCATTGTTCCAATATCTCAGGGGTTGCCACAAAGAAGAGGGAGTCAAACTATTCTCCAAGGCACCTGAGGGTAGAACAAGAAGCAATGGGTGGAAACTAATCAAGGAAAGAAGCAACTTAGAACTGAGGAGAAATTTCCTGACAGTTAGAACAATTAATCAGTGGAACAGCTTGCCTCCAGGAGTTGTGAATGCCCCAACACTGGAAGTCTTTAAGAAGATGTTGGATAGCCTTTGTCTGAAACGGTATAGGGTTTCCTGCCTAGGCAGGGGGTTGGATTAGAAGACCTCCAGGGTCCCTTCCAACTCTACTATTGTATTGTATTGTATTGAAGTCAAATGAATGGATACCGGGAGACTTGTTTTTCCTCAGACGGTTTTTATTTTATTCAGTCAGACCGCATGGCAAAATATAAAGTTTTTACATTACATTACATTTTACAATGTATGTTCTGTATTAAAGCCAGAAAGCTAACAGCAACATAATACAACAAGCAAACATGATTTCTTGAAATAATAGACAATAGAAATGTAATTCAGCAAAAGATACATTTCCCAGTAAGCAAATAAGGGCTCTGTATTAAAATCTGATCCATAGTGTAGAATTCTCCTCCTTATTTCAGCCAACAGATATGCCCAGAAAGTTTAATATTCTTGATCTTTTGGAAAAGCAAGGACATCAGCCTGGCAACCAAATATAGGTTAGTTCATTCTATTGTGCTCCCCATACGCTACCTCTGGTTGTAAAAGTTGGACCTTTAAAAAGCAAGTCCGAAAGAAAATCGACTTGTTTGAGCTGTGGTGTTGAAGAAGGCTCCTGCGTATTCCTTGGACAGCAAAGGTGACTAAGAAGCAAGTATGGAGTGCATAACATCAGACATATCACCAGGAGGCAAAATCACGAAACTGCTTCTTACTTTGGCCTTATCATGTGGGGGAATTCATTGGAGAAAACAATTAATGTTTGAAAGAATTAGTGGTAAAAGGAAACCAGGCTCTCAAAGAACTGATAGTGGTTGGACATTATCAAAGCTGACACCAGTCAGAACATAAGGTAAAGGTTGCCTTCGCACATAAGTGCTAGTCATTCCTGACTCTAGGGGGCGGTGCTCATCTCTGTTTCAAAGCCGAAGAGCCAGTGCTGTCCAAAGACATCTCCTTGGTCATGTGGCCGGCATGACTAAACACTGAAGGTGCACCAAAGGTGGTTCCAATTTTTTTACTTACATTTTTACATGCTTTTGAACTACTAAGTTGGCAGGAGCTGGGGGAAGTAATGGAGCTCATGCTGTTACATGGTACTAGGGATTCGAACCACCGAACTGCCAATTTTTCTGATCAACAAGCTCAGTGTTTTAGCCACTGAGCCACCTTAGCCAGAACATAGAAAAACTCAAAGAAATTGTGCAAGATCGGAAGATGTGAGAGACTTGGCCCATAGAATCGCCAAGAGTTGGCCTTGACTGAACGGACATCATCATCATAATCTTGATCTTTGTAGGTTCCAGATATAACCAAGCAAAACATATGCATCATAAAGCAGTTGATCCAGAATCATAATAACAATTAGTTGGTATATTGCAAAATGGAACAACGAATTTGGCAAGGCAAAAACTATATGGAGCAAATGTCTATGGAAATTCTCAGTTATCCTGGTCACGGTTATCCCAAAGGTGCTTTTTCAAGAGGCAACTGGACTTTCTGGGGTTTTTTTCAAGATGTTTCGCTTCTCATCCAAGAAGCTTCTTCTAGAGCTGAAGAAGCTTCTTGGATGTGAAGCGAAACATCTTGAAAGAAAAACCAGAAAGTCCACTTGCCTCTTCAAAATATATGGAGTAATGTTTGAATTACAGAGTTACAACTATAGTATAATTATTTTTAATGAGCTATCCAGTACATAAACATTTATATTGTCTACATCTCATTTTAAGATCATAGGAAGTTGTTTCTTTTTTTTCATTATAGTGTCACCAAATTAAAGGTAGCATATGCTTAATGGGATTGCTTTTGTCTTTTTAGGACAGTATCTACGGTCCATGCCTTGGTGGTTAGCATATTTTGTTTGTATATTTTATTGTATGATGAAGCTGTTAATGCTGACCGTGTTTGGTAAGAAATACCTTGGTTTGTAAATCTCATTTTCCCTGTCCTTTGTTCTTTTTTTTGCTGGTCAAATTATCATTAAGTTTAATTTAAAAAAACCTAAGAGATTGCAAATATATCTATTTGCTACCCAAAGCTTTCTAAAATCACAGTTATATTTAATATAATGTGGAGGACACTGGGGGCCTTTGCTTCATTAAAACAAAAAATCTGAGGTAGTGTGACCTCAACTATTACTATATGCAGGTAGTTCCAACTTACTCCCATAATTGAGCCTGCCTATTATAATCGCAGGTCATGATGATCAAAAAGAGGTTATCACACAACCAATTTGATTTTACCACTTTTTTTGTGGCAGTTAGTAAGTGAATCACCACGGACTATTAAGTGAATTCACAGTTGTTAAGCAAACTGATTGTTTTGCTATTAGCCATTCTCGCTGAAAACCAGAAGCAGTGGTTTTCAGTAAAACCCTCGTAAATCAAGGTCAAGTGACTGTGGGCTGAGTCAGATAACCTTAAATGTGGACCAATTGCTGAGCACCCAAAATATGCTCATGTGACCACGGAAGGGGCAGTTGGTGGAATTTTGGAACCACGTCAATAGTATCTTTGGGAGGAATCCATCGTAACTTTGAAGGTCTCTAAGTGACCAGTCATAAGTTGAGGATTACCTTTACTCACTTTCTTTGGATCACTTCCTGTGCCAGAATGGAGATATTATTCCCCCTTAATTGAAACAGATAGAGCAAAGGTGGAGGAAGTTAACAATCTAATTGACTGAATAATGGCTAATCCTCTCAATTTTTTGTCTTCAAAATATTATACATTAATCTTCTTACATATGACTGTCCAGAAACTTTTCTCTTGCCTGTTTGCCATTTACCAGAGTTGTAGGATCATCTTAGCAGATGTGGTGTCTCTCTTCCAACATCAAAAAAAGTGAATCATCATATGTGGAGGGGAAATAAAAATAAGCAAAATGCAAAATGTTTACATTGTGCTTCATTTAACATAATGTTATTCCTTGGATGTCTTTGTTTATAGGGGCGATCCTTCTACAGTGCAATTAAATCTTGCTGTCACTATAGGCTACCTCATTTCAGGTAATATGTAAAATTTTACGTGTATAATTTATTGTACGTCATCTGTTTTGAAATAACCTTTTAACAAGAAGGTTTTCCAAAACAGGGCCCTCTTTAGGAAAGTCTGTCTGTAGGAAGCAAACCATATTTTCCCTCACACCAAAAATTGTGCTGTAAAAATATGATTATTTTATTTCATAACATGACAGTATTGTGTTAAGTATCAAAATATTTCCTTCTGTCAATTTCTCATTCTTAAGCCTGAGTAACAAGAATTACTTTTCCTCCCAATTTTTCTTCCTGCTTCTATGGTGCTAGCTCTAATTTGGTATCAATAATTTAATAACCATAGAAAAATAACTAAGAGAAAATAAATGAAGGCTGTTCAAAGAGGAAAACTTACCTTCCTAATTACATGCCTTCCTCCGAGTTCTCCTTGAGATGGCTATTGATTAATCAGTGGGAAAACATAGTGTTTTGTTTTGAAAGTTCAACTTCTTCCCCACTGGTCCTCAGTTTTAAAAGGCTACCTCTGGACACACATGAATACAGTATGCATCTCCTCTTGCATGTCTTAAATAAAAACTCAAATATTTCTAAACATAAGGTGGGAGGAGATTGCTACTGTTTGAAACATTAGGCAACTTCAGCAGTGTTGGGATCCTCCCGGTTTAACAACCGGTTCGGTGATTGCGTAATTTGAACACATGCACACCTGACGTGTGCTGCGCGCGCATTCACACTTTGAAGAAATCTTCACTTCTGGGTTTCTTTGGAGGAGTAACACAGCTGATTCACACAGCAATCTGGTCTGCCGTGCGAATCCGCTGAGAAGATAAAGGTAGGAAAAAAGGGCGGATGGATGGGCCCATTTGATTATTGGGGCGAACCGGTTCACCCTAACCAGTCCGAACTGGTAGAATTCCACCCCTAAACTTCAGGACTAGATTTGATAATAACTTCCTATGGTGAGGCAAATCTGATATTTATATCACTAGGAACAATAAGTGTTAAGAGATCATAAGCCAAAGCCTTGGGTTCTATTTTTGATGATGTTCTGGCAATCATGATAACAGAAAAAGAGAAGTAATTTTGGCGCTCTGCCTTGCAGCATTAAAAGTTTTAAAATAAAATATAAAAATTGTAGAATTTTACTCACCCATTCTTTATTCCTTTTTTAGATTTGTTGCTTATTATTTTTCACTGGAAGGCAATTGGGGACATATTTTTTGTAATTCACCATGTACTAGCTCTATATGCATATTACTTTGTACTGGTAAGTTCCATGTTAATTTTATACCATAACAAGTATATGTGTATTTTAGCAAAAATGGATTTTAATAGACTTACCATTAAAATTAATGGCTCATCTGAAGAAGACAGTAATTGCTCTATGAGGCTTATACAGTAACTAACATAACTAATACAGTAACTAATACAGTAGCTAACACAGGAAAGGAATAAAACTTGATATGTAAATAGGTGACCAATATCTGTCATTTCAGGACTGAACTAATTTATTAAATATATAGCTGTTTTCCGGAGGAATTTTGCAGGATTAGCCAGGATTGGGTATTGTGATGTCCAATTGGCCTCGAGACAGAGTTAATTTGAAGCCACACCTTGCTCCTTGCTTCTGGTTCCCAGTTTCAACTCTGTCTGGCCAAAGTAAGACAGGTTGCTTTTGGTTCCTGATTCTTCCAAAAACAATACAGTGCCATCTGGCAAATTCCTTCTCCCTGCCTTCTTCCCCTTGCCTCCATCTGATACCTGGAAGCTTCCCCTTGGTGTGGCTTGCTCCCGGCCGCCGGTAAGGGATTTAGAAGTTGCTTCTTGGGGCTTTAGAGGCAGGATGCCATTACGGCAGTCATTTTGGGGCCTCAATTCCTGCGGGCCGCATGGGCTGGGGCAGAGGCTACTATGAAGCCTCGTTTTCATCCCTGCCTTCCTGGGTGGCCATCCTTTCTGCACCGGCGGCAGCAGCAATGCCCTGCAGGCCCAGACTGAGGCCAGGAGGCCCGGAGCAGCGCGGGGCAGTGAGGACTGTGTTGCACACCGCATGGTGCTGCCGGCAGCCGCGCGGCTTATAAAAGGGGCAGGAAAGGTCAACCAGAGGCTGATTTTGTCGTGTGGAGGCCATGAGTGATTGGGGGAAGCTGTGTTTTTGGTCGCTGCTGTTTCTGGTGGGCTGAGCCTGGTGGAGCCCTAACCTGGTGCCATGGCAGATGCAGAGAGGCCGGATTCCCTCCCATTGTCCCCTGGGGAGGGGACCTCCAGTGGGGCCCGAGGCCCACAGCCTCTATGAGACTGTGAAAAACTCCTCCAAGGCCTTGCAGAAGGATGAGGAAAGGAGGCACAGGGCCCTGGAAAAGCAGGTGTCCAGGGCTGAACAGAGGGGTAGGCCTAGTTCTCCCTTGAGGTCTAGATCACCCATTAGATCCAGGTCTAGGTCTCCTCACAGGGGATTCCCCAGTGTATCTCAGGGACATTTTCACCTTCCCCCCACTCTCCATGGTCGAACTAAGGGATCCTTTTCAGTGCAGGGGGGCAGGGGGGATAGTCCCATCAGGCCATCCTTGGCTCCACAGTCTGACGGCTGTGCACAAGAGGAGGAGGAGGATTCTTTCGTTAGAGACATGGAGCAGCTTCCAGTAAGCATTCAGAGGTTTATCTCCTCTGCAATTTCACATGGAATTTCTGCTGGGTTACAGAAGGGGTCTGTGTGACCCGCAATGGCGGCAAAGGTCCCGGGGGGGGGCACTGCTCAGGCCAGGCCAAGGCCTTCCCCCTTGGAGGTGCCGCAGCCTGTTTCTACTTCTCTGGCTAGCAAGGGTCCCATGGCGGGGGATCAGGTTCAGAGAGAGGTCGATATGTCTGATGATGAGGATCCCTCAAAACCTGAGGCACCAACATTCTCTGGTCTGTTTTCTCGGGATTTGTTCAAGTCACTGTTGCGCAAGGCCAGGGCCACAGCGCAATTGGGTGAGACAGAGGGTGCCAAGTCGAGTACCAAGGAGGGAGGTACGGAGAAAAAGTCGGAGGATCGAGTTTACTCAGAGCCTCCTCCAGCGAAGGAAGACATCCCTGCCCCTAAGTTGTTCCTAGAGGTAGTTAAAAAGCAGTGGGAAAAGCCAGGAACATTTCCCAACCCCAGCAGCAGTGATAGGAGGTTCTTTAACATAGAACCTAGTTGCTCTGAGGCATTGCAGGTGCCCACAGTGGACTCTCCAGTGGTGGCATTGACGTCCACATCAACGGTGGTGTCCGGTGATGTGGCTGATTACTTGAAGGCCGAAGACAAGAAGGTGGAGCTGACCCTTCGTAAAGCATTCTAGTCTTCCGCGTGGGCCATCAAGGCAGCTGCCTCTGCGTCGTTCTTCAGCCACACAGCTATCCTTTGGCTACAATGCAGGAAAGGATTCCGCCTGAGGAGGTGCGTACTCATCAAGATCTCAACAAGCTGGTTGCTGTTGCATCTGCATGCCATGAAGTATGCCTCACGGGCAATGGCGGCCTCGGTGACCTCCCGACATCTCCTGTGGCTAAGGGGGTGGCAAGCGGAGAACAAGGCAAAGTGGCACCTGGCATCATCGCCTTATTGCGGGGGATCCCTTTTCGGTACCCCATTGGAGCCAATCCTCATTGAGGACAAGAATAAAAAGAAGGTCATAAAGAAGTTAGAGCAAAAATCTGCACCTTACTTTCGGAAGCAGTCCTATCATCAGTCAGATCAGGAGACGCAGCATAGCAGGTATTTTCCGAGATCAGATAGGCAGTCGGATAGGCACTACACCAGGGATAAGCCTAGGTTCCAACCCCAGGTAGGTGGCCATCCCTACTGCCAGGGCAGATAGGTCAATAGCGACCCCACCCTAGGCGGCAGACTGTTTCTGTTTGCCATTGCCTGGGCTGAGATTACCACTAACACCTGGGTTCTGAATACCATCAGATTTGGCCTACGCCTAGAGTTTCTCTCCATTCCGCCGAACCACTTTCGGACATTTTCGGTCACCAAGAGTAAAAACAAACGCTCTCTCATGAGACAGGCAATCCCATACCTCCTAGAGATTAGGGCGGTGGAACCAGTTCCACCGGACCAAGTGGGGTCAGGTTTCTATTCCAATCTCTTTGTCGTTCTGAAGAGTTCAGGGAGATGGAGGGCGATTCTGGATCTTAAACTGCTAAATTTTCACTTAGTCTATAGAAGATTCAAGATGGCATCGCTTAAATCCATCTTGGCGGGGGTCAGGTGCAATGACTTCATGGCCTCCATTGACCTGACGGAGGCTTACCTCCATATCCCCATCTTCCCTGGCCATCGTAAGTATCTCAGGTTCTCCTATTTAGGTAGCCGCTACCAGTATAGGGCCCTACTGTTTGGCTTGGTGCCGGCGCTGTGGACCTTCACTAAGGTCCTAGCCGCGGTGGTGCCTTACCTCCGCAAGTGCTCTGTCAGATGACATCTTAGTGCAAGCAGCATCGTTTGAGCGGGCGAGGAAGGATATTTCATTGGTGGTATCCACACTACAGCAGTTAGGTTTTTCGGTTAACCTAGATAAGAGTTCCCTCGTTTCCGCCACCAGGATTCCTCACCTGGGGACCATCATAAACTCTAAGCTGGGGAAGGTGTTCCTGTCCCATGACCGTAAAGTTAGTTTGTTAGCCTTAGTTAGACAAGTTAGAAGTCAACGTTTTGTTCCCTTAGTAGTGCTCTCCAGCTTGCTGGGGAAATTCATTTCTTGCATAGATGTGGTGTCTTGGGCTTGTCTAAATGCGAAGCCGCTCCAGTGGCGTCTTTGCCACATCAGAGGTCAAACTCCAGCAATTCTGAGGAAAAGGTTCCAGTGACACCACAGGTGCAGCTGTCATTGAGGTGGTGGCTCTCCTCAGTGCTACACGAGGGCTCGAGTTCAGGGAGCTGGAGCACCTCATCCTGACAACGCATGCCAGCTTGTACGTGTGGGGAGCTCTCTTGGAGTCCCAGATGGCGCAGGGGCTTTGGACCTGGTTGGACCTCTAACACAATATAAATTGGCTGGAACTGCGAGCGATTCACTTGGCATTGCGGCACTTCAAGGACCATGTTCGGGATCGAGATGTCTTGGTGCTGACCGACAACGTGGCGGCAAAGGCCCACGTCAACCGACAGGGCGGCACACACTCCAGGGCTCTTCGAACCGAGGCAATGATATTCGGCGCCTGGGCAGAGAGGCATCTTCCATCACTCAGGGCGGAGCACATCACAGGAGTGGACAAACATCAAGCCGACTGGCTCAGTCGGGCCATGGTCGTCCATGGGGAGTGGAGCCTTTCTCCGAAACTGTTCCAGGCCATCTGCTCCAGGTTCGGTCATCCGGAGGTGGACCTGTTTGCCACACCGCAGAACGCTCAGGTGGATTGGTTCTTCTCTCGGTTCCTGGCTCAGGGGATGGAGGGAGTCGACGCGCTTCGGATGCCATGGCTGGAGGGCCTGCTCTACGCCTTCCCTCCCCTTCCCCTTCTCCCTGGGGTAGTTCGGAAAGTGATATCAGAGAAGGCGGAGCTTATCTTAATGGCGCCCTATTGGCTACGCCGTATGTGGTTTGCAGATCTAATGTGCCTCTCAGTGTCACACCCGTGGAGGATCCCAGAGAGGGATGTGGACCTCAGACAGGGGAACCTGGTGCATCCCGAGCCACAGTGGCTGCAGCTAGCCGTGTGGAGATTGAGCGGGAGCGCCTAAGGGCTGTCCAGCTTTCACAGAGGGTGATCTCCACAATTGAGGCTTCACGCAAGGGTTCCACCATTAGGATTTATGATTCCACCGGGCGGGTCTTTGCAGAGTGGTGCTGGGTCTTGGGAACGAATCCTCGTGAGGCTTCGGTACCGCCCGTCTTGGAATTCCTCCAAGATGGATTGGATAGGGGGCTCTCACATGGCACCCTCAGGAGACAGGTGGCGGCCCTCTCCACGATTATTTGAGATTTGCAGGGCGGCTACGTGGCGTCCCCATCTCCCTTCATCAGGCACTACAGGTTAGACGCGTGTGCATCTGCATTTGGTTGTAGGGTGTTACAACAGGTGGTAGCGCATGAGGGTCCCAGGACCAATAGTGCCCCCCCTGAGGGACGTTAACTTGGGTATGTCCCAATCCTGGCTAATCCTGCAAAATTCCTCCGGAAAATGACAGTTGGCCTTACCTGAACTGTTGCTTTAGAAGGTTTTGCAGGATTAGCCAGGTTCCCGCACTAGCATTGGTCCAGGGGTTGGGGGAGTTCAGGGGGTAGGGTGTGTTCCCTTATGACTTGTTTTCAGGTGTTTTGCAGTGGGCTTGACTCGTTGAAACTGGGAACCAGAAGCAAGGAGCACAGAGGCGTGGTTTCAAATTAACTCTGTCTTGAAGCCAATTGGACATCACAATACCCAATCCTGCGAAACCTCCTAACACAACAGTTCAGGTAAGACCAACTGTCATTTTAATTTATTTTGCTTATGGAAAGTGACAAAAAAATGACCATCACTTTGTTGTTTGTACGTACACTTGAGAGCTTATGCACCGGAGAAAAATTCCTTGTGTGTCCAGTCACACTTGGTCAATATTCTATTCTATTCTATTCCATTCCATTCCATTCAATTCCATCACATCACTTAAGGAAATTACAGTTTCGGTGTCTTATAATCAGTACATCCTGTGTTCATCAATAGCCATTCAATTGATAAGCTTTGCCTTTTATACTTGTCCTCCTTCAAGTATATTTGGGACTAGATGAATACCCGTGCTCCGTTACGAAGCTATGTGATCAGGCTTGATAAATTGATACTTACAGCTTGAAAATTAATGAGTAGTTACCATCAACCCCTCCTCTTCCCTTCCCTTCCCTTCCCTCAGGGTTGTCCCACAGAAGCCTCCCCTATCCTATCCCCTTCTCTCCCTCAGGCTTGCCTCACAGAAGCTTTCTGTATCCTATCCCCTTCTCTTCCTCAGCCTTGCCCCACAGAAACCTCCCCTATCCTATCCTCTTTTCTCCCTCAGCCTAGCCTCACAAAAAGCTCTCCTTGCCTATCCTCTTCTCCCCTCAGGCTTGCCCCACAGAAACCTCCCCTATCCTATTCCCTTCTCTCCCTCAGCCTTGTCCCACAGAAACCTCTCCTATCTTATCAACTTCTCTCCTTCAGGTTTGCCCCACAGAAGCCCCACCTATCTTATCACCTTGTCCCCCTCTGGTTTCCCTTCTCTCACTCAGCCTTGTCCCACAGAAACCTCTCCTATCTTATCACCACCTCTCCCTCAGGCTCATCTCCATACTCCCAGCCAGCAGGCCGGATGAGTCATGCACTGGCCACGCCCACATCCAAGTTTTCAGGTTGGGAGGGGGAGTAGAATGTCTAATTCCTTAGCATCAGAGCATGTTAATAATAATATATGAAATACTAAGGAGAGAGAGAGAGAGAGAATGAAGCTTTAAAATTAAACAGCAGTATCCAAAATTTAACCTAGATGCAAATTTGGCAGTTAGTATACCATACACAAATCTGACTAACACCAGAAATCAGTATTGTTGATAGCATACGGAACCATTGCAGATTTCAGTTATATATACAGGTAATCCTTGACCTACAATAGTTCGCTTATTAACTGTTTGAAGTTACAATGGCACTGAAAAAAGTGACTTATGACCTTTTTTCACACTTACAACTGTTGCAGCATCGCCATGGTCATGTGATCAAATTCAGATACTTGGCAACTGACTCATATTTATGACGGTTGCAGTGTTCCAAAACATCCTGTTTTGAGACCTTCTGACAAGCAAAGTCAATGGGAAAGTAAGATTCACGTAACAACCTAACTTAACAATTGCAGGGATTCACTTAACAACCATGGCCAGATGGGTTTTAAAATGGGGCAAAACTCACTTAACAACTATCTCACTTAGCAACTGAAATTTTTGATTCAATTCTGGTCGTAAGTTGAGGACTATCTATACAATGCACAGCAACATGGAAATTTGGAGATCAGGACATTGACCACAGTAGCCTTTATTCAACAGTATTAAGATCCTTTATATTCTATGTGGATAAAACTTACATAATTTTGAACTACTGAAGTTATCCTTGTAAAATGATTTTTCTTATTAGTTTTTAATAATATAGTAGATGAATCTTTACAATAGTTTCTAGAAGATGCGTTAAGTGGTATACTAGATTCATTAAAGGATTGAAGAACTTGGTATATTTTCCTAAACAGTATTCTATGTGGTTAATTATCCAATCTACTACTATTATTTTATGTTAAGAGTATAATGTTGATATTTAGACGTTTTATATTATGTATTATTTTTATAAGACTTAGAACTGTGACCTTTGGTTTGTTTTTCTACTTCCTTTTCCTAGGATAGAGGAATATTGGCATATTTTGCTAATTTTCGCCTGCTTGCAGAATTGTCTACCCCTTTTGTGAATCAGCGGTAGGTAATATTTTCCATAAGTTATTCTTACATTATCATTTAGCTTGTTATGTGTAATTCAGTCACTTCTGACCTAACAAATGTGCTCTGTCTATATACTATGATACTGTATCATTGTTTTTTTTAAAGTTAAAACCTTGTGATCACTGGTTCTTTAGCAAAGGTTTAATGAAAATGATCTAAATTATTAATTGAGGTTTTTTTCAAAATGTATCAATGCTAGAGGACTTAATGAAATTGCATTTAATTACAAAATAATTTAATTTTTATTAGCAGATGACGTTCATAGTTTCTAAAAAGATAACCATTCAAACTAAAACCAATAACTATATTGTTTTTATCTTAATATCCATTCAAGGATCTTTAAAGCAGAAAGAGGCTTTTTTTTAATCTAAATAAAAATATGAAGTTTTTTTTTCTTTGTGCAATGATTTTTGGAGTAGGTACCTTACTTAGTAAAAGGGTCCACTTTTAAGTTGCATGTATCCTCAAAAATTGTATGCTACTGTCTCTTGTGAGTTTATTTTATTCTTGCTGTTTTTTATTTGTTTGTTCATATCTGCTACTGTATTATATATCACTTCTGAGATATGTCAAGTCAAAAGCATGATCCATCTAGGTACCAAGAATGCCTAATAGTGAGATCTAGAAATTAAGTTTTGAAATTTTCTAGTCACATTATTACCATACAGTTTATTTAATTTCTATGTCCTACAAAATAAGAGTATATATTACTCCACTCTGCATGACTATATTTATAAATGGTATTTTATATAGCTTAAAGTGTCAGCCTCCTTCCTTCCAAATCATCTGGATTCCTTCCTTCCTTTGGAATCATCTAGAAGTTCACTTCAGAGGAGCCTGTTTGTTTTGGAAAAAAAAAAGATGATATGCTGCAATATACAAATTAACCCCTAAAATTTGTCAGAGGCTTAATGCATTTGCTTTTATACTGTATAATGATCCTTAATAATGTGTAAAGGACGTTTTGAAGAGACATGAGACAAAATTCAATGTTAGATCTTGCTTTAAGTTTATTTCACTTCCTATATCTATATCAATAGGCAGAAAAGGAACTATATTGTCCCTTTCTTTACTTCTAGCCATTCAATTGTAGAATGCAGAAACTATACTGGAGTAGGGACAACATGAACAAAATCACATAGGGAAAGGAAGATTTCCCCACTTTATTAGAATAGATGAGTTTGAGGAGGAGAACTAAACATAATAACAGCTAACAGAATACTGAATTTTGCCTCATGTCTCTTCAAAATTTCCTTTAATTTGAGGAGAGCAACTATTGTGCACATTTCCAAAATTTAAGAATATATTCTGTGAGTTTGGCTTTTGTCTGTTTACACAAAGGAAGATGAGAGGAATGATACAGGACCCCACTTGCCCTGCATCTATGCATTCTTTAGCATCTATACTAAAATAGAATATTTTTGTCCTGTTGATTTATACATATCTATTGATTAGAATTAATGGCTCATTTCTGTGCTTCTGTTTATTCTTATTTACCACAAAGAACAAGAGTAGAATATATTATCAACTAAAAAAATATACTTTTAGGTCATAACTCCTCTGCAGCTGAGGCAGCCCTAATGCAGATTTCGAATGTTTATTCTGCTAGATTCTACTATTTTCTCTCTTATGCTTGAGGCATATGTGGGCAGTGCCAAGTGCATTGATGCATGTGGGGGAGCATGTCCTGCACTGACAATCTTGCAGTTCCATTTGCTGCTGCTAGTTGTCTGTTGGATCAACCTCTTCTATCAAGTCTCCGAGTCCCTACAGGGAGAGGGGGCGGTCTATAAATTTAATAAAACCTAAACCTAATAAACCTGTCTCCTATCCCTCAGTTCTCTCTGGGCTGTTAGTTAAATTAGAACCCTGCCTTCTACAGTCTCTGCACAAACCCTTTCCCCATTGGTTTAGTCAAATTGGTTGATGGAATTTCAAATCCTGAAATTGACTAACCCCTGTTCTTGGATTCTCAGAGGTAATTGGAAGTGTAATGGAAAGAACTTGTCTTTTAAATTTCTGTAGCCACCTGACAGGAAATTTTCTTCTCAATTACTACAGTTTGCAAGAGCTTTGCTCCTTACTACCTCTCTTCAAGTAATATTCTTAGGGAGCTTACAGTTCCCTACAGCTAAACCTATTTCTCAAACTTCACATTTTCATCACCACCCATCCAATTGCTGTCCAAATCCAGATGATCAGTACACTACAAAGATCATTAGATGGCAGCAAAGAGATACAAAACCTTTCACCATAAGCAGTACAACTCAGTTTCAAGGATTTAAAACAAAACAAAACAACAAACAGTTCAATTAGTTTGATATGACAGGAGAGAAGAAACAAAATGATTGCAATTCTGGAGTAACCAAAGCATTATGTATACAACTTGGAGGGGGCTTTTCACAGGTTGTTGAATGTGGCTGGAATGTCAGCCAAAGAACGCCCCTTAGCAAGTTGCACATTAAATCTATGGAGACAGCTATGCTGCATGAGACTCTTCCAAATGTGTGGTAAGGATGGCATTGTGGCGGCAGCCAGGTTTTAGGGCAGCAAAATTGCTTTCCCGTTAGGCAAAGCAGATATGCAGATATGGTCTCAGACTTGGCCGAGATAAATTTAATACTACTGTACCTTTCTGGTTTTGATTTTTGTTAATCCTTTTTCTCTTATAGGTGGTTCTTTGAAGCATTGGGGTATTCTAAAGCTTCAAAAGCCAACATCATCAATGGACTGCTAATGACCATCATGTTCTTCCTAGGGAGGATCATAGTCATTCCAATTTATTACAACAGCGTGGCTTCTGAGTTTGGAACAGAAGCCTATTACAAATTAGGATTTGTAGCTCAAAGCGCCTGGTTTGTCTCCAGTATCGTGTTGGATATTATAAACTTAATGTGGATGGTCAAAATTACACGAGGATGTTATAAGGTTATTCGTCTCATTGGACAAAAAGAAGCCAAAGCTCATAAAAATGGCAAATCTGACAACACGAAGAAGAACATTTAATAGCAGTTTGGCGTACGTTAAAAGAACAATGCACATTTTTGCCATAAAAAGTTCCTCTTAAGGAAATATAAAGTTACCTTTCTTAAATTTAGCATTTCCGATAACACACTGCCTGGATCTCCAAATCTTTTTCATCTGAAGACTTGGATTGTGTGGAGTCAGAAACAGCCACAACATGCTGCATATTGTTGACTTTGGCAGGGTGTCCCAAGCATTGAGCAGTCAGCTGAATCCCTGAACGATCAACCTCTTTTAGCACTATATTCCTGTGAATTTTCACTCAGGTTTCTTAAAATGATACGTTTTTAATGCTTGTGAATGTCAGGTTGTTTACGTTCTGCTAATATGGCAACATTTTTGGCATGTTTCTCGGCTTTCCTAATATTTGGTGTTCATATCTTATCTGCTTTGCAAATTACTCATTTCGGATCTATATATTTTAATGCTTTTTCTACTGCCCTACGTGCATGAACAGGATCTTTGAGATCCATTGACTAGTTTTACATACAAATATGAATTTGAGCTTGAAGATCTTTTTTCTTAAATGAGTTGTTTTTATTGCTTCTTACTGTATATAAAAATAGTATAGATGTTTTGAACTTTTTAAATATCCAAATTTCAGCATCTTTGCATGGCAAACAGTAGGGAGATTTTTAAAAATGCGCCAATATTCCTCTTTCCCTGGCACAACTATTGGGACTTTGATCTGTTTTCAGCTTTTTATCGTGTAACAGACAAATGTTATGGGATAAACTCCTGAGGGGTAAAGCATTAATGAATTTTGGACATGTGGATTGTCACAAGAGCCTCTAAAAGTAAGAAAAGTTACTAATCAGTTCATTTTAACTTTTCTCAGTTTTTCCTTAATACAATTTAGGAAAATGTGCTTCTCCAACGAGAAAAACCACCCCTTAGCTCTTGACAATGGCTACTTGCAGAAACATCACTAATATTTATTTATTTATTTATGTATTTATTTAGTCATATCTGTGTTGTTTTAGTTCTAGCAACTCAAGATGGTCTCTATTAACCTCAGTATGGTCAAAATAAAAGTTAGACAATCACTAATTTAAAAGGACATTAGAGTAATAGTCTAGTTTCACCATCTTCGCTGAAAAGTGCTTGGACCAGGTTGGTCTTAATTTTTTTGCAAAGAAAAAAACAAGTAGGCTCTGCATCTCAGGGATCAAGATATTCCACAGAGTGGGAGAATATACGCTTCTGGTACCCTCTCCTTCACTTCATGCAGATGGGGGACCCTTTGCCACCTTTGTAGGAATGGTATTACAGGATGACCGATTCCATTCAAGAGAGATTTACAGGGACTGAATTGTCTAATGCATTATCTCGGTTAAAGCTTGTATTTTGAACTGCACCCCACAAGCCTATTGACCACCAACAAAGTGAGGATGGGTGTTGTGCTATTAAACCCACGCCTCCTTTTAGAATAGCTAGGTTGCAATTTGGCTCAGTTGCAGCTTCCAAGTCATTTTCAAGTTCAGTCCCACATAGAACACATTGCAGTAGTCTGACTGTGAGGTAATCAATCATAGTTGCAAATACAAAGTGAAAAGGGAAAATTTGTAAGAGAAACAAAATAATTGGAAATCCAGTGTTTACATTAACTTCACGTATGCTCTCTATTATTATGGACTCAAGTTTATTTTACATTGTAATATATTAAATTGACTTTACCAAATCATCATCTAATGTATTTTTAATGATATTTACCACTTATCTATCACACATTTTGTTTGGAATAGCATACATCTTAATTTATTGCTGATTTGTTTATTTGCATATTGGGAGATTGCAGAGAATTTATTCTTCCCATCAATGCAACTTATGTTCTTGATATTCTAGAATATTATATAAGCACAGAGGTACTGTTTAGCAAAAGCTTATTCATAGGTTGATGACTGTAATAGCAGATGTTGATTTGCACATCCCATTTTAAACTCTCATATTTCAAAACATGTCAAACATAGTAAATGAAAACTGACACATCAGATTTATGCTCAGGAACCACATTTTGTTGTTGGTTAGGTGGCTGGTGAGAAGGGAAATCTCTCCATATTTCATCAGTAAGAGTTACAGTACTTAACTCTCAGCAGCATCCAATTAAAATTCCATTTATAGTGTATGAATGGTGGCAGTTCACATATTCAGTTGTGAGATTTTAAACATAAAATATTGGTATTAACCTTTATTTCAAAATGAGAAAAAATGGGGGGAAGAAAAAAAAGGTTTAATTATTTACAATTCACAGTTATAAATAAATATAGTAATTCATTTAATCTCATTAAATTTAATGAACCTTAATATTTAAGCGAATGGTATCACACTATCTTAATATATTCTGCAATTGTTTGAGGTGTTTTGAAATTTAAAATTCATTTTCGAACATTATAGTAAACAGTAAACTGCCCACTTAACAGATTTCAAGTTAATTAAACAGAGCCACTTTAAATTAGTTAATTAATTTTTTAAACAACAGTTTAAATGACTGATTAGTATACCCTGATGCCATTGGTGCTATCAAGTATGGCAGGGGTGTCAAACTCGTAGCCCATGGGCCAGATGCGTCACACACTGGCCATGCCATCTCCCATTTTAGCGAAGTCATGATACATCATGTGACGACAACGTGACGGTGCGAGTTTGACACCACTGAAGTATGGAGCATTTTGTAGCAATATCTGTATTTGTAAGCAGTTTGCTCCAAAAGACCACCTTCCTGCCCTAATTTTAAAATATGTAGTTGGATCTTAAGAGAGTTTCACAATATAGTTTAGTGCACTTTTGCAGTGTCAAGAAGTAACAATGTTAGAGATTCAGACGGACAAGAGCCAATCAGTAGTACACCACTGATATGATTTCACCTAGTTGCCCTGACTTATGGGAGACAGCTGTTTGTCCTAATTGTACTTTCTGACTTTAGTACAGAGGATAAAATGGAGCATGATTAAACTGGAAAAAAGGGTATTGCTAACAACTTATTTTTCTACGTAACCCAAGAGTAAATAGGTGTTTGATATACTTGAAGAAAAAAACAGCCAAACCTCCAAGTAGCTTGATGAGAATTTGGTTTCTTAAGCTTTCAAAAATGAGCTTTCCTGTCTTGAAAGAGAGAGTGCACAAAATAATATATTAGCACTCAATGGCCTCTCTATAATGCATGCTAATAACTATAAATCAAATGTTAAAAAGTTATCAAGCAATTTATTTAAAATTTTAATTGAATTAAAGTTTTAATGACTGATCCTGTGTGTGTCCCTAGACTACATCAGAGCTCTTATCTACAGAAAATGTATCTGCCCTAAAAGGCATTAAAAGCTGAGGTGGTTGGCTTTTTGAAATAATTTGTTTGTAAAGTGCCATCATTATCTTACAAATTGATATGGTGACTTGTACCTTTTTAAGGAGGAAAAACAAATGTGTTTGTGGTAAAATATGAAAAGGGATTTACATTAGCAGGAACATAATCCCTCAGCTACTTTGAGAGACTAATTACAAAGGGAAATCAATTGGCTTATATAAAGATTCAGGATAATACTATTTGACTATATAGAAAATCTTATTGTTAACAAACATTTTTAATCTGCTAAGAATGCAATAGAAGGCAGTATTAAAAATTTGTGCTCCATTGGACTGCTGAATGAGATAGGCAATATAATTATCTTTACTCCAAAATAAATCTCACAGAGCCCAATATAATTTACTGCTTAGCATGCATATTACAAGTTGTAGCATGTACAGTGTAGCTTTTTCAACAACTCCCACTCATTTCAGAAGACTTTATCACTGGAAACACTGATAATATCACAGTGTTACAGGTAGGATTAATATCAGAACTAATCTACAATTTACAAAATTAACCATGATTAAGTACAGTACAGTAACACAGGTTTTATAAGTCAATCTCTCAATCTTGTATTTTATTTATTATTTTAGCAAGGATGATTTTGTTACTAAAAACTAAAAAAAGGCAACATGATTGGGTAGTTTATCTTGTTTGGTTTCTTCCTTGTAAGCTATCATGGAGTTCATAGACTATTTTAAGGAAGAGAGTTACCTGAATCTTAGCATAACGTAAGGAAATTTATGAAAGGGAAGATTTTGAATATCTTTCTTTCCTCTGAAATAATTCGTCTAGCTAAAAAGCTGCTTTGGAGAAAAACAAGGCTTCCCTGAAGAATGTGGGATTGGATGGGAGGATTTGTCCAAAATTATGTTTGGTTCTCAGATGTCAACTTAAGGAAAGTAAGCAAAGGGCAATTTCTTTGTCAGATTCAAAAGCGATCTCTGAAACGCTACAGAGAATTAAATGGGTTTCTGGGAAAAGAAAGAAACAGGATATTTTCTTTTCACTGGTTTCCTTAAATTATGTTAGGGTTACTATGATCAAAACTGCATAAAATCCCTGTATTCATTGTAATGCTATTCTCCAACATTTCTGGGCAATATAAAGAGAATATGTTAGCAAATAAACATGCAAAAATAACTACAATGGATTCTCTTTCGAAAGCGAAATGTCAGTTATGGCTAGGTTTTCTCTGCCCACACATATTTACACATACACCAGGGGTGTCCAAACTTGGGAACTTTAAGACTTGTGGACTTCAACTCCCAGAATTCCCCAGCCAGCATGGCTGGCTGGGGAATTCTGGGAGTTGAAGTCCACAAGTCTTAAAGTTCCCAAGTTTGGACACCCCTGACATACACCCTTCCCTTCCCTATCCGTATTGCCAGAAAGGATTTGAATTTGCATTTAACATCAACAAAAGTGCAGTTGAAGGGAGGGCGGTGGTTATCTCTTAATTCCTGCATGAAGTGGTTAGTTCCAGGACTGCCTTTCTCTAGTTGTATTGTTCCATCCCATGCCCTCTGCCAAGTTAGGCATGTCCCAGGTCCTGCCATTTGGCTGGACCCAGGAAGAATACCACTTCCATGGCAATGCCTGGCTCTAGAATGATCTTCCCTGAGATTCAGTTGGCCTGATTCTGCTAGCTTTTCACAAGGCATTAAAAAAATTGGCTTTCAGGCTGGGCTGTAAGATGTGCCCACTTTGGGCTATAGTATGATATGGGTTAACAGCTAGATTGTATGTTTCGTTGTTATTGTTGACTACAGTTAACCATGTCTTTTTTAGCTTATTCCTTGGAAACGTGACAGCCATATGCATTGATTAAATATTTCTCCCTCCTTCTCCTATTTAGAACTTAGAATAATTTTATTGTCACTTTGAATGTACACCAATCGGCATATACTAAAGTAAAATTTCATTGCATACAGCTCTCAAAGGATCACCACGTCCAATCTCCTCCCCTTCCTCCCTGGGTACAGTCTTTGATAACAGAGAAGGTTTTAACTTTTCCTATTTCTATTCCAATGACCCATGTTACCTTCCTATGCTCCTAATATCTAGATATAGTACCATGCTATGTATTCCAGTAATAGCTTGGTCCCGCTACCCCGCCTCATGGGAAGTTGAAGTCTTAATCTCATGCAATTTTGAGGAGGGTGAGATGGCATGTCAAAATCATACTTATTGCTAATGTATGGAATCTCATTGATTTGCTGAAATGAAATCCCTATTAAAGCTAATCCCATTGATGTTCTGTTTAGAGTACCAGAATATACAGTAGCAGCAAAATATACTGTCATCAATATAAGTTGTGATTGATGAAGCATTTTTTTTCAAAATAACCATATACTGTACTAATACTGTTTTTTTATTTAACAAACATGCTGATTTATCTAATAAAGAATGATTGCAGGACTTGCCTCAGTGTACGAATGGACCGGGTTTTTTTTAGTCCAGTAATGAAGAGTACAAATCCAGCCTGTGAACTTATAACTGTTTTTTTTAATGTGGCCTTACATTGCTGAAGTTTAAATACAAAAGTTTGTAAACTTTAGCAATATATGCTATTGATCATCCGCTATTGTATTTTCCTTTCTCTTATTTAACAAATCTCCTTAGATTAGATCCCCTTGTGGCTTCCATGTCTTTGTTTTTTCCAGTTATCTTTGAAAAAAATCAGAGGCCAGATCCATATTTGAAAAGTGCACGTTCTCTGTTTGCTATTCTCCCAATGAAGTCACACATAGCCCCATCAGAGCGGGAAAAACATAGGGACTTAGATCCTGTAAGTTTTTATTTGTGCTCACAAATTGCTTTCGAAACAGCAGATTCTCAGCAAAAAGCAGTCTTGAGAGGTATCAGGGCCTCCCAAAGAAGCTTTTAAATTAGAAATTCTACCTTCTAACGAGTTTGAGTGGATTCCTAAAATAAGCATGGAATTGTAACAGTTTAAAATTAGATTTGTTTATTACAAACATAGAATACACATGAATAATGGAGTAGGTTTTGCCTCTTTAAAAAGAATGCTGCTCTTTAGATGATGTTTGTAACTGATTGTATTCAGGAATTTAGTTACAAAATCACAAAGTGAAATATCTATATTGTTGTACTTTCTGCATTGGTGCTTACATATTTTCATTTATAAAGCGTTTTTTTAAAAAAAGCATTATGAGATGTAATGTTGATTTACAAATTCCAGGAGAGGTAGGGTACAATAAAAGCCAAATAGAGAAGCTTTATTGATTCACAGCACAAAATATAACAAACATTCTATTGAAAATAATTACAGGAATGAAGTGGGCACTTATTTTTCTGGGCTAAACTGAAATATGCAGCTACACTGATTGGATTGCCACCCATCACAATGACAATGGCATATGAGATTGGGCAATACTGATGAAGTACTTAGTGAACATTAACATGGTTTACCTACCAGCTGGAGTATATTTTTATGTTGTTTATGACAAATGTATATAACTGAGTTTGCACTTCACTGGCTTTTTAAAGTCTTGCTGTTTGTATACGTTTGTGTAGACTGATCTTGTCTGAAGTACATTCAATAATGTCTAAAGCAATAAGTTGCATGTGGACATAAGGCATTGGTTAATTAGAATAAAGGAAAAAATGCAACTGTTTCTTGTATTTTCTCCCTATTAAAATGGTGTCTTCTATAATTACTATATTTAATCAGCTAAATGCAAGTACGATAGATGAAGAGAATTTGGTATTCCTTAGCATCTTTGGAATGAAGAAGTTACTTATTGGCATAGCAACAACCCAATTTTTTCTTATGAGGACACAATTAAAAAAAAATATTCTACTTACATATTACAGTGAAATAAATTAAGGTGCCTCATGCCACACATTCCAGTTGTGCTGAAATAAAAATTGAATGTAATTAAAAGACACCAGTTGAAGGCTAAAGCTTTTTACATGGAAATACTAGAAATAAAGCTTTTTATATAGAAATATTTCTATACAAAATATTTTAAATATATTGTATAGAAATACATATATTGAGATATTTATGTAGAAAAATGATATTTCACTAAACTGTCACATTCTACATATATGGATAAGTGGAGTATGATTAAAAGCATGTTTGATTAGAAAGCAGCCATTTCCACATTTAAGCATTTCATGGAAAATATCTTAGAAAGTGCACATTAAGCATTCATTTCTAGTAGGACTCTCATTTCTTTACTCAAGAACTCATATAAACAGTTACCATGTTTTCAGCAACGTACAGAAGATGCTGTGAATCTCTGTAGAGATGGATTGAAAAGAGTGCTGTCCCCAAAGCTTTTATTGAGTACAAAAAAACTTGGCCATTTTTTTCATATTTGGATTTTAAAAACCAAAATGTGACCTCAGCTTAGAATATTTAAAACACCATTTCTGTCATTAAAGAGCCGTGGAAGAAGGAAGAACTGCCTACTATTCAAGAATGGACGTTAAAAGTAGTAAACTTAACAGAGATGGCCAAAATCTCAGCATATTTGAAGGATTATTCAGATAAGAAATACAAGCTGGAATGGAAAAGATGGATTTACTACATTCAAAATAAATATCGGACTAAGAAATTCCAATTAGCTTATGAATGAACAAGGAATGTTACAATTTATCCAAAGTTAGTTTAATGAAAGGGGAGTTAAAGTACAAGAGGAGGTAGGATGCTATAGTTAGTTAGCTTATGTTAGTGTATGATTGTTAAATGTTTATACCCTGTATTTTGCTCTGGGGGGTTGGGGGGAGGGAGGGTTGGAGGAGGGCTAGGGTTGGGGCGGAGGGAAGGAAGGGGAAGGGAAAATATTTGTAAAAACTATTAAATTCTTTAATAAAAAAAAAAAGAGCCGTGGTGGCACAGTGGTTAGGATGCAATGTTACAGGCTAATTCTGCTGATTGCCAGCAGTTCGATTCTGAGCAGCTCAAGGTTGACTCAGTCTTCCATCCTTCCGAGGCCGGTAAAATGAGGACCCAGATTGTTGGGGGCAATATGCTGACTTTGTAAATCGCTTAGAGAGGGCTATGAAACACTGTGAAGTGGTATATAAGTCTAAACGCTATTGTTATTAAGAACTTTCAATTCTCACTTCTTCAAAACTGAGATCCACACATATTGCCAGGCTAATTTTTTCATCTCTTTTCCAATTTGCATAAAGCTACCAATATTTTAGGAAAATTGTTTTCCCTACTAGCTATACACAACCTTCCATAGATCCTGGATGTAAATGAACCTGAATTTATATTAAGCAGCTTTTTAATTTTTTTAAATGTTGAATTTACAATTGAATTCTGCTGAGATCTCAAGTAAAAGAGCACTGTTGGTTTTGATTATTTCCTGGTTCACCTGCAAAATGATAAAGAGTGAGATAATCCAAAGAAGACCAAGGACAAAACGCTACCTTGTATACCAGCTCCTATAACAAATATTTTTTGATTATGAATAAAATGATTTGGAGGAGAGAAAACTACTCTTCCCATCCATTTCTGAAAATACTATTCAGCAAAGGTTCTGCAATACTTAGAATTACAATGCAATTGTAATTTTAATGATGTATTGCCACACTAGTTAGAACTAAGAACCAGATGTTTTGCAGTAGAAATTGGGGAATATTTTAATAGTGCCTCGGGCCCAAACTGTATGACTTTAATAAGTCTGTTCATATAAACTCAACCCTGGCCTGGTGTAATCACCTATGAAACTGCTGGACTGAAGCCATTTTGAAAATAATAGGAACATATGGACAATGGGAACAAAATGTTTCCTCGCTCCCAGATTTTCATCTATTATCTGTTTCATCTCACCTGGCACTCCTGTTATAGAAAACTATTGTAATCTACAGTAATGCCTGATGATTTATATAGGACACTTAACGAAATTTGCATGATAAAGATTTGTTGAGCAAGTCCTGACTGGCTTGGTTCAAACAATATGCTGAGCAGTGGTGGGTTGCAGGCAGTATGCCCCGGTACAGGAGTACTGGAGCCTGCCCGGAGCACTGGGTACCGTTCCGGTACGGTGCTCTGGAGGGCCCGCCTGCCCGCCCGAGCTCCTTACCTGTCCTTTAAGCCTTTGGCGCTTCCACGCATGCGCATGGCATGTATGGCACCTGCACGACATTCCACCAAGCAGCTGCAGCGTCACGGAGGCTTGTGGAGGTGTCACAGGCAGGTACGACGCATCCATGTGGGTGACGCCGGGCCAGTTCCAACTGTACCAGTTGGAACGGGATCCGGAACCCACCACTGATGCTGAGCTATAAATCATGATTGATTCATGCAAAGGGAGTCTGAAAATAAACTTTGTTTTAAGCTGATATATTATCTGTAACTTGCTATGTTTGAAAGTTAAGGTATGTTACTGTCATGCCTTTGATTTAAAATAAGGACTTAGATCCAACTTTACAGAGAATTAGAGAAGATTCAGATTAAATAAATCAATTATCCCATGTATGCTCTTGTATTCTCCCCAAACTGGAAAAAAAATATTAAGAACAAATATTAGTAATATATATTTAAAAAGTATCTAGGCATATCTGGAGATAATTTTAATAAAATTAAACATTGCTTTGGAAATGGTCTCATCAGTGAGATAACAGGGAAATCTACCCAGAACGTAAAAATATTGTAAACCTAAAATCTATTTGAAGGCCTTATATTTATAGTTTAAATAATATATAAGTAACAGGTTTGTGGGGATTTTTCAACACCAGATATATGACAATTTTCCTGAACTTTGCACTTTTCAGGTGTGTTTGGAGCACAGACCTAACTAGTCTCAGGACATTTGGCTTTGGATCAAGACTAGCTTTGAAGTAAAGTGGGAAATAACTTAAAATAGAGCAAGTACATGATACTAAATGCTCTTGGTAATAAAAATACGAAGAAAATGTGGATATTACTCTCCCAATAAAATGTATAGCATTTTACCTATTGTGTTGAAGACTGAATTCATAAGTACATGGTACTTTCCAATTTTTAGTAGGTAGTAACTGTCTAACTTGATTCATTTTGGTGAACTCAGACATTCTATATTCAAATTGTACCTGGAAAAGTAATTACCTTTGTAGCAGACATTCAGTTTTTTAAAACATTTTAATTAATTGAAACATTTTCATTCCACGTTCAAACTGTAAGGATTCAGTCTACAACAAATATAATAGCAGCCAATTAAAATTCATAAATTGAAGCAATTAAAATCGTAAGAAAAAATATCATTGACAATCACAACTAAAATATGAACATAAAAGAAATAAAAGCAAGAAATGTATGGAGGAAAGGGTATTGATTTTGCACTTTTGAGATTCTGAGGGGTTGTGAAACGTTATCATGGGTGGTTGTAGAGTGAGCCAGATGTTTACATTGGATTTGTTATTTCCGTCTACGTATTGGGTCCTTCCCAATAGGGATAGGCAGATGGTGTTGCTTAGTGATATTAAAGACATTGTTCCAAGAAGTAAGCTATTCCAAGTGCATATAGTCCTTGCTTAACTATCACAATTGGGACTAGAATCTTGGTCCTTAGTAAAGCAGTTAAGCAAGCTATCATGATTGCTCAAGTGACTGCTTTGCTCAACAAATGCAATCCCAGGACTCCAGATCATTAAGCAGATGGATTCCCTAGTAAGGAGCAAGGGGTACTTTGGGAGGGTGGGAGATCCTGGAGGCTCTGCTCAGAAGCTGAAAAATCCTGCTGAAATCCAAGCAGGGTTTTAAGGGAGAGACCTATGTAGGCTAATGCTGCCCCTGAGGCACCCCATACTCTTACCTAGCTGCCCTACCTCTACACTTAGGAGCTGAAAATCCTCCTCCAAAATCCAAGCAAGATTTTCAGCCGCGGAGTGAAGAGATAGCTATGCAACCTGCACTGGTCCTCCCCATCTGCCTGAGGTACCCCACAATCCTTATCTTACCACGCAGCCTCTTTGCTTACTGCTATGATTTTGACTTCCTTTCATCTCTGTGCACTGAAAGGAAAGTCGGGATGAAGGATCAGCGCCCTCCTCCCCATCAAAGGAGTTCACCTCTCTTCAGCAGGCAGCTTTTTCATTCAGCCCCCAGAGACAAGAGAGAATCCTCTTGATAGGCGGCAGCAGCTTGCAACGTTTCCTGCTGGTTTCCCTATTGATTTTCTGGGGAAGCTGGCAGAGAAAATTGCAAAAGACTATCACAGGATTGTGGAAACTTGGCAGGTACTGGTAGTTGTATATGCAAACAGATTGCCAAACACCCAGGTCACACTCACATGACCATGGGTGGAGAGGTTGCAACATTGTATGACAGCCTGATTTTACAAGCCATAAAACACCCTTTTCTGAAGCCATTGTAAATGGTTGTTAAATGACTGGTCATTAAGTCAAGAACTACCTGTAAAGCTGCTTGTTGCAATTGACAATTTGATCAGTGCCGATGGTGTTCAAGGGGCGCTCACAATGTTTTGATATTGCACCCAAGGCACTTGTTAGTTTGGTACTATCTTTGCTTTCTTCGGTCACAGTCATCCCACTTCTATTTGCAGGTCTTTATATTTTACGACGACAATTGAGCCCAAAGTTTATGTTGCTCAGTGAGAAATGTGTTAAGTGCGTTTTGCTCCATTTTACGACTTTCCTTGCCACAGTTGTTAAGCGAATCACTGCAATTGTTAAATTAGTAACCCGGTTGTCAGGTGAATCTGTTTTTCCCATTGACTTTGCTTGTCAGAAGGTTGTAAAAGGTGATCACATGACCCAAGGACACTGCAACCATCATAAATGTGAGTCAGCTGTCAAGCATCTGAATGTAAATCACGTGACCATGGAGGTCATAAATCTGAAAAATGGTCTCATTTTTTTTCAGTGCTGTTGTAACTTCAAATAGTCACTAAATGAACTGTTGTTAAGTTGAGGACTATCATTTTTCTGCCTCCAGGTATTGCAATGTTGTCTTTCTTATTAATAACTGTTAAGTCTGGGGTGTTATTTGACCAATAGTTGTCTAAAGACCCAGAGCATCTCAGTTTTTTTCATTTTCTGTTACTTTATCTAATTTGTGGTGCCATAAGTTATTTTTCTTCTTTCTAATATCATTATCCCTCTTTTTAAAATATGTTTTGATCAGCTCAAGTTAGCAAGCATACCTAGTACTCCTACTTCCTATTTTCCCCACAACAACCCTATGAGGTAGACTGGGTTGGAGAGACTGGCCCAAAGTCACCCACCTGACAATTTATCCCACCATGCAGATGTATATATTTTTTTCTAAATCGGGAAAACATATCATAGTTTTAAAAGCCACCAAACAGTCCTGTAAACTAAACATTTTGTCATTCCCTTCTTTGATTGACTGACAAACAATTTTTGTGGCAAGTGGACAGAAAGCAGAAAAAGCAAAAGGCTCTGCTATTTTTTTTCCTTCAAGAACTTCATATACTGTATATCTTCATTCTATTATTGGAAAGCTGAGCTCCTTTCCTTTCTAGTCTAGAATAAGTGGAAATGGACAGGAAAACACCCCAAAGTGCTTTTTCAAAAGGCAATTGGACTTTTGTTTTGGAAAAAACAAAGTCCAGGTGTCCATGGAGATTCTCAGTCATCCCGGTTGTCCCAAAAGTGCTTTTTCAAGTGGCAACTGGACTTTCTGTTTTTTCTTTGAAGATGTTTCGCTTCTCATCCAAGAAGCTTCCTCAGAAAGAGTTGAAGAAGCTTCTTGGATGAGAAGCAAAACGTCTTCAAAGAAAACCCAGAAAGTCCAGTTGCTTCTTGAACAAGTACCTTTGGGACCCTCGGATGACTGAGAATCTCCATAGACGACTAAGAAAACACCTTACACCCCAACCCATGATTTTGCGCAGGCGCGACCTTAAGCAAGCAGAGTCTACGGTTACCGTGGAAACGAACTACAAGATTCTTCTTCTAAACCTCCCTCTCCGTCGACTGGCGCTCTTCCAAAACCCGCCCCACACCTCCTTCTCCGCCCCCGCCCCCTTTAATCTAATTCGACGTTCGTCTTTAAAGCTCCGCCCAACCGTAGAACGTCCTTTTCTCGCGAGAGGCGTGAGGTGAGTTTCTCAGGGAACTCGGGCTCCGGAGATTAGAGTTGAGGTAATTTAATGCGCCTCGTCTTTTTTTTTTCCCCTCCCCGCGTGAAATGAGAACGAGCGCGGGACAAAAAGCGCGCGCCAACGCCTCTTTTAGCGGTTTCTTTAGCCGAGTTGGGGCGGGGGAGGGCAGGCTTTCCTCTGTGATGGAGGGGAGGGTACAAGGAGATAAACCCACGATACAGCTGTCATTTGGGGTTACACGTTGGCTTCAGTTCTTCCTTCCTTCCGCCCCGAAACCCGGGCCAGAAACCGGAGCTGGTGGACACCCTCTCCGCCTCGGGGACTGAGGGAGAAAGGAAGCCGAAAACTCGTGATAGGAGGGGATAAAATGACCCAAAATATCTAAATTGCTAGAAAAAACGTGGTTTTGAGACAGAAGCTAGTGGCCATCCTGTGTGTGTCGAATTGCTTCGCCATACGTAACTATTCATGATTTATGTCAGGCTAGAAATCGGCCTTTTTTAACAAGGTGACCTTGGGTCGACCCAGCTCAGGCAAGAAAGGAGATAATTTTTTTTCTTCATGGTTACGTAAGTACAGGTAGTCCTCGACCTACGACCACAATTGAGCCCAAAATGTATGTGGCAAAGTGAGAAATTGACGAAATGAATGTTTGTCCTATTTTATGATTTTTCTTGCCGCCTTGGTTAAGTGGATCACTGCTGTTGTTAAATTAGAAACATGGTTATTAATTGAATCTGGCTTCCCCGCTGACTTTGTTTGTCAGGAGGTCCCCAAAAAAGGGAATCCTATGACCCTGGGACACTGCAACCGTCATTAATGTGAGTCAGTTGTCAAGCATCTGAATGTAAATCCGTTGTCAAGCATCTGAATGTAAATCGTGTGATCATGGAAATGCTGAAATGGTCATAAGGGAAACATGGTCATAAGTCACTTTTTCCAGTACCATTCATGAAGCGAACTATTGTAAGTCGACTACCTGTATAAACTCATATCCAAGCCTTTGAAGGCGCTGCTTATGGTGGCTATGTTGTGAGATGAGAAGGTGAGGATTTTAGGAGTTTTTTATATGTGGATTAAAATGTCGATAAAGAGATTAGTTAAAAATTCTACAGTCTTGATGTAACCCCTCTTCCCCCCATGCAGATGTAGACCCCTCTTCCCCCAAATCTGGTTTTTTCCTCATTTTAATTTTCACATTTCATTTCTCATAGGTACATCTATTACTGCCTTCATTTTGTGTTTCCTACACACTATCCTAGTGAATAGTTGTCATGGCTGCCTAGGATTGTCCAGATTTGAACCTCATCTTTCACGTTTCAAAATATCTAATTGGATAAGGATGATGATATTGAGACAAGGTTGACTCAGCCTTCCATCCTTCTGAGGTTGGTAAAATGAGGACCCAAATTGTTGGCGGCAATATGCTGACTGTAAACCGCTTAGAGACGGCTGTAAAGCAGTATATAAGTCTAAGTGCTATTGCTATTGCTATATCCATTCAGTCCTGTACAAGTCTTGGCAATTTTATGGGCCAGGTGTCTCCATGCCTTCCGATCTTGCACTGCTTGTTTCGAGTTGTTCCAAGCTCTGACTTGATGGTGGCCTAATTGTAAAGGAAGCATTATTCTGTGATGGAAAAATTATGTAACAAGTGATCAAGTCTGATTTGTTCAATCCTTGAAGCTTCATGTTATAATTCTATTAATATCTTAGTATTCCTGATACTTTTCCGGTGTTGCTTGTGTTTCTAATATTAGTTGAAAACATATGTGTAGTTACATCTAACAAGTTATACTATTTTAGTTAATTTAAAGTGTTTTTATTTTCCATTTCTTTTCTTGGGAAAATCTATGGTAGCTAATGGGGCAGTCATGAAATGGGAATTGTCCTTTATTTCAAACTGTAGTTACTTGACTGAAGCAGTCAGAGGTATCATAAAGTAGTTTTATACAGAAAGTAGGGAAGGCTAGTAATGTTACCCTTCTCCCCATTTCTTCATAACTTGCACACAGCCTTGTCCTATTCAATTTTTCCAAGTTTTTCCCTTCTGCTTGTCCCTCCCCTCCACTGTTACCAATAATCATGGGTGGCATATCTGTCTCACAGAGCCACCTATTCTCTGATCTCCTAATACCTTTCCTCCTTTGCATTCTGTCAATTATTGCTGCCAATGTCCTAACACAGGGGTGTCAAACTCGCGGCATCACATGACGTATTGGGACTTTCCCCCCCTTCTCTAAAGTGGGCGGGACCGGGGCCAGCACGTGATGCAACTGACCTGTGGGCCGCAGGTTTGACACCCCTGTCCTAGCATGACATCCTACCAGGATGCCAGCACTCTGAACTGCACAGTATTTTCTTTTTCTCCCTCCTTTTCCTCCTTTACTTGTTGTTTCCACTCCCATTTTCATTTCCAAAGAAATCCATGATTTTGCCTTTTTTCACTACATCCTCCCCATTTCTTCCTGGAATAACTGTATTTTGATCCTTATAACACTTTAATACTGTATATGGATTAAAATAACCAAATCGTGCATGTTTCTGTTTGTACATAGACCACCAAGTCTAGCTACTTAATGGATGGAGTGGTTCATGCATGGAACATTTTGTACATATTTTCTGGCTAAGTATAATACATCAAAACAATTATGAGATTCCAGAAAAATAGTTGAAACTGTGACTAAATTGTATAGCCATTAACTCAGCTTATTAAAAAAGCTTTTAAACAGAGTACCAATTAATCAAAAAGGCAATTGCTAATGATCTGAAAGCCTTTCTAAAATGAAGATAAATGCCTTGATAAAAAAATTCATCTGTCCTGTATGTGAAAATTAATAACAATAATTATTCAGTAAAGTAACAAATAATTTCCCTTTCCCATGAGTACATTCTGAGAATAGTATCTGAAAAATATATATGTAAAGTGTCCTCAGTGAGGTCTGAGCTAACCATTGACTGGAAAAGAGATCTTGGGTCATAGCTTGATGAATGCATTGGCATAGTTTGCTTAGGAAAACGATTTAAAGGATTTTAAAAAGTACTATCATAATGGCATTAAATTCTGAATGTGGCCCATTTTGTACACAATGTACTGTTCGAGTTGCTGCACCTTAAAAAGTTTATAAAGTTGAAAGAAGTAACAAAAAAGAGTAGTTAGAGAAGGGAATTTAGTTTAGCCCCAGTTGCAACCAGTCATTAACAAATAAGCTTAGTATTTTTAGAACTTGATAAAATGTGAAGTGATGTAGCTTAAATCAATTTATATAAAAAAGTGAAATTATGCAGAGTTTTTATTCTGGACATATCTATTTTCTGTTTTGTTTACAATCTCCTTCCCCTACTTCTCTGCCACTATGTAGCCCTTAATACATTTCTAAAAGTCTTCATGCAAATAATTATGGATACATGATAAAGTAATGCTTAGAAAATATTGTAGCCCTTGGGATTTTTTAATTTAGGGAAATATGTTTAAGATGGCTGATTATGTGCATTGTGTGAAGGAATTGGCCTGCATCTGAGATTATCCAGTGAAATTAGGTTTTGGAACCTACACGAAATGTAAAAGAAAACTATTCTTCATACTGTATGTAGTTGAGTTACATAATTAATTACAACATGTAGAGATGACAATCAACCTAAATGCCTTTGAAAGGGCATTTATTTTGATAGATTTGAAAGATAACTTTATCTGTTTTAAGGATTGAAAGTTTGTTGAAAGAAACTAAAACGCCCAACTTCTTAAATGTATGTGGTAAAACACTAAATGGATGATAACTGAGTACCAACTATAAAAAAGTGACAAAAACAAAATAAGTGCATTGAAGTTGTTTGATGATACAGAGAGAATGATTGACGATAAATTGTGAAAGAAACATATGGAGGAAGAATGAATGGACTCGGCTGAAGAGGAAGATAAAAAAAAAATGAATGGATTTGATCCTGAAAAAGAAAGAAATTGGGAGTTTAAGGAACAAATAAAATATTGGGGAGAATTAATATATTTACTTATGATGGAAATAGTTTAGAAAATATTCTAGTATTTTTAAAGGAGATCCGTTTTATAATTGATACAATGTTTTTAATATTCCTTCTATTAGGCATATTATCTGTAAGTGTTTTGTTGTTGTCTGTAAATTATATTGATTTGAATTTCAGATGATCTATCCAGTAATTTAAAGTAAAGCAGAAAGTCAAGATTGTCATGGGTTTATCTGCATCTTCTCCGTTAACTACAATTCAGACAACTGTGTCAGAGCAGCCTCAAAATGAAATCTCACAATGTCCCATGCATCAGAAGAACGTGGAAGGTGACTGTTCACTCTTATTAAACTAATCAGGCATTTTTTCAGGAATAAAGATCTTTTTAAAAAACAGGAGCAGTATACACATTTTCATTATAAGTATTTAGCTACTGACTGATAAGCATGAAAAACTCCATCTTCCATCCATTTAGTTGTAGAAATGGGTTATAATTGCTGCATGGTACTTCTTTATCCCTCCTTAATTTAGAGGAAAGCTAAATTTGGCCATTGAAGTCAAATAGCTCAGAGGTAAAATTTCTGGCTTGTTTCTAATGGTTTGGAAGAACATTAAAGAGTAAAATGAGTACCATAGGCCTTGCTAATCTGAAACAGAGACGAGAAGTTGCATTACAGAATTAAGTTTTTACTCCTAGTACGTATGTAGATTAACATCTGGAGTTTTAATACTTTTTTGCTGTTTCAGTCTCTCCAATGAAATCCGGTGACAGTTCCAGTGAGAAGCAGAACCCACCTGTCCCTGCACATCAAGAAAGAGCATATGAATATGTACAATGCCCTGCTAAATCTCCTACAGAAGAAAAGATTGATCCTAGCAATATGGTAACTTCAGTCTTGTTCCTCCAGTGCACTATCAATTACAAAAGAGATGTTTTGTAAGATTAGGTGTCAATTTGCTATTACTCTGTTTCTGCTTTCAAAATGAGTTCTTAAAATCTTAATGCTTCCATTTGTCATATTGTAACTGAGACTAAATTAAACTTTTTAATAACTATCAAAGATGAACACAAATTTTCCTGCTGAAAACATTGTACCTGGCTGTCCTTAGAAATAATCAAGATATATTCCTTTCTTTATATCTGCCTTTTTCAAAGCACAACTGGCATAATTTTGGAAAAGCTATTTTTCAAGTAATTGTGCCAATAAGTTTAGATATTTGTGACAGTCGCTGTATTCATTTTTTAATAAGAATTTGGCTAGTTTCTAATGTTTTAGCTAGGTGAACTCAGTGATTGATGAAATGTTATTAGTTTAACTTGAGAGGCGTATAACATGAAATTCTAATGTTGCAAACAGCTTCCAAAAACCTTAAGTGCAGGATTACCGTCCCTTCAAAATTAATTTTAATATGAGAAAAAGGAGAAATTATTCCTCTCAAGGTGAATGTGTAACCTTTCAGCGCCTTTTTAAAATTAAGAGCATGTCATAGCTGTTTTAACAGTTTGGCAGTGGAGATACTTTCATTATATTTAATAATGCATAACAAGTATATAGGTATGTAGCTTCCATATATTAAAGCTTTCAGCATTACATCATTTTTTCTATTCCTAATTAAATTTTAGTCATGTTTAATTTCGGTTTTCATCTCTGCTGTTCCCAATTGTTTATATTTCTTGCTAATCTGTAAGATACATTATAGTTCCAAAAAAGTATCTCAGTTGAAAAGAAAGAGATACCCAGAATTGTTAAGAATTGGTCTTTGATTCCCAGAAACCTATCTACAAATATAGAAAGGAAATAGTTGAAAAACTGCAGCGGCATAAATTAGGCAATCTCAGAATTAGGTAAAATCTGCATGGAGTACTAAAAGACAAACGTTGGTCCATTCATTATTTGGCTTCTAGTCAAAACAACATACCAGAATTAAACTTATTTTAAATACATTATTATATATATTGTATTTGCTTCTCTAACTTTCTGTTTTTAATATTTTATTTAGATGCCACCTCCTAATCAACAACCATCCCCTGGGCAACCTTTTCAATTATCTACAGTAAGAGAAGAGTCAACTATTCCTAGAGCTAATTCAGAACAAAAATGGGTTTATCCCTCAGAACAGATGTTTTGGAATGCAATGCTTAGAAAAGGGTAAGTGAATTATAAATTTAGTTTTATATTAGTTTTGCAGAATAATGATATGTATAGAAACACAAAAATATTTCTCATATCTTCCTATTGTAACATTTGACTGAAATTCTCACAAAAAATGATTTTTTTGAAATACCTTTACCTAAAAATGGTGAGAAAGGATTTTTTTGGTAAAATATGAGTAGAAATGACATAGTTACTGTCACTCAATTATTTATACACGATTACAAAAGGAATATGTTACTCAAAACAGTATATTTTCATGTTTAGAATAGCAGTATATTCAGTTAAAATAATTTTTGCATTCCTTCTTTGGACCAGATTCCTTGGCTGCTTCCAAACCGCTGCAGTTTATTAGAGATTTCTGGAGGTTAAACCCACAATTCATTATCAATTAAAAATGATAGAAAAATAGTTTGGACGATATACAGGATTTTTGGAATATATAAGAATTCTTCAGGTTAATTGGACTTTCCAGAAGTCAGTCAGAAAAATTGGTTGTCATTTTTCTTAAGCTGGAGAAGCGGTAGTTTTGAAAGTACACTGATATGCCTGCTTTAATAATATCCATTGGTAGCACTTTATTGGTTGAATGTTCTTATTATGGAGCACCAGAGATTTTGAGGTTAAGAGATTATGTTGTTAATGTATTTTTAAATTCCAAAAATATTTAGTTCTCCTTTTATGAATTTATACTTGGACAGTTGCCAAAAAGATTAATTGAAAGCAAAACTAAGTTTTTTCCAACAAAATTCATCAAATCTTAGCTTTTGAACTGGCTCTTTATTGCTGACAGTTTGATTCCAGGTGATCAAGAGTTATCTTACTTTAAAAATGAGTTGTAATTTTATATAGATAATAATTGCTATGTTATTATTAGTGTTGTAATAATGTAGAAGCATTGGATTTTTTTCTTTTTCTCCCTATTCATGCCCCAACCTATCTGGAATTTGGGGCAGATTTGCAAGGTAAATGTTAATTGGCTTTGTTGTTTACATTTATTAAGTTTTAAAAAGCACCTAAAATCTTCTTTTAAATGTGTGCTTGTGTACATGAGTGCATGTGTCCACGCCTTCAAACCAGTGTCCACACCTTTGAACCAATGTTGACTCTGGTGTTTGCCTGGATGGCTCCCTGCAGTTTTCTTGGCAAGATTTCAGAAGTGATTTGCCATTGCCTTTTTCCTAGGGCTAAAAGAGATGGTCACCCAGCTGGCTTTATGCTTAAGCTAGGACTAGAATCGCCAAGTCTTCCAATTTCTAGTCTGATATAATTACCACCATACCAAACTGGCTCAAAATCTTCCTTAGTAGTTTCTTTATGTGACATTATTTATGAACTTTGTACTTGCTTCCTAAATTGCACAACGACTTATTGTATGTTTAGTAAAAGAGTAGGGAGAAGTTAATCTTGATTCAATGTTTAAGGTCAGCACAATTCTTTCCCCAATTAGAGTGAAAGAAGGAGGAGGAGACAGAGATATTTATTATATTGTATTTACGTCCCTGCTTTCTTCAGGGAATGGAGGATTATGTAATACTGCCTCTACACAACAGCAGTTGTAGGAAATAACTGGGTTGAGAAGCAGTGAACTGGCCCAAAGTCACTCATCAAACTCAGTGGTCAAATGAAGACATGAACCTGGATCTTTCCAGTCCATCCCAACATCTTAAATCTTACATTATACTAGCAAATACCACATAAATAGCTTACCTCTTTGTCTTGCTAACTTTTTCAGTATTGTTTTTTGTTAGCTGGAGATGGAAAGATGATGACATGAACCCAGAAGATATGTCTAATATTATCAAAATTCATAACCGGAACAATGAACAGACTTGGAAAGAAATTTTAAAATGGGAATTACTTCATCTTAGGCAAGTATATATACAATCTTAAATGATAATGCTTTCTGATTTGCATGTCTGGATGTGTTCTGAAAAAAACAATAGTGCCAGGAGTTGTCAACTTACGACCACAATTGAGCCCAAAATGTATGTTGCTAAGTGAGAAATTTGTTAAGTGATGTTTGCTCCATTTTGCAACTTTTCTTGCCTCATTTGTTAAGAGAATCATTGCAGTTGTTAAATTAGTAACATGGTTGTTAAGTGAATCTGATTTCCCCATTGACTTTGATTGTCAGAGGATCACAAAAATGTGATCACATGACTCCAAGACACAGCAAATGTCATAAATGTGAGTCAGCTGTCAAGCATCCTAATATAAATCATGTAACTATGGGGATGCTGCAACGGTCGTAAATATGAAAAATGGTCATGTCACTTTTTTCAGTGTCGTAGCTTCGAATGGTCACTAAGCAAACTGTTTTAAGTCAAGGACTACCCATATTCTAATAGTAAAAATGGGAAACTGATAGAAATCATTTCTGGACATTCTAGTGATTCTTTTTTCCCCCAACCTATACAACGTCAATAGCTCTCCTTTAAGTCAGTATCTTTGAATCAGTGTTGACTCTTGGTGACTGCCTGGCCTAGTTCTTGCAATTTTGTTTGCAGGATTTCAGAAGCAGTTTGCCACTTAGGGGTGTTTCCTAGGCTGAGAGAGTGTGTCTGCCCAAAGTAACACAATTAGCTTTGTATCTAAGGCAGAACTTGTAGTGTTCTGATTTCTAGCCTGATGCTTTAAGCACTACACCAAATTGATTCAGTTTAACTTCCTAGAATCCAGTTTGTCTTTAAGTACAAGTATTCCTCAACTTACAACAGTTCATTTAGTGACTGTTTAAAATTACAACAGCACTGAAAAGGTGACTTATAACCGGTTTTCTCATTTATGACCATTGCAGCATCCTCATGTGACATGATCAAAACTCAAACACATGACAACTTATGACTGACTCAGCCATAAGTCGAGGACTACCTGAATTCTTAACAGACTGTTTGAATATTGTTTATATTGTCATTAGATCAATAAGCATACTTTTCCTCAAAAGATATGTGGGGGCATGACCTTCATCATTTCTTGCCAATCTACATATGTAAGTGAGATGCACAATAAATATTATTCAGTTCTTCACTATCCTTGCATTCTAACCAGAGCTGTAAAAGCCAGGATAATGTTTTTAAAAATGTAATAATTTTTTTTGTTTCTATTTTTTGGATAAGTATTTCTGTTACTATAATAAAATAATATGAAAACTAAAAAATGAAAGTATACTGCTGCTTTTTTGGAAATCACAAACTTCCTATTAACAAAAATGATAGATATTTAATTTTCCATCAGATTTATATTAAAATATCCCTCCAAATAAAATAAAATTAACATACATTGCTACAGAGAATTAATATAGATATTAATCCCCCATATTAATACAATATATATTATAAAATCCTCTAGAGTTAATATATATATTATTAACTTTAGAGGTTTGCTTTTAATTGATATTTCTTGTGAGCATTTTGTAAGACACAATATTTTATTTTCTAAATTGGGGACTTCTTTTGCTATGACTTTTAAGTCTTAGTTATGGCTGTGTAGGGCTGAAATGTCTGTCTTGGTTGGATGTATTCAGTTTATTTTTCTGCATTGTTTTTTATTACACAATTCTAAATTTGTTTTTTAGGGACTGTCCATGTGGACCAACACTTGTACGATTTGGAGGTAAAGCTAAGGAATATTCTCCAAGAGCTAGAATACGATCCTGGATGGGGTATGTTGATTTTTTTTCTGTTTAAAAGGATAAAAATCTTAAATTTAGGTTTTTTTTTTTTTTTTTCAACAGAAGACTCAGTATTGGTAATATGGTACCCCCTGCAATTACAATTGCAAATGTGAGCTACATACTATATATACAGAGAGAACATAATTATGATTTGCATTTCTTTCCAGTTATGAACTTCCTTTTGATAGACACGATTGGATTGTTGACCGCTGTGGCACACAAGTCCGATATGTTATTGATTATTATGATGGAGGAAATGTAGATAAGAACTATCAGTTTACCATTTTGGATGTTCGTCCTGCTTTTGATTCCCTGACTGCTGTGTGGGACAGGATGAAGGTGGCTTGGTGGCGCTGGACTTCATAATTGATTTTATATGGTGTGAACAGGACTATATTATTTCAATCTAGTGTTATTCTGACAGTGAACTTCAATAAAGTTTATGTTACCAATGCTTCTATTTGATGGCTTGTATTTATGCTCAAAGTGGGGATAATGGAAAAATAAATTATTTTAAATGCACCTTTATTTTAAAATTATAGCTTCAGAGTTTTCTTTTTGTATTGACCTTTTAGTCATATTTTACCAGAATACTCAAAGGTTCCTCATGCATCAAGATGATTTAATTGGATTAGTTATTAGCAGTATTGCTTTGATATCAGTGCCCTAAATCTACAGTTAAATATAAATTTGATTTTACTTTGAAAAGATACTATCTGTTGTCAAAAAAAGGGAAAAATAGAATAGAAGAGTAGAATAGAATTCTTTATTGGCCAAGTGTGATGCTTCAAAATGATCATAGTCATAAACAAACTATGTTTTATTCACAAATCAGTGTATAATACCCACTATAAAGTATTCAGAAATCATTTGATATAATAGACAAAATTGTCAGGCATGATTAAGTACGGGTACTCCTTAACTTATGACCACAATTGAGCCTCAAATTAGAAATTCGTTAAGTGAGTTTTGCCCCATTTTATGACTTTTCTTGCCACATTTGTTAAGTGAATCGCTGCAGTTACTAAATTAGTAATATGGTTGTAAAGTAAATCTGATTTCCCCACTACCTTTGGCAGAAGGTTGCAAAAAGTGGCCACATGATTCCGGGACACTGCCACTGTCATAAATGTGAGTCAGTAGCCAAGCATCTGAATTTTGTTCTTGCATCCATGGGGATGCTGCAACCGTCATAAGTTTTAAAAACGGTTATAAGTCACTTTTTTCAGTGCTGTTGCAACTTTGAACGGTCACTAAGTGAACTGTTGTAAGTTAAGGACTACCTGTATCTTATAGTTAGTCCTTGGGTTACGACCACTCATTCAATGACTATTCAAAGTCTTTTTAAAAAGTAAAGTTGTAGCCGGCTCCAGGGGAGTGCTCATCTCAATTTCCTAGCTGAGGGAGCAAGCATTGCCCAAAGATGCTTCTGTGGTCATGTGGCTGGCATGACTATGCTGAGGTGCACAGAACTCTGTTGAAAAGTTACAATGCTCTAAATGAGGGAGTCTTGAACCAACAGCCACTGCAGCATCCCCACAATTACAGGATTGTGATCCAAGTGCTTGGTTACTGGCTCGTACTTAACAATGGTTGCAGTATCCCATGGTCATGGGACCGTCTTTTGCAACCTTCTCTGCCCTGATGGCTCCCACAAGCAAAATCAATGGAGAAGCCAGTAAGAGGCCGTTAATTGGTCCAATAAGTTGCTCCTACTACTGTTACTTTTTCTCCCATGCCACCTTCAGGCAGCAAATGAGATTATACTAATTCATGATCTGCCTGAATTTATGCCATGCTGCAGCACACCCTCCCCCCCACTTGTGCCATGCTGTAGCACCCACCCTCTGTCTACACTTGTGCCACAGCAACCCCCGTGCCCATGCCATGCTGCAGCCATCTGGTTGCATTTGTACTGTGTTGCAACAACCCCCATTCCGCACTGCAGCATCCACCCCACCCACCTTCCTGGATTTGCATCTTGCTGTAGCACTATCCTATGCCAACCTGCATTTTGTAGCATTCATCTGCCTGGCCTGCTTGCAAATCGCCTAACACAGGGGTTTCAAACTGGCAGCCTGTGGGCCAGATGAGTCACATGCAGGCCACGCCCACCCCAGCTCTGCAAAGAGACAAAATGTCACATGATGCAACTTGCGCCACAAGGAAAGGTTTGTTATGACTGGGATTTGCAACTTCCTATTGGTTTTAATTCTTGAGTAATAAGACAGAAGTCACATAGTAATAAATATAAATCACAATTTATACAATGTTTCGTCTGTTTATTTTCAGGTATGTTCACAAAATAATGTACATGCTATGCCATGCTACGCAATGTCTTATTCTTAGATAACTTTATGTATGGTTTAAAGTACACCCCGACACCCAGAGATGTACACTATAAATTGCTGCACTCAGTTATGTTTTGGTTGAATAGTAGATATGATTATTATATTTTAATAAACTTTGCTTTATCTCATTGGTTCAAAAATGTTTTATGTTAATTATGTTTTCTAAAGTAGTGAGGCTCCGTGTATTGCTTTGTTCTGGAAGAAATGATTTAACAAAATACTTTTGAAGAACAGAGAATAGAAGCTTTAGGGTACAGTTTGTAGAGGCTACATAATATGGACTGTCTGGTTCCTCTTCAATCACATCATCATTTACTCTTCTAGCCAGCATCTAATAGCTTAGTCATTCCCAGGACCCCAATATGTAAGTTCTTGGCATCAATAAATCTATGCCAAAGGCCTGGAGAAAGCAACAGGATCAGAAAATAAAATACTTCTGTCTGCAAGGAAGAATATTGGTTAGAAAAAAAGCCAATAAGATAATCACAAAATGGAAAGTTCAGTGCATGAATTTTGTGCTGATAGGCTAGCACGTTAGTAGCATAATCTCATACAAGTTTGAAATTTTAGATGAGCTGATATCCAAATATCCAGAAATTTAGAATTCCCTTTTTAATACCTTATTTCAGTTATAGCCCTACCCACCCTACGTTGGGTCACCATAAAACTTGCTGTCATGACATTTGATGTTGTCTATTTTTACCCTGTTCTTATTTGCAGTATATTGATGAATGGTACTGTTCCAATTTGAGATGGTAGGTGTTATGGTAGGCAAGGGGATTTAAACGTAAGATTCTACAAAGAAACAATCCTAAAAAAAAGTCAGACTTTCATGATTACGTAACTCCCCAGATCCAATAGAATCTGAATATGCTGGAGAAGCACTGGTTTTGGGAGAATTAATGATGTTATGTAAACTAGCTAATAAGCAACAAAAGCCCAGTTTCATCTTTCTTCTCAAGACACAAAAATGTGGAAATGCAATCTAAAAGTGAGGCCATTCAACTTGAATCCATTTTAACAGAATAACAGGGACTTTGGATGTCTTCTATTCCAATCCCCTCAAACAGGAGACCCTGTACCAGAGTTGTCAAACTCCTGGCCCACGGGCCAGATGCATCACGGGCTGGCCATGCCCATGCATGGTTTATTGAAGAAGAAAACAGTCCTGAAGAAATATGTCATGTGAAGATACATTGACATTGTGAGTTTGACACCACTGCCCTATACCATTGCAGACAAGTGGCTGTCCAGTGTCTTAAAAGCCTCCAGTGATGGAGCACTCACAACCTCTGAAGGCAAGCTGTTTTGCTGGGTAATTGTTCTTACTGTTAGGACATTTCGTCTTATTTTTAGGTTGCTTCTCTCCTTGATTAGTTTCCATCCATTGTTTCTTGTCTTGCCTTCTGGTGCTTTAAAAAATAGGTTGACCCTCCTCTTCTTTGTGGGAAGCCTCTCAAATTTTACAGTTGTGCACGCCTATCTTTCCCCAAGTAAAATAGAAGAGATCAGCTTTTCTTATCTTGTTAAAAGCCTAGAGAGAAGTTTGTTTCAGAAACAGGAAGATGAGGTGACAGTATGAAAGAAAGTCTTGAAACCAAACGTTAATACGGGACAACGGGGAGAGAACGGTATTTGTGACTAATATTAATAGGGAGCCAGTTCAGTTTAGTGGTTAAGGCACCTGGCTAGAAACTAACAAACTCTGAGCTCTAATTCCTCTTTAGGTATGAAAGACTGCTGGGCAACCTTGGCCCAGTCCCTCTCTCTCAACCCAACTCAGCTCATAGGGTTGTTGTGGGGAAAATAGGAGCAAGAATCATTATTATACACCTTGAGTAAAAGTAATAAAGGGGTAAAAATGTAAAATAAAATATTTATTTTATTGCTAAATGTATATGGCTGCTCATCTCTTCAGACCAGAGGACTCCCAAGACAATATGGTAGGTGGCAAGATTTAACATACTCAGAGCGGGGACGACGACACTTCTTGACTTAAAGCAAAAAATAAGTTCACTGTATTTTCTGGTACTGGAAGTGATGACATAAGGCCTCTTCCCTCAAGGGATCAGTTGAAGGCTACTTTTGGTGATCAAAGGGAAAGACTTGGATGTGACATAATGAAGTTACCTAATGATTCATAATGAAGTGACATAGCACCTATGTGTGAATTGTTCCCGTCCTTCTCTTTTCAAAGGCAACTAATAGTCCCAGTTTGAATGCACAGCACCATCAGATTCAAAAGCTGTATCTGACTGAAGGCTGCATCAGCTGTCTGCTTTGTTGGAAGTCTGCTTTGCCTACAAAGCATTTCCCTCTGCTGGATTTAGGCTGAATTCAGAAGATAACAAAGCAACATGTGAAATCCACACACACACTGTTCGTTGATGATCGGCATTCACAGACCAGGAAAGGGATTCTGAAAAGCTCACTAAAAATAACCAGTTGCAGTACAAGGAAAAAAGGGGGAAAATGTTCATGCTAGAAATGAGGCAAAATATTTGATAAGGACATATCCGATATAATAAATATATGGAAATCTATGGAACAATAGCTATAATTCTTGAAGACTGGAGGAGTTCCCATAAGGAAAAGGTCCATTGTTTGTGGCTTTTTAAAGAAGCGGCAAGATGGATGTGATAGAAGTATGTAAAAGTAAAGCAAGGAACAGAACCTTTTCTTTTTTTCCTGTTTTAAAATTCTACATTTCATCTGGTCCGCTGCTATGTAACATATGACATTGGCTTAGATGGCAAGACTGTGTAGTGCTTTGGAATTAATTATGAAAAAGAAGTTTTAATTCCATGGGGATGCAAATGTAGTGTATACCTTTAACCCAGTGGTTCCCAAACTTTTTCAGTCCACCGCCCCCTTGGTGCTACAAACTGATCCTCAGTGCCCCCCCCCCATGGTGGAATTCAATTTTTTTACTACCGGTTCTGTGGGCGTGGCTTGGTGGGCGTGGCTGGGGGGTGTCATGTGATTGGGCGGTTTGTTACAGGAAAATTCAGAACTATAACAATTCCAATTTAAAAACCTTTTTAGTTGTTAATTCAACAAAATTGTTGAACATGATCCACTGATACCAGGTTTTCAAAGTCTGATAGTCATTTATCAAGAACCTTAGTAACTAGTAACTTAGTAAACTCAGTAAAATTTAGTAACTGTTTCACTGTTCAGTAAATTCTTAATGTGATGGGCTTGAAGTGATACTAGTTTCCCAATGTCTAGTTTTAAGTCACTTAGCAAAGTGCAATGGTTCCCAACCTTGGCAACTTGAAGATGTCTGGACTTCAACTCCCAGAATTCCCTAGCCAGGGAATACTGACTGGGGAATTCTGGGAATTGAAGTCCAGACATCTTCAAGTTGTCAAGGTTGAGAGAGACTGCTCTAAAAGCATCAGAACTGTTTTCCTCTCCTCTCCTATTACGGTATCAGGGGAGCCTTTTCGGTGGCATTAACTCTTGGCTCTAGTTTCCAGTAGTTTGGGGTGATGGTTTGTCTTAAAAGACACTTAAAAAGAGCGGCCTGTTTCCTACCAGTTTGCCCCTGGAGTTCATGCAAACTTGCTTCGTCGTCACCCACGTCGAAATTCCCTTTGGCCATTGCCCTGCTGCCCCCTTCCCACCCAAGGAACACCACCCACCACCCCCTTTTTTGTGTCGCCAGAGGATTTTAGTTGCCACACCGGTAGTAGCGGCAGCGGGAGGTGCACTCCTGACCGTGTGCGTGGGAGGGCACCTGAACTGGTAGTAAAAAAATTACCATATTTTTTGGAGTATAAGACACACCTTTTTCCCTCAAAAAAGGCAGAAAATCTGGGTGTGTCGTATACACTGAATACATCATTTTTTTGCCTCCTGAAAGCCCGCCCCTTCACCAAAATGACCATGCATAGCTTGTAGGAAGCTTTGAGAGAGCTCCTGGGGGCTGAGGAAGGCAGAAATGAGCAAAAATAGACCCTTTTTTGCTCAATTTTGCCCCCCCCCCAGCCCCTAGGAGCACTCTAAAAGCTTCCTAATGACAAAAAACGGGCCCGTTTTCTGCTCATTTTTGCCCCCCCCTCCCAGAAGCACTCTACAAGTCTCCTAAGGGCTATTCATGCCCTTTTTTTTTTTTTAAAAAAAAGGGCCCATTTTCACGAAAAATGGGTCGTTTCTGGGAGGTTTGCAGAGTGCAAAAACTTTTTTTAAAAAATTTGCCTCTTCAAAACCTTGTTGCATCTTATACTCCGGTGCAGTCTTATACTCTGAAAAATACGGTAGCAACCCACCTCTGGGGCTCATACTTGGCAACCATTGCTGCATCCTCATGTCATATGATCAAAATTTAGGCACTTGGCAATTATTATCTGTTTATGATGTTGCACTGTCCCAGGATCATGTGATTGCCATTTGCAATTTTCCCAGCTGGTGTCTGACAAGCAATGTTAAGGTTGGATTTGCTTAATAATTGCATGAATCACTTAATAACTGCAGTGGTTTGTTTAACAACTGTGGCAAAAGCCATAATATTGAGTGCGACTCACTTAACAACTGTCTTGCTTAGCAACAGAAATTCTGATCCTAATTGGGTTTCTAATTCAAGGGCTACCTGTATGATCCACTTCTTTTCTACATGCATTGTAATATTACCCATACATTCACTATCCTGGCCTAGAGGTGGACCTCTTACCTCACAGAAGAGTGTGAGTTTGATCCTAGGTAGAGGCAGATATTTCTCTCTCTGGGCACACTGGGAATAGTTCTGCTGGAAAAAAACCTCTGCATTGGTGACAGGAAGGGCATCCGGCCAGTAAACACTCAGCTCCATTCAGTTGCCCACTCCACCCTGCAAAGGATTATGAGGTCGTTAAAAGAGCATACTAATAATAATAATTTAGTATCCTGTGGACTCTGGTGCCAATCCCTGAGGTCCTACAGCTTTGCCTGCTTCTCTTTGGCTTCAGGAAGTTGCCATAAAGTTCAAATTGATGGAAAAATCTACAATATTTAGAGGCCCATATGTACCTGCCTTCTATCTATAAATATAGCTGCACCTAACATGATTGTTGGAGCCAAGAGTATGAATGATTATAATTAGAAGTGTAATTTTCTGCAATGGCATTTGTCATTTGTCACAACACTTCATTTAGTTTTCTTGTCTTTACACATAATATGAAACGACATATTGTTTTTTGAATTCATAATTTCCTTAGTAGCTTCCCATCAAAAAGTGGAGTCTTTTGTCACACACATTTAAGGCATTAAGGAATATGTTAGCAGCTGTGTGCCATTTACTCAGAAATAAATGATTAAGTCTACCTCACAAAATTAAGGAACTCTTTTCCTTGGCGAAAATGACAATTACGCAGCCTTTTTTTAATGAAATGAAACCTCCTGTTCATGAAGTTACAGATGGCCTTGACTTAAACCTGACCTTTCTTAAATTATAGACATGAATTATTTCCTCAGGAAGATGCTATTGTGATCGCATTACTACCAGAAATGTCATAATAGGCCATCATATATTTAGAGTTCAGAAGCCACACGAAAAACATTAAAGCTATATTTACAACCTTTAAATCAGCTTTAACCTTTATATTGTAGAATCATTTACTCTCCATAAAACAGGCTGGTTGCTTGTATAATTGTAATTTTTTTTAAAAAAATGAGCAAAACTACTTTACTTCGTAATGGTTTATGTAACGTGGTTTCAAATGCATTCAATCTTTTAAAAATATTCCCATGAAAAATGTCTTGATATACCAGACACTGAGGTTCATCTAAATATGATATTTATGAGTTCATATGCTTACTTTTACATATATAAATAGCAGTGTGCACATTTCTATGGCATTATGTCAATCCTGGAACATTGCAGTGACTGACTGACTGACTGACTGACTTGTGTCCAACCACATAGTGCCCACAGAGATCAATTTTCTCCATGATGATCTACCCTTAACCTGGTCTTTCAGATTTCCTAACTGGGCACCCATTGCTTCTATAACCAAGTCCATCCACCTTGCTGTTGGTCTTCCTCTTCTCCTGCCTTCCACCTTTCCCACTACCCTGTTTCCCCGAAAATAAGACCTCCCCGGATAATAAACCCAATTGGGCTTTTGAGCGCATGCGCTAAAATAAGCTCTCCCTGAAAATATTGCAACACAGCAGCAGCCATGAGGTGACCATGCTTGCTGCCTCCTGCACTTCAAAAATAATAAGACCTCCCTGAAAATAAAGCCAAGGGCTTATTCTGGAAGTCAAAAGAAAATAAGACCCTGTCTTATTTTAAGGGAAACATGGTATTGGACACTTCTCCAGAGAGCTGGGTCTTCACAAAATGTGTTTCATGTAGGATAATTTGAGCCTGGTCATTTGTGCCTTAAGTGAGAGCTTTGAATTGATTTGTTTTATGCATATTCCTTCTGAGAATATATTTAAATACCTTTAATTTTTTTTTTTTTAAAGAACCAGTTTGGTATAACGTGAAAATGTTGGCTTACAAATCAAGAGACTATGAATTCCAGTCCTGCCTGGGGCATGAAAACTGTGACTTTGGGTCAGTCACTCTCTCAGGCTAACTCACCTCACAGGGTGGTGGTTTTGGGGAAAATAGAAGGAGGAAGGAGTATTACATATATGTCCACTACCTTGACTTACCTATAAAAATAACAAAGATGGGATAAATATCAAACAAATAAATGAATGAATGGAGTATCTTATTTTACAATCAATTAATTTTAATCAGTTATTAATTTGATTAAAATGTATTCTTGTACAATTTTATTGCTTTTAAATAAAACAGAAAAAATGGAAGAGTACACAAAGATGCAAAAAAGTACATAGGTACATAAAATAATTGAAAAATTACAACAGAAAAAACAGATGGAGTCTAATATGTAACAACAATAAACAAGTTGCAAATCTATATGCAATCATCCAATACAAACACACATATAAGTGTTATGTCAAAGCACCTGGTATGCCCAAATATGGGAGGGAACATACTGCTTCCCTTTTGTTTTTCAGCTCCACTCTAGGAGCCTTCCAGGCAGAAAACCATTTTTGTGTTGCATTTGTGCTGATAAATAAATAAAGGAGACTAGTATAGATCTATTTCAAGCTATTTAGCTCTCATCAGCTAGCCATACCCTTACTGGGATTTGAACCTGGGTTGTTTTTACATGTAAGGCAGTTGTATTAGCCACTAAGCCACAAGCTCTCCTTTATCAGCTGAGCCAAGGAAATAAGTAAGTGTTATGTCAAAGCACCTGGTATGCCCAAATACGGGAGGGAGCATACTGCTTCCCTTATATAATATTCCTAATACAAGTCGGGCAGAGGTAGTATTCAGCAGGTTCTGACCAGTTCTGGAGAACTGGTAGCGGAAATTTTGGGTAGTTCAAAGAACCAGTAAATACCACCTCTGACCACAGAACCGGTAGTAAAAAAATTTAAATCCCACCACTGAAATAGGGTATATGTCTATACCAGTGGTGGGCAACCTTTTTTTTCAACTGAGCCAAATCTCGCCAAAACCACGATTGAAATTTATTTTGAGAGCCACATTTTTAAAACCGAAAATACATAGGATGGTACACTGTTTTTAGTTTCAATAAACTCTGGCATTTGAAGCACGCAAGTCTTAAAGCTATCAAGTTACAAGATCCTTGCACCCCTAACCCTTTAGAAAAAAAAACCCAGGGGTCTTCAAACCTGACAGCTTTAAGACTTGTGGATTTCAACTCCCAGAATTCCTCCTCCAGTCATATTGGCTCAGGAACTCTGGCATTGAAGCATGCAAGTCTTAAAGCTGTCAAGTTGCAAGACCCTTGCACCCCTAACCCTTTAGAAAAAAAACCCCAGGGGTCTTCAAACCTGACAGCTTGAAGACTTGTGGACTTCAACTCCCAGAATTCTGAGAATTGAAGTCCACCAAGGGCATCAATCATATTAGCCCAGGGATCTGCAAAATTGGCTCTTAAGACTGGTGGACTTCAATCCCCAGAATTCTGAGAATTGAAGTCCACCAGTCTTAAAACAGCCAACTTTGCAGACCTCTGTGTTAGCCCAAAGCCTGGCGCTGGGCGGGCCTTGCTCCCCCATTGGTGGAGCCCCAAGAAGCGAGGAGGGAGAAAAAGAGACGGAGGCCAAGGAGCTTCCCCCCCCCCAGCAAAAATCTAACCGGGGAGCCGGGTAGTAGCAAATTAGCCAATCATGCGAGGAAAGCGAGGTCTGACCGGGTGGGCAGCGAAACTCCAGGGCTCTCTGTTCTAATTCCCCGTGAAAACTGTTGCCTCTGAAGCGTTTGCTCTACTGTTTGAACCTTTAAGCGCCCCTTTCCCTTTTTTCTTTTCGACCCACAATGATTAGGGAGGATCCTGAAGTCGGGCGGGGACGAGAAGCGAGGAGGCAGAAAAAGAAACGGAGGCTAAGGAGCTTCCCCCCCGCCCCCTCCCAGCAAAAATCTAACCGGGGAGCCGGGCGGGCAGTAGCAAATTAGCCGATCACGCCGCGTGGGCAGTACTGCCCGCCTGGCTCCCCGGTTAGATTTTTGCTGGGAGGGGGCGGGGGGGAAGCTCCTTAGCCTCCGTTTCTTTTTCTGCCTCCTCGCTTCTCGTCCCCGCCCGACTTCAAGATCCTCCCTAATCATTGTGGGTCAAAAAGAAAAAAGGGAAAGGGGCGCTTGTTTTGAAGTGCCCGAGAGGAGGGAGGGGAGCGGGCGCCCGGCACACAGAAGAGCCGCATTAAAATGTGTAAAGAGCCGCATGTGGCTCGCGAGCCGCGGCTTGCCGACCACTGGTCTATACTATTTTTTTTAACCTGCTTTACTTTTTATAAACAACTCCCGTACTGTATTTCCTTATATTTATCAATACAAAGTTCATAAGTAGAAAGTGTAATCAGATCTTCAATCCATTGAATAAATGGGCCCATACGTTTATCTTTTCCATGTTGCAGTATCAATCTTTTCGACATAATAAGGTCACGGATAATCTATTTACATTGTGCAGTTGTCAAATTGCATGTACCATGGTATGTAATTCAAGAGAATATTATCCTCCGAAAATTTTAGCTTTTGTCGCACAGTCACATTTATATAATCCACTGCTTTCTCCCAAACAATAGGGCATTGCAAAAGCATGTGTTTTAAAGAAGCATTATTATTACATATCCAACAAAATGCTGTCCTAGACAATTCTTTTTTATACAAATATAATGGAATCCAATACATTCTAAATATTATTTGTGGCTGCATAAGTTGTAGTTGAAGGTCCACTGATACTCTAGGGATAGAAGTTAAAACACTTTTCCATTGTCTAGGCAATATAGGAACTCTAATTCTTTATTCCAGTCATTTCTTTACAGAAATACATTCTTTTGTCCCGGCTCTGCTTTTCCTTTGACACTATTTACATTGCCTTCAACTCTTACAGCTCTGGAGGTAATTGCACAATTTGGATATGCTCCATATCAAACCGAAGATAAGGAATAGAGCTTAGCTAACAACTAAGCTACTAACAGTTCCTGAATATCTTGATTACCTTAAGGGGAAAAAAAAGACAGGGTGTGTGGTGAGAATGTATATTACAGGTAAACCTTGACTTATGAACATAATTGAGCCCACAATTTTGATTGTGATGGTCATAAAGAGGGTCACTGTGTGTAACCATGCCTGATTTTATGGCCTTTTTGAAAGCGGTCATAAAGTGAATGCCATGTTTGTAAAGTGAATACTGCATAAAGTACATAAAGTAAGCACTGTGGTTGTTAAACTAACCCATTGTTCTCTGTGAGGTGGGGTTTTTTGTTGTGTTTGTTTGCTGGAAACTGGAAATAGATGCTGGTTTCCACAATACAATAACAGATTGCAGTAATATAACGACAGGATGCTTCAAGCAGCTGTAAATGGGGGCCGATGGCCGAGCACCCACAATATGAGGAGAGCCGGGGTGTAAGAACTAAACCTTCTTGTTAGAACCAGTTTGGTCTAGTGGCTAAAGCACCAGGCTAGAAAGCGGGAGGCTGTGAATTCATGTCCCACCTTAACCATGAAAGCCACCTGGCTGACTTTGGGCCAGTCACTCTCTCATAAGTATTTTAAAGTGGAATTAGAAGGATTGGAAGGGAGAAAGGCTGATCAAATATTCCATGTATATAGCCAATAGCAGTGACGTGCGGTGAGGTTTATATCTGGTGAGGCAGCAATTTTTTTAGACTTGTGGACTTCAACTACCAGAATTCCACAGTCAGGCATGCTCAGTTGCGACCTGCCGCCCTCCGCCCTGGGATTCGGCCACGGCACCGCCTGCCAGAGCTGCACGGAATCCAGGGCGCGCTTGTCGGGCGAGGGCAGTGCAGATGGGGAGCGGACGGAGCGGAGGAAGCCTCTCCCCCCCCCTCGAGTCTACAGCAGCGAGTCATTCGATAGGAAACTTGCCTCTTGGAAGGAATGACTCGGCTTGGCTCCTGCTTTGTCTCTCCTGCCTCTTCGCTTCTCCGTTCGGTCGTTGGGCGGCAGTTCGAAAGCGGGAGCCAAGCTGGGTCATTCCTCCCAAAAGGCAAGTTTCCCATCGAATGACTCGCTGCCCTGATGATGAGAGGTTAGGCTGTGCCTCACTTGCCTCACCTGACTGCACGTCACTGGCCAATAGGTCCCATCGATTGTCAGACATCATTACATTATATTACATCAGCGGTCGCCAATTTTTTTGGCACCAAGGACCGGTTTCATGGAAGACAATTTTTCCATGCAAGGGGGGGGGGGGAGAAGAAGAGCACACAACCTAGATCCCGCACATGAGCAGTTTCGCTTACCTGCTGCTCACCTCCAATTGTGTGGCCCAGTTCATAACAGGCCATGGACCGGTACCATTCAATGGCTCAGGGGTTGGAGACCCCTGTGTTACATTATATATTATATTACACTATATGCAACGTAACATTGCACCAATTTGATCTAGTGTTTAAAAGCCAGGAGACTGAGCTCTTGTCTGCCTTAGGACTGAAGGCCAACTGAGGGATTTGGGGCCAATCATTCTCTCTCAGCCTAACTCACCTCACAGAGTTGTTATTATGGAGAAAACAGGAGGAGGAATGAGTATTAGGTATATTCACCACCTTTAGTTATATATGAAAAAAAGGTTGGATTTTTAAAAAAAAGCCTCTATAAATAGGTATAATTGGTAGCCATTATGCTGGTTAAGAGGAATCATGGAACACTGCAAATGGCTGGAGCAATGCTGGCCAGATAACAAAAAACACCAAAAACTAGGAATAATAATAAGAAAAAGGCTGGGTCAGTACATGCATAGAGGATGTCAACGCAAGGAAAGTGATAGAATGGATTGTCAACAACAAAACCTGTCTCAGATTATTACAAGGAGCTGATAACAAGGCATGTCAACAAGAAGGAACCGTTTCAGAATCTTGTAAAAGAGAATGACAAAAGCAATAATGAAGACAGTGTTTGCTCTCATATCAAAAAGGGAAATTTGTTATAATGAAAGGCTTCTCTCAGACAACAATAGCAACGGCAGATTTCTTACAACAAAAGACGAAGCTGCTCACAACAAACTGTCCTCCTCAGACTGCCAACAGGCAAAATTATATACATATACTCAGAAAATAAACTCTTTAAGAATTCATCAGACCATCAGCGCAAAAGCTCCATTTATGTGTAGTTGTACATAAGCTCATCTTTTTCATCTGACCTCATACCTACTTTGCATACCTGTGATGCAAGCATTATTGATGAATGGGTGAAGGAAAAGGAACTAGTATTTATCATTATGATTACCGTGCTTATGAGAAAGGTTAGTCATGCTTTATAGTTTCCATAAAGCTATCTTTATCACAGCTATCTCAGTTTCAAATTTTTTTAGAACCTATTCTATAGGTGTGGCCTGCTTTGTGGGAGTGGCTTGCCAACCATGTGATTGGGTGGGAGTGGCTTGATGGCCATGTGACTGGGTAGGAGTGGCCAACTTGTAAAATGTGGTGAAACTCACTTAACAACGCTCTTGCTTAGCAACCAAAATGTTGGCTCAGAAACTTGGTATTTGAAGCATGCAAGTCTTAAAGCTGTCAAGTTACAAGACCCTTGCACCCCTAATCCTTTAGAAAAAAAAACACCCCAGGGGTGTTCAAACGTGACAGCTTTAAGACTTGTGGACTTCAACTCCCAGAATTCCTCTTCTCACTCTTCATCTTGATGATGTGCTGACGGGTGGTGGGAGAGAGCTGGAACCAGTTCTAAACGGCACTGTAGATTTGTGGAACCTCTTCTATAGAAGAGATTAGAACTGGCAGGAACCCACCCCTGGCTCAGTGGTTAAAGCTCAGGTTCGAGACTCGAGCGCTGTGTGACAGGGTGAGTTCCCGTTACTCGCCCCAGATTCTGCCCATCTAGCAATTCAAAAGTGTGTAAATGCAAGTAGATAAATTGGCATCCCACTTTGGTGGGAAGATAACAGTGTTTCCTGCTCTTTGGTGTATAGTCATACTAGCCACATGACCACGGAAATGTCTTTGGACAATGCTAACTCTTTCAGCTAAGAAATGGAGATGAGCAGATTAACCGAGTTGGAAGGGACCTTATAGGTCATCTAGTCCATCCCCCCACTCAACAGGAGACCCTACACCATTTCTGACAAATGGCAGTCCAATCTCTTCTTGAAAGTCTCAAGTGATGAAATTCCCACAACTTCCGAAGGCAACTTCTGTTCCATTGGTTGATTGTTCTCACTGTCAGAAAGTTCCTCCTTATTTCTAGGTTGAATCTCTCCTTGGTCAGTTTCCATCCATTATTCCTTGTGTGGCCTTCAGGTGCTTTGGAAAATAGCTTGACACCCTCCTCTCTGTGGCAGCCCCTCAAATATTGGAAGACTGCTATCATGTCTCCCCTGGTCCTTCTCTTCACTAGACTAGCCATGCCCAGTTTCTGCAACCGTTCTTCATGTGTTTTAGTCTCCAGTTCCCTAATCATCCTGGTTGCTCTCCTCTGCACTTTCTCTAGAGTCTCAACATCTTTTTTATAGTGTGGTGACCAAAACTGGATGTGGTACTCTAGGTGTGGTCTTATTAAGGCTTTATAGAGTGGTATTAGTACCTCACGATCTTGATTGTATCCCTCTGTTAATGCAATTTAGGATTGCATTGACTTTTTTGGCTGCCACTGCACACTACTAGCTCATATTTAGCACTCCCCTTAAGAGTTGGACTCAACCGGACAAGGAAAAACCTTTACCTTCACTTTTATACTGGGAAACAGCCAGCTAGGCCGCAAGCAGGAGAATCAAGCAAGGGCCTAGTTTGAAGTCTTTGTTTTGTGCATAAGCTTGACTATTCCCAAGATCCATGAAGTCTTATCAGTTGTTCCCAGGGCAAGGTGAGAAATCTGGAAGATTCTTATAATTTAAGTGGCGGATAATAAAGTTGCTTGCTTTAGCTATTTATGAGTGGCTCTGATTGCATGGACCTGACATTCTTTGTTTTATATGTTTAGAAATAAAATGTATATAAAAGGGGAATGACTGAAGTTGCATTTGGATTGCTTAATGCTTTCTTTATTGATCTGGCATACCATATTAAATCACAGTGCCTTGGTGGGGAAATAAAATAACATAAGCTACCTCTGAAAGGTCTTAACAGTGTTACTTCCATAGGGAAAGAGGTGATTCCCAGATTTTTCTGGGCAAGACTGGAAATATTGTTTTTCACTATTAATCCTCTATGCCCAATTTCCTGTTATAGACACATCAAATACTGACACAAGTAAAAATGGCCCTATAGTGTATGTTTCTTTGAAGTATTAGTAAGGTTTACTATCAAAGACTTTAAAAATATCGACTAGTGGAAATTTTAACTGATTACCCTGAAATAACAGTACTAATCTTAATGATAGCAGAATTTGAAAGTTTCTCTGTGTGGAAATCGTGATATTTTCTTTGAAGGAAATGATTAAGTAATGAGACTCACGTTGCAAATAAAATTACCACTGTATAAGCTTACCATATGTTCTCTAAAATTGTATTCAGCAGCAAGTGAGAAGTCTCCATTAATTTTTTAGAGTTTGCAGTAACAGAAAGTTAATGTGACAAGCACACATTTGATTAAAATGGATGCTTATGGGTAGGTCTATAAAACAGTATTCTAAAACTTTTCTAGTAGAATATTAAAGCTTAAGTTCAGAATTGCACTTACAACAGCAATGCAATGAGTAAATTACCCCACTGTGTATTAGTAGTAAAATCTGATTCAAGGCTACTCAGGAGAAGATGCAATGGGGTTTATTCCGAAGAATATGAATATGGATGAATATATATATATATATATATAGATAGATAGATAGATAGATAGATAGATAGATAGATAGATAGATAGATGATAGATAGATAGATAGATGATAGATAGATAGATAGATAGATAGATAGATAGATAGTCTTGGCGTATTCGGGTCTTTTCCCGTGTAAGATTGAGAGTATCTTGGTATACTCTCAATCTTACACGGGAAAAGACCTGAATACGCCAAGACCTGCATACCTGTACCAGTGGAAATCTATGAAAACACCCACACCCACACACCCACACATATATATGTCCCTTTATTTATTTATCAGCACAAAGGCAACAAAGGCAACAACAAAAAAAATGGCTTTCTGGCTGGCTGGCTCCTAGGGTGAGCCAAAAGACAGAAAAGGGAAGCAGTATGCTCCCTCCCAAATGTGTGTGTGTTGTATTTGTGTTGATAAATAAATAAAGGGAAACTAGTATATATCTATTTCAAGCTATTTAGCTCTCATCAGCTAGCCATACCCTTAATGGGATTTGAACCTGGGATTTAAGGGTATGGCTAGCTGATGAGAGCTAAATAGCTTGAAATAGATATATACTAGTCTCCCTTTATTTATTTATCAGCACAAATACAACACAAATATAAAAAGGCAACATTAAAAATATGGTTTTCTGCCTGGATGGTCTCCTGTAGTGAGCCGATAGACAGAAAGGGGGAGTAGTGAGTTCCCTCCCATATTTGGGCATACCAGGGGTTGTAACACACATACATACACACACACACACACACACACATTTGATGGGATCATAAATTATTAATAATTTAAATTATTAATTTAAATTATTAATGATTAATATTAATAAATTATTAATGCTATATGAAGTATTACTTATGGCAATTTAATAGTAGTGACAGCATTCTGTTAGTTTTAAAAATACTAATTGTATTTTACTATTCACAAATCAATGTGCTTTTTAATTTCCTCTTCCAAAACACCCAAATGTAAAAGATTAATATCTATATTTTTAAAATCCATTATATTTACCAACACTTTTTTAAAAAATAAGGGAACTATCCTCAGTCACATTCTTCTGGCTTTTGATACATTAAAATAAAATAGCAAGTCTTTTTGGACTGTTTTGCTCAGTAATACAAATATGGAATTATGATTGATAAAAAGTAAATTCTTCTCTGAATTGATCTTGATTTATAATAACTATATATGTACATACATGATTATATATTGCCTTGGTAACAATACAACAATGGTTTGCCCTTATCTGCTCCAGAATAGTCTCATTTAACCCTAGATCCTAATTCCTTATGAATTCACATTTAATCTAACCCTAGATCCTAATTCCTTATGAATTCACATTTAATTATTAAACAGGTCCCATTGTACTCTGTTTCGCTTTTATTAGCCACAATGTTAAGTATTGTTGCCTATAGTGAAAAATATATACACTTTTGCATTGACTATTACGTATACCCAGAATATATCAAATTATTTTGGCTAGTATCCCTAAATTGTAAGATTACAACATCCAATTCAGCAACACAGATAGCTCTCAACTTATAGTTGGATCATCACATGACCAGTCCAGAGGTGGGTTGCTCCCAGTTTGACCTGGATTGGGCGAACAGGTAGTAGCGGCGGTGGGAGGCTCTGCCCACCTGCGCGGACGCTTCTGTGCATGCAAAACAGATAGTAAAAAAAATGGAAACTCACCACTGGAACCATTTTTTATAGTCTTTTTTGTGGCAATCGTTAATCAAACACAGTGGTCATTAAGTGAACCAATTGTTTGCTATGGGATGGTTTTTACCAAAAATTGGAAGCAAATGCTGGTTCCAGCCAAAATGTCGTAAACCATGATCACAGGACCACGTATACAAACAGCTGTAAAAACTGGAAGGTTTGACCACATGACTGGGGGGAGGTTGATGTCAGAACTTCAAAAAAGGGTTACGCCTCTTTTGGAATGAGCCGTTATAACTTTGAATGGTCGCTAAGCAAATGCACTACCTGTAATAAACTGAATTCTGGAAACATGGATAGAATAAGCCATTTTCTTCTGGGTAACATGTGATGACTTCAGAATCCCATGTTATGGGATTAATAGTTTACAGGAAGGTCCCCATTTCATATTTTCTACAAAAAAAAAACAACATTGTAGAGAATGAGGATTTGGGGGTGACACGGCCCTCATTTTTCTGTGAAGATGGTTGAAAGGAAAATCTATCCTTCTGTTTATTACAAACAACAACAACACCTTGCATTATAGGATTTGGTGAGCCAGGCAATACTATTCTGACAGGCCAGCAAATTGAACCGCTAATAATATTAGGGGAATTATTATTATTATTTTAATGGAAAAGGGATTTTGACTTACTTACTAATAATTCAGTATGAAGATCAAGAATAGATATTCATCTCAAATTTAAATATTTAACATTTTCACAAGTTGGTGACTACAAGAAAATGCATTACATTTAGATGGGATTTAATCTTTGACACAAAGCTGATATTTGCATAGGGTGACAAATATCAAACTGACATTATGCTGTCTCATTTGATGACTTCCAAATGTCATAGTGCAGGAACTTACGCACGGGAACCTCAGTATTTTTAGATAGTGTCAGTTTAAAAGACATTTACATTGGCTGGGTTTAAAAAATATTGAAATGGATTTTAAAAAAAAGAAAGACAGAAAGGAAAAGCAGGAATGCATCAGTAAAAAAGTTTGTCGTGAAAGTTTCAATTCTTTTTTATACCGAAGATGAATGCTTTTACTGCTTGTGTTTCCTGTTGTGTTACAAACTTAATTCTGCTTATTCCTACATCTACTTCTGAATTGTTCATCTGACACATAAAGAACTTCTGTTATCTCTAACTTCTCCCTGCCCACGTACTGTATCACCGATGTATCACTTTTACTCTGATGTAACACTCTTACACTTTAAACACGATTTAAGTTGTCCAGTTCTTGCATATTTTATTTATATACAATGCAACACCCCCATCCTGTTCCTTTTGAATAATAGTAATTTTACAGTGTTATGTGCCAATCGTGATAATCATTTCATCACGTTTCAGTGGTGCCTTATCACATCGTATTGTTGGGGATGCTGCAACTGTTGTAAGTATCGTATTTTTCAGAGTATAAGACACACTGAGGTTTTGAAGAGGCAAATTAAAATAAAAAGTAGATAGGTAGATAGAGGGATAGAGAGAGAGAGAGAAATACAGTAGGTGGGTAGGGAGAGAGAGAAAGAGTATGTAGGTAGATAGAGGGATAGAGAGAGAGAGAAAGAAATACTGTAGGGAGGGAGGGAGAGAGAGAGAGTAGGTAGGTAGATAGAGGGATAGAGAGAGAAATACAGTAGGTAGATAGGGAGAGAGAGTAGGTAGGTAGGTAGGTAGGTAGATGTTTCCAGGTGTATTTATCCATGTGCTGGAGAAGGAAATTGCTGACAACCTGCAGCACCTAAGACTTTGTTTCTGCTGGCACAGCACTTGGTCAATCTAATTCTCATCAATCACTCTAACTGAAGAGCTTTCTGAAAGGAAAAAAAAAAGTTTTTGCACTCTGCAAACCTCCCCAAAACGGCCCGTTTTTCTTCAAATAAAAGGCATGAATAGCCTGGGGGGGGGGGCGGGGGCTTGCAGAGTGCTCCTAGGAGTGGGGGGGGGGGGGCAAAAAAGCAAAAACGCCCCTTTTTTCGCCAAAACAGCCCAATTTTTTGTCAAAAAAATGCATGCATAGCCTTATGGAGGCTTATAGAGTGCTGCTGGGGGCTGGGGGGGGGCAAAAACGGGCCACTTTCTGCTCATTTATGCCCTCCCCAGCCCCCTGGAGCTCTCTGAAAGCATCCATAAGGATATGAACGGCCATTTTGGTGAAGGGGATGAAGCTTCAGGAGGCAAAAAAATGCTATATTTGATGTATAAGATGCACCCAGATTTTCAGCCTCTTTTTTGAAGAAAAAAGGTGCAGCTTATACTCCAAAAAATACGGTGCATGCCAGTTGCCTGAATTTGATCAAGCGACCATGTTGATCAGTGGTGGGATTCAATTTTTTTTTACTACTGATTCTGTGGACGTGGCTGGGGAAGGATATTGTAAAATCTCTATTCCCTCCCTACTCCAGGGGAAGGTTACTGCAAAATCCCCATTTCCTCCCAATCAGCTGGGATTCAGGAGGCAGAGAATAGATGGGGGAGGGCCAGTCAGAGGTGAATATTTACCAGTTCTCTGATCTACTCAAAATTTCTGCTACTGGTTCTCCAGAACTGGTCAGAACCTGCTGAATACCACCTCTGACACTGATGCTGCGAAAGTTGTATGTGCAAGGACTGTAAGTCAAGTTTTTCAGTGCCATTGTCATTTTGAATGATCACTAACTTAATGGTTGTGAGTTGAGAGCTAGCTACTTATATATACATTTCTTTCAGAATGAAACTTTAACTTTTATTTAATTTATAAACCGCGCCCTCTCCCAGAAGGGACTCGGGGCGGTGTACAGTCATATTAAAACACAATATAAATACATAAATATAGATAAATATAGATAAATATAGATGGAGGAGGTAACATACAAACTGTACAATAATAGTTAAAATTAAAATTGGAGATATATTAAAAACTACCCCTAAAAAAGCTACCCCAGAATAAAATGTTTGCCAGGAGGTTAAAAATGGGACTATAAATGGGCCAGGCCAGCTAATTGGAACAGGTGGGTCTTGAGTTTCTGTCGGAAGGAGCAGAGGTCGGTAGTGGTTCTGATATCGGGGGGGGGGGAGGTCATTCCAGAGGGTTGGGCCCATCACAGAGAAGGCTATACTCCTGGGCGCCGCCCGTTGGCATTGCTTAGTGGACGGCACCCGGAGGAGTCCCTCCCTGTGGGAGCGAATTGGTCGCAGGGATGTATGAGGTAAGATGCGATCCCACAGGTAACTAGGTCCTGTGCCATGGAGCGCTTTAAAGATGGTAATCAACACCTTGAAACGCACCCGAAAAACCACAGGCAGCCAGTGCAGCTCGCGCAGGAGAGGTGTTATGTGGGAGTACCTGGTACTCCCCATGATAGCCCGCGCGGCCGCATTCTGAACTAGCTGTAGTCTTCGGGTGCATTTCAAGGGGAGCCCCATGTAGAGAGCGTTGCAGTAGTCCAGACGGGACGTCACCAGCGCATGAGTGACTGTGCGTAGGGCGTCCCGGTCCAATAGGGGGCCCAATTGGCGCACCAGGCGAACCTGGTGGAACGCCCCCCTCGCCATGGCTGCCACATGGTCATCCATCGACAGCCGGGCATCTAGGAGGATGCCCAAATTGCGCGCCCGCTCCACGGGGGGCATCTGCTCGCCCCCTATGGCCAGCGATGGAATGCACTGGTTGAACCTGGGCGCCGGAAGCCACAGCCACTCTGTCTTGGAGGGGTTGAGTTTGAGTCTGTTGTCCCCCATACAGACCCGAACGGCTTCCAAGCACCGGGACATCATTTCGACGGCCTCGTTGGGGTGGTTTGGGGTGGAAACTTACAGCTGTGTATCATCAGCGTGGTACCCGACCCCAAAACCACGGATGATCTCACCTAGCGGCTTCACATATGTGTTGAACAGGAGGGGCGAGAGGACCGACCCCTGCGGCACCCCAAAAGTGAGCGACCTCAGGGTCAACCTCTGCTCCCCTGCCAACACACATTGCGTCCGGTCGGAGAGGTAGGAGCAGAACCACCGTAAAACGGTGCCCCCTACTCCCATCCCCTCCAGCTGGCGCAATAGGATACCATGGTCGATGGTATCAAAAGCCGTTGATAGGTCTAATAGGACCAGGATAGAGGAACAACCCCTATCTCTGGCCCTCCAGAGATCATCTACCAACGCGACCAAGGCCGTCTCCGTGCTGTGACCGGGCCGGAAACCGGACTGGCACGGGTCTAGATAATCGGTTTCCTCCAGGTGACGTGGGAACTGTTGTGCCACCACACTCTCTACAACCTTCGCTAAGAAGGGAAGGTTGGAGACGGGACGATAATTAGCTAGCTCCACCGGGTCCAGGGAAGGCTTCTTGAGTAAGGGCCTCACCACCGCCTCTTTCAAGGCGGCCGGTAAGGACCCCTCACCCAATGAAGCATTCACTAGACCCAGGAGCCAGCCTCGTGTAACCTCCCAGGATGCCAGTACAAGCCAGGAGGGACATGGGTCCAATAAACATGTAGTGGCTCGCAGCCGCCCACGTAACCTGTCTAAATCCTCGGGGGCAACAGAGTCAAACTTCTCCCAGCATGGTCCCTCAAGATTCGCTTCTGACGTCTCCCCTGGTCCACTGAAGGGGGCCCATCCACTCTGGATCTGAGCGATTTTGTCCTGCAGATATTCCCCAAACTCCTCTGCTCTACCCTGCAAAGGGGCTTCCTGCGGCCTCTGCAATAGGAGGGAGCGGGTCACCCGAAACAGGGCGGCAGGGCGGTTATCTGCGGACGCAATAAGAGCGGCATAATGTCTATGTTTGGCCGCTCTTAGTGCCACGAGGTAGATCCGTAAATAGGCTCTCACCTGTGTTCGGTCAGATTCGGAGCGTGAGGACCTCCACCTGCTCTCTAGGCGTCTCTTGTGGTGTTTCATCACCCTTAGCTCCTCGGTAAACCAAGGAGCCAGGGTGGTTCGTTGCCGCAGGAGAGGCCGCAAAGGCGCAACCCGGTCCAAGGCCCCGGCAGCCATCCTATTCCATGCGGCCACTAGGTCCTCCATCCGGGAGCGGGTCAGGGCTACAGGAAGTGGCCCAAGCTCCGTCTGGAACCTATCCGGTTCCATCAGGTGCCTGGGGCGGAACCATCTGGGACGATCTGGTTCCGCCTCCCCGCGGCGGGGGGTAGCGCCAGGGAAGTCGAGCCGGAGAGATGAGTGATCTGACCATGACAGGGGTGTAATAACCAAATCCCCTATTCCCAGATCACTCGTCCACTGTCCAGAGACAAAAACAAGGTCCAGCATGTGGCCACCCTCGTGTGTGGGGCCCTGAATTAGTTGGGTCAGGTCCATGGCTGTCATGGAAGCCATGAACTCCCGAGCCACCTCGGAAGCTTCACCCGTCGACGGCAGGTTGAAATCCCCCATAACCAGAAGTTTGGGGGTCTCAACCGCCGTCTCTGCGATCAGCTCGAGGAGCTCAGGCAGGGCCGCTGATGCATAGTGAGGAGCCAAGTATACAATCAGCAAGCCCAACTGCCTCCCTGGGCCCCATTTCACGCCAAGGGACTCACACCCGGATATCTGTGGCACAGTGAACTCCCTCGGTTCCAGACTCTCCCGTATAATTACCGCCACCCCACCACCCTTACCCAGGGCCCGCGGCTGATGAAATGCACGGTAGCCCGGTGGGCACATTTCCACGAGGGGTAAACCACCCTCGTGGCCCAACCAGGTCTCCGTTATCCCTGCAAGGTCCAGCTCCCACTCCGAGATAAACTCATTAATGAGGGGGGCCTTGTTGACAACGGACCTTGCATTGCAAAGCATCAGCCTCAGGCCCTGGCTCTATAGGTCCTGGCCACCTAGACTGTGGGGGTTGGTGCAAGTGACTGGGCGTGTCCAACAGCCACGGTCTCCCAACCGACTACGAGATTTTCTTCCATCCTCGCACCCACCCCTCCCCACGACCATTGGAATAAAACAACCCTCTATTGGAATATCATTCTCCCTCCCCCCCCCACTCCGCTCACTCCCCTCCTGACCTCACCTGTTCGCCTGGCACTGGTCCCCCTCCTGGCCTGATTAACCCTCCCACCCACCCTGGAGCCCCCTAAAACGGATAAAAAACATTTTGTTAAAAACCCCCTAAGTCTACGCTTCCTCCACCTCTCTGGGTTAACGAAAGAAATGGAATAATTTGGTTTTTGTGGTCTCTGGGCAACCTCGTTGATAAGTTCTACATTTGTGAAAATATCTTTCAAGCCCAATCTTTGTAACTGTCCCTGAATTATCCAAGATGAAGGATGCCTCGAGAACCGCTTTATGATCGTTTCTGACAATTAGTAATTTAACAACAACACATCACATTGTTCAAAGATTCTTATAGTTTGAAATGTAAAATAAGGCAGTGGCTGTTAACATACCAACTTTATTCAGATTGTTAATATTGTATTATTCTAGCATATTTCAAGATGCCTCATACTGTATGACAGGGGTGTCCAAACTTGGGAACTTTAAGACTTGTGGACTTCAACTCCCAGAATTCCCCAGCCATTCTGGGAGTTGAAGTCCACAAGTCTTAAAGTTCCCAAGTTTGGACACCCCTGCTGTATGACTATTTATTTTTACCTTGCCGTTATTATTTTTATAAATAACTCAAGGTGAGAAGCATACCGGACCAGTACATAATCCTTCTACCTCCTCCTACCTTTTCCACAACAACCACCCTGCGAGGTGGATTGGGTTGAGAGAGAGAGAGAGAGACTTTATGCAGATAATTATTTACTTGATGCATTAACAACACTTCATGAACATTATCCTCTTAATTTCCCATCTCCTCTCAACAACAGGTAGCTCTAGGTTCAGCCTGCTTCTTCTCCTCTTCATCCAACAGAATGAAGATAGTTTTCAGCAACACCCCTGTTAGGTGGATGTGGACCAGGGAAAGCAGTTTTAAAGAAAGATCAGCTACTTTGCATAGCTGAAATCTGAACATATCTCATGTACTAATCCTATTATTCTAAGCACTGTTCCAGCCTCCTTCCCCCCCACCCCAAAGATGGGTAGGATTACAATATCCATAATCCAGCTGCATTGGATGTTGGAAATGTTATGGAATGTTGTCCAACACCTCTCAAGGACCTCGTTAGGAGATGTTAAAATAAAGAATACAGGTAGTCCTTAACCATAATTGAGGCCAATTTTTCGTTGATAAGTGAGAAATTTGTTAAGTGAGTTTCCCCCCTTTTTACGACCTTTCTTGACACAGTTGTTAAGTGAACCACTGCAGTTAGGAACACAGTTGTTTAGTGAGTCTGGCTTCCCCATTGACTGCTTGTCGGAAGGTCTCAAAAGGGGATCACATGACCTCAGGACACTGCAATCGTCATAAATATGAACCAGTGGCCAAGCATCCAAATTTTGATCACGTGTCTGTGAGGATGTGGCAACGGCTTTTAAGTGTGAAAAACGGTCATAAGTCACTTTTTCGGCACCGTTGTAACTTGAATGGTCACAAACTGCTGTGAGTTGAGGACTACCTGTACCAATACCGATGCACTAAATCAGTGTTTTTCATTTTGCAACTTTTAAACATATTTACTCATTTATTTATACCTCGCCTTTATTACTGAAGCTAGCTCCCACCCCTTTCCTAGAAAAATGAAATATGCTAGGAAATATTAAAAAGGCAGAATATTATATTAATCTGGATGAGAAATGGAGAAACATGTTTTTAGGCAGGAAAAAGACTCACTCTCAGTAGCCCTCTTTGTCAATGGACCATTAAGGCCTGAGCCAGTCTATTCTGCATAACAAAGATCAGATCCATTTCATTGCCCTTCATTGCATCACCCAAGTTTCAACCAAACTTAGCACACAGACAACCTACAAAGCTAGCTATGACCTCTAACAGCAACCAATCAGGATTGTGCCCCAGGAAGTTCAAAGCCCAGAGAAGGGCATAAAACCCAGGGACTCTCAGCATCTCTTCCCTTTTCACCCAGGAGCTCTAAGGCATGTGATCTTGTCTGTTACATATGTAAATAATGGGGAACAGTTAAAGCCACCATGACAGCCACAGAACTGTCAGTGGCTGAATATGCTGGACAGCTTCCTTAAAAGAGGCAGTTCTTCCATCTTTATTTCTCCAGCATGTAAATAAACCGACCTCGGAAACTGGTTGACCTGCCTCTTCATTCAGCCCCATCTAACACTGTCCACCATTAAGCCATCTTTCCAAACAGTCTCCATGTTTCCAGTGTCTTTCTTCCCACTTGGAACTGAACCCAGAGGGACATTTCTTCCAACATTACCTTTACAAATAACTCAAGGAGGAAAACACAGACAATGCACAATACTCCTTTCTCTTCCTATTTTCCCTACAACAACAACAACAGCAGCTATTCTGCGAGCTGGGTTGGGTTGGGTTGGGTTGAGAGAGAGAGTGGCTGGCACAAAATCACCCAGCCCATCTTTCATGGCTAAGGCAGAACCTGAAATCACAAGTCTTCCCCCCTCTAGCCTGGTGTGTCACTAGACAAAACTTTAGGATCCGTAGAGTTCAGCAAAACATATAATTCATAATCCGTCTCGTCTCTTCCCTGGGGACATCATCAGTCAGTGGGGATGAACGTGTCCCAGTTGCAATCATCGGTTGTTTTGCAACGTGGGACTCGGTCCTCAGCTGCAAGACGTTTGAAACACCCTCTTGCCGTTTCCAGCACTGAAAGCAAAGCGCAGCGCCCCCTGGTGGAGACAGGTTTAATTTCCCCTCCGCCCTGGTTTTTCCCGCGGGCGGAAGTGGAAACGCTGCTTCTCGCCTGTGGCTTGGCGGCCGGAGCGGGGCGGCAGCGAGAAGTCGCTCGCCGCCATGTCGGCGTTAGCTTTGGAGGAGCTTTCTGCCATTGCAGCTATTTACTGCGGGCGAGAAGAATGCGAGGTGCTGGAAGTGTCAGGTGATTGCATCGAGGAAAAAAGAACCGGGACTCCCCTAAAACAAGGCTCACCATCGGGGCCTCCCAGATATTGTGGCTCCCAGATATTCCTGCCCCATCATCTGCAACACGGGATGGGGATATTGGGGGATCCAGTTAGGGCAACCTACCCCACAAGAGCCACATCAGTAGTTGCCTCCAGCTTTGCACTTACAAATATAGTTATTTTCTTTTTAAATCCCAAGCGGGCTCCTCGTTTCTCCCTCTAATTGGCATTTGATTCTTTGTATGGTGGGTGTGTTGAATTCCCTCTGAAGAATCAGTGACGTGAAGCCAAGGGACTCCAGTTTATAGCTTTGTACCTGACTCGTCTCACTCATTTTGAAAGGAGAGAGTTTAAATTACGGTGTATAGGTTCAGTCAGAATAGAGCTGGAAAGGGCATTGGAGGTCTTCTAGTCCAACCCCCTGCTCAAGCAGGAGACCCTATGCCATTTCAGATAAGTGGCGCTCCAGTTTTTTTCTTAAAAACCTCCAGTGATAAAGAACCTAAAACATCTGAAGGCCAGGGTTCAATAGAATAGAATAGAACTTCTTTATTGGCCAAGTGTGATTGGACACACAAGGAATTTGTTTTGGTGCATATGCTCTCAGCTAAAAGATACGTTTGTCACAAATCATAAAGTACAATGCTTAATGATAGTCATAAGGTACAAATAAGCAATCAAATCATATTAGGAAACAGTATAAATCATAAGGATATAAGCAACAAAGTTACAGTTATACAGTCATATGTGGGAGGAGATGGGTGATAGGAACAATGAGAAGATTAATAGTAGTGCAGACTTAGTAAATAGTTTGATAGTGTTAAGGGAATTATTTCTTTAGCAGAGTGATGGCGTTCAGGGAAAAACTATTCTTGTGTCTAGTTGTTCTGGTGTGCAGGGCTCTATCTATAGCATTGTTTTGAGGGTAGGAGTTGAAACAGTTTATGTCCATGTGAGGGGTCAGGAGATATTTTCACAGCCCTCTTTGACTCATTATACATGTCCTCAATGGAAGGCAGGTTGGTAGTAATTGTTTTTTCTGCAGTTCTAATGATCCGTTGAAGACTGTCTGTCTTGTTTGGTTGCAGAGCCAAACCAGACAGTTATAGAGGTGCAGGTGACAGACTCAATAATTCCTCCGTAGAACTATATCAGCACCTCCTTGGGCAGTTTGAGCTTTCTGAGTTGGCGCAGAAAGAACATTCTTTGTCGTACTTTTTTGATGACGTTTTTGATGTTAGGTGTCCATTTTAGGTCTTGAGATATGGTGGAACCTAGGAGTTTGAAAGTCTACTGTTGATATTGTGTTGTCTAACATTGTAAGAGGTGGTAGTATGGGAGGGTTTCTCCTAAAGTCTACCATCATTTCTACGGTTTTGAGTGTATTCAGTTCCAGATTGTTCCGGTTGTACCATGAGGCTAGTTGTTCAATCTCCTGTCTGTATGCGGATTCATCATTGTCTCGAATGAGACTCTAGATCTAGGACATATCTCATTACACTTCTCCTAATACAAGGACTCTAGACAGATCCTTATATACTCTGTCCTGAAGGAATTCCCAGGTATATAAGAGTGATTTATTTTTAATGGTGCTACTATCAGACAGGACTAGAACATAACTTTAAAGTCTCCCAATTCTCGGCTACCATTTGTACGATATGCAGTACCATTACTTAGGTTTGGAAGTTCTTATTAGAGTATTTTATTTGGATTTTTTAAAATAATTACTGTATGCTCTGAATTATTTTTAGATTCAATTATATCTATTGTTTTTCTTTAACACATACACACACATTCTCTCATCCATCTGTCTCTATCTATCTATCTATCTATCTATCTATCTATCTATCTATCTATCTATCATTTAAAAAAAAGAGGACTGTGAAAATATCTACTGACTGCTCACATCCTGGACATAAATTGTTTCAACTTCTACTCTCAAAACTACGCTACAGGGCACTGCACACCAGAACAACTAGACACAAGGACAGTTTTTGCCCGCATGCCATCACTCTGCTAAACAACTAATCCCCACAACACTGGCAATTTATCTAATAAGACTGTATTAACATTATTCTTCTCTTCCTTCCTAGTTCCTATCTCTTTCCTAGTACCTATCTCTTTCCACCTATGACTATAATCATGTTGCTTGTATCTTTAAAATGTATATAGTTTTATTTGTTTCCTAGTATAGTTTGATTGCTTATTAGTAACCTATAACACTCACTAAGTGTTGTATCTTACGATTCTTGATGAATGTATTCTATTTTATTTTTCTTTATGTACACTGAGAGTATATGCACCAAAGACAAATTCCTTGTCGCCAATAAAGAATTTCTTTTCTTTTCTTTTCTTTTCTTTTCTTTTCTTTTCTTTTCTTTTCTTTTCTTTTCTTTTCTTTTCTTTTCTTTTCTTTTCTTTTCTTTTCTTTTCTTTTCTATTCTATTCTATTCTATTCGCCATACTACTTTTATTCAATATTTTGTTTGTATGTGACGTTAGGGCTGTAAAAACTTAATTTAATTTAATTATTTAGAGAAGGTCACAATCTCTCCATGGATAGCAAGATTGCCTTCTGGGGTGGAAGAAGTGAGATTTCTAAAAGCAGTAAAGCTGTTTTCTCTGCTCTTGCACTCTTCTTCTAGTCAATGGCTTTTTAAAATTGGAACCATTGTTGCTGCAGGTTGCCCCTGATGGATTTGCAGTGTTTCCTGCAAATTGGAAAGCACTATTGGAAAGACTGTGTATGTGTGTGCGCGAACAACTATTATTGTCCTTATTTAGTGAGTATAGTTGGGACCAGCAACTTGGTCGTTAAGCAAAGAGGGTCTCTAAGTGAAAGTGTGACTATATATGATCTTACTTCAGTTTTCTATACAGACCTGTGAAGGTCACAATATGAGGGCGGGTTGCAAAGTTATTTTTTCATCATGGTTGTAACTGCAAACAGTTGCTGAACAAGGTGATCAATAAATAAGGACTATTTGTGTTGTGTTTTTAAAATATTTATAGTGGTGGTGCTCTTAGAGTTACAATGTTTACGAGATACGTAATCTGTACAGCATTATATTTTATGATGATTGACTGGCATTGTAAAACCTCATTTAGCCATTTTAGAACAGCTCAGTTTTTGATCAGGAGGCTAAGTTCTGAAACATATTTTGAAAATACTGCCAGCTCAATCATTTTTGTTTTGTTTTGTTTCTCCTTTTTAGCTGTATGCAGGGGATGTAAAAAGTCTACACACCCCTGTTAAAATGCCAGGTTTTTGAAATGTAACATTATTCTAATTTTTTATTCCTTTTTTCCTCTAAAAGATTTCGGTTTCTTTTTCAATTGTACAGCTTATGTGTTATATTAAAGGAGGAAAAGAATTACGAAGTGATTCATTTTAGTCTGATTTTTTTTTTTTTTACATCTCAAAACCCTGGCATTTTAACAGGGTGTGAGGACTTTTTTATATCCCCCGTAGCTTGCGTCGTTTATGTCAAGCAAGAGGTAATACCAGTTTCCTCTGAGATGTGTTTTCTCACCGTTTCTCCCCCCCCCCCCACACTCTCTCCCTGGCATGGGGATAAATTACTCGATGTAAAATTTATTTATTTATTTCCCCTGCTCTCAGCTCAAGCATCTGTAAACATGTAAAATGTTCCCATCGCATTCCCTTTCCTCTTGTAAGCATTGCCCTTCCACCCTGTCTAACTGTCAACACCTGCTGGTAAGCTGAACCAAACAGCCTCCTTTGCTGCCAGTAGCCACTGAAAGCCCCAAGACTGCTCTACAAGACTTCACCATCAGACTGCTAAATATCACTAATGCCCATTAAATATGCATTCTGGTGTGTTGCAAAAACAAAACAAAACACCTTAGCTTCTTCTAGCCTGGGATGCTATTGGCGTACTTTCTGTCATAATTTTATTTTCATGGTACAATGGTTTTAAAATACATTTGTGGGAACTGGGGGTTGCTCAGAGGCCTGTTGTAGATTCTGGTGAAACTGTAGATAAATAAACTTCTTTAAGTAGCAACAGGATCATAAAAGTAGCTCCGTTTCTAGTGGGGTCGTGGTGAGAAAAAGTGATCATTGCCACACTGGCCTCAGCAAGCAGCAGTGGCTGGTTGATATTGTCTTCATTTTGAAGCTAAGCAGGATCTTTGATTAGTATTTGGATAGGAGGCAACCAGATACTATCAGGGCTGAGATGATGTTCGTCCATCGTGTTCAAACAGGACCTTGAAATTTTAACAGGTTGTGGGCTGTCCCCGATGAGTCCGCAGGGGGGCGGTAAGGCCTATACGGGCAGGAAATGTTCTGCCACATGTCGGGTAGACATGTGAGCACCATTGTTGCAGCATTTGCAACTCTGGCTTTGCGGAATGCTTGCTTCTCTTGTGCTATGGTTGTTCTTCTGTCTTCAGATGTCTGGCAGCCTTGATGGATCAGCATGCACCATGTCGATCGATCTCGTGCCAGGGTTTCCCAGGAGGTGGTGTCAATTTCCAGGCACTTGAAGGAGGCTTTCAACATGTCTTTACATGTATCGCTTCCTTTGTCCCCCGTGCGATCGCTTTCCTTGAGACAGCTCACCATAGAGGTGCTGTTTGGGGATGGGATGGTCTGGCATCTTTGCAACATGGCCTGCCTGGTAAATACTCGCCTAAAGTAACGCCAGGAGACTACTATAAGCTATAACCGTTTATTAATGTAACTGACAACGAACAACCAACGAACTTAACTGACAGATCTTTTATATGCTAGCTGTCAAACTGTTAACCAATAAGGAGTCTGCCTTGCTTCCGCGAGCCTGCTGCTGCGCCATAGCCAATGAACAACTTTTGCCACTTGATTGGCATCTCTTTCTTGAGACCTCAGGACATAGCACTGCCCAGCTTTCTGGGCTTTCATCAGCAGGGTGTGAACTGATGGCAGGCCTGCTCTGGAGAGGACTTCTGTGTCTGACATCTTGTCGGTGTCCTCAGTATTCTATGGAGGCAGGTCATGTGGAAGTGGTTCAATTGCCTAGTGTGCCTCCAGGGCTGTAGGTTAGCTGTGAACATCAAAAAATAATTCAGAAGGCGGTAGTGGTAAAAACCACCTCCATCCTGCTGCCAAGATGACTGCATGGATTCATTCATAAAGCCTCTAGAAGTCAACCTTGACTTGAAGGACATTTTATTGCCTTGAGGGTGTTTTCTCTATTTGAGACTCTAGCAGAACTAGGTTTGGTGCCTTGCAGAAATCCTGTCAAAGTTCTCCATGGTGGTATTGAATGGATAATGAAGAGCATGAGAAAAAAGATCTCTGGGATCTCCAGGCATTTATACTTAGCCTGAAATCCCCCAGTGCAGGGGCGAGTTCCTGCCGGCATTACTGCCGGTTTGGCGCGCAAAAATGACTTTACTGCTAGCTCGAAGCGCGTGCACACTTGCACCTAAAAAGGGCTGTACGTGCACACAATGTTATAGAAGGACAAAAAAAACATTTTTTTTCAATGAAGATTGTTTTGTGCATGTGCAGAACCAAAAATCAAGATGGCAGCGCCACCGATAGAACCGGTTCGGGGTCATGGCAGGCAGAGCTACTACGTACTCGGACGAACCAGTGCAAACCAGTAGGAACCCACCTCTGCCCCAGTGCTATAAATTGAAAACGACCCACAGATAGGAATGTAAGCTTCTTCAGTGCTCTCTTTAGCTCCCAGGATAGAGAATTGATGGTGTCAAATCTTCAGAGGGGGCTTAAACACCATCAGCTGTATTCCAACATCTTTTTTCTGACAGAAGCTATCTAATCGGCTATCAACCAAGGATATTCTGGTGCCAACATTATATTGCAATAGACCCAGAAAAATTGGTTTCATCCAAGCGTGCTGGAGTAGAACAACAGCCCTTAAGTATCCTGTCTAACTCCTCAAGCTTTATTTATGAAAGATAATCTCATGCAACTGGATCAGAAAGGGTTTTTGGATGCTTCAGTAGAAGCCACTCTTAATGTGGATACCGCTGTCAGCAAATATGAGTGAATTTATCAAAGAACCTAACAAATTAAACACGGAAAGTTCCAAACAGTTCCGATGCCTCACTCTTGAGGTTTAGTTAAAATAAATCTTCTATCGTTGAAAGGACTTGATACAGTGGTGTAGAGAATGAATTTTGTACGTGTAGGAAAACTATCCCTGAAAACAGTTTGAAAACCACTGATGTGCAATATATTGTGACAGTTTATCCAGGTGTGCCTCTCTGTATTGCACGCACTCTCACACTCCTCACCAGTCGTTCGGAATATCTAATTTTATTCTGTTTGCATTTGTATTAGCAGGGGCAAATTCCACTCAGCATCTTTTTCCTGACAGTTTCAGAAAGTCCTACATCTTTACCCTTGGCAGCTTTTGACACAGCCGATTCTAATGGGTGTCATATTTCTGTCACTATTTTTTTTTAACCTCCTTCAACCGAAGATGGGGAATTACGATGGGTCGAATGAATGATGCTAGTCAGAAAAACTGGCTTGCTAAAAGAGAGCTGGAAATCTGCAATAGTCATTCCAAGCGTAAGTTCTAAAGATTGAAAAAGAAAGAAAAAGAAATAATACAGTGTTAATTCCTTACTCTGGCTATTAGATTATTTAAAATGAGGCTTTATTGTTGCTTTATATCAATCATGCCTCATATTACTTACGTAGTTTATCAAAAAACTTTTTGTAAATAGTCCTTTGCATTGTTAGAGACTAGCTCCATGTGACACTAACCATATAGTGAGCAATCATGTCACTTAAAAGACATATATATTTAATTATTAATTTAATTGAATAATATAGTTACTTTTTTCCTTCCAGGAAAACACTTTAAACTGGTACCTAATTTTTTTTTTTTTACTAAGATGGTAGTAAATGGGGGGAAAGTACTGCAGTGCTGTCGATTCTTCTAATCCAGCATCTCTATTTTTGGCATGAACCTACTGCGATCGTTCATTTACCGGTATATCATGTTTACAGGTAGTCCTCGATTTACAACCACAATTGGCCCCAAAATTAATGTTGCTAAGCAAGGCGGTTAAGTGAACATTGCCCTATTTTATGATCTTTTTTACCATGGTCACTAAGTGAATCACAGTTGTTAAGCGAATCTCATTTCTCCCATGGACTTGCTTGTCAGAAGCCATCTGGGAAGGTTAGGGCTAGGGTTAGGGTTGGGGTTAGGCATTCACTTGATCCTGGGACACTAACTATTGTAAATGCATACCAGTTATCAAGTATCTGACTTCTGATTATGTGGCCATGGGATTGCTGTGACAGTTATAACAATAGCACTTAGACTTATATACCGCTTTATGGTGCTTTTACAACCCTCTCATAAGTGGTTTACAGAGTCAGCCTATTGCCCCCGACAATCTGGCTCCTCATTTTATCTACCTCGGAAGGATGGAAGGCTGAGTCAACCTTGAGCCTGGTGAGATTCGATCTGCCAAATTGCAGTCAGTCAGCAGAAGTAGCCTGCAGTACTGCACTCTAACCACTGCACCACCACGGCTCCTATAAGTGTGAGGACCAGTCATAAGTCCTTTTTTTCAGTGCTGTTGTAACTTTGAACGGTCACCAAACGAATGGTTGTAAGTCAAGAATAATGTATAATGGAAGAGGAGTTAAAAGTAGTGTTTCCCAACCTGGGGTTCCTCCAGATATGTGGACTTGAACCCTGAATCCATATTGTAGATTAAACCCACATTAATCCCCATGGTGGATTGGGATATGGGTAATGTGACCCTCCTGTCATGTTTGATCTCACAATGACCTTCTTCCGAACTACCTATACTTGTGGGAATGGGGGAGCTGTGCTGCTGTAGTTCTGGGGTGCCACAAAAGCCAGCATTCTCTCTCTCATTATATAACATTTGCATGAAGTTACTTGGGTAAGTCATACTTATGGAATCAAGTATCATCAATGTATCAATGATAACCACCTGTATGTCTTCATTTCAGATGGGGCAGAGACAAGGTTGGGATTTGTTTTGGTGCCTGGAAAGTGTTAGGTTAATGGGAAGAAATATGCTCACCTCAATCCCAACAAAACAGAGGACACAAAAGAGTGGTGAAATTCATTTTTTTAAATTATCGGTTCTGTGGGTGTGGTTTGGTGGGCGTGGCAGGGGAAGGATACTGCAAAATCTCCATTCCCACCTGTTCTGACCCCCCTCTCCACGCCTGTGAACAAGCCAAAACACAGGCTTGGCTGTTTGCCACTGTTTAATTGCAACATAACAAACCTTTTGGCCGAAGGCCCAGATAACTCAGAATACAAGAAACAAACCAGATATTCAGACACGGCTCTAAGACATCGACTTTCTTCACTGCTAATTTCAAACGGTTGTTTCCTGCAAATGTCCCCTCCCAACGCCTCACCTATAAGCTCTCTTGGGAGGGGCCAATCTACAACCACCTGTGCTAATTATCATCTGTAAGCCTGCCTACAAAGCTGCTGCTTTCGTTTCTCAGCCCGTCTTACTCTAGCATCAGGGACTGACTGCCTTTGATCTTCCCCACTGCTCCATGCCTCAGGCGCCTCCTGGTGGCCAACCAGTCCCTCTGGTCCCTGCTCTGAATCTGCAACCTGCACAGGGTCTTCTACATCATCCAGAGCAGACTCAAATGATCCCTCACTATCTGAGTCAAGCATCAGCTGAACCGGAACCTGCTGGGCTACAACACCCACCCCACTCCAGGGGAAGGATACTGCAAAATCCCCATTCCCTCCCCAATCCTGGGGGGAGGGTATTGCAAAATCTCCATTCCCACCCCACTCTGGGGCCAGCCAGAGGTGGTATTTGCCGGTTCTCCGAACTACTGAAAATTTCCACTACCAGTTCTCCAGAACCTGAATTTCACCCTTGATACAAAAGCCACCTAGTTCCAGAGACGGTTGCTGTGTCATGGGGGCATGTGATCACTTTATGCGGCCTTCTGACAAGCAAAGTCAGTGGGGTAGCTAGCTTTCCTTAACCGTGTTACTGACTTAACAACTGTAGAGTTTGATTTAACAATTGTAGCAAGAAAGGTCGTAAAATAGCAGAAGTTTTGAGCACAGTTGTAGTCTTAAATTGAGGACTGTCTCTAAATATTCATTGAACTTGGATTTCTCTGGATAACTCTGGAAAATGTAAAATGAGTGTTTGACATAAAGAGCTTGTAGAAAGTGTTTTATGAATAATCATACTCACCATGGCAATCATATTCTGAAAGCACTTAATGATGTGCTCTCAAAATGCCCAACCACCCAAAAAGTTGTTTACCTCTGTTTTTCGCTATCAGGATGTTGAATATCCAACTGTGTGCCCCCAAGTGCTACCAATCCAGTTATGAGGTATGTTGCAGTGCATAAATAAATCTCTGGAAGCAGATTCAAATACTGCAAATGTGCAATTATGATATATATTTTGATTTTGCAAAACAATAATTTTGTAGCTGTAGATCCCAGAAGCATCTTTGTAGCATCTCAATTAGATGTGAATAATTTATGAAACGTCTTTCTCTTAAAATGCAATTTAGATGGAACAATGCTCATCCATGTTTAGGAATGGAAAAAAAATCACAAATACCTGTAGATTTAGAAACCTAAAATCTATTACATTTGTCCGATTTCTAAATATTATCCCAGATTATTCTCTTGGGCTTAATTATTGCCAGTTTAGGAATCACTGATGGAAGAGTTAAAACCTTGCTGCTATAAACCCCAGTCATGAGGTCTAGAAACAAGAACCACATTTCAACCAATTTAATTGGGGTGCAAGAACTGCATATGCACTTTGGACCTGATGATTGTAAATTAGAGATTATATGGGCAATTTGATTGTTTTCTTAGATTTTTGTTTTTAATTGTTGTACAGGTGAAAGGAGCTGTTAATCTTCTTAAACAGCAGTCCGGTATATTTAGTCATCTCCCTCAGCCTGTTCAAAATTGTCCTTCCACTTCAAGTTGTTGCGACATGCAGGGGAAAATATAACTCAAGTAAGGAATAGTTAGCCAATTTGTGTGTGTGTGTGTGTGTGTGTGTGTGTGTGTGTGTACTTATTGGTGGATGGATGGATACATAGTTTTAGATATAGTATGTATATATATGTGTGTGTGTGTGTGTGTGTTTGTGTGTGTTATATTTGTACTGATAAATAAATAAAGGGAGACTAGTATGGATCTATTTCGAGCTAATTAGCTCTCATCAGCTGCTAATTAGCTCGAAATAGATCTATACTAGTCTCCCTTTATTTATTTATCAGTACAAATATAACACAAATATAAAAAGGCAACATTAAAAATAAAAATATGGTTTTCTGCCTGCATGGTCTTCTGTGATAAGCCGAAGGACAGAAAGAGGGACTGGTGAAACACAAATATAAAAAGGCAACATTAAAAATAAAAATATGGTTTTCTGCTTGCATGGTCTTCTGTGATGAGCCGAAGGACAGAAAGAGGGAGTAGTGACCTTCCTCCCATATTTAGTCATACCAGGGGTTGTAACACAAATACATATATCTATATCTATATCTATATCTATATCTATATCTATATCTATCTATCTATCTATCTATCTATCTATCTATCTATCTATCTATCTATCTATCTATCTATCTATCTATCTATCTATCTATCTATCTATAGAGAGAGAGACAGACAGACAGACAGACATGGAATCAGGAAGGGCATTCACTCCATCCAGTCGCTCTGACTCTACCCCGAAATTAAAGGATTAGAAAGTCGTAAAAAAGGAGATAGAACAGAATATTTATAGTTCAGAATTGAACTGTGGAGTCCTTGGTGCTCCCTCTGCTTAGTTGTTTTCTTGCAGATGTTTCATTACCCAACACTGTAATATCCTTCTAGGACTGATGGTGTTATCCAGTTGGATAATGAAAGCAACTGAGCTCAGGGAGCTCCATGGACCTCATGAATAAGTAAGAAATGGCATAAGAAGTTGACGCCATAAAGAGCCTCTGCCTCCAGTATTGTCTGAACCAATTTAGCAATTTGCTGGGCTTCATTGAGAGGGAGGGAGATGGTAGAACAGTAATGGTGGGTTTCCCACATAACTCCCACTTTGGCTATTTAGGCGCCTGTGTACCGATGATATTTTTCTTGAAGCTCTCCAGGTTTCCTGCCCCCACTAGAGTTTTAAAGATTCGTGTAATTAAAGCATTAAATTAAAACATGAATGAGTGGAAAGACAGCATATTGCTAAGGAGCAGTCTTAAGCATAGTCCACCTTTCCACTTATTCATGTTTTAATAGCATTATGGGATCAGAGACCTTCTTAGAAACTAAAATACAGGCGGTGTAGCTTTTTGCTGGGTCCACTAGCTCAGAACTTCTGCGCTCCCTCCACTCTCCAAAATTAGAGAGAGAACATTCCAGCAGCTAAAGAGGATGATAGAGAGCAGCTTCTTTCATTTTCCTGCTGGTAAAAAGATTATTTTATGACCAGCCAAGTAGATCAAAATGTTCGTACGTGCGAAATGAGAAATGGAAATTGACTTCCCTTAGCTATCAAGGGATCTCTGTTCTAATCTCTTTAGGTCCCCATATTGCCAACTGCTCTGAAACGGGTATCTTGAAAATCTGTTTTATTTAAAAGTCAGCTTATGTTTGGGAGATTCTTTTCTAAAAGATGGCTGAGTTAAATAAAGAGACCTTGGAAGACCAGAGGACAGATGTCTTGAGGACTGTTGACTTGGATGGGGATGTGAGGGGCTTTTCCCCTTCCACTCATGGTATATAAAAACATGAATTTCTCAAAGCTTAAAATTACATGGTTAACATTCAGAAGAAGATTTATTGAAAATGATGTGTGCATGAATTTAAATAAGCTAATTAACGAAGACTTGTTTTTCTTTATTTGCCTAGTCCCCAAGATTAATGTTGCAGATAGAATGACATAATTTACTTATTAATCTGTTCTCTTCTCTGCTCGGGTTTGCTCATCCAGCTTGTCATATATGTAAAATGTTCATCAAAACTTTCTGTGGATAACTCTGAGCAATGCAGAATGAATACATGACACAGAAAGTTTGCAGATGTGAAATCAGAAGCCGACACTAAACAAGGGAAACCATTTTAAGTGTGCGGGCACTATTTGCTGGGATAAGCACGTGTTTGCGGCAGTGTGAATGTGTGTGCAAGAATTCAGCTTATTAGCACAATAAATGTCAACAGTATGATAATATACTGCTCTCTATCTCAGATAGCACGTCTGCTGACAGAGCAGGCCAATATAATGTGTTATTAAAGTGAAATACATTTCTGTCAGGCCAAAACCATGAATGACACGCCACGATCCTTCCAAGTTGAGTTCTTTATTGTTTTCACACTTACAGACAAGATCTTGTCAGATTGAGGCCTCTACATCTACAATATAGTTTGTGAACTATTAGGGAGGGGGTGTCTTCACCCCCTGAGCTGAAGAAGCTTCTTGAATGAGAAGCAAAATGTCTTCAAGGAAAAAACAACAACAAACTCATGTTGCCTTTTGAAAAAGTACTTTTGGGACAAATAGAACTAAGAATAATACAGTTGTTCAGGTCAAGCAGGAGTCAAGTTGTTTTAATGCAGTGATGGCGAACCTATGGCACGCGTGCCACAAGTGGCACGCGGAGCCATTTGTCAGGGCACGCGAGGTGCTGCCCTGTCAGCTGGCCAGCGTGCGCATGCGCGCGCTGGCCAGCTGAGTTCACCTTTTTAAAAGCTATTTTTCGCCTTCCCCAGGCTCCAGAGGCTTTATAGGAGCCTGGGGAGGGCGAAAAGAGCCTCCCCCGCCCCCCGGAGGCTTCAGGGACCGTCCGGAGGCTTCCCTGACGCCTTCGGAGCGCTTAAAACCACCCTCAGAGCAAACTGGAAGTGACTTCCGGGTTGCTCGGAGGGTCATTTTGAGCGCTCCGAAGGCTTCAGGGACCGTCCGGAGGCTTCCCTGATGCCTTTGGAGCGCTTAAAACGACCCTCCGAGCAACCCGGAAGTCACTTCCGGTTTGCTCGGAGGGAGGTTTTAAACGTTCCGAAGGCTTCAGGGAAGCCTCCGGACGGTCCCTGAAGCCTCCGGAGGGCCTCGGGGGGGCGGGGGAGGCTCTTTTCGCCCTCCCCAGGCTCCTATAAAGCCTCTGGAGCCTGGGGAGGGCGAAAAAAGCATGTAAAAATGGGGGGGGGCGCGTTGTGCGCGCATGCACACTGGGGGATCGCGTGTTGCATTATGGGTGCGGCATGCCCGCACACGACCCCCCCCGCGCTCCCCCCACTTGTGGCACGTGAGCCAAAAAAGGTTCGCCATCGCTGTTTTAATGGATCATTACAATAATAATATGTGTTGAATGACTTTATTTATGAAATAAGTAAAACAAGCACAATGCTTTAATATTTTTTTTTATTCAGACTCTGTTTATATACTGTATACTATAATTTGCACATACTGTAAAAGTCTGATAACATACAGTGACAAAGAAATATAAAACTACAGAACACCCAAAAGGAAGAAATATCTTTTTCTTAGAACCTTAAATATTACTAATATGGAGCCACCTTAAAATGCAATAGCTGTTTATGTTTGCAAGGGATAAAATAAGCTAATGCGTTGTGATAAGAACATTGAAGCCTCTTGTATCATCTTAAAAATGGCCCAAATAATATGCCCGCATAGATTAGAGGTTATGTGATTCAAGGCACTTATCAAATGCTCATATCATTAAGTTTTAGTTTTTAAGGTGCAATGGCATTTTTATTCCCCCCCCCAATTTTTTTCCATTTTATGGGTTGCCATAATTTCAGTAGGTATTGCTGCTGTAGTGTCTTCTATTCTTCCTCTCCCTCCCTCCCTTCCTCTCTCTTTCCTGAAGTTTTTTATTGGCAAGGTTTTTCAGAAGTAGTTTGTCATTGCTTCCTTCCTAGGGCTGACAGAAATTGACTGGCTTCAGGTTACTCAGTTGGCTTCGCACCTAAAGTGGGACTAGAACTCATAGGCTCCAGGTTTTTAGTCCGATGCCTTAACCATTATAAATTGACTGTAATTTCTTAGATCCACTTAATTTATTTGCTGCTTACAGTAATGGGATTGTGGTACCATCATCATTGGTAAAGTAAAAAAAAAGAACAATAACATAGGCATAACTGGCCACCTTGATTTCTTAAAGACCATAGGATTATTTGGTTTCCCAGGGCACAGAAACCTAATGATGCTCGATGTACTGAGCAATTGCCAGCACTCCGGTGGTTCGAGTCCAGCTTCATAGGACAGGGTGAGCTCCCCTCTCTGAAAAATACTGCACTTTAATACTACATTGTGTGATAAACTGTCTATAGTTGGACAACCTTGCTGCTGTGAAAAAGGCAATCCTGATATCATTTCTGAAAAGTTAATCAGCAAATCACTACAGTTATTTCCAATTCTCTATATTATCTGTATATAATCAGAAGGAGTGAATATGGACAGAGGACAGCTTCCTTCCAGGTCCATGCCTGTGTGTGAACTCCATCTTGCCTTACTAAAGATCAGGTCTATCGTTACATCACTATGTAGAGGAAGTCAGAGCGTCCTACTACCTCCTCTTCCTGGTGTAGAACTGAAAATGGACCTCCTCGTGAGTTAGATCTGCTTCTTATGTGGTTCTCAACCTTCCCAATTCCACGACCCTTTAATACAGTTACTCATGTTGTGGTGACCCCCAACCATAAAATTGGTGTCTCGGTTCCTAAGACCATAGAAAATATGTGTTTTCCTATGGTCTTAGGCGACCCCTGTGAAAGGGTCGTTCGACCCCCAAAGGGGTCCCGACCTACAGGTTGAGAACCACTGTTATAGAGCATTGAAAAATACCGTGTTTCCCTGAAAATAAGACATGGTCTGATTTTCTTTTGACTCCTGAAATAAGCACTTGGCTTCAGGGAGGTCTTATTATTTTTGAGGTGCAGGAGGCGGTGAGCATGGTCACCTCATGGCTGCTGCTGTGTTGCAATATTTTCGGGGAGGGCTTATTTTAGCGCATGCGCTCAAAAGCCCGATTGGGCTTATTATCTGGGGAGGTCTTATTTTCAGGGCAACAGGGTAGTTGAAAGTTGGTTGACCCAATCCCTTTGGACAAACCAAGTATCTAAGATGAATATGCTTCTACCATAGTGCTTGAAGCAGTCTTCTGCAGCCTGGGTGGAGATTTGGAGACTGGTTGTTCAAAGATATCTGTAGCGTATCAAGATAGGGAAGACTGGTTGATAGATCAGTGGACTTTTTTCATTGGCGGTATTGCACCCCTATATAATATATAAAGGTATGACTGTGAAGACTCTTTGAAAATGTTGCCTTGCCTCCCATTAATCATTCTCAGAGCTGCCTAAATCATTTCAGTTTGTGTCACTCATTAAATAGCTTTGTCTGTTGTTTTATAGAGGGCATTGAAGGTTGCAGTTATGGGGGGGCTGGGGGGGGGCTGAGATCAGTGGAAAAAGGATAAAACTTGGGAGGTAGGGCAGAGACAAGCCACTTCAAAAGAACTCATCTGAAGCTCGGGACAGCTCCACTGAATCTTTCAAATCTGTCTTCTCCCCGAAGAATGAATCAACTTGACATTTTAGCAACTTTTTGAAGAAATGGGGTGAAGTAGTTGAAACACATCAAAGAACAAAAAACAGCAAGGATCTGAAAAAAGAGCATCTTTCATCTTACTCCCTAATTATTTTTCTCTTTTAGTCAGAAGCAGATGAGGTCCCTTGTCCCCTTTTAATTTCACAAAAGGACTCTTACGGCATTGTTTTACGTTAGCTACATCCCTGTCAGAAAATGGTACATTAAAAATCATGTACTGTGATCTGCTTTTAAAAAGTTGTCTCTTGCTTGTATGGATTTATCTGATTGTGGTCTACTTTTGAAGTCATTTTTAAATAACTTCACAGGTTTCTCTAAAAAAGTCAATATGGACCCCAAGGGTCAATGGGACTATCCTTGGTTCATTGCATATAACAACAATAAATGCATTATTAGATATTAATGGCTGTGTGTTTGTTATTTTGAGGGGATAGCACATTTACACTGTTAAACAAGCTGTATACTCACTACTTTACACTGTAGCCAAGTGTCATTTCTTCAGTGTTGTCACATGAAAAGATGTACTTAAATATTTACAAACTGTGAGGTGTACTGACTTCTGTGATATACTGTATGTATATGAATTTATATTATTATATTATATTATATTATATTATATTATATTATATTATATTATCCATGGAGGTCTTATTTTCGGGGAAATGGGGGGGGGGAAGAGAGAGAAAGAGTCCATCATTGTTTGTGGAATAATCAGCCAGATGTTTAGACTGGATTTGGCATTTTTACTCATTTATTTATAGTGCTTTAAAAGCTATGGGAGGCGCAGTGGCTAAAATGCAGTATTGCAGGCTAATTCTACTGTGCCAGCAGTTCGATTCTAACTGGCTCAAGGTTGACTCAGCCTTTCATCCTTCCGAGGAGGGTAAAATGAAGATTATTGGGGGCAATATACTGACTCCGTAAACCGCTTGCAGAGGGCTGTAAAAGCACTGTGAAGCGATATCAGTGGTGGGTTGCAGGAAGTACGCCCCGGGACGGGCGTACCGGTGCCTGCCAGGAGCACCGGGCAACGTTCTACTACGGTGCTCTGGAGGGCCCACCCGCCCTCCCTTGTTCCTTACCTGTATTTGAAGGAAATGGGGTATCTGTGCATGCGAGCGCAGCGTACGGTGCCTGCGTGATGCTCCGCCAAGCAGCTGGAGCATTGCAGAGGTGTCGCGGAGAGTTGGATGAGGTAAGGACACATGTACGGCTGCGCGTGTGTGCATGCGTGTTGTGCGCGTTCATGTGGCTGCTGGGCCCCGTTGCACTGTACTGATTGCAACAGGATCGGGAACCCACCACTGAGCGGTATATAAGCCTAAGCACTATTGCTACACTAAAAAAAGTGACTTATGGCTGTTTTTCACACTCACAACTATTGTAGCATCCCCATGGTCACGTGATCAAAATTCGCTTGAAAAAGAAAAGTCGTAACATGGGGCAAATTCACTTAACAACTGCCTCGCTTAGTAACATAAATTTTGAGCTCAATTGGGATCATAGGTCAAAAACTACGGTACCTGTAGAGTACTTAGATTTTTTTAGTTGCAGGAAACCCTCATGGAAGTGTAATCTGGGCAACCTATTTACTACAGCTAATATGTGACCTAATGCAAGGGTTTCAAATATGCTCCTAGCATGGAAGGTTCTGCTTAATTTTGTAGCCTAGACAGATGGACCTCCGCATACAACCACAACTGAGCCCGAAATTTCTGTTGTTAAATGGGACATTTGTGAGATTTGCCCCATTTATGACTTTTCTTCCCACAGTTGTTAAGTGAATCACTGCAGTTGATAAGTTAGTAACCCAGTTGTTAAGTGAATTTGGCTTCCCCATTGACTTTGCTTGTCAGATGGTCGCAAAAGGGGATCACGGGACCCTGGGACATATCAAAGGGCATAAATATGAACTGGTTGCTAAGCATCCGAATTTTGATCACATGACCATGGGGGTGCTGTAAAGGTCGTAACTATGAAAAATGGTCATAAGTTATATTTTTCCAGTGCTGCTGTAACTTTGAAAGGTCACTAAATGAACTGTTGTAAGTCCTCTCAGCTTAATTTACCGTATTTTTGGAGTATAAGACGCACCAAGATTTTGAAGAGGCAATTAAAAAAAAAGTTTTTGCACTCTGCAGATCTCCCCCAAACAACCTGTTTTTCACAAAAATGGGCTCGTCCCCCCCCCCAAAAGGGCATGAATAGCCTATAGGAGGCTTGTAGAGTGCTCAGGGGTGGGGGGGGGCAAAATTGAGCAAAAAATGGCCCGTTTTCCGCTCATTTCTGCCCTCCCCAACCCCCAGGAGCACTCCGGAAGCCGGGGTTTTGGGAGACAAAAATACTATATTCAGTGTATAAGACACACCCTGATTTTCAGCCTCTTTTTTGAGGGGAAAAATGCGTCTTATACTCCGAAAAATACGGTACCTCACAAGACTGCTGATCTGAGGATAAAAATGAATGGAAATTCTCATATAAACCACTTTAAATTCCTGTAGAAAAAATGGAATAAGCCTGGCAAACTAATAATAAGAAATAAGTCTTGTATTAGAATCATGGCTGCTATTTTGACAAGCTATTTATTGTTGCAGAAAAAACACACATATAGTAGTATCTCTAGACCAGGCAGCATAAAAATCCCATTTTTCATTATCTATTGCCCCATCTGAGGCCATTCTTCATGCAACAGGACAAGCACCAACTCTTCCCTCTAGTATATCTCCCTGTACAAATATTCATGGTTATTCCTATCCGTATATACGGAATTTCCATTTAACTGGCTATGGCTGGAAGAGATACCCTGACTGTTGCAGAGTATAAAATTGGCCTCTGTTTTAAGTGTCATGCAGACAGCAATAGCACTAGCACTGAGACTTATATATCATCTCACAGTGTTTTATAGCCCTCTTTAAGCGGTTTACAGAGTCAGCATATTGCCCCCATCAATCTGGGTCCTCATTTTACCCACCTCGGAAGGATGGAAGGCTGAGTCAACCTTGAGCCTGGTGAGATTCGAACTGCTGAACTGCAGTCATCCGGCAATCAGCAGAAGTAGCCTGCAGTACTTCATTCTAACCACTGTGCCACCACTAATTAAGATTCTGGAGAGTAGGCATTTCTGCCTATTGGTGAGAACTGTCTAAAAAGCGAATTGGTTAGGCAATGGAGGAAGTTGTTGGACCTCGTGGATGTCGTATTTCTGCTGTATACTGTAGACTGGAGGGGCTATCCAGACATGGTTGGGGGAGGAACTGAGCACCCAGCAGGAGCATGTAGGATGAGATCTGTGGCATGGAATAGCAGGTGGAAGAAACAGCTGGTACGGAAAGAGCAACCCAGACCTCAGAATGGACAGCTTGACAAAGGTGAAGGACTTCTCAAAGGTTTGAGAAAGAGTGATTTCCCCCCTCTTCTTCCTCGCTAGACTGAAAGCAAGTCCAAGAAGTGGAAGTTCTGAAGCTGTCTGATGGAGTTCTGTGAATCAAGGAAGTTCTGATCAAAGTTCTCATACGGAAAACCTGCTTGAATCAAAGGAGGAGGGATTGAGGTGGTTAAGAAACCATAACATGCTTCATTGAGAAATATCTGTAGATAGCAAGTGGGTGGTTAAAGCCACTCTTAAGAGAAATAAAAATATTTACTTCAGAAACATTGTCTTTACCTCAAGAATACTGTTTGTGTGGGTACACCTGGAAAATTCCCATCCCTTTTCTTAACTTTGACATGATTATTAATCATTGCTAGATTGATCTCCACGAAGTTGTCTGATTCTCCTTTGAAACCTTCACTCTGTTTGATGGCAGCATTTGTATGTGTATGTTGTATGAAGGTACGCTTACTTTATCTGTCAGGAATGTGTCAGTCAGTTTCACTGGATGATGTCAGGTTTTAACATTTTGAGTGGGCTAACTCTTGATTCATACTCTAAATACTTATCAACATTTTTCTGCACAATCATTTTCAAAGTATGAACAAAATTAATAGCTTATTTATAGCCAACCATCCCTGTTGGTCTCTATGCGACTATTGGTCTTTCGTATTACTTTAGATGTTTAGTAATCTATACTTATTTATTTTTCTAACTCCTTACTATCTTTAAAATAAAAATATGGTCTGACTGTTTGTTGATGTCCGACTACTAAAAGAACAGTTGATAAAAACACGAGTATATCTAAATATAATAAGACATCAAGAGTTGTTCAAGTGAGCCTTATTTAATCTCAGACTGCTTATTATTTTTAACACAGTAGTTGGCTCCTTGGTTGCTACTTAAAATAGACATTTGAAAATGCGGAAACCTAAATTAATCATTGTTAGATGCAGTGCAACTTGCAGTTCTCCTGTGCGCTGCTTGGAGAGTCCAAGCATGGGTTAAATTCAGTCTATTGGCCCAAGGACTGAGTTGAAATTCTTAGCCACGCCTCCTTTCCTCATTGAGGTCCTGTTCAAAAATTCTGTCCAGCTCAGTTCGGACACGTTTTGGTGAGCTCTTCGGTCCTTGTGCGAATAGACTGGGACTCTCCTTAGTTAGCATAGGATTTTTCTTATTTTTGTCTTTCGCTGAGAAAGACGATAGCTAGGAAAACTTTCAAGCTGTTTTAAAATCGCTGGTCAGGCTTTTGGATTTCGAGGCTTCTCATCGCTGCGGAGCCTGTGATCGTTGGGGCGTTTGTCCAGCGGCTGTTGGCGAACACAGGGGAAGGTAGGAGGCTTCCTTTTCCCCCAGCTGTCTTCTCGTCCATCGGTGACTGCTGAAGTCCTCGGTGGAGGCTCCGGTTTATGCCTGACAGCTCCCTGAAGTTCTGAGAAGCGTGGTTTTGAAAGCATTTTTCACATGCTTTTCGCTTCTGGCCGTTTGGAGTTGCCTCACTTTTCCCCCTAACCTGCAGATTGCCGTGAGGGAGTCTTTGGCCTTCGTTCGGGGTTCCGGCAAGGCTCCTCCCTCAGGATCACCTCGTTGCGGCCTAGGAGAGTTTTGGCCGCTTGGTCATACTCCTGTCCCACGGACATATCTGCGCAGTGCATAGCAGCTTTCAGCCGGTACCAGCCTACTGCCTGAAGAGTCTCCTTCAAGGGCCGTGAGGGACAGTCTTTGACTTCATTGAAGAACACCATGGCTGACAGTGGCAAAAGGGCGCCAGAGGAAGAAGAAACTTTGATTTTTAATAGTGGAAAGTGTACAAACTAAGTGCGACTCCTAATGGAAGATATTCCATTTGATACAGGTTCATTCAGCTGTTTCTGTCTCTTGAATGTTTGCCTTAAGACAAGCAAGTTGTCTGAAACCAAGTTTTAAACTAATTAAAACTTCAGAGTTAAGATCAAAAAGGTTGGTTGACTTACCAGTAACCGGTTGGCAACCAGTAATTTTATTTCACTGCTTTCCAAACAAATATTTGGGTACTTTAGTATTATTGCCTGGTTTGGTACTTGCCATAAGTAGGCCAAGAATTTTATGTTATCTATTTAAGTTTACTCAGAGACAAGACTCACTGAATTCAAAGGGCTTACAGGCACGCTCTTGACTTGCAACCGTAACGGAGCTTGCCTATCATGGTTGTAATTTACGACAGTCATGAAGCAGATCAATCATGTGACTGACCTGATTTTACAATCTTTTTTGTGGTGGTGGCCACAAAATGCCACAGTCGGAAAGTGGCATTAAGTGAATGCTGGGGTTATTAAGTTGCATCCATGGTTTGCTATGAATCAGTTTTGCCAAAAATTGGAATTAAATGCTGGGTTACGACAAAAAAGTCATAAAATGGAATCATGTGGCTCTGTGGGACATTGCAAATGGCCATAAATGTGCCTGGTTGCCAATCACCTGAAATACAGTCACATGACCATGGAGAATGGTCTGACCATCAGAACTTCAAAACAGGATTGTAAGTACCTGCTAGGAGGGTCCATTGGAATTTTGAATAGTTGCAAGGCAATCGGTTGTAAGTCAAGGACTACCTTTATTTCTGTATAAGCTTTAGCTACTATAATGCATCATTTAACTATATGCATTACTTTTTATGTATCATAACCCCCGAATCCCCAAATCTAAAATGAAATAACACAGCCTTGCACAAAAGAATCTGTAGCTGCATAAAGTATTGATTACTATTTGAGCTTTCCTAACAGCAGACAATTAACAAATTGTTGAGAATATTTCATTTGATCCTCAATTGATTACTGCTTTTGAATTCTTTTCAGAAACAAACGGAATCTCCTTCAGGATCCAGACCAGCGTGAAAGGACCTTCGGGCACAGACATATTGTTAAAGTTGTTGTTTCATCTACCACTCAGTTACCCATCAAGCTTGCCGAGCATCTCTCTTAATTCTGAACAACTTACAAGGACACAGTGTCTGGCTGTGAGAGCAAGATTGCTTGAAGAAGCAGCAAGTCATTTGTCTCAGCCCATGGTACATGACTTGGTCCTCTGGATAGAGCAGAATTTTCAATCTGTTATTAAAGAAGCTGAAATTCCAGCCTGCAGTGGGCAAAATACTCCGTCAGTGAAAACACCCGAGGATGATGACATCTGGACTGTCCTTTTGCATTTAGACCATATGAGAGCCAAAGGAAAATATATCAAAATGGTTGAAAAATGGTGTAGAGATCTTGACTTGGCGGGAAGACTGATGTTTATGGGCAAGATGATTCTCATACTACTTCAAGGAGACAAGCGGAACATTAAGGTGCAGGCTTTGTTCTTTGTGGCTGGTTATGTGGCTGGCAGACCATTGAATGAGAACGAATATTTGAGAATTTTGCTCGGTAGCATTAACCATCAGAGATACCCTGGTTGGTTGCTGATTTCCACACAAAATTCAATCTTCCTCTGATTGTTTTCTCCCTCTGTCCTCTGGGTCCCCCCTCCCCCATAAAAGTTACATCCACAGCAATGTTTAATATTGGGTTTGCAAGGCTAGCCACAGTTTGCACCGAGAAAGGGTCAGCCATCACAACTTCACTGTCCCTTCCGCTCCGGTGAAGAACTCCAATATGAGCAGTCACAGCAGATTAGACAGAATTTTCTCCTCTTGCTTAAATTAGCCTCACATGAGGGTTAGCAGATACATGATAGGAGAAATTGCACTCTATGGGGAGTGTAGCAGAGGTGGTATTCAGCAGGTTCTGACCAGTTCTGGAGAACCGGTAGCGGAAATTTTGAGTAGTTCGGAGAACCGGTAAATACTACCTTTGACTGGCACTGCCCCCATCTATTCTCTGCCTCCCGAGTCCCAGCTGATCGGGAAGGAATGGAGATTTTACAGTATTCTTCCCTTGGAGTGGGGAGGGAATGGAGATTTTATAGTATTCTTCCACTGCGATGCCCACCAAGCCATGCCCACCACGCCACACCACACCACACCTGCCAAGCCATGCCTACAGAACTGGTAGTAAAATTTTTTGAATCCCACCACTGGAGTCTAGACTAGTGTTTCTCAAACTTGGCAACTTGAATATGTGTGGACTTCAATGCCCAGAATTCCCCAGCCGGCATGAGAGTTGAAGTCTACACATCTTCAAGTTGCTAAACTCAAGAAACTGATTTAAATGGTCTAGATATATTATTATTATTATTATTATTATTATTATTATTATTATTATTATTATTATTATTATTATTATTATTATTATTATTATTATTATTATTATTATTATTATTATTATTATTGTTATTGTTATTATTATTAATTGGACTTGTTAGCCGCTCCCTCTCCACGAAGGGACTCGGGGCGGCGTACAATAAATACATCACATGTTACATGTTAGACATTACACAGAGGAGGTATAAAGTCACAACAACAATTGTTACCAATACATAAAACAACAATAATAATAAGGTTAAAAAGCATTAAAATACCCTGAAATTTAAAATTTAAAGTTTAAAATTGCCAGGAGGATATGAAAGACCGCCCATCTTCCAGCTGCTAAGATTGAGAAAAATTGGGTCAAGACAATGGCTATTTGAGATACAAGTGGTAAATGGGCTTTTTTTCCAGTTAATACGGCAGCCTCACCGCCCAAGTGCCCTTCACACTTTCTAGCAGTAAAGTAAATACTAATGCATTAATTAATCATGAAAAAGTTGCTGCCCTTTTATGACACCCCATTTGTGCTACCCTAGGCAGCTGCTTCACTCGAACTAATGGATGCTATTTCTGTAACCAAGAATGGATGATTCTACATAGGCCAACACGAATCTTCCATTGTGATGTATGGAATTATGGATGAATCATGACAAATTTAGTATTCTGTCATGCCTTCATGGCCAATGAAATGTAACTGGTAGAAATTTGTGTTCAGAAATGGATTATATTATTTAGATCTGGATAATAATTACAGTCCTATGAGTCGGTTGGAATTTTATATGGAAATATATATGCAAACTGACAGATGGGAAAATTGAACAACTCCTAAATGTGAATTATTCCTAAATGTCAAAGTGGAACTTTCTGTTTTTTAGTTTAATGCCATTTTGTGAGCAATTTGCATTCACAAAAGCCTTCAGTTACCGCAGTTTCAGTTTCACTATTTTGTTCTCCAGTCAACTCTGTAGTATATTTAGTCCTCATGGCAAATCTTAATGAGAATGGATGCCATTGTTCTTTTTTTTTTAATGCTTTCTCAGCAGGGTATAAATTTGCACTGCTCAAGTCTTATTAATCTGATCACTACATAATCATGAATAGAATATCAGAGTTGGAAGGGACCTTGGAGGTCTTCTAGCCCAACCCACTGCTCAAGCAGGAGGCCTTAGACCAGGGGTGTCCAAACTTGGGAACTTTAAGACTTGTGGACTTCAACTCCCAGAATTCCCCAGCCAGCCTGGGGAATTCTGGGAGTTGAAGTCCACAAGTCTTAAAGTTCCCAAGTTTGGACACCCCTGCCTTAGACCATTTCAGAAAAGTGACGGAGCACCCACAATAACCAAAGGGAAGCTGTTCCACTGGTTGATTGTTCTTGCTGTCAGGAAATGACATAAGGATGCAATCCTGTTTTACTTAAAATGAAGTATGGCTATTTTAAACCTCCTGGACCTCCCTCCTAAGTAAACACGAAGACGTCTGTATTGGTTATGCCGTCTTTATCTGTCATTTTAGCAGATTTTCAGAGAATTCCAGATTACTGTATTGTAGGCTGGAAAGTCAAATTTAAAAAAAAAACAAGTCAGTGGTAAACCTGGTCCAGATTATTGTATTTCCAAGAAAATTGCATGGAAGCAGCTGAACTTGGCTTCAAAGAGAGCAGATTTTACTTTTCATCTTTGGTTGCCACAATTTTAATGCATGGGTGTATCGCTTTAGTCACCAAGATCTGAACTTGACTTCAAATAAATCCTTCCTTCCTTCCTCCCTCCCTCCCTCCCTCCCTCCCTCCCTCCCTCCCTCCCTCCCTCCTTCCTTCCTTCCTTCCTTCCTTCCTTCCTTCCTTCCTTCCTTCCTTCCTTCCTTCCTTTCCCTCCCGCCCTTTTCCCATATATATGTATCTTATTTCTATCCTGCTGCAATCACAAAGGTTCTCTGCAAATTACACAGAATAAATAATGCAGTTAAAACATAGGGTACAAAACAAACAACACTAAAGCAAATGTTTTAAAATGCCCTTAGTAAACTGTGTAGTCGCAGTTTACTGGGGAAACACAAGTAGTTCTTGGTTTATGACTGTGATTTTATGCCTTTTTTGTGGCAGTTGTTAAGTCAATCACCATAGTTGTTAAGTGAATACACACTCATTAAGCAAATTGTCTGGTTGATAAGCAAACCCATTATTCGCTATGGGGCATTTTTAACCAACAATTGGAAGTAAACCTTGGTTTTCAACAAAAATATGTGAGTGCAGGATGCTGCAAATAACTATTAAATATAGGCTGGTTGTTGAGCAGGCAAAATGCAGCCGTGGGACGGTGGGGGAGGGCCCAGTTGTTGAAAGTTCAGTACTGGGTGGTAAATATCTTTTGGGGAGGGTCCAATGGAACTTCAAATGAACATTAAGCACTGATTGTAAGTCAAGAACTACATATAACCATGCTTGATTTTTTTATTTCTATACATTTATAGCGGTGAGAGTTTATTTTATTTGTAGGGTTTTTTTTTTTGCTATTATTGTGACCTATTTCTGTTTTGAGGCTGCAAAACCAACACTAAATAAATGGTCCCCCATCCTAAAAACTTTGGCAAGATTTGAATTTGTGTGTGTGTGAGATCTAAATTTGGAAGGACTTTGTTGTTTGATAATAAACAAACATCAGCCTGCGCTCTTCACCATTTCAGAATTGAATGTAGCAGCCCTGAGCTGAAGGACTTGCCGTAAGAGCTTTGTTGCCTTTTTGTTATTCTTGTTTGTGAAAAAGATGAGATTACGTGGCCAAATCATGCAACATGGTTTGCACGGAGTATTAAATAAAAGAGCCTTGTGTTGTTAGAGCGGATGAATGGGAAGAGCTTTTATGTCATGGCAAAAGAACCCTCATCTTTTCTCCAGGCCCTAGAGCTAATCTTTAACAAAACACAAGGAAAAAACCCAGTGTGTTAATATTCAAGTAGATTTAATTCATGTAAGAAGAAAACAAACACTTGAAGTAGAAAAAAAACTAAGCTGACATCACTACTACACCCACTTGGATGTACTAAGGGAAATGTGTATTGGGGGAAAATTGTGTGTGTGTGTGTGTATTTACACAAGTTGCCTATCCTTGCTCTGGGAGATAGTATAAGAAATACATCAGTGGCTGAGTGAAGAGGCATTTTAAATATTCACTGCAGCAGACTCTGGGGAGTGTAACTCAGAAATTAGTTGTATAAATCTGTTTATTTTTCATCTGAGTTAACATTTGAACTAGGGTAAATTGGGAGAGAACTGCATTAGGTGTAATTCTGCTTTTTGTAAGAGTGATAAAGATGCTCAGGGAAGCTGTTTTGGAAAGCTTAGTGCAGTTTTTCATAAACTTGTAAAACTCATATGTGTGCCTTTTGCCCGTCACATGACAATGTAAGTGCAATGTCGTCACACTTTGCACTGGTAGAGTTATTTACTAGCAAGGATAATCATGTCATTAATAAAATGCAAAGAGTTGACTTAAGGGCTTCAGCCAAAGTCTATTTAGAAATCCTTTCAGGAAATAATGTTTTTTCCTGTCAATAATATTTATCCTTGGGCTATTATGGATGATGTTATGTTAATGCTGTTGAATTATTCTTTTTTTCTGATTAAGGAATACCTTATTTTCCAAAAAACTAGCAAAGTGGATGTGGATTCGAGCGGAAAGAAGTGTAAAGAGAAAATGATGAGCGTACTCTTTGAAACAAAAGTACAGGCTCAACACAGAAGGTATGATTTAGTTGCGTTCAGCTAGAGAACCAGCTTTGAATTGATAATTATATTCTGACAAAGAAGCTGGCATATTCACGAAGTCTCTTTGGTACAATATAGGTTTCAGGCATTTGAAGTCAAAGAATATTCAACGTCGGATGATCTACAACATGAATTTGAGGCCGCAGGACTCACAAAACTGTTCAGTGAGTTTGTGTCAGCTCAGTTAAAGTAATTTTGAAGCAAGACCACATGGCTGTGACTTAAACTGCCATGGAATATATCAAATGGAAGAGGAAGATAACACAGGAGGTTTGGTTATGAACAGGTCCTAAAGGTTTTTTGAAGCAAACTGTCACAAAAAAGCTATCTCCTTACAGAAAGCACAAGGCGCTTTTCATAGTAGAACAGATGTTTCTTTGCTGTGTGCCCTGGCAGCATTTTGCTAGTAACTGTTGAAAGTTTCAGTAGTTGATATTTAAAAACTGTAGGTCGGGCGTGAAGGGATTGCTGTTGTCCAAAAATTTTTCTACTTGCATTTTTTACGTGTTTTAGAACTGCTAGGTTGGCAGAAACTGGGACAAGTAATGGGAGCTCACTCGGTTATGCGGCGCTAGGAATTCGAACCACTGAACTGACGACCTTTCTGATCAACAAGCTCAATGTCTTAGCCACTGAGCCACCGCATCCCTACTTACTTACAGTACTTACTTACTTACTTATTTAACTTACTTACTTAACTTATATGGTCCCATATAATGATTCTAGGTGGCTCACAACAATCCCTAAAAATATGGTTAAAAACAACAGAATTCTTCCCTCCAGGTTCTGGATCAAGCATCCCTGCAGCTCAACCCCATCCTACCCCAGTGCTTAGGGGAAGAGCCAGGTCTTTATGATGTCAGGTGGGAGGTTGTTCCAAAGGACTGGGTTGGTCTCCAAGAAGCTCCCATCAGCTGACAACTTGGAGCACAATTCACCCTATCTGACTTAGTAGGACAGACAGGAGATAGGATCCCTGGTACCTTGTAAATGGAAATCTTTCATTATGTTAGTGGCCATTTCCAAATTGGAGGACCCATTCTCCTCTGTAGTGCAAAGCATAACCAAACTTATGTGGAGTACATTCAGTTTTAATGAGCTCCTTTTCATATTCTCCCGCTAAAAACATCACAGCTGTCATTTCAATACACACTTGGTAATATAATGAGATGACAGTAAACTTTGTGTGCTTTGGCATTTTGTCAACTGAAGTGATTTTTTTTAAAAAAATACTTTCTGCATCCAATTTGTACTTGTATATTTTGGATGGCAACATCTGTCTTTATGTCATCTAAGAAGAAACAGCTGTAAAAAAATCTGTAAAGGGAAGAGTTTGTGCTTGCTATAGTAAATGAGGATATATCAGTCAAATCAAAGTGTAATGGTTTCTTCAAAACATTTGCCTTATGGGGCAAATTATGTCACTTCAAATAGTTGACATGGTCATATTAGACTTCAGAAGGTATCCCAGAATGTCATCATTGTTATCTGATCTAGAGCACATTGTCAAAGCCTGTATAAGATGAACATATCCAATAGTGTCATGCCTGAAAAACAGCACCGTGTCTTCATTTTGTACAGAAATACTATGGGAAGAGCATGGACAGTATTCTGTGGTACATGAGATTATGTCTTCAGGCAACTGCTTCACTTCAAGCTGCTAGATAAGGATTTTGGGTCCCTGTGTGCCTTGTGGATTGTTGTTAGTTGCGAAGTCATATCCGACTCATTGCAACCCCATGGACAACATTCCTCCAGGCCTTCCTGTCCTCTACCATCCCCTGGAGTCCATTTAAACTCACGCCTACTGCTTCAGTGACCAACCACCTCATTCTCATCCCGTTCTTCTTTTGCCGTCAATCTTTCCCAGCATTAGGCTCTTCTCCAGTGAGTCCTTCCTTCTCATTAGGTGGCCAAAGTACTTGAGTTTCATCTTCAGGATCTGGCCTTCTAAAGAGCAGTCAGGGTTGAACTCTTCTAGGACTGACTGGTTTGATTGCCTTGCAGTCCAAGGGACTTGCAGGAGTCTTCTCCAGCACCATAGTTCAATGGCCTCAATTCTTTGGCGCTCAGCCTTTCTTATGGTCCAACTTTCACAGCCATACATTGCAACTGGGAAAACCATAACTTTGACTATACACACTTTTGTTGGCAGGGTGATGTTTCTGCTTTTTAGTATGATGTCTAGATTTGCCATAGCTTTCCTCCCCAGGAGCAATGATCTTTAATTTCTTGGCTGCACTCCCCATCTGCGGTGATTTTAGAGCCCAGGAAAATAAAATCTGTCACTACCTCCATTTCTTCCCCATCTATTTGCCAGGAATTGAGAGGGCTGGATGCCATCATCTTAGTTTTCTTAATGTTGAGTTTCAAGCCAAGTTGAGTTTGCACTCTCCTTTTTCACCCGCATCAAGAAGATCTTGTGGATGGACCCCTTAAACAAAAGAAAGGAAAAATTGTCATGGAAAACACTATGTTTTTCATGAGATACTCTTTAAGGAAACATGTCCCTAAATCCTGAAATCTCTTAACAATAGGTGTTGATATGAATTCTTATCAATAACAATCAGCTAATTTATTAGTTTTAATATTTTAATTATTTTCCTACTCATCTTCTATAATCTGTAAACTGCCCAGAGTTGCATTATAGGGAAGATGGACGTCATACAATTTTATAAATTAATTAATATGATCAGTATGATTTATCCAGATATTGTTGTTACTGTCTCTTAATACCTATTGGGAGTAGCAACTAGTAGTGAGCTTATACCCAACACTGACAGCTCATTGCGAAATTCAATATATGAATATAGTGTCTTCATTATCTTATCAGAAAAAAGGATAGAAGAACATCAAGATAATCTTATATTAATATACCAAATGTTTATATATTCTTAACTGGATGCTTTGGGGAAGTTCTCAAACAGATCCTGAGCATTACAGAATTTTTACTGTCACTCAGCAATAGGTGCTTCTGGTATCATGATTAACTATCTTTCTTAAATTTCTGTTTTAAAAACTTACCTAGATTTTGTCTGACCCAGTTTACTTCCACTTAGTTTTATTGGAATACTCAGATTTTGGCATCATAAAAAAGGCTCACCTCCTCGTGCCTAGCTTTTTATATCTCTATTAAGTTTTCCATTTGCATTTTTTTTAAAGCTGAAGACTACAAAATATGAACAATTTTAAAATGCTGTCAAATTTTATTTTATTCTTTTTAGAAGTGTGGACGTTATCCCAAGTATGGCCATTTCTCCATGGATTTGTGTAAAAACAAATATTTCTTTCTCTTTTTTATTTTTGAGAAATCCGTGTTCTACTGATGTCCTACATCAGGGGTGTCCAAACTTGAGAACTTTAAGACTTGTGGACTTCAACTCCCAGAATCCCCCAGCCAGCATGGCTGGCTGGGGAATTCTGGGAGTTGAAGTCCACAAGTCTTAAAATTCTCAAGTTTGGACACCCCTGTCCTACATGGAATTTCTTTCTTTTTTTAAACATCAATGGGCACATAGAAGCTATTTTTTGGTGTTAGTGGGTTTCTTACCACTAACTCCTTTCTTGATTAGTTACTGTCAGTTCAGACCCCAAAAGTGTGCATATGAGATTAAGGTTCCTGCCCTGTTCTTATGTGGTTGCTTGACATTCTTCATGGAATGTTTCTTAGAGCAGTTCTTTTTGTCCGTATGATAAACATACAAAATAATTTAGCTGGCCAGCCACCTAGCTAAGTTTTCTGCTAACTACTGGTGCCTTGTAACTCATTTATAAACAAGTGGTGCTGATACATTACAATGTTTGTATTCCATTGTGAGAGTAGGTTTCTGATCTTTAACTAGTTATTAAAAATACAAGAAGGCCGCACCATTTATCTCATTCTGCTAAATTTGTTTTCGGAGAGATGTCATCAAAGCTGCTTAAAAATCTAAACAAGCCCCTGTCCGCATCCATGTTGATACTCAGGAACGCTTAAAAAGAAGCCTTATCTTTAAAGTAATATTGCTGGCTCTTCAGCAAGGCTTGTCATTCTATATGTGCTTATCAATTAATCTTTAATAACATTTTGTACCAATTTGAGTGGAATAGCTGTTAAACCAACTAGCTTATAATATCCTGAATTCCCCTGGATTCTGTTTTTTTTTTCCCCAATTGGCCTGTACATTATCCATTTTACAATCTTCCGATACATAAGTTGACCTTTAAGGCATGGTACAATTAACAGATAAGATCAGTTTGTTTTTCCATACAGTACTGTCCTTTGAAGATTTGTTTTTTGTTAAAAGATAAATGTGACAGGGTTGCCTCATGTCAGGAAACGTTAACATACAAATATATTAAAAACCCCAATAGATGTTGCAGTAGGTCCTGATCATCATTCAGAATTAAGAACAAAGTCATCTCTCTTCTGATTGGTTCCGTGATAAATGTTACTCGGTAGATTATTCCACTTCATGTTATCCACCCCCCCCCTCCTTTTCATTATTTATTTATTTATTTATTTATTACTTGAACTTATTAGTCGCCCCCTCTCCCCACAGGGACTCGGGGCGACGTACAAAGGTATTATATAGCGTATAGAGGAGGTAAGAATAAATAAATAAGTTACAATACTTAAAAAGTTAAAACCCCAGTGAAATTAACCCTTAAAAACTAAAATTACAATTAAAAATGCCCTGGGCTGGGGAGGTTGTAGAGTTATGCCAGGTCAGCTAGTCGAAACAGGTAGGTTTTCAGCTTCATACGGAAGGAGCGAAGGTCGGTTGTAGTTCTGATGTCTGGGGGGAGGTCATTCCAAAGGGTGGGGCCCACTACAGAGAAGGCCCTACTTCTGGGCACTGCCCTCTGGCACTCTCTGGAGGACGGCACCCGGAGTAGTCCCTCTCTGTGTGAGTGGACGGGTCGCAGGGATGTATGGGGCAGGACGCGATCCCGCAGGTAACTAGGCCCTGTGCCATGGAGCGCTTTGAAGGTGGTAACCAGTACCTTGAAGCGCACCCGGTAGACCACAGGAAGCCAGTGCAGCTCGCGCAGGATAGGTGTTATATGGGAGAACCTCGATCTCCCCATAATTACCCGCGCGGCTGCATTCTGGACCAACTGCAGTCTCCGGGTGCACCTCAAGGGGAGCCCCATGTAGAGAGCATTACAGTAGTCCAGGCAAGACGTCACCAGCGCGTGAGTGACTGTACGCAAGGCCTCCCGGTCCAAAAGGGGCCGCAACTGGCGCACCAGGCGAACCTGGTGGAACGCCCCTCTCGCCACGGCTGTCACATGATCTTCCATAGACAGCCGGGCATCAAGGAGGACGCCCAAATTGCGTGCCCCTTCCACCGGGGCTAATTGATCATCTCCGATGGTCAGCGATGGCATATGCTGGTTGAACCGGGAAGCCGGAAGCCACAGCCACTCTGTCTTGGAGGGGTTGAGCCTGAGCCTGTTGTCATCCATCCAGACCCGTACGGCTTCCAGACATCGGGACATCACTTCAACAGCCTCATTGGGGTGGTTTGGGGTGGAAATGTACAGCTGAGTGTCATCAGCATACAGATGGTATCCCACCCCAAAACCACGGATGATCTCACCCAGCGGCTTCATATATATGTTGAACAGGAGAGGCGAGAGGATCGAGCCCTGTGGGACCCCACAGATAAGGGGCCTCGCGGTCGACCTCTCCTCTCCTGCCAACACACATTGCGTCCGGCCAGAGAGGTAGGAGCGGAACCATCGTAATACGGTGCCCCCGACCCCCAACCCCTCCAGACGGCGCAATAGGATACCATGGTCGATGGTATCGAAGGCCGCCAAGAGGTCTAATAGGACAAGGATGGAGGAACAACCCCCATCCTTTGCCCTCCAGAGATCATCCACCAACGCGACCAAGGCTGTCTCCGTGCTGTGACCGGGCCGGAAGCCGGACTGGCGCGGGTCTAGATAATCAGCTTCTTCTAGGTGACGCGGAAACTGCTGAGCCACCACACTCTCAACAACCTTCGCTAAGAAAGGAAGGTTGGAGACAGGACGGTAGTTTGCTAGCTCCGTTGAGTCCAGAGAAGGCTTCTTGAGCAGGGGCCTCACCACCGCCTCTTTCAAGGCGGCTGGTAAAAGGCCCTCACCCAGCGAAGCGTTCACCAGCTCCAGTAGCCAGCCTCGTGAGCCCTCCCAGGAGGCCAGTACCAACCAGGAGGGACACGGGTCCAATAAACATGTAGTGGCTCGCAGTCGCCCGCGCAACCTGTCCAAATCTTCGGTGACAACAGGGTCAAACTCCTCCCAGCATGGTCTCTCAAGACTAGCTTCAGACGTCCCCACTGGAGCACTGAGGTGGGTCCATCCCCTTCGGATCCGATCGATTTTATCCTGCAGGAACTCTCCAAATTCCTCTGCCCGGCCCAGTAATGGGGGGTCCCGCTGCCCCTGTGACAAAAGGGAGCGGGTCACCCGAAACAGGGCGGCAGGGCGGTTCTCCGCGGACGCTATAAGGGTGGCACAATACTGACGTTTGGCCACTCTTATTGCCACAAGGTAAGTCCTTACGTAGGCTCTTACTTGTGCTCGGTCGGATTCGGAGCGGGAGGACCTCCACTTGCTCTCTAGGCATCTCCTAAGGCGTTTCATTGCCCTTAGCTCCCCGTTAAACCAGGGGGCCCGGGTAGATCGTGGCCGTCGAAGAGGCCGCAAAGGCGCCACCCGGTCTAAGGCACCGGCGGCCGCATTATTCCAAGCGGCTACCAGGTCCTCTGCCCGGGGGTGGGGCAGGTCTGCAGGAGGTGGCCCAAGCTCTGCCTGGAACCTATCTGGCTCCATCAGACGCCTGGGGCGGAACCATCTGGGATAGTCTGGTTCCGCCTCCCCGCGGTGGGGAGCAGCGCCAGGGAAGTCCAGCTGGAGAAGTGAGTGATCTGACCATGACAGGGGCGTGATGACTAAATTCCCTCTTCCCAGATCACTCGTCCACTGGTCGGAGACAAACACAAGATCAAGTATATGGCCTCTCTCGTGTGTGGGGTCCTGAACTACTTGAGTCAGATCCATGGCTGTCATGGAGGCCATGAATTCCCGGGCTGCCCCGGATGCCTCTCCCGTCGATGGCAGGTTAAAGTCCCCCATCACTAATAGCTTGGGGGTTTCAACCGCCATCTCCGTGATCCGCTCGAGGAGCCCGGGCAGGGCCGCTGATGTATGGCGGGGAGCCAGGTATACTATCAACAGGCCCAGCTGACTCCCTGGGCCCCATTTCACACCCAGAGACTCACAACCAGAAATCTGCGACACAGTGAATTCCCTCGGTGCCAAATCTTCCCGGATGATTATCGCTACCCCACCACCCCTACCTTGGGCCCGTGGCTGGTGGAATACACGGTAACCTGGAGGGCACATTTCCCTGAGGGGCAACCCCCCCTCTGGGCCCAGCCAGGTTTCCGTTATTCCTGCGAGGTCCGGCTCCCCCTCTGTGATCAAGTCACTGATGAGGGGGGCCTTATTAATCACGGACCTCGCATTACATAACATCAGCCTAAGGCCCAGGTTCTGCCGATCCTGTCCACCTAGCCTGCGGGGGTTGGTACAAGCGACCGGGCGTATCCAGCGGCCCCGGTCTCCCAACCGATTATATGTTCTTCTAGTGTCCTCGCGCCCACCCCTCCCTACGACCGTCGCAATTGGAATTCCCCTTGTAGGAATGGTGTTTCCTCCCACCCCCCTCACTCCGCTCCCTTCCGTCCTGACCCCACCTGTTGACCTGGCAATGTCCATATCCCAAGGCAAAGTAGCCCTCCCCCCCTCCCTGGAACCCTTTAAAACCTTTAAAAAACATTTTATTAAAAAACCCCTAATCCCCCGCTTCCTCCACCTCTCTGGGTTAATAAACCCCTCATCGAGGTGGGCCCTCTTCAGGGCAAGGGGGCATGCCTGCGAGAGGGGGGACCCTCGCAGTCGAAGAATGTCAGACCTTGAATAGATAAAAATGTTAATCAATCCATGACTATGGCTGTGGCAGGGTTTTTCTTTGCAGCAGGTCCAAGATGTAACTAGATGTAAAATAGAGCAATGAGTATTTGACAGGCAGATAAGATGGAAGAGGAAGCAGACCTCGCAATCCATAGTAATCTACAGACCACCAGTGAGGCCCAGAGGTAGTTCTTAAGGCCCAGAGGCCCAGAGGTAGTTCTTAGAGTATACAGGGATCCATAGTAATCTACAGACCACCAGCGAGGCCTAGAGGTAGTTCTTAAGGCCCAGAGGCCCAGAGGTAGTTCTTAGAGTATACAGGGATCGCACCTCAGCGGGGGTGCGGGGTGGGGGATGGGCGGGGGGGTAGGCGGGGTGCTAAGGCCAGCTGCTCAGCCTATTGATCTTCTGGAGGTCGCCCAGAACCTCCGGCGACCCCCTGGCTTTCTTCTCCAGTCCCACCGGCCCCATTGGCCTCTTAGCCAGGCTGCGGTCAGAGCAATAGATGAGAAATAGGGCGCCCGATATTCCAGCGCCATTTCTGCCGCCCCGTCGCCATCGTCGGTTAGATCCAGACGCCGCCCCCGCATAGCAGGATGTAGCTCGCCTCCCACACGTTCTCCTCACCGACTCGCTATCTTCCTGGAGTCGCTCCTCCGCTGTCCCGTTGTTCCGCCGCCCTGGCAGCCACATAGACCTCCTCCTTTCTGCTCTTGTTGTTTTTCTTTTTTTTTTTCGCTGCCGCGGCTCGGCCTCTGCATTCCCTGCATTCTCGTCTCTTCGCCGTCCTTCTCCTCCTCTGCCTCCGTCCTCCTGGCTATCTGGACCCCGCCCAGGGTCCAAGCTATTAACAACGATAGCCAGGGTTGCCACTTAATGAATTCTAGGCCCCCAGGATGACCAACGGGGGCCGAAAACGCCTGCTGTCCCTGCCAAAGAGCCCCATCGTTTACGGAGCTTTGAGAAGGTCCGCCATTTTCCCCCGGAAGCCCCTCCCCTTTTTTATATTTATATTATATTTTATATTATGACTAACATATAATCCTGTGTATGGATAATTAAAACCACCCATTTGAAAGTCTCCTTAATTTCATCCTCAAACTTAAGATCACCTGTAATTTTGATTGGGGAAAGATACACCTCAGTTCCTGTGGGTAGATTTGTTGATGTAAAGTGTCAAAACTTTGTACCTGTTCATATGAGCTCAGGAATGCTCTCAGGTTTTTTTCACTACCCCTGTGTTCATGTTGTCATGCACAATTATTCATGTACCAACCAGTTTAAAGAAATATAGGGGTGATTTATGCATTTTCCCAACTTCTGATTGATGTTTTTGCTGTTTCCGGAGTGGTACTGTTGTCTTGAGTGGCAGATGCCCCATTGTGTTTCTCAGAATTGTTTTGGAAAAACCTCAAAATGAGTAAACCTCTAGCTTTGTAGCAGATGCTTGTGGAATACAGTCTCTCAGTACTTACTGGCAAAAAGCTTCTCGACATACATTAATATTGGAGAACGCATGCGTGTGCCTGTTGCACTTTTTCGTTTCAGAACCATCTGCACTACAAATTGTCTATCTGTAGACAACAAGAATGTCAGGTGCAAACAATCAGAACCACTCATGAATAGTGGTTCTGGTTGTTTTCAAGAAGCTTCTTGGATGAGAGGCGAAATGTCTTCCAGAAAGACCAGGAAGTTCAGTTGCCTCCTGAAAAAGCACCTTTGGGACAACCATGACCTGGATGACTGAGAATCTCCATAGACTCTCAAACATAAGCTTTATTATTAGTCACTTATATTACAAGAAACTCACCACTGTCTACATTCCCACAGGAATGGTCAGTTAAGGCTTCAGGGATTCTGGGAGCAGTCAGGCGTGTGTCGCTTTCTGCAGTAGAAGGTCTCTTAAGTTCGGCTCTCCCTTAATACCTTCCTCTAGTCTAACTGAGATTCTACCCCAAGAAAAAAAAAGAATTCATGATGACTACTATTCAGAATAACAATGCTAAACAGAAAATAACACTTTGTATCCTGCTCTGTTTGATGTGCTCCTCAGAAGAGTCCAGTCTTCTCGGAAAACATAACTGAGGTCAAGTCATGACAACTTCTTTGAATTAAGACTGCAAATTTAAATACAACCATCATTTGGGAAACTAATTGTATGTGAGTCACATAGATCACTTTGAAATCTCATTCCTGTTCACATCCTGTTGTACAAATGGCAGTAGCCAAAGTTGATGGCATTCATGACAACTAGCCCTTGTCTCCTGGCTGAAGCCAGAAAACCAATGAAAGATGGTTAGTATATGGGACGCGGCATTTATATATGATCCACGATGCTAAAATTCGGGGACTTGTTGCAACCCCCATAAAGCATCTTTGTACTCACTAGGCAAGAAGTCTGATTATCTGTCAAGCCCACAGATAATAACAGATGCTTTGTCCATTGATCTTCTATCACCTGCTTAATTTGTTACTCGCTATTGTTAAATAGCCTAAATCGACAGATCCATTCAGCATAAGAAATGACTTGAGTTTTTCCTGCTTAATTTGAAATACTTTAAGGGTACATGACGTTGCTCAGACATCTGTAGGCAAACATCAAAGGGGAGGTCAACCCAGTTTTGACCTAGCCAATGTCCTTGCTTTCCATTTATCATCTGTCAACATTAAAAAGAAAGCAAATGCCTGGTGTTTACACAAGCCATGGTAACTGTTAGAGGTAGCACCCTTTTCTGTTTTGTAGCCAAGATGGCCAAATCTGAATAATGTTTTAATGCAACACTCCTTTCTCAGTTATATTTCTTGGGTTCTATTATACTGATCCATTCGATTACTGGGGTTGCCTAATAGGGGTGAATGTTCTTACCACTTGATTTATGAAGATTACATGTTAAATTTAGGGAGTCTGTGATTTTTTTTTAAAAAATGCAGGGGTGAAATCCAGCAGGTTCTGGAGAACCGGTAGCGGAAATTTTGAGTAGTTTGGAGAGCCCGCAAATGCCACCTCTGGTTGGCCCTAGAGTGGAGTGGGAATGGAGATTTTGCAGTATCCTTCCCATGGAGTGGGATGGGAATGGAGATTTATACAGTATCCTTCCCCTACCATGCTCACCAAGCCACGCCCACCAAGCCACACTATGCACACCAAGCCACACCCACAGAACGGTAGTAAAAAAATTGAATTTCATCACTGAAAAAATGCAATACTTCTTGAAAATGTAACACTAAAAAAATCATAAAAGAGTAAAAGATAAAAAGAAGGCATCTCTTCAACATGAAAAACAAATAAGCACCTGAATGTTAGTCTCTCTCTCTCTTTTTTCCTGAATAGCTCAGTAAGGAGAAGGTAAAGTGATGGCAGGCAAACTGGGCAATTTAAGTTTTTATATAGGTGAAGTAAAAACTGACAGAAAATAGTGGCACGTGGTGAATTATATCCAAGCTTGGGGCTGGTTAGTACTTGGATTATTAAAAGATATTAAGCCTATAAACTATAGGCTGGGAAGTCTAAAAGAATGAAGCCATCAAGAGTTAAACACGACTCCGTGGCATTGTTACATTTCTTGAGAGACCGCAAAAATGCAGATGTAGTGCTGAATCCTGGTCCTGTAGTGATAGTATCACCAACATAGAGTGGCTTTAGGTAAAGGTAAAGTTTCTCCTCACACATATGTGCTAGTCGTTCACGACTCTACTGCTCATCTCCGTTTCAAAGCTGAAGAGCCAGCGCTGTCCAAAGATGTCTCCATGTTCATGTGGCTGGCATGACTAAACACCAAAGGCACACAGAACGCTGTTACCTTCCCACCAAAGGTGATTCCTATTTTTTCTACTTGCATTTTTACATGCTTTAGAATTGCTAGGTTGGCAGAAGCTGGGACAAGTAACGGGAGCTTACTCTGTTACGTGGCACTAGGGATTCAAACCACCGAACTGCCAACCTTTCTGATCGACAAGCTCAGCGTCTTAGCCACTGAGCCACCACGTCCCTTAGAGTGATTTTACCAGCACATTAAAAAAATGCAACAGAAACCGATTCGCCACATTAAAATCTGGGCAGAGGTTTTGTGGAATTGAAAGCAATAAGCACACAGATAAAAGCTGAAATGAAGCAAAACAATAGTAAAATAATTTATGCAAAAACATAATCTAGATGGGAAGCAAATCCTTAGATAAGACAATAAAAGGAGATATGGCAATTTTACACAGAGGCGTGTAAATACAGGAGAAAATTGCACCTGTCTTTTGTAGCTATCAATGTTCCCCAGATTATACACCCCCCAGATAAATTTCTGAAAGCTCGTATTAGGTTGAAATTATTCATTCTCCTAATTATTTACATGTATATTTTATATTTCTTGCCTAAATGTTGTTAGTACCAGCTCACTGTCTGGCCCTTGCTGCTAGATAGCTGGCCTTGGAAAAGAAGAAAGGGATGGCATTTTTGAGCAAAAATGCATGAGAAAATGATCATTATATGGAGGAAAAGTTATGGGTGTCTGTTTAAGATTAGAGCTCAACTACTATACCATACCAAGCATGCAGAAGAAAAGCCATTTTATCCAGAAAAGCATAAGGAAAAATGTGGCAGAGTTCTTAAACCCCATCAGCATTATAATAGATTCAATAGCACAATAAAAGCTAGCTTGGTTTTGTTTTTAATTGAATATATAAGAATCTATGGTCTTATCCATTGGTGTGCCATTTCAATCCAAGTATTTCTAATAGAAGAAATTAGAACCAAATGATGCTCTGAAATTATTTTTTATATTAAAATCTGAAAAATTGGCAATACCTCCGTGGGTTGTCTAATACTTGGAGAAGTCACATTTGGAAGGTATACAGGTTTGGGGGGAAAAGAACAATTGAAGATGAAAGTGCAAAGGCCAAAAAAGCAAAATCTGGCCCAATCTAAAATACAACCATGCTGCTTAATTTGAAATAAGATTAATACTGCTTTCAAAATTAAAATAGTACAAAGAAGTTGTTTCCAAGACTGATTGGTTGTAAGGCCTTTGTTTGTGAATTTAGGCCAGTAATTGATTTCATGACAATAAACTGTAATGATTGGAATAATCTCATATATTTGGTAGAATTGCAATGGATTTTATGTCTTTTTAATGTTTTGTGTGAATAGCATTTTTGCCTTCTTGGAGTTTATGCTTAATTCTATGTTATCTTCTGCAGCAAAATACCTATTATGTAATTTAATTACAATATTTATAGACATAAATTGAAGCTTCAATGAAACATATGGTAATTACATTTTTAAAATTATTGTTCTTTTGTACGTTATGTGCTTTTGAATCAATATTTTGCTTGTCTAGCCTTGTCATGGTCATATTTCTAATAAAGACTTATTTCAGTTCATGTTACCCATTTATGAAGAGAGAAAAAATAAAGAGAAATAAATTATTTCTTTTTAAAAGCAGTGTTGATATTAAATTATGATATTCTTTGAATAACATAACATAAGAATAACATTCTTTTTGGTATGGAATAGTTATATATTCATTAAGCTTAACCTTAAGATAAGAGAATAAAGGTTTCATTTTTGCCTTTGTCTTGCTTGTAGTTCTTGAACATAATTTAATGCAAACATTGGTTCATATGGGATATTAGTGTTCTGAAGCTGCAATAGCAGTTGTTCCATCCATTCCATTCCTATCAAATACAAGATAGATATTACTCTGAATTTTTTTTTGTCCCAATTTAAATTTTCTTGCCTCCTGTACTGATTAGTATAAAAAACATTTCCTTAATGTTTGGAACTTTAAGAATAGGCCAACTATTAATATTCATGAGAGTTGGTGTGACTGGATGGGTGAGAGTGTAGCAAATGTGTGTGATCAAAATTTGAATTAGTCTTCCTTTTCCTAGTCTGAAGAAACAATGATGTGCAATGCCTAATCTGATAGATCTGAGTCATCCAAATGGTTGGTACATGCCTCCGTTTTCTTTGTTGTGTTTAGTGGGTTTTTTCCCCCCTCTACATTTTGAATGACAGAAAGGTGGGATATAAATTAATGAACAACAAATAAATATATGGACCTACTAGGCGCCTGAGAATCTGCCCCGCAAAATGAATAATCTTTCCCAGCATGCAGTCTTCAGGCAAAATGCGGAGGTTAACTCTGGCTGCAATCCTCCATCTACCCTGTTTCCCTGAAAATAAGACCTCCCCTGATAATAAACCCAACCAGGCTTTTGAGCACATGCGCTAAAATAAGCCCTCCCCTGATAACAAGCCCTCCTTGAAAATATTGCAACACAGCAGCAGACATGAGGAGACCACGCTCGCCGCCTCTGCACCTCAAAAATAATAAGACCTCCCTGAAAATAAGGCCAAGCACTTATTTTGGGGGTCAAAAGAAAATAAAACCCTGTCTTATTTTTGGGGAAACACAGTACTGCAGGGGTGTCAAACTTGATTTCATTGAGGGCTCCATCAGGGTTGTGTTTGACCTCAAGGGACTGGGTGGGTGTGGCCAGGATGGGCATAGTGAGCTCGACATCACTCATGTCGGGGGTTCCTGTGATGGCCCAAGTGCACAGCCCTCCCAAGCTCCATTTTTGCTGGCAGAGGCACTGCAGACCAGTCCTTCGCTGTTTCCAGGGTGCCCCGTGGGCCAGATCTAAGCACCCTGTGGGCCAGATCCGGCCTGTGGGCCTTGAGTTTGACACCCCTGATCTACTGCTAAGACATTTAGCAAAATAGGAGTAGAATTAAGCCCATTAAGAACAGCTGGAGTCAGCTACTTAAATTCAGTAGAATAAATCAAATTTATGAAGGAAGTTACATGCTCCAATGAGTGCCACTATGCTAATGGGGGGCAAACAGGAAAAAAAAATGAAGGAACTATTTATTGCTTTTGTAGGTAGTGGGATAAAAATGACAGTAAAGATTCTGTGATTCTTGGCAAATGGAAGGCTCCTGTGTCTCCTACCAGGCAGTGCCAGACAGCCTCTAGAATAACATTTTTCTGTTGAATATTTCACTTCAGCTTCGGTTTCCACATCTCTTACCATGAATCCCTGCCTTGACTACTGCAGCTGCCTTAGTTTTCTTGCTATATGGATGCTTGGTCCATTGTCAGTTACTTTATTTGCATTTCCTTTGTCCTTGATATCAAATATTGTCACAATGTAGTGTATATCTTGATTGCTTCTCTGGCAACTTCCACGATCCTAAATCCTTACAACCATGTGCATATTCAACAAGCACTTCTTTACATCCGAGGCTCACTTCGACCCTTGGTATATTTGGGTATATAGTGTACACATATCTTGGATCCAGCCACTTCGATTTGGCCCATATTGGATGACATTATTTATATCTCCTTGCTTGGTAATCCAGGATAGTTGTAAGTCATGAGTATTTCTCAGACCTATGAATAAGATTCATTAGCTAATTAACTTTCGACTGCTAGTTCCCTTTGCTCAAAGGTATTCTTTCGTGGTACTTACTATTCCCTTTTCTCATGTATCTTGTTACATCACTTACCAAGTGTTCCATTTTTCTCAAGAATTTATCGCTGAGTGTTTCAACAACCTCTTTAAATTCCTGTAGCATTTCCTCAGCAATCAAGTAAGAAAATCTATATCTGGAGAAGTCATCAATAAATATTAGTAGGTATTTGTTCCCTGATGGGGTTTTTAGCCTTCATAAGTCCACAAATATAACAGTGAATTATCTCCAGAGACTACCGTTTCTCTTTTACTCTGAAGAAAAATAGGTCTGATTCCCTTTGTCGTTACACAGTATTATATATTTAGATTTTTCTTTGCACAATTCTTTCTTCAGACTTCTTCTCAAATCCCTCTTTTTTAACTGAGACATTGCATTCAGGTTTCTATGACCTAGTCACTTATTCAGCTATGAATTGAAATGGTTCTTTTGTGAGTATTATTTCCCATCTGCAGAGTTCACTTCAAATAGGCCCCTGTCTTTGAGAGACCCTTTTCATAAGTAACACATCTCCATCTGTACAAAATTGTGCTTTCTTTTCAATTGTATTTCATATCTTCCTTCCAGGGCATTTTTTACCAGCACCAAATTGCATTAGGATATTTTAAATCAGCAGTTATTTCCCCTTTCCAGTTTGCAGCAATTTTGCAAATTCCCTTGTCTTTGGCAAAAACTTCCCTTCCATCAGATAGGAAGATGGTCTGATTCAGTGAATCTCTTCTTTTTCTTTAATTAAATCACTGGTTGCAGCTGAACCACTGCAGATCTTTTTCATAATGCTTTTCAGAGCAAGCTTTCCCAAACTCTGTATGGGGAATGGGATAAAGTTTCTACTGGAGCTTTGATTCTATTGTTCTTTGACGAGTCCTCCTCCATCAGCTGTGAAGGTCAATGTTAGGGTTTTTCTTTCTCAAACACCCAAAGTTGTTTATTATATATTATAAATTATAGTCATAGATTATAACTATAATAAGGTGCATTCTAGTCATTATTTTGTTAAGCTACACATTTCTTTGTGTAAAGAGACAATGTTTCAACATTGTTGACCTTCTGAAGAGAGGGCCTTACAGAGATTAACCTTTTTTCTGTGATAATAAGCAGAGAATGGGAGAGCTTGGTGTAATGGTTAAGGCACCTGGCTAGAAACCAGAAGACGGTAACTCCTAGTTCGGCCTTAGGCACCAAGACAGCTAATTAATCCGGGGCAATCCCTCTCTTTCTCAGCCATAGGAAGCAGACAGTGGCAAACAACACCTGAAATTTTGGCAAGAAAACTGCACAGATTTCACACACACACTACATCTTTATAAAATTGCACAGGGTCTTATTTTTTTTTGACCCTCTAAATAAGCGCTTGGCCTTATTTTCAGGGACGTCTTATTATTTTTGAGGGTGAGGGGGCGGCGAGCGTGGTCACCTCATGGCTGCTGCAGTGTTGCAATATTTCCGGGAGGGCTTATTTTGGGGGGAGGACTTATTTTAGCACATGTCCTCAAAATTCCGATTGGGCTTATTATCCAGGGAGGTCTTATTTTCAGGGAAACAGGGTAATATAGATGCAGAAATGGTATATGGCAGTGATGGCAGTGATGGCACGCGGAGCCATTTGTCAGGGCACGTGAGGTGCTGCCCTGTTAGCTGGCCAGCGCGCATGTGCGAACTGGCGAGCTGAGTTCACCCTTTTTAAAAGCCATTTTTTGCCCTCCCTAGGCTCCAGAGGCTTTATAGGAGCCTGGGGAGGGCAAAAAGAGTCCCGCCGCCCCCTTGGAGGCCCTTTGGAGGCTTCATGAGCTTCCCTGAAGCCTCTGGAGCGCAAAAAAACGGCCCCACGGGCAAACCGGAAGTTTGGGAAAGCACTTCTGGTTTGCTCGGGGGGTCATTTTGAGCGCTCTAAAGGTGTCAGGGAAGCTTCCTGACGGTCACTGAAGCCTTCGGAGCACTTAAAATGACCCTCCGAGCAAACCAGAAATGACTTCCGGTTTGCTCGGAGGGTCCTTTTGACTGCTTCGGAGGCTTCAGGGAAGCCTCCTGAAGGTCCCTGAAGCCTCCTGAGGGCTTCCCTGGGGGGGGGGCAGGGGAGGCTGTTTTCACCCTCCCCATGCTATAAAGCCTCTAGAGCCTGGGGAAGGTGAGAAATGCATGCAAAAATGGGGGGATCGCACCTGTAGTGCACGCATGCGCACTGGGGAGGGTCGCACATTGCATTATGGGTGCGGCACGCCTGCACACGACCCCCCTGCGCTCCCCCCACGTATGGCATGCGAGCCAAAAAAGGTTCGCCGTTGCTGGTATACGGTAAGTACATACGAGAACTGATGAAGAATCAAATTGTACTGCAGAAGTTTTTACTAGAGTGCCAGTTTTCCCTTAACAAGGAATTTCTCAATCCCTGTAATACATTATCATAGAATTGGTCATTTAGGTTGACGTTCTGTTCAGGCTAAATTTATGGCCAAGTGCTTGAAGAGTGAAGTGTGAAATGTGCAATCTTAAATTGAGTGAAGTTAAGATGTGAAATCTATAACATGTATGAGATACAGTAAAAGCAAGGTCTAAAAAGACCTAGTTTCAATGTGCCTAAATATTGCAAGTATTCATCAGATGTATTTTACAATTTTTCAAAATAGCAAACCTATCCATTCTTTTCAATGCCACGTCACAAGTAGCTTTTTCCATTATGGTAGCAGCATTGAAGATAATTAAAACCAGGAGCTCTCATCTATGGAACTAATGGCATTGGTTTGCATCCCACATTCTTTCTGGTGTCTTTTTCCAAGAGAAAAAAATCCAGCATCTCTTGCTCCATCTCTCCAGCTCCATTCTTATATTCTCTCAATCACTCCAGAAAAAGATGCATAGGGGAAGCAAGAAATCCCTTTTCCATAAATATGAACTTTTCTTCCATTCATGGAAGCTGGGATCAAAACTATTGATCTTTGTATTAGGGCGAGATAAAATGAAAATGAAACGAAAAGCTAAGCAAACAACAACAACATCAAGTCTGGCAAAATGGATGTGACAGGTGTGAAAGATTCAAATATAAAGTGCATTTAGGTTGTATTTATTGAATATCATACTCAAGAGGTAAGTAGTTTGCACTGCAATATCGAATAAGATTGCCTTATTTTGATCAAAGTTCAGATGGGAATGCTATCTTATGAGAAAGTGAGTAGCAAAATACAGAATTCCATTAAGAGCTATGAGAAAATATATTTCTCCGAAAAGTGATAAAAGATGAAAAGCAAGTTAGATGATAAAAAAAAAACCTGAAAGTATTCAAACAGTCTATCTTGAAATAATATGGAAGGACTTTTCACATACTTTTTTTGCAAATATCAGGAAGAAGAGAGAGAAATGTCAAAAGCATTTAGTATATCCTGTTGGGACAGGGTGCTTAAATTATAGAAAGATCTGTCTAGATTTAAAGCAACTATGATACTTTTTTCATTAATATATCAGTCATCCGACATTAGTTTTCAAGCTTCCTTATGAAACATAAATATTTTTACAAGAATAATAATAGCCTTAAAGCTGCAGATCACTTATAGCAAATATCTGTAGTATGCCTTTGTAAAATAAAATAAGGATTTGTGCATTGCAGGCAGATAAAAGAGTATCATTGATATATCTGAGTAATGGCACTTCTTTGACAGATGTGATATAACTTTTAAAATATGCAAGCGAAAATTTATGACTTTCAGAAATAACCAATTTAATCCTGGGATCTTTACAATAGTAAGAAATGCTTATGTTTATTGCATTATTAGCCTAAGAAAAAGATACAACCTAGATGTAGTCGTGTTGGCAAATGTGCACTTCCATAATACAAAATACAGATATACAAGTTATAATTTGAATTGTATTTCCAGTATGAAGACTGGGAGTGCAATTCATATTTCAATTTACTATTACATTATTATTACATTTAGTATAATATATTTATACTTTTCTATATAGGTGAGCCTGCATTTAATAACCCAATATTTGCAGCAAATAGATATATTATGAAAAGCAACAAGGACCCTAGATTTAAAAATGATCAAAGACAAAAACAGACAGGTTTGACAGAGACAATGAACTAAATGTGTGCAAGTTTTGTATGGATGATGAAATATAGCAAGTAGATGAAGTACTTTGGTATAATGTTCACCATGAATGGGAAAACGAATGCAGAAATATTACAAGATGCAAATATTGGAATAAAGGTTTATATGATTTGCTGCAAAAAAAAATGAAATTTCTTTGTCAGAAGAAGTGAAAGTGATTGTATATCACAGCATGGTTTCACCCACTTGGATATATGGAAGTGCCGATAGTGTCAGCATAAGTTGTATGGAGTACTTAAGAAGCCTGTCTGGTAAAAGGTAAGTTAAAAATGAATTGGTACTGAATGCATGTCGATTGAATGAAAAATGGGTGACCAATACAGAAGTATAACAAAGTGGTTTGATTATATAGAAAAGATGAATAAGAATCTAAGCATAAACAAATATATGAAGGAAGAGTGAATGACCAGGAGGAAGGGGAAGACTAAGAAAGATGTGATTGGATGGAGTAGATTAGACCTTGAACAAGATAGATAGATAGATAGATAGATAGATAGATAGATAGATAGATAGATAGATAGATGATAGATAGATGATAGATAGATAGATAGGTCTTGTTGTATTCGGGTCTTTTCCTGTGTAAGATTGATATTGTCTTGGCAACGTTGGCTTAGATACGTTGATGACACTTTCGTGATTTGGCCACATGGGAAAGAAAAACTGGACAACTTCCTCACACATCTCAACAGCCTACACCCCAAAATACAATTCACTATGGAAATAGAAGCAAACAACCAACTTCCCGTTCTGGACATCATAATCTACAAAAAACCCAATGGCTCCCTAGGACACACCATCTACCAGAAAAAAACACACACCAACCACTACTTAAACGCACAATCCCATCACCACTCTGCACAGATCAACTCTGTAGCCAAGACCTTCATCTCCAGAACCCAATGCCTAGCTGACAAAGACCACCTGAAAACTGAATTACACACTCTCACAAATGTATTAATCTCCAATGGATTCCAAGGAAAAACAATTACCAACCTAATCCAAAGGGAGACTCCCCCCAAGAACCGAGAACAGAACAGGTCAACGGCATTGCCCTCCTCCCTTACATCAAAGGCACCACAGATAAAATCAGCAAAATTCTCCACAAACACAATATCAAGACAGCCTTCAGCATTGACCAAAAAATAGCCAACATCTTAAGAAACCCCAAAGACAAGATCCATCTAGAAAACCAAGGAGTCTACGAAATACCATGCAAAATCTGCCCTGCAACATACATAGAACAAACGAACAGGAGAATAAATGCACACTGCCGAACACAAGAACGCAGTAAGAAAAAAAGAAAAAAAACTTCCTCCCTTTTCCAGCACCTTAAAGCTACAGGACATGAAATTAATTTTGAAGGAACCAAATTAATCTCCAAAACTGAACACTTCAACAAGAGAATAATTATGGAAGCTATCGAAATAGAGAAACACCCCCACAACAAGAATAAATGTGATGATGCCTCGTGCCTGCCAGACATATGGAAACCAGCCCTGGTCAACAAACGATCCCCACCCACCATCCAGGCTGTTACAACACAAAACAACAACGGACACACAGCCACCACCAATCTACCAATCATGATACAGCCACACAGCCAATCAATCCACTTACTGAAACAACGCCAGCACTCCCCCCCCCCAAGATTTATAGAAAGACCAATGGTGAGAGAGACGTCGCCGAAATGTTGCCAAGACAATCCCAATCTTACACGGGAAAAGACCCGAATACAACAAGACCAGCATACCTACACCTCTGAAAATCTACGAAAAGATGATAGATAGATAGATAGATAGATAGATAGATAGATAGATAGATAGATGATAGATAGATGATAGATAGATGATAGATAGATAGATAGATAGATGATAGATAGATAGATAGATGATAGATAGATAGATAGATAGATAGATAGATAGATAGATAGATAGATAGATAGATAGATAGATAGATAGATAGATAAGATAGACAGGCAGGCAGGCAGGCAGATATGATAGATAGATTGACAATAGAAGCAAGGTTGATGTCAGGCTCCAAGAGCCAAGAATGACTTATATAGTTACCTCTGAGTAATTTCTTTATTGTTGTTTGCTTGCAAACTGAATCTTGCCAGACTAAAGCAACTATCTGTATGAACTGCTAAGGAAGGTTCATTTTTGCCCTCTTCCTGCCTACTAGACATTCCAAGCTTCGCTGACTCTTTGCCCTCTGGGAAGCATCCCCTCTCTCTTGTGACTCCAGACTACATTCTACCACAATTGTTTTACAAGGACAGAACTATATCAAGAGCTTGTCCCTACTTGCATTTACCTAGGGGACAATATGCACTAAAACTATGTTTAAGAAGTGCTCAAACAATAGTTGGCAGGTAGGAGGTGGCATAGTGCAGCTAAGTAGCAAAGAGAGACCAGTTCTTGCATCCCCCTCTCTACCCACCAATTGTTGTTCAGCTTGTTTTTGAACAGTGGCCTGGTGTTTTTCAAACATGAGTTCACTGTTGTTCTGAAGAGAACCAAACCTGGGTTCAGAAGTGTCTCCAACACAGTTGACTATTGTGCTGCGTTTGGCAGAAAGTTGCACCACTATTTAGTATTGCCTTGGAGACTGGTGATTCACACTCCCAACCCTGGCAGTAGATCCCTGAGAGAGGTGGTGCAGAGGGGTAGTTCTGACAGATAGCTAAACCCGTGGGTCTTGTCATTTGTCAAATATACCACCAGTCACAACAATACTGAGCTTGGTAGATAGTTTACTCACCTTCTGATGTCCTTACAATGGAAATGAGGACATCTCCTCCAGCTACAATCTGGAGGCAATGATGATTGGCATTAGGGACAGAAGTGTCTATGCTGCTTTAGTTTTTATGCTATCTCACAAATGGCAAGAACTTTTTTTTCTGAGCTGTGGGGAAGAGTAGTAGTGAGTGATATTGATGTATATTTTTTTTGATTTCCTTCCCTTCCTTCCTCCCTCCCTCTCTCTCCCCACTTCTCTACTCTTTGTGTAACATTATTTACTTTGAATAGTGGGATAGTAGGACAGGCATGTCTCCATGTATATCTCTTTTATATCTTGCTAGGATCTGTTTCTAGCTTCCCAAGTGGATCTCCAGGAATTCGGTGGTTGCTGTGATGAAGTCTGTTCCCTCCGGTTTGGGAAGACATCATTAATAGTACTAAAGATCTATAGGAAGATGATATCCATTGTCTTTAATTAAACTGGGAATTTCCACTTGCTGTGGGTACTCTAGTGATATATGGATAAATAGCTGTTAGTAGCTTGCCATAAATATTGAGTTTCAAAACAGCAGGATGGTTGAGCCTCCTGCTTCTTTTCAGAGAAATGAAAACAGTAATAATTTTTAACTAGAGTTGGCAAAGCTGAATTAAATCCAGTAATGGTTGCTTTCTAAACAAGCAATATTAGTGCGCCCAGAATAAAGTGTTTGGTTCTGTGTTGTTTTCACAAAGTATGATTCTTTAGTCATTAGTTTATTTGGAGAATATTACAAAATGTTTGCAAAGTGAATTATTAATTGAATGTCTGCCGTGTATTTAAAGAGGACAAATCTATTTGCTAACATGATCAAGGGGAGAGTTTTAATGTGTTTTTTTATCTGTCAAACATGTTTTACATAACTGCTTATGTTTCTAATCACAGAGGACAGTATTTTATGAAAATCACCTAGACGCTAAACATTCTAACATTCAGACAATGCTAAAAGACTATTCAAACCAGATTTTTGCAGCTTTTTTTTTAGCTTGTAAAGTCTTTTAAATTACTGTAGAAAATTAGGGGCTTCAGTGGTGGGATTCAAACATTTTTACTACTGGTTCTGTGAGCGTGGCTTGGTGGATGTGGCATAGCTTGGTGGGCATGGCTTGGTAGGCGTGGCAGGGGAAGGATACTGTAAAATCTCCATTCCCACCCCACTCCAGAGGAAAGTTACTGCAAAATTCTCATTTCCTCCAGATCAGCTGGGACTCAGGAGACAGAGAATAGAAGGTTTAATGGTTTAATATTGATTGCTTGAGGATTCTGGAGTGTATTTTCTTATCAATATGACTGTATAGTTCCATTTGAATGTGCACACAAGAAAGGCTGTAACATTTAGCACTTAAAATATAGGGCTGTATACCACTCTGGATTCAAATGGAAAAAAGTGAATTGGATTGAGGATGTGAACTCATGTAATGCCTATTGGCAAAATCTTAAAGCAACCACAACTTATAACAATTTACCCAAGAAGTGCCTGGCTAGCCTCTTGTAATGGATGTGAGAATAACCTTGAGAGACAGGGGGAAAAGCCGGAGCCAGTACAGTATAGCCTTTATTGTCACTGTACATCATGTATACAATGAAATTGATTGTATTGAAGTTGTTTGTATTTATGCATAAAGTTACCCATGTGTTGAAAGACTTTTAACTGAGGATAGCTGAGGAATTTTTGTAATGTATAAACAGACATAAGTCAGCCATTATTTATGATGTATGCCTGGGAAGCATGTCCTTTGTACCAACATTCTTAAAAAAAGTTTTAAAAATGTATTTATGGATTGGATACATGTAAGCCTTTCCTTCGTTTGTGGATCAAAAATATTAAAAAAGGGAACTCCAAAACACACGCTTCAGTTCTATCACTTTTGGGATTCCAACTACTATGGAGACTACTTTGAGATCTCCAATTTGGAGGTGGCAAGAAGAAATAAATCAGAGAATGACAAGAAATATTGTTTCACCTTCTGGCAAAGTTGTGTATGTGAAACCAATCTTTAGAATTTAGATTTGCAGTCTGAAACAACCAGGGATGGGCTTCAAAAATTTTAGAAAGGGGTTCTCTGCCCGGTTGCTGGGTGGGCGTGGCCAGGTGGCCATGGCCTAGTCGGCCTCCTGCACTACAGTTGGGGGAGTGTTTTTGCCCTCCCCGGGCTCTGGAGACCCTCGAACTTCCCCAACTTCCAGTAAGCCCATTTTTTGCCCTCCCCGAGCCTCTGTGCATACCCTACCAGGACCTGCATCCAAAACAGGCTGTGTGAGGACTCCTGGGAGGGGTGGGGTGGGCAGGGCCAGCCATGAGTGGGATTTGGGGGTTCTCCGAACTGCACAGAATCTTAGCTAGAGGTTCTCCCGGACTCTTGGGAAGCCCCAGCAGCCCATCCCTGGAAACAACCCAAAGTGCCATACTTATCATGCTGCTAAAAATTCAACTATATATATTTTTCGCTTTTTGAATTCAAATAATCTATTTGAGATGGACTGATGTGGGGTTCCTTTTATACTAGGCATCTGGGTCAGTGTTCAAAGAAATGCAATATGATTATTCTGTAATTCTGTGCAGAGGAAGTCCCTGCTGGGGATTCACAGGGGTTCAGGAGAACCTGTAGCTAAGATTCTGTGCAGTTCAGAGAACCCCTAAATTCCACTCATGGCTGGCCCTGCCCACCCCGCCCCTCCCAGGAGTCCCCACACAGCAGGTAAGTGCAGGGCACTTGTGGAGGGTTGGGGAAGGTGAAAAACAGGTCTACCAGAAGTTTGGGAAGTCCAGAGTCTGAGGAGGCCATTTTTGCCCTCCCAGAGGCTTGAGGAAAGCCTCTGGAGCCTGGGGAGGGCAAAAACGTCCCTCCCATCCATGGTGCAGGATGCAGACTAGGTCAGGCCCACCATGGCCACACCCACCCAGCAACCAGGCAGAGCACCCCTTGCTAAATTTTTTGAAGCCCACCCCTTATTATTTCTGGTTACTTGTTCAGAGAAGCTCTGACATTATTAGTGATAATCCCATCTCTATTTTGTCTGCATGTATATCTTTGCTAAAAAAGCAGGACTTTGGTTCTTGCTTTGCTCTTCGCCTTAGCCAACTAAATTCACCCTGCCCTTGTTTCATCCTTTTGCTATATTGCAATAATCCCAAGCCAAGACTTTTAAGGTGCAATTTGTTGAACGTGCCACAATAATTCTCATAAATACATAGGGACATAGACTCACTCTCTCTCTCTCTCTCTCTCTCTCTCTCTCTCTCTCCCTCTCCCTCTCCCTCTCCCTCTCTCCCTCTCTCCCTCTCTCTCTCTCTCTCCTTGCTTCAACGTTGTAAAAAAAAACACACCTTTGTGACCAATCCTCACATTTACAACATTCACAACCAATGCACAGTTACAATCGTCGCAGCTTCCCATGGACACATGAATGCCATTTGTGTACTTTGCAACAGTCAGAGTTAACCGAGAAGGCAGACATGAAATTGTAAGTTGTGGACATGCTGCGATTTGCTTAACAACCGCAGTACCTTGCTTAACAACTGAAGGGAAAGTAAGTTATAAGCCTATCTTGGTCACAGGATGTTTTGTTTAGGGACTGCGTCCCTTACAGTGGAATTGTCGGCTCCCAAATGTGGTCACTAAGTGAAGAGTATGTCCACAAGGATGGTGCAAATGATTGTGTGGATGAGATAGCGTCATCATACAAATGCCATATCTTACATGCTTGTACCAGGTAACAGGATGCAAGTACATAGTGGCAGTAGTGCTGATGTCTCCATGCACACATTATTTTTGCATCCTTGTGATTTTCTGTGATCATTATTGTGGCAAATCTGCATACTATTAGAAGTACAATGGCCTTTGCTTTCTACTGCACAGCCTGATGATTTTTTTTTAAACCAAACTTTTCCCCAAACATTTATCTAGTATATAATTATATAAAAATTAAAGTTCTTTGAGTGGCTATTAAATAGTATTTTAATTGAGTTGACAAAATTGCTTTTGGCTTGCATTAAAAGTCATTAGTATCTTATTTCTGGTAACAAAATATAATCAATGTTAAATTCTAAAATGTAACCAAAGAAGGCTGTACTTTTATTAACTGCAGAAAGATAATGAATCTGCTCTATATAAAGATTTGGACTAAATCTTCTGAGATGTCGGGGATGGTGTTTTAATTAAGATAATCCTTATTTGCATCTAACAAACACTATTGCTACTTAGAAATTTAAGACTTTAGTGAGGCATATTAGTACATTACCTAAACAAATCTAATAGTGACTTAATACTTGTATTTGAAGTAGCAATCTGTTATAAATTAACTGCATTTGCATAGTAAATGTACAGGTTGTTATTCCTTGTAGAGTTTTATATAATTAAGGGACAAGTAAGCCTTAACATTAATAATTTTAATAGTGGAAGGAAACTAAATTGTAGTGCTAAAATAGTCCTAACTTTAAACAGAAGTAATTTTTCAGACTTGGAGATGAAAAATCTGAGTCCATAAAGCTTAGCGTAGGTGAAAGAAGATATGTTTGTAAGATGAAACATCTCCATCTCTAACTATTTCATTGCCAGGCTTGACATAAAGTCTCAGCTTTTTAATCATCCCTTTTGCATTTAGAATGGGAATTGCATTTAGAATGGGAATTGCATTTAGAATGGGAATTGCATTTAGAATGGGAGTTGCATTGGCAATTGGTCGAGTGTGTACCTTGTTTAGGATTCTGTGCACCACTGCATAATATAGCATTGGCCATCTGGCCATCACTGCAAATTAGATGGATTTTAGGGATCAGGATATAGCAAAGTTATGATAACAGCTTCCATATAGGTAGTCTATAGGTAGTTTAGTGACCACAAGTGGGACTGGCAACTTCATTCCTAACTAATCTGGTTGCTTAGCAAAACATCATGTGACTGCAATGGATTCATGATGTTCTTCAAGAGGCAACTGGACTTTCTTTGTTTTTCCTTGAAGGTGTTTCATTTCTCATCCAAGAAGTTTCTTCAGTTCTGACTGAAGAACTGAAGAAGCTTCTTGATGAAGAAGCTTGATGAAGAAGCTTCTTGGTTGAGAAGTGAAAAATCTTCAAGAAAAAAACAAAGTCCAATTGCCTTTTGAAAAAGCACTTTTGGGACAACCATCACCTGGATGACTGAGAATCTCCATAGACTTTCACAATGTCACTTCCCATCTGGTCATTAAGCAAGAAATCACAAGACCCCAATTTGTGATTTCTCTGCTGGCTTCTCCATTGACTCTGCCTCTTGGAAGCCAGCCGTGAAGTGCATAAATGTTGATCATATGACCACCGAATGCTGCAGTAATCATAAATATCTGCCAGTTGCAGAACTCCTGAATGTTGTTCATGTGACTATGTGGACACTGTGAAGGTCATAAAAGTGAGGACTGGGTTGTAAGGTTTCCTTTTGTAACATCATTGTGAACTTGGCAGTTGTTAAGCAAGGTCTACCTGTAGAAACTAGAATTTTCTTTACTTGATATTTGTAATGATTTAAAACATGCAGATTCTTGGAGTCTCATATATACAATACAATACAATAGTAGAGTTGGAAGGGACCTTGGAGGTCTTCTAGTCCAACCCCCTGCCTAGGCAGGAAACCCTATACCGTTTCAGACAAATAGCTATCCAACATCTTCTTAAAGACTTCCAGTGTTGGGGCATTCACAACTTCTGTAGGCAAGCTGTTCCACTGATTAATTGTTCTAACTGTCAGGAAGTTTCTCCTCAGTTCTAAGTTGCTTCTCTCCTTGATTAGTTTCCACCCATTGCTTCTTGTTCTACCCTCAGGTGCTTTGGAGAATAGTTTGACTCCCTCTTCTTTGTGGCAACCTCTGAGATATTGGAATAATGCTATCATGTCTCCCCTAGTCCTTCTTTCTCTTAAGCTAAACATACCCAGTTCCTGCAACCGTTCTTCATATGTTTTAGTCTCCAGTCCCCTAATCATCTTTGTTGCTCTTCTCTGCACTCTTTCTAGAGTCTCCACATCTTTTTTACATCGTGGCGACCAGAACTGAATGCAGTATTCCAAGTGTGGCCTTACCAAGGCATTATAAAGTGGTATTAACACTTCACGTGATCTTGATTCTATCCCTCTGTTGATGCAGCCTAGAACTGTGTTGGCTTTTTTGGCAGCTGCTGCACACTGCTGGCTCATATTTAAATGGTTGTCCACTAGGACTCCAAGATCCCTTTCACAGTTACTACTACTGAGTATGGTATCACCTATACTGTACCTGTGCATTCCGTTTTTGTTGCCTAAATGTAGAACCTTACTCTTTTCACCATTGAATTTCATTTTATTAGATAGTGCCCAATGTTCAAGTTTGTCAAGATCCTTCTGTATCTTAAGCCTATCTTCTGGAGTGTTGGCTATTCCTGCCAGCTTGGTATCATCTGCAAATTTGATGAGTTCCCCATTTATTCCCTCATCCAAATCATTGATGAAGATGTTGAAGAGTACTGGGCCTAAAACAGAGCCTTGGGGTACTCCACTGCATACTTCCCTCCATGTAGATGCAGTTCCATTGAGAACTACACGTTGAGTGCGGTTGGTCAGCCAGTTACCAATCCATCTGGTGGTGATGCTGTCTAACCCACATTCTTCTACTTTATCTAGTAGTAGGTTATGGTCTACCTTATCAAAAGCCTTACTGAAGTCCAAGTAAACTATATCAACGGCATTCCTCTGGTCCACTAATTTTGTCACATTATCAAAGAATGCAATAAGATTAGTCTGGCATGATCTGTTTTTGACAAATCCATGTTGGCTTTTGGCTATTACTTTGTTTGCTTCTAGGTGTTCGCAAATTCGTTGCTTGATTATTTTTTCCAGAATCTTTCCCGGTATTGAGGTTAGGCTGATAGGTCTGTAGTTTCCTGGATCTATTTTTTTCCCTTTTTTGAAGATGGGAACCACATCAGCTCTTTTCCAGTCCTCTGGTAGTTCCCCGGTGTTCCAGGATCTCTGAAAGATATAATTCAGTGGTTCTGAGATCTCGTCTGCTAGTTCCTTCAGAACTCTGGGGTGTAATCCATCCGGTCCTGGTGATTTGAACTCATCTAGGGTAGACAGGTGCTCACTTACCATTTTCTTCCCTATTTCAATTTGTGTTCCGAATTTTGTGGTGCTGCTTTTGATAGGTTGGACTGTTTTATCCCTTTGTGTAAAGACAGATGCAAAACATGAGTTAAATAGTTCTGCTTTCTCCCTGTTGCTTGTCACCTTCTTGCCACTTTCTCCTAGCAATGGACCAATTGTTTCCTTAACTTTTTTCTTGTTTTTAACATGTTGGAAGAAGCTTTTTTTGTTAATTTTTACTTTTGTGGCAAGCCTTTCTTCATTGTGAGCCTTAGCTTTCCTCACTTCATCTTTACAGGCTCGGGCTATTTGCTGATATTCTGCCTTAGTTATGTCCCCCTCCTTCCACTTTTTATACTTACTTTTTTTGTCTTTCAGTTTGTCAGATAGTTGTTTATGCAGCCATGCTGGTTTCTTTTGGGAGCTGTTGTTTTTCTTCTTCATTGGTATTGTGTTAGACTGGGCTTTTCTAATCTCATTTTTCAAAATTTCCCAAGCTTCTTGAGTTGTTTTCCCCTCGAGGATTCTCATCCATGGAATTTTTCCCAAGCTCTCTCTAAGTTTATTGAAATTAGCTTTCTTAAAGTCCAAGACTCTAGTTTGACTTTGTTCTACTACTTGTGTTTGGATAATGTTGAATTCCAATATTGCATGGTCACTTGCCCCCAGGGTTCCTATGGCTTCAACACCTTCTATCATTTCCTCTCTGTTAGTGAGAATTAAGTCCAGTATGGCTGATCCCCTTGTTTCCTTCTCTACTTTTTGGAAAACAAAGTTGTCTGCTAGGTTTGTTAGGAACCTGTTGGATCTTCCACTTGGTGCAGAGTTTGTTTCCCAGTTGATGTCAGGGTAGTTAAAATCTCCCATTACTATTGTGGTGTGCTTCCTACATACCTTAGTTAGCTGACTAGCAAAAAGTTCATCTTCTTCCTCTGCTTGGTTGGGTGGCCTGTAGTATAGACCTATGGCAATGTCATTTCCCCCACAACCTTTAATATTGACCCAAATGCATTCAAGATAGTTCTCATTATTGTTGTGCTCTATTTCTGTAGAGACATAGTTATTTCTTATATATAGTGCAACTCCACCTCCTCTTTTATTTGGTCTATTTCTTTTAAATAATTTAAATCCTTCTAGCTGTATGTTCCATTTGTCAGTTTCATCCCACCAAGTTTCTGTAATGGCAATAATATCATATCTGCCCTCTTTTACTTGAATTTCTAATTCTCCCTGTTTATTCCTCATACTCTGTGCATTGGTATATAGACATTTGAGTCCATTTTGATTGACCTTGTGTTTACTGTCTACATAACCTGTATTATGCCTGACTGCCCCTATTTTCTTGCCACTTGTGTGATTCATGCACATGGTATGACAATCACTATTACATGCTTGGTTTTGCTTGACAGCAGGAGTGATAATCTTACCCACACACACATCTATGTTACATGCATTTATAACCCTATGAATTTTAGTTTGCTGGGGACAGAGATGTTCTGTATCTATTAATTCTCTGTCCCCGCTCTTCAGTTTAAATGTTTATCAAGAAAATCTGTGAATTTAATGCCAAGTAACTCAGTTCCTTTCTTGGATGGGTGCAACCCATCTCTTTTGTACAGTTTTTCATTGGACCAGCTACAGGCTTCATGACTAATAAAACCAAAACCTTCCCTTTTACACCACTCCTTTAGCCAAACATTAAACTCTGCTACACGCTGGCCCTTCCCTTTTTGTTCCTTATATACAGGTAAAACCTCTGAAAAGATAAGCCTACAACCTATACTATTAAGTTCATACCCCAAGTTCTGGAAATCATTCTGCACAGAAAGTACATCTTTCTGGGATAGATCATTAGTGCCAAGATGTATAATAGCATCAACGTCACAGTCCTTACTTGCATTCTTGACTATCTTAAGAATACGCCTCTTGTCTCTGCTGGCAGTAGCACCTGGCAGACACCTGACCTCTTTTAAAACCTCCTTATCCTCTCCTAAATTAACATCTCTTACGATTGAATCACCAACCAGAAGGTGACTTCTCTTTTTATACCTGAAATAGTGTTGGAAGAAGCAACATATTCCCATTGAGCATTTCAGTATTTTAAAGGCATTCTTACAGTTTCTTCAGGATCTGCTCCTTTTGAAATGGGAAATAGGTTACAGATAGTCCTGGCTTAAAGACCACTCATTCAATGACAATTTGAAGTTGCAATGACATGTAATGCAGTCACATTGAGTGAGGAGACTTATGACTGGTTCTCATTGTTGTGATTGTCACAACACCCCTGTGATCACATGATCACAATTCAAGTGCTTGACAACCGGCTTGAAATTACAATGGTTGCAGCATCCCGTGGTCACATGATCACCATTTGCAGTTTTCACTGCCAGTAAGCAAAGTCATTGGGGAAGCCAGCAGGAAGTTGCAAATGGTAACCATATGACATTGTATTAACAACTGTGTGGGACTTGCTCATTGACTGTAATTGGAATCTCCACAACTATTAACGTAGTTGGCATGGTCATAAGATGCCACACCTTACGACTGCGTTACTTAGTAGAGTTGCTGATCCCAATTCCTGTTGTTAATCAAGGACTACTTGTTACTTTCTTTTTTATTTATTTAAGGATTTTACAAGACAAATCTAAACAAAAAGAAAGAAGAAAGGTGGAAAAGAAAGAATGCAAGAAAAGAAATAAGCTAAAGTTATGTAATATAATGACTTTTGACCTTCCCTTTGCTTTCAGTATCAATAGGAGAAGATGTTTGTAGCTCAGGGTAAACCTGTGGGATCCTTGGTGCTCTCTGAGCTTCGTTGTTCTCTAGCAGACATTTTATTACCCAACTAGTTAGATAGTTACACCCTCAATTTTACACAACCTTTTGCTAACACATAAACATATCTGAAATACAATCTACTTCATCAATGTCCTGCTAATTATAAGCCATGGAGAATGAGTGGAAAATTCAAGGTTAGAGAGAAAGTTTTATGCATTGTGGAGGTTTTTTAGACATCTATCATTGAGTTGGTAGTAGCATGAAACAAATGTGTAGTGAAATAGGCTTAGGCTTAGGTTATCATCATATCATTCTTAGTTAAGTAATACTGTTGTCTAGAAAGATCTTAAATATGCAGGTGGACAGCTCCAGTTTTGCATTTCTTTTTTTCCACGGCTCTAGCAACTTCATTGGTTATGAATTATGTGAGGCACATTCACAATGATATATTAGCACTTTTTAAAAGATCCAAATGAAATCTGTACAAAGTATCATTTTTTAATTTCATTTTATTACTCAGTCTTTCATGCTGCTTCAATCAGAAACTGACTTTTTTCTCTCTCTCTCTCTCGGACAGTCATAAAAAGGAACACTTTCCATTATCAAGATCCAGGTTTTGTGCAATTCAGGATTTACATTATATTGCTTTTCAAGATTTTAATTGCCAGATTAAAATATTCATTGTGTTGACTACTTTCAAAAGTGGAACAGTCATACCTCTTGCCTTTTTTACATATATAATTTAAAGGAATAAAGCAAACCAAAACTCATAGTTCATGGAAATTAAAAAAGAAAGATCATTTTTTAATTTGTGGCTTGTAGGAAGACCTCAGCTGTCAAGGTCAGCAATTTGCAAAGTTTACGGAGTTACATGGCAAATCCATCTATTGGGAGAAGTTGAAACAAGGGTTGGAAGCCTAATCATGTGAGTCAGAGGGTTAGGTCTCCGGGTCCATTCAGAATTTCTTTGAACTCTTGGCTGAATGCGTTGACGGTTTTCCATTAGCAATGAATTATGGTAGTAATTTCATTAATTTCTTCACCTCTCTAAAGATATGTTAGTATGAGTTGCTTAACCAAGCATCAAAGGAACCATTGCATTTAACCTTTAGTCCTTTTTACTGTGTAACTAGGACCAGTTAAGAAGTAAATTAGTGTAACATCCTTAAAAAATTACTTTAGATAAGCAGTGAACATATTTTTTGTGTGCCTTTATTTTAATAGGAGTTTATGGTTCTGTGCAAAACCATTCGCGTTACCTCTGACCCTAGGGAAATGGTGCCTGCCCCCCCACCCTTTTCCAGTTGGTATAATTTGGTGTCTAATAATCTGCTGCCTGTTAAATTCAGCACAGTCTTGATTAATGAATTGTGATGAACCAATACATTCACTTATAAGTTGGGTCTGAAAGGCTCTATCAGTGCTTGTAGTTATTAATGCAAATGCTCCAGAGACAACGGCTGTCAGTTGAGAAGAAAGAAACATACATATAAAATATATCTTCATTCAAATGCTGACGGTTGACCTGTGGTGCACCTTGGCTGCAAATGGACAGGAGTTTTATGTAAAGAAAGTTAAGTTGCAGATGGCATATTACATTACAGTGAATGAAACAGAAACACCAACTTGTCTTTAGATCCGGAACAGTTGATAAAAGGGGTAACTTCAAGCAGAAAATTTGCAGCATGGGAATGCATTTTTATTTATTTAATTACTAACTTTGTATGCTGCTTATTTAGCCATGGAGCGACTCTAAGGGTCTTACAACCAAGTAAAAACAGTAAGATAAAAAATTAAATATTAAAATAATAAATATTAACATTAAAATCAACTAAAATCATCAAAGATGCAGAGGAAGGGAGCAAGAATGTACACAGGTGGAAGTGGAGTTATGATCCAAAATATCTGGAGGACATCTGGTTGGGATAAAGACAGTGTTGGGAATTTTGGTCCAAAACATCTAGAGAACATCAAGTTGGGATAAAGATGGTGTTGGAGTTATGTCCAAAACATCTGGAGGACATCTGATTGGGATAAAGACAATGTGGTGACCCAAACAAATGAGCCTTGGAATAGCTACAGTTGGTATGATTTCAACTTGTTGCATTCTTCTTTCACCTTTCTTTTTCATATTCTAAATCAAGATTCCATTTACACCTACCTAATTTTTCATTTCTTAGACACTCATTTTGTGCATCTGGACATTGCTGGAGAAAATCTATTGTGATGGGCAAATTATCTGCTTGATCATTTATCCTCCAGTAGTCCAAGAGCTTTTTAAGCGCAAGGTAAAACTCACCATTGACTTCCATATGACTTGTGTAAAATTTCCATCCAATTATTTCATTTAACTTTAGTTTTCTTCTCAGGTTTCTGCTAAGAAGCGAGCTAATTTATGCTTAGCTTTGACAGCATTTAGAGTAGATCTCACTAGATATTGTAATTTATATTGTAAATTCTATGCAATGAATTGTGTGTGTTAATTGAGAACATTGCAATTACTGAACTTTTACTGAATTCTGCTGATTTGCCAGATACCTGTTCTAAATTCTAAATCCTAAATTGTAGTTCTCTGAAGATCTATTTCTGATTTTATTTTCTGTATTAAATTTCTGCCCTGGAGAATGACAAGCCTGTTGGAAATGGATGAGATTAAAACTTGACAATAATATTTACTAAGACTGACATGAGTCATAGAGTGATGTCATAAATCAGTACATCTATCAAATTCGATTTGTCACTAAATATTATACTATAGGTCAGGGGTGTCCAAACTTGGGAACTTTAAGACTTGTGGACTTCAACTCCCAGAATTCCCCAGCCAGCTGGCTGGGGAATTCTGGGAGTTGAAGTCCACAAGTCTTAAAGTTCCCAAGTTTGGACACCCCTGCTATAGGTAGTCCTCAACTTAAAACAATTTGTTTAGTGAGCATTCAAAGTTACAGCGGGACTAAAATGTGACTTACGACCATTCTTCACAGTTACGACCTTTGCAGCATCCCCATTATCATGTGATCAGAATTCAGATGCCTGGCAGCTGGTTCGTATTTATGACCTTTGCTGTGTCCCAAGGTTATGCGATCCCCTTTTGGGACCTTCTGACAAGCAAAGTCAATGGAGAGGCCAGGTTCACTTAACAATCAGATTACTAACTTATCAACTCACCATTAAGTGATTCACTTAACAACTGTGGCAATAAATGTCACAAACTCACTTAAAACAAATGTCTCGCTTAACAACATAACTTTTGAGCTTAATTGTGGTCATAATTCGAGGACTACCTGTATTCTTGAAACTTCCTTTTGTTTTATCAATATTTTGCCTTGGGTTATAATGGGTAATCATTCAAGTCTGTGTTCAGCCCTGGACAAGCAGAACTAATCACCCACTCCAGCGTAGCAATATTTAAAATAAACATTCAAATGTAGTACGTA